>NW_020954585.1:50235217-50308134 GCF_900497805.2 Vombatus ursinus
GCTCAGCAAAACTAAAGCGGGACATGATCTTCCGATGTTCTCTACCCATAGCTCCCCACCTCTGCAAGGAAGGGTGGGAGGTGCCTTCTCCTATCTCTTCTCTGCAGCCAAACTTGGTCATTAGAAGGTTGAAGTATTCAGTTTCAATGGTTTTATTGCTGTTGTTCTTTCCAATTTACATTGCTGTAGTCATTGCATATATTATATTTTTCAGTTTGCATCCATTCCTATGTCTTCCCATACTTCTCCATATTTATCATATAGCAATACATTTTTGTAAAGGCAAAGAACTGGAAACAAAGCAGATGCCTGTTGATGGAGGTATGGTTAAACAAATTATGAAATTTGAATATGACAAATTATTTCC
The DNA here is from genome assembly GCF_900497805.2 of Vombatus ursinus. Classification (NCBI taxonomy): domain Eukaryota; kingdom Metazoa; phylum Chordata; class Mammalia; order Diprotodontia; family Vombatidae; genus Vombatus; species Vombatus ursinus. The sequence goes on from NW_020954585.1 coordinate 50,235,585, forward strand.
CTTTTGTCCATCTTTATTCCTTTAACTTCTCAACTTGGCTTGTCTTGTTTTATTGCAGTTACCAACATTTCTAAAACTATGTCACATAATAGCAGGGAAAATAGGTATCCCTGATTTATTCCTATATTTATCAGGAAAGCTTCTAGCATTTCCCCATTAAATAAATGCTTACTTTAGTAAATAAAAAATGCTTGGTTTTATATAGATACTTTTTATAATATTTTTAAAAATCTATGCCTATTCTTTGTAGAGTTTTTAGCATGTTATATTTTGTCAAAGGCATTTTCCACATCTATTAATATAATCATGTGATTTTAGCTATTGTTGTTTTTTAATATGATTGTGTTATTTTCCTAATGTTGAATTATCCTTGGCTTCCTAATGTAAATCTAACCTGATGATAGTGAATGATTTTTTGATAAATTATTGTTAGTCTTATTAGGATTTTATTTAAAATTTTTGAATTGATATTCATTAATGATGTTGGTTTCTTAAGATATGGAGATTAGGAAACAAGCATGCCTTTCCCAACCAGTGAGGAAAGGAGGAATTCCCAGCCTTAAGTCTCTCCCTCTGGATGATCTCAGCAAGACAGCATCTGCCCATACAGGGTTCATGGCTCAGGTATTGTTGATGCTATCCCATTTTCACTTCCTTGGTGAGGATTCTGCTTTCCCAGTCTCCCAACTCAGCTTCCCAGGGAACCATCTGCACTATTTCCCTCCTGTTCACCTCTCTTCTCCCTTTTAGATGCTTTGAGGCTATGGTTTCTAACCTTCAGGATAATAAGTCTCATCTGTCAATAATAGTCTGCTCCTATGAGTCCACATGAGACCTAACCTCTGAAGGGCTGAGAAACACTATGGGGATTTATATCCTGCCTAGCAGACATCACCATTGTGCATATCTCCTCGGTATCTGAAAGGACATTATGCCAGGAAAGAATGCCCTATTTGACAAGAATTGCTGGGAAAATAAGAAAGCAATCTAACAGAAATTAGGATTAGACCGATATCTTATACAAGATACCACAATAAACTCAAAATGGATATATGATCTAAATATTAAAGGTCAAATCATTAAAAAAACTATCAAGTAACTTTCAAAAATGGAGCTAGCGGGTGAATTCTTACCCAAATAAGGGACAGAGACAACAAAAACAGATAAAGCAGATAATATCTATTACATGAAACTGATAACTTTTGCATGAACAAAATGGACACAACTTGGATAAAATGGAAAGCAAGTGACTGGGGAATCTTTGTTACCAAATAACTTTTAATAAAGGACTGCTATCCAAGATTTACAGGCAACTAACAAAAATACATAAGATTATAAGGCATTCCCCAATATTGTCAAAGGATATGAACCAACAGTTCTCAAGATAATTGCAGATTATTAACAATTATATGAAAGAATGCTCTAAATCACTAGAGTATAATGGAGTGACTGACTGACAAGGCTGGCCAAAGAAGGCCCAATCCCTGGAACACCAATACATTTGCTCTTCCTATTGAGTTACTCGGAGCATCTACAATATCTCCCCACCTTGTTCCAACCCAACACATGGAGCCTTGGTGAGCCTACTCCCAGCTGTGAGTGACTGAGGGGATGTTACTCTGTGAAGTTTACTCATTAGCTTCAGAGCCTTAAAGACTGACAAGTCCAGAACTCAGTTCAACTCGGCCGTATGGGAGTGGGCAACAGGTTCTATCTCCCACTAGACCATCATGTGTCTGTGAACGCGTGGTTCCTGTGCTTCTTTTGTCTTTTTTGTGTTTACTCTTTCCTGGTCATAGGTGAATAACTATCTGGAAATACAGTTGACTAGGTTCTGACCTTGGAAGTTTTGAAAAGCCAGACCAACTATCTGAAGTTTCAAACACAACCAGTGCTGGTACCAAAAACCACTGGAGCTGGACATAATAGTGGTTGAGTTCAGTGAAGAGCCAACCCTGAAAAGCAACCAGCTTGATCCCTATCAAGAGCACACTGACAGAGACACTGAAATACTAACCCATGTTAGTGAGGAACACGTAAAGAATGATTCATTGAGAAATGGGATTAACATTGAGAAGCAGACTTGGAGGGGACTCCAAGAAAGGAGAAAACTCCAAGTACCTGTTGTGAGGGACTCCACTGCCTCACAGGCTCTCTCTACGTGTTCCTCACTAACATGGTACTTTTAATTATTTTTTAAATTTTTGGCTAAATTGCTTTCATTAGATGGAATATTGACAGAGTACAGGTTACACTTTTTCTAAACTTATCTAATTTTTTTAAATTGCTTTATTTTTTTCTAACCACATGTAAAAACAAATTTTAACATTCATTTTTTTAAAAATGTTGAGTTCCAAATTTTTTTCCTCCTTTCCTCCTCTCTCTACTCATTGAGAAAGCAAGCAATTTGATTTAATTTGATTTAAGCAATATGACATGTGCAGTCATACAAAACATATTTCTACATTAGTCATATTGTGAAAGAAAACATAGAAACATAGTACTTTTTAAAGCTTGTCCATTCTTCCCAGAGACTTTGTTTGTATGTTCAAGGAGAGAAAGTGCCCTTAAGCTTTCCAGCACTGTTTGTTCTTAGTAAAAATCCCTTTTATAATAGCTAACTGATGTCAGCTGGTTGATTCTAAATTGGAGGAAGTACACCAGATGGGGGCTCATGAAAAAAAAAAAAGCATTAGAAGGTACAACCTCTCAGGCTGAGCCTTAAAATCTTGAGGGGAGCAGTAGACATTGCCTTCTGGCAAACCAATCTGTCAGCTGAAGTTGGGGTTGGAAGAGAGTCCCGAGAAGCACAGCACTAATAACAACAGAAACGTAAATCAAAATAACAAGGAATTTCATCTTATACCAAGCAAACTGGCAAAAATGACAAAGATGGGAAGAGTCAATGTTTAGAGAAGCTGTGGAAAGACAGAAACACTTTTAATGCCCTGTTGTTGGAGATGAAAATTGATACAACCATTCTGAGAGGAAAAAATTGTAATTATATGAAGAAAGCGACTAAAATGTCCAAAACGATACTCTGAATCAGAAAGTCAATTGCTACACTTATATCCTAAGGAAGTCAGTGATAAAAAGAAAAATCTCATTTGCACCAAAATATTTCTAGAAGCCCTTTCTTTATATTTATAAAGAACTGAAATAAAGTAGATGCCTATCAGTTGTGGAATGTCTAAACATGTTATGGTGTAGGAATACAATGGAATAGTACTGTGCTGTGAGACATGATGAATTTGATCAATACAGAGAAGCATGAGAAGACATGAGCTGATGACAAGTCAAGTCAGAAAAAGCAAGAATTACTGCTTTCCAAATATCTATGGCACTATAAATAAAAAGAACAAACCTAATGAAAATGAAGGCTATGAAGTTACAAAGACCAAACTTGGCCCCCAAAGAGACAATAAGGGCCTTCTCCATTTTTTGCAGAGCTGGGGGACTGTGAGTATGGCACACAGAAAATACTATCAGACTTTCTTTCTGTTGGTTAGTTTTGCCGAACTGTTTTTTCCTCTCTTTTTTTATTCAAATGATAGCTTTATAGGAGCCCTGACTACCAAAAGAAAGTATAGAAAAGGTGATACAAAAACAATATATAAATAAAAATATACCTAGGGAAGGTTTCATGAAGGAGGCTGGGCCTTGAAGAAAGGGAAGAAATGAATAGGCAGAATTCAGGTTGGGGAGGGTTGCTTATCCCAGGCATAGGTCATAGTACGTACAAATGAATAAAGACAGGAAAGAATAGGATGAGACTGAGGTATTGATGGTGATTTGGGTGGAACATATTTTAAATAAAGAGATGTGAGGAGAAGCAAAGCTGGAAAGTCAGATGGAGGCAGATTTTAGCTGGCCTTGAATATCAGCCTGTATCTATATTTTATTTAGTAGGCAGAGGGAGTCTCTAAACAGGGGAGTGATACAATCCACTCAAATACTTTCATTTCACTTTATTTTTAAAAGTTTTATTGCTATTTAAAAATTTAACATTATAATGTTCTCTGCCCCATAAACCTGTCTTTTAATAAAGAAAAAGTTAAGTAAAACCAACCAATGCAGCCACAAATATCCATGTTTTCCTGCTCTGTCTACTAACAGGAAGGAGGAGTATTCCATAATTTGGCCTGTGGAATCAATGTTCTTTTGCATCGAGGCTGAGTTGAGCAGCCCATTTGGGTTGTTTTCATTTATATAATTGTTGTCATTATGTATATAACATTATTTTAGTTGCACTTACTTCATTCTTCACATCTATCTATACCTATGGGTTTCCAAATCTATAGCTTGTTTTCTGAATATTGATTTTGTTCATGCAAAAGTTTTTTCATGTAATGAAAATGTTTTAGTTTTTATGATTTGGTTAGGAAATCTCAGCCTAGCCACAGATCTGAACAGTTACCTCTGTCAGTTATCTAATTATTGTGATGTTTCCTTTGATCTTATCATCCCTTATCCTTGAGCTTACAGTGTATTACAGGGCAAGTTTTTGCTCTTAACCTACTTTCTTCCAGTTTTCCCAGCATTTCTTTTGGAACAGAGTTCTTTCTCCAGTAGTTTGTGTTGGGTTGATTGAACATCGTGCCACTGTTTTTATTTGCTTCTACATTTTATTTGGCTAGCCTGTTCCACTGATCTATTTCTCTGTTTTAAACAGTTTCAAATTGTTTTGCTATTATTTTGTGGCATAATTCATTTTAGCATTTTCATTATTTCTATTATAATTAATCACTTGTTTTTTCAATGTCGACATTATTTTGTCCAGTTCCACAAAGTAATCCTTCAGTAATAACATCTACTAGATGAAATCTGCAAATTAATTTAGGATGTCATGTGTATTTTTATTATATTAATTAGTTCAGCCTAGCCATGAACAATGAGTATCTCTTCATTTGTTTGTTTTTCTTTACTTCTGGAAAGAGTGCTTTGTAGTTTCATTTCTATAAAACCTGTGTGTGTGCTTGTAGCTTTGCTCCCAGGTATCTGTGCATTTTGTAATTATTTTGAATACATTTTAAAAAATGTTCCTCCTGGCTTTTACTATTGATATATACATTTTGATATATAGATATACAAAAAGGGCTGATGATTTTCTTGATTTATTTTTTATTTTGCTTCTTTACTCAAGTTACTGTTTTGATTTTGTTGTTGAATCTCTTGGGCTGTTTAAGTAAATCAGGCAATTGGTAAACATTAAGTGCCTACTAGGTGCTAGGGGTTATGCTATGCTAAGTAAACCACCATATTGTCAACATGCTGCTTCTTTTTTAGTATATAGTAATATATTTATATTACTATATGCTAAGTCTTAAATTCTTAAAATACATACAAATATTATATTGAACATATCTTAAACATTCAAAATACACATATGTATTAATATACGATTTGTATTATATATGTTACATATTATATATGCTATTTTAGTTGCTGTTCAGTAGTTTCTGATTCTCTATGACCCCATTTGGGTTTTCTTGGCAAAGATACTGGAGTGATTTGCCATCTCCTTCTCCAGCTCATTTTACAGATGAAGAAACTGAGGCAAACAAGGTTAAGTGACTTGCCCAGGGTCACACAGCTAGTGTCTCAGGCTGAATTTGAAGTCATGTCAGTGAGGAACACATAGAGAACACGTGAGGCAATGGGGTACCTCACAACTCCTGGCACTAGGTGTACTCTATTCACTGCATGCCACATAGGTTCTATATATTTTATGTGTATAACATTACATAATATATTATGTATGATATATATATATGTGTGTGTATATATATATAATTGTTCCAACTGCCATGAAGGGCCGAAGCAGGCGCGGTGGAGCACTTAGAGCTTGGTCAGACATCTAAGACGCCAGGGTCATCCACTGACCCTGGGGCCCATGCCACTGGACGTCAATGACTGGAAGAGAGGGGGCTGACGCCTCCAAGCAGTTCTACCTCACTTAGATCCAATTCAAGTGCAAGTCAAGACATCACCCCCTGACGTCACTGGTCCTCTCAGAAAACGATATATACGTATATATTAGAAGTACATACACATTATACATTTATATCTACATCCATCCAACCATTTATCTATCTCTCTAAATCTATCATATGTGCATGCCCAATATGCCTACCATATCTCGCAGTCCTTCTCCTCTCTCTCACCCTTCTCTCCTTTCCCCACCCTCCAGAACCCAAGTCACTGGCCGGAGCTAAGAACTTCGACGAGGGCATTTCTTCCAGGGCTTATTTCCTCCTCCAGTTCAAGGCCAGACTCTGGGCGCGCTCTCAGCAGGCCCAGCGCCCCCAGCGGCCGCCTGCATCCGGCTCCTTTTTCCCAGGTAGCTCTGCGGCTATCCTCCCGGAAGTCGCTCTCTGCTTCCGGAGCTGTGGAGGCGGTCTTGCCGAGCTCCGTTGGGTTGCTCGATGCTGTTGCCATGGAGACAGTTCCCCGGAAGTGGGGCCGCCCAGGGGCGCTCGCTGTGCCTGCAGCCGTGTGGCGGGGGGCGGGTGGGGGGCATGGCGGGCGTGAGGCGCTGGGCCCCCCCGAGTCCGTGACTAGCTGCGCCTCCTAGCTGGGAACCCGCCATTCCCGGCTCCTGAGGGCCCCCCACCCGGCCGCCACTATGTTACAGGAAATCAGTGAGCAGGGCTCGGAAGCGGTAAGGGAAGGAAGCGGGCCCACCCGGAGGGGGCCCCCCCGCCTTGGTCAGCTGCCACACTCCGCCTCCGTGATGCGGTGCATGCTGTGGGTGGCGAGGGGCGTGGGTGCACGGCGTGGGGCTGTTGGAGGACCTGGCTTCGAATCCTGCTTCTGAAGTTTACCCTCTAACTCTTGGTTCGCTTATTTGCCCTCCCTAGGCCTCAGTTTCTTTCTCTGTAAAATGAAGGGGAAGGGGCTAGGTAGCCTCTGAGGGCTCTTCCAGCTCTAATAATAAGCTGAGACAGTGTCCCAACAGTCCTAGTGTAGTCTTAAGCTCTTAAAGCTCAAAGTTAAGCTATGAAAGCTTGAAAAGGCACTGAATCTTTTGGGACGTGTTTTTTTGGGGGGGGGGTTTAAGTGTTTTTATCTGTTATTTCTTTTGGATCTGGCAAAGGAAGTGACAGTTTCATTTCATCTGTTCTTCCTTCGAAGTTAGGGGGGAAAAAAGGTTTTAGGGCTGGAAGGGACCTTCGTATAGGCCAATCTCCTAATCTTTATTTTACAGATGAGGAAATTGGGCGGGAGGTAGGGTGTGAAGTGACTTCCCCAAGGAAATAAATGGCAACGCTGGGATTCAAACTCAGGTGCTTGTATTCTTTCAACTCTTGTAACCTTTCATAAACTTATTGAATTTTAGAACTGGAAGTGAACTGAGAGATCTAGTGACCAGATTCTAGTCCAGTCCCTTCATTTTGCAGAGGTAGCAACTAGAACCGTGAGAGATTAAGTAACTTGCCAAGGGTCACACAGCTTAAAAAAAAAGCAGCAAAGCCTAAAATTTTAACCAAGGTCTTGGAAGTCCAGGTCTAGAGTTTTCTCACTGTACCACACTGCCTCTTATTGCTTACAGTACTTTTTATTCAGTCATTTCTTTCCTTCCTTTCTCTCTTTCTTTTTCCTGGGTGAGGTAATTGGGGTTAAGTGACTTGCCCAGAGTTACACAGCTTGTGAGTGTTTTGTATCTGAGGCTGGATTTGAACTCAGGTCCTCCTGACTCCAGGGCCAGTGCTCTATCCCTGCGCTATCTGCTGCACCACCTAGCAGCCCCTGTTCAGTCATTTTCACTTGTGTCAGACTCTGTGACCCTCTTTGGTGTTTCCTTGGCAAAGATACTGGAGTGGTTTGCCATTTCCTTCTCCAGATCATTTTACAGATGAGGAAACTGAGACAAACAGAGTTAAGTTTGCCTGGGGTTATACAGATAGCTACTAAGTGTCTGAGGTCAGATTTGAACTTGGGAAGATGAGTCTTCCTGACCCCAGAGTGCCCAGCACTCTAGCCATTGTGCTACTTTAGAGAAATCTTTAAGAAAAAAAAAAAAAAGAGTAGTCTCTGAGGCCACACATCTAAAGGCTTCTTTTGAGTTGGCCTTTAAAGACATTGTAGGAATTCAATAGGAAAAGATAGCTCAAGAGGACATTGTATAGCAGAAGGTAGGAGACAGAGTAGTTCAAATTGACTAGAGTGTAGGATACCTGGAAAGCAGCAGGATAAGCTAAGACTGGAGAGGTAGTTCAAAATTCAGGAGGACTTTGAATGCCTGACAAGTTTGTTTGAACTTTATTCAGTATACAACAGGGAGTCACTGAAGACCTGATCTTTGCAGGAGGAAGATTAATCTGGTAGAGGTGGATAGATGGATAGTTTGGAGGAATGAGAGTGAAAGCTGGCAGTCTCTCAGGAGGCTTTTGTGGTAATCCATGCATATGGTAATCACATCCTTTACTAGGGTTGAAATTGTCAGAATTGAGAGGGTGCTTGTGAGATTTGGAGGTAGAAGCAAGGATCACAAAATCCACTGGGTGGATGTGAGATGTGAGGAAGAGGGGAAAGCCAAGAACAATACTAAAATTTCAAATATAGAGGCCAGTTGAGTGGTGGCGCCCTGAAAAGAAAGAGCAAAGTCAAGAATGGTGATAAAGTTAACTTTGGACATATTAAGTTTGAGGTAGGACATCAAGGTGAAAGTGTCTTTTTGTCGTTTGGGGAAGTCCAAAGAGTCTGGAGCACAGAGGATGGATTAAGGCTAGAGGTCAGATCAGTTGAGATTCATCTTCATGGAGGACATAGTTGAAACTGTGGGACTATAAGAAAATAGTAGGAAGAGAGGGAACGAACACTAACCTTAAGGAATGAGGAGAAGGAGGAGATTTTAAAAAGATACAAAGCAGAAGTGAGGTGGGAGAAACAGATGAGTTTGGTAACTTTGAATCCAAGGGAGAAGTCAGTATCCAAAAGGAATGCATAGAAGGTCAGAGAAGATCTAAAAAAAGGTGATTTTTATCCACCATTTAGGAGGTCATTGGTGGCCTTTAAGAGAGACTAGTTGTAGGAGAGTGATGTGGACACAAGCCAAATTGCAAGGCATTAAGAAGGCAGTAGATGGTGAGGAAGTGAAGGTGAAGGATAAACTATTTCCAGAAGTTTGTAGATGAAGGGGAGAAGAAATAGGGAATTCAGTTTAATCCAACTCATATTGAAGTGCCTGCCATCTGAGAGTTTATGAAAAAAGGAAATTAAAGCAAGAACATGGATGATAGACTAAGGAGTAAAATGCTTACCTTCACAGTGAAGGTAAGAATAGTTTTAGGAGGAGTAAGGCAAAGCAAATTACAGGAGGTTATGATTAATAAAGAATTTTAGAGTTTTTTATCATTGAAGTGAGAACACTTGCAAGTGACGGTGACATGAAGGGTACAACCTTCCCTGTGTGTTGCCCAGGAGATTCAGGGAGGGGAAGAAGAGGAAGAATAGGTCATGGGAGTTGAAGAGATTGAGGAACTGGGAAAATGAGGTGTTCGAATATCAAGTTAAGTCCCCTTCTGTAAGTAAGAGAAGGAGTTGAGATAGTGAAAAAGTCTATGAGCCAGGTGCTAAATTTCTGGAGAAGAGAAAGAATGATACAGGGACTGGCTGAAAAAAGCCACTATGTTCTAGATTGGGTAATACATTTGAATAGAGTGAATTTCCAAAGAGAAGTTGCTGAACCATGGGAGCACAGGGAAAGTCTGGAAATGACAATGGGAATAAAACAGCATTTACATTTCTCTTCAAAGATTTGTGTGTTGGGAGATATGAGAGACAGTGTAACCAGTAATGGAAAGGATGGCCAGAGATGTGGTATCATTTTGGAGAAGCCAACTCTCTGAGAAATCCAGAATGCAGAAAGAGGAGAAAAAGAAGTCCAAAATGAAGGGAAGCTCATTAATTATGGAATGGGAATTCCAGAGAGCACAGTAAAAAGAGCAGGCAGTATGCTACTGGAGGGATAGGGTTAAGGTAGAGGATGAGAAAAGAGTAGGGTTGGAAAGGGTGGTTTACTCTTAGGCAGTAGACTCTTCACTGGGATTGGGAGAGTAAGAGGTGTGGGAGTTTTTTAACCACAAAGAAATAGGACTTCTTTTGTCACAACTGTGTTGGTGATGGGAGTGGGGTGAGGATGGTACTGTGCCACTATATAGTCTCATGGTCCAGCTATGCTGGGTCTCCCTTTGATGGTGAAAGAGTATTCTGGTTGCGTTGAGTCTCTGTAGTCTTCAATCAAGACTCAGCTCATATGCCTATAGAAAACTTTCCTCATTCTCCATCTCTGTACATGTTCAATCTATCAATAAACATTTCTTTATAATGTAAATATAAATCAAACATTTCTTTATAATATAGTATCATATATTAGTTTAATATATTATATATAAGTATAATATAATAATATAGTATTAAGTACCTACTATGTGCTAGGCACTGAGGATAAAAAGACAAAAATGAAACCACTTCAGCCCTCAAAGAGCTTACATTTTAAGCTCCTTACATTTAATATCCCTCTAGTAAAATGTAAGTTCATCAAGGATAAGTATAGTTTCTCTTTGTCTCTGTATTTCTAGAAACTAATATAGTGCCTTAAACACAGATGGCAGGCACTTCAATATGAGTTGGATTAAACTGAATTCCCTATTTCTTCTCCCCTTCATCTACAAACTTCTGGAAATAGTTTATCCTTCACCTTCACTTCCTCACCATCTACTGCCTTCTTAATGCCTTGCAATTTGGCTTGTGTCCACATCACTCTCCTACAACTAGTCTCTCTTAAAGGCCACCAATGACCTCCTAAATGGTGGATAAAAATCACCTTTTTTTAGATCTTCTCTGACCTTCTATGCATTCCTTTTGGATACTGACTTCTCCCTTGGATTCAAAGTTACCAAACTCATCTGTTTCTCCCACCTCACTTCTGCTTTGTATCTTTTTAAAATCTCCTCCTTCTCCTCATTCCTTAAGGTTAGTGTTCGTTCCCTCTCTTCCTACTATTTTCTTATAGTCCCACAGTTTCAACTATGTCCTCCATGAAGATGAATCTCAACTGATCTGACCTCTAGCCTTAATCCATCCTCTGTGCTCCAGACTCTTTGGACTTCCCCAAACGACAAAAAGACACTTTCACCTTGATGTCCTACTTCAAACTTAATATGTCCAAAGTTAACTTTATCACCATTCTTGACTTTGCTCTTTCTTTTCAGGGCGCCACCACTCAACTGGCCTCTATATTTGAAATTTTAGTATTGTTCTTGGCTTTCCCCTCTTCCTCACATCTCACATCCACCCAGTGGATTTTGTGATCCTTGCTTCTACCTCCAAATCTCACAAGCACCCTCTCAATTCTGACAATTTCAACCCTAGTAAAGGATGTGATTACCATATGCATGGATTACCACAAAAGCCTCCTGAGAGACTGCCAGCTTTCACTCTCATTCCTCCAAACTATCCATCTATCCACCTCTACCAGATTAATCTTCCTCCTGCAAAGATCAGGTCTTCAGTGACTCCCTGTTGTATACTGAAACTTTTTTGTTAAACTCTCTACAATCCTCTCCTTCCTAGACCTTTGCTCTCACATCTTATTAACTTTCATACCAAGTCAAATCCCAACCCTAAATTACTTCCACCATCTCCCTTCTCAGTACATCCTCTAGTTAGCTGCCAAAGTGATCTTCCTAAATACAGATGATGCTGAGAAACTATGAGATATGGAGGAGGGAAGTTAAGGGGGCTTCTGTTGGATGGCCCTAGTCTTTTCAGTGAAATAAGAGGTTATGATTTGCTGTAAATATTAAGGATAGGGATGCACTTCATAGGATCATAGATTAAAGCTGGAAAGAACCTTGGATTTTATCAAGTTGGAAGCTTGAAAGAAGAAAAGGTTTGGAGCAGTCACTGGAGAATTTTCTAGGGAGTTGAATTGTAGCTCAAGAGATTTGTCAAGAAAGTGTGAGAGTTAAGCTTTCTTGATTTGACCAGATGTGATTTCATCAGTATAGAAACTTCCTCTACTAATGCAGATCAGTATCTGATAAGTAATACTTGTATATTGCCTGAAAAGCATTGAGAAGTGACTTGCCCACAGTCCCATAGCTAGTCCATGTCTTCCTCGCTCCAAAGCTGGCTCTACCTATACCAACTAAACCACCTTGTTTCTCAAACTCCTTATATGCCCATAAATTTACAGTGGGTAAAATCAACTCAAGTTAGTGGTGATGATTATGAAAACTTAAGGGAGGAAGGAATGGATAAGATGTGCCTGAATCATGGATCATAGATTTAGAGTTGGAAGGGGCCTTAGAGACCATTGAATTAAACCCATTCCCTCATGTTACAGATGATGAAGTAGGCTGAGGGGTGAAGTGAAAGAACACATCACCTTAATGTAGGTAACCCATAAGCCTGGTAGGAATTGAAGCACTAGGTTGAAATACCGTAGTAGACCTGTTTAACTCTCTATTAACTTTGAATTGGTTATATGATTTATGGATTGCCTACATCCTCCACCCAACTCATGCTGTCCAGTCATGTTCCAGAAGAATTAAGAGGGGTCAGAGTTTACATAGACCTGTATAAGGGTGTATTCTCAGAGTCTCATATGTCTCACTCAATTTCCAGTTAGGGTTATATATTTTATGTCACTTTTTTATCCAGTAGTTTAGATCATGAAGGATGGATTAGAGTAGTTGAGTTGTGAAGTTATCTCTAGGTTAATTTTCAAAATAATGTAACATTCTGCACAATAGTGGGTTTGAACCATGTAATTTGATCATCAAATAGGGATGAAGTGAAGAGGGCCTGCTTTACCGACATCAAAGTTCTTACTTATCTTGTCTGCAAAACTGTCAAAAAAAGTTTGCAAGAATTTTGAAAGCAAGAGTGTAGAAACACTGTAACAGTATGCAAATGCCCTGATTTTTTGTCCTCCTCCTGTGAAACAACCCATCATGTCCCTGTTTAGGCATTGTGCATAGTGTTATCACAGCAGGGAGTAGAATGATTAACTGAAGAGATGTAGTAGTATGTTAATAAAGGAGCTGAGTAATAACATGACAGGTATGCTACAAGGAATTCTTCCTTTGGGAAATTAAACACTGTATGTGGTACTCGTCCTTCCTCCATCAGAAATTATGTCAGTAAATGATGTCTTTCATTCTCTCCTTTTATCCCTACTCAGTAACGTTTCCTTGCTTTACCAGGTTCTCATTTTCATTCCTTTAAAAAAAAAATCTTTAATCAAATCAATTCACTGTAGGATAGATATGATGACCAGAAGGGACCATGAAAAGAACAGGAGCACCTAAATTGACTGCGTAAACAATAAGGATGGTGTCTTTTATTTAGGGTGTTAGAATCAGTCAGCCAAGAGATATTTATTAAGTGCCTATTAAGTGCAAGATCTGTGCTATTAAGTGCAGGATCTTGATTTGATCTGGTCAAATCAAGACAGCTTAACTCTCACACTTTTCTTGACAAATCTCTTGAGCTACAATTCAACTCCCTAGAAAATTCTCCAGTGACTGTTCCAAACCTTTTCTTCTTTCAAGCTCCAAACTTGATAAAATCCAAGGTTCTTTCCAGCTCTAATTTATGATATAATGACAAAAATTAAACAGTCTCTGCCTTTAAGGAGTTTACATTCTACTTGAAGAACTTAAATATGGGACTGAGGAATCCTCTCAAACCATTGCGGTTGCTTGCATTTGAATAATTTGCAGTGTAGTGCATCTGGAGTCAGAAGACCTAGATTCACAGCCCATTTCCTTATTGCCTTCAGTGTGATTAATGAGCAAATATCTTCGCTTTCTGGGCCTTGATTTCTTCAGCTGTAAAATGAAGGAATTTAACTAAATAATCTCAGAGGTCCTTTCTAGCTCTAAATCTTATGATTTGAAATCGTAAAGGAAGAGGGTGGAACTATTGCACTCTCACAGTACTATGGAACATATCATGGTACCAGCCAACACTGTTGATATTTGGTAACTATTAATTGAATTTTGAACAGAAACATGTTTTTGAAATTATTGGGCAGATCAAAAGAAGATATTCTACGACTTATCATAATACGCTTTACTTTAAAATAACCCATGTCCTCATCATATGTGAATACTTTAATTAGTATTGTTCTGTTTCAGACTACTAAATGATCATCATTTGTTCCCTTGTTGACATAAATGACCACTATGAAATCATCCTCTCTTTTTAGAGTTTGTTAACTGGGGTTTAGAATTTTTAGGGAGACTAAACTAAAGATTAGAAGCATATGGATGCCCCTGATGGATACTGTAATTACTTTATATTCTTTACTTTGTTGAAATGTTTATGCATAATCTTGTAATCAAACATTTGTCTTGGCATGGGTTGAACATTTTGACCTTTTTTAAGGTCAAGCATCTAGTGCTGAAAATCAGATTTTACAGTAGGTGTTTTTATTATCTGGAGATTATCCAAATCCAGGTAGTAATATGTTATTATAGTAGAGTCAGATATGTATAGCAACTATAAAATAGATCAGCTATAACAATTGCCATACACATCTGAACAAATTTTGTAGGACCAACAAAATTATTGTGCTGTGCATAAAGCACCAATAGTTAACCTAGTAAATGGTTTTTTGAATAGCCCCCATGCATTTGAAATGGAGTAGAACTCTAACAGCATGTTATTACCTAGACTTGAATAGTATACCTAAGACAAATCATGTCTCTTGAAATATAAATACCTACTGTAAAATCTAAATATAACATTGTTAGTCTTATAATATAGATGTTAGTCCTAATCTTCAGTACTTGATGATAAAGGTATCCATTATATTCAAAAGGAGTTGAAAACCTTCTATCTTTTCTGTTTCTGAGAAACTGAATCTGTATTAGCAGTAGGTAAATTGGCATATTCTTCCATATGAGAAAAATGTTTTTTTTCTACTTGACAACCCATTCTTGACAATATATTCAGTTAGCTGATATATAACTTCTAAAGATTGGGAGTGGGAAAAGACCTTCATAAATAGAAGTCTCTTGCTTACCAATGTGGTAATGTCAGTGGATTTTTAAGACAGAATTTTTGACAAGCATTTAACAGAAGAGGGTCATCTGTGGCCTTTCTCATCACCAAGTATGTTGATTGAAGGAGAAAATAAGAGCAACACTTTTTTAGAATGAAACATTTTCACTTAGAAGTATTTTAAAATCAGATCTAGGGTTTCTATAGAAAGCATTCAGTTTGTTTTATTGTCATTGAATCTCCAGGCTGTTTTCTTTCTATCTATACAGTCTGAGAGCAAGATTGAATAAGCTAGCAGCTGTTCACTCTATGAGATTTTCTTCTTTTTGGACCAGAGTCTTGAGAGTCAGTATGAGATAGTGGAGAAAGAGAGCCAGCTTAAGAATCAGGAAGACCTGAGTTTAAGTCCTTCCTACCTGTGACATTTATGGACTTTGTAACTCAGGGTAAGTTAATTAACTCAGTGCTGTGGGGAACTTTCTTAGTCTGTATGATATAGATCTGCATTGAATGAATGAAAAAGCATTTATTTAGGTTTTTTGTGGAGGATGCAGATACGGAAGTAGATGGTTCATCGTGCTCTCAGGAAATTTATATTCTGTTGTTGTTCAGTCATCTTTCAGTCGTGTCCAACTCTTTCTGACCCCATTTAGGGTTTTCTTGACAAAGATACTCAAGTAGTTTGCCACTTCCTTCTCCACCTCATTTTATAGATTTTACAGAAACTGAGGCAAAGAGGCTTAAGTGACTTGCCCAGGGTCACACAGCTACTAAGTGTCTGAGGCCTGATTTGAACTTAGAAAGATGAGTCTTCCTAACTCCAGGCTCGACACTCCTCCACTGTACCACCTAGCGGCCCAACTTGTATTCTAATTATTAGAATTTATATATCTATACACACACACACACACACACACATACACACACACACACACACACACATATGTGTGTGTGTATATATATGTATATGTATATACACATATACATTCTAATTATTAGAATCTAATAGATACCAATTGAATTGGTAGCCAGGAAAGAGAGTTTTGGCCTTGGGAGACAAAGACGAGTGAGTGTCATTTCGTTTTCGTATCATTTCCAGGAAGAGTGGTAGTACCGATTTTCTTATTGTTCCCAGAGCAATATGTAGAAAGGGTAAGGGGAACAGACTACCAGTCCAAAGGAGGGCAGATATCCAGATGCCTCGGGTGGAAGGCTCCATGAGAAGTGAAGCATGACCTGGGGCTGGCTAGATATATTGGTTAGGTGAGTTTCTATGCATTCACTCATTTGCCAGTCAGGATCAGCTCCAAGAATTCCCAAACTGAGTGAATTAACTCTTTCTGGGAGGAGAGAGGAGAAAGAGTCTTTGGATGACCATTCTGGAGTGTGCTATTCCAGGTGGAATGGGGTGATGAGGCAGGGCATATAGCAGGATGCCAGGTATGGATGGATGGATAAGATTGGAAGAGGGAGTTTCCTTGTTGAGAGTTCTCTAGACCAGTATGTGTATTCACAGTTCTGGTTCCTTCTTTTAGTATAGTTAAATTAACTGTTGCTAGCTTAGAAGATTTTACGAGATGAGTGCAGTAGGAGCCAAGAAAGATTCATAAAATGATGGTGTACACATCTCTTTTTTCTAGGGAGATGACAGTCTATCTGCGATTACCTACGAATCAGACTTAGAGATGGTAAGTGTATACTTTTCCAATCAGCTGTATGCTTTAGTATGCTGGCAAATTCATTCTTGCAAACATCCTAGACAGTATTTTGGTCCCATTTCTACTATGTGTGGGTCAGGTTCTGCAGTAGAAATTTAAAATATTACTTAGTGTTTGAAAAAAACAGGTTTGAGATGCTCAAAGAAGTAATTTTTACAAATTAAATAACTAAAAGTGTTAAAATTTCATCTATAAAGAGGAAAACTGTTCAATGGCAGATTTCAAATAAATGATAAAGTTTATTGTATCTACTAGAAATAAAGACATCCAAATTCCACCTAAGAAAGGCTTTTGTAGTTCTTGTGATGTCTTAATTTCTACAGATGTATAACAGGCTGCTCTATTATGTTGAAAACAGTGTTTCAGAGAGAATACTTTTTCTTTTTTTGCATTTGTTGCCTCTTCATTAACAGGACCTACACTTGCTTATAGTGGTGGATCAAGAGCAGTAGGAGAAGCTACCAATTATAACTACTTAGTTACTGTAGACAAGGAGTTGTGAAGTTGTTGAGATCCTTTTCTTGGTAGCATTCTAATCTGGCTTAATTCTTTTTCAGTTATCATGCTTTCTACATTTTCTTTGTATTATTATGTACATGTCTTTGAATCCCCATGTAATCTTAGGCTTAGGCCCAAGAACTAAATCTGATCTCATTTTGTTGGATTATTGTGTTTTAAGCCTTCTCCTTTGCTCAGTCTTCTCCAGACCCCCTCTAACATTACTGCAAATTATTCTGAACTTTTTTACAGGTCACACGTTAAGTGTTTCCGTAGTGGTACTGTTTTTGTAACAGAAAAATACAACCTATTTTTACATCATTTCTTCTGCCTTTCAGAAATCAAAAAAGAAAACTTTTCACAAATATCCACCAAGATCACCAAGTAAGTATGATACAGTTCTTTTCCTCTGATCTTATATGTATAGAGCCACACATAAGGTGTTTTACATTGGAAGTGTTACACGTTTCTTTCTCATTAAGCTATCCTTCACTAGTGACCTAGGAAGTAGGCCAAAATAATTTCTTTCTACAGATGGGCAGTCAGACAGCTCAATTTGCTGGCATATGTTTATAGTGGACTTTGGGGTAGGATTTTCATGGAATTTTATCATTTTAGAGTTGGAAGCAGTGGCAGAAAATCTAGGCTAACTTCTCTGGAAATCCATCCGATTTTCTTTACCAGCTGCTACCACCTAATTCGTGGCCTCATCCCCCTTCTCCTAGATGACTTTAATAGCCTCTTAGTTGTCTTCCTTTCCCCGCTCTCTCTTATTTTTCAGTCCATCCTTCCCATAGCTTTCACAAAGATCTTCCTGCCTAAAGTGATGAGTTGGTCGTGTCACTCCTCTGTTCAGAAACTTCAATAGTTATTTCTTGACTCTAGGATAAAATAGAAACTCTTCAGCCTGGCAGTTAAGGTTCTCTGAGGTCTGACTCCAGCCAACCTTTCAGATTTCACTTCATGTTACTCCCCTCTCACCTCATAGCTAGTATATTTATGGTAGGTTTCTGAGAAGGAAATCTTTTGTAACTACTGTTTTCTTCGAGTCCATCTTAGTAAATGCTGTCACTAAGAGCTAATTGTATCTACTGACTACCTGTTAATAGGCAGCACTTGAGTGTAGGAGGCTGTGGTCACAGGGTACTGTAGAACCTGTGGGAATAGTAACTGTCTTCTAGGGACCCAAATTATGAATGTCATTGCAAAGTGGAGGAATAACCAGGGTGTACTACATACTTGTATTTATTTACGTGTCCATGTTGTCTGCTCCTATGGCAGTTCCTTGAGGCCAGGGAATATTTTGTTTGTCTCTGTGTCCCCAGGTCCTCCTAGGACAATGCCAAAGCAATTCGCTACTTGGTGGCTAGATGAACCTTAGGTAGGCTTGTCTTCAGGTGACCTTCATTCACATCTGATCCTTGCTTAACCCTTTTTTGTAGCATTTGCCAGGGATTGTGCCTTGCTGGCATAACTTTTGAGAATCACTGTATCATGATCACTGACAAATTTAAAAAAAAAAAAAATATATTGCTGTGGTGACTTTTTCCCTTGATATTTTAGTATTTTATTATTTTCCCCAATTACATGTAAAATAATTTTTAACATTTTTAAAAATTTTAAGTTCCAAATTCTCTTCCTCCCTTCACTGAGAAGGCAAGCGATTTGATATAGGTCATACATGTACACTCACACAAAATATTATCATGTTAGTCATATTGTGAAAGAAAACAGACCAAAAAAAAATAAGAAAAGCTTTAAAAGTTTTTAAAAGTATGCTTTAATCTACGTTTAGACTCCATCAGTTCTTTTTCTGGAAGTGGTGTTAGCATTTTTCGTCATGTCCTTTGAAATTGTCTTGGATCATTGTATTGCTGAAAATAGCTAAGTCATTTACAGTTGCTCATCATACAGTATTGCTGTCACTGTGTACAGTGTTCTCCTAGTTCTGCTCATTTCACTTTGCATTATTAGTTCATGTAAGTCTTTGCAGGTTTTTCTGAGAGCATCCTGCTTATCATTTCTTATAGCACAATTGTATTCCATTACAATCATATACCACAACTTGTTCAACCATTCCCCAATTGATGGGCATTGTCTCAATTGCTGATTCTTTGGCACCACAAAAAGAGCAGCCGCAAATATTTCTGTACATATAGGTCCTTTTCCTTTTTTGTTTTTTTATCTTTTTGGGATATGGACCTGTAATGACATTGCTAGGTCAAAGAGTATGCATGGTTTTATAGCCCCTTGGGCATAGTTCCAAATTGCTCTCCAGAATGGTTGAACTAGTTCATAACTCCACCAGCAGTGCATTAGTTTCTCAGTTTTTCCACATCCCCTCCAATATTTACCTTTTCTGTCATATCAACCAGTCTGATAGGTGTGGGGTAGCCCCTCCGAGTTGTTTTAATTTGCATTTCTTCAATCAGTAGTGATTTAGAGAATTTTTTCATATGACTGTAGATAGCTTTGTTTACTTCATCTGAATACTGCTTGTTCATATCCTTTGACCATTTATCAACTGGGGAATGATTTGTTTGCTTATAAATTTGATTCAGTTCTATGTATATTTAAGAAATGAGGCCATTATCAGGAGAACTCGCTATAAATTTTTTTTTCACAGTTGTGGTTACTAACTGTATATTTTCCTCCATCCTATTTTTCCCTGTCTTTATCCCACTCTGTCTTCATTCACCCTGTTCATCCATAAAGTGTTTTACTTCTGACTACCACCCCTCCCAATCCACTCTTTCTTCTATCAGCACCTCCCCCCCCAATCCCCTTCCTTTCCTACTTTGCTGTAGGGTAAGATTGATTTCTGTGCACAGCTGAGTATATGTGTTATTCCCTCTTTGAGCCAGTTCTGATGAGAGCAAAGTTCAAGCGCTCTGCCCCCTCCCCTCAACTCCCCCTTCTTCCCTTTCACTGTAAAAACCCTTTTTGTGCCTCTTTTATGTAAGATAATTTACCCCATTCTACCCCCCTTTCCTCCTTTTCCCAGTGCATTCCTCTTTCTCATCCCTTAATTTAATTTTTTTAGATATTATCCCATCATATTCAACTCATACCCATGCCCTCTGTCTATGTATACTACTTCTAACTTCCCTCATAATGATAACGTTCTTAGGAATCATAAGTATCATATTCCCATGTAGGAATGTAAATAGTTTAACCTTACTGAATCCCTTATGATTTCTCTTTCCAATTTACCTTTTTATACTTTTCTTAAGTCTTGTATTTACAAGTCAGATTTTCTCTTCAGCTCTGGTCTTTTCATCAGGAATGCTTGAAAGTCATACCCATTTTTTCCCCCAAAGGATTATATGCAGTTTTGCTGGGTAGGAGATTTTTGGTTGTAATCATAATTCCTTTGCTCTCTGGAATATCAGAGTTTAAGCCCTCCAATCTTTGAATGTAGAAGATGCTGAATCTTGGATTATCATGACTGTAACGCTACAGTATTTGAATGGTTTCTTACTGGCTGGTTGCAGTATTTTCTCCTTGACCTGGGAGCTTTAGAATTTGGCTGTAATAATCCGTTTTTTTATTTTTTTTTTCTCGTGCTTTTTCCCTTTTGTTCTGTTTCTTTTTTCACGACGTGACTAATGTGGAAATATGTTTAACTTGATTGCACATGCATAACCTGTAACAGATTGTTTGCCATCTTGGGGAGGGAGGAAGGGAGAAAAATGGGAACTCAAAATCTTATAAAAAATGAATGTTGAAAACTATCTTTGCATGTAACTGGAAAAAACAAAATACTGCTTACAAAAAAAATTATCTTTCCTCGACCTATTTTTCAGGTCAGTTGTTTTTCTCAATGAGATATTTCACATTTTTTTCATTCTTTTGACTTCATTTTATTGTTTTTTGAAGTCTCATGAAATCATTAGCTTTTACTTGCCCAATTCTAATTTTTAAAGAATTATTTTCTTCGTTGAGTTTTTATATTTTCTTTTCCATTTGGCCAATTCTACTTTTTAAAAAGTTCTTCTCTTCAGTGGATTTTTGTGCCTGTTTTTAACATTTGGCCTGTTCTGTTTTTGAAGATATTATTTTCTTCATTATTTTTTGTGCCTCCTCCAAACTGTTGATTCTTTTTTCATGATTTTCTTGCATCACTCTCATTTCTTTTCCCAATTTTTCCTCTACCTCTAATTTTATTTTTAAAATCCTTTTTGAGTTCTTCCAGATATTCTTTTTGGGCCTGAGGCCAATTCACATTTTTCTTTGGGGGGTGGGGTGGGACCTTTGGATGTAGCACTTTTGACTTTGACTTTGTTGTCTTCTGAGTTTGTGTTTTGATCTTTTCTGTCACCATAGTAACTTTCTTTGATCAGGTTCTTTTTTTGTTACATGCTCATTTTTCCAGTCCATTTCTTTTAACTTTTTGATAAAGTTAAACTCTGCTCCCAGGGTGGAAAGGGCATTGTCCCAAGCCTCAGGGTTTTTGTGCAGCTGTTTTCAAAACTAGTTCTGGGGATCTGTAAGTTTTCAGTTTTTCCAAGGTGGTATGATCTATGGAGAGATGTGTTTACAACTCTTCTGGTCTGTGAGCAACCACAAGCATTCTTTTCTGCTCTGGAACCGTGACCATGGTTCCCCCCGTCCTTTGTAGCTGCTGGTTCTGATGTGTTACTGCTCCTCTTTGCCCTGGTACAGTGACCTAGGAGTGAGACATGAAACGGCATATGGGCAATGCAACAGAGTCCTGCACCCAGTGCCAGCAAAGGGACCCCTGTGATCTCTTCTACCCAATTGTCTGACCCCTTTACTGTCTTTGGGCTGAGAGTTATGGAAGCCCAGAAGCTGCTGCTGCTGATTCAGTTGCTCCCAAGGCCTGCTGTTGGCTTGCAGAGATGAAATCTGCTGCTGGCCCACCAAGGTGTTGCCTGTGCTGGACTATGCTCCACTTTCACCCCAGTGCAACAGACCTTTCCTGCCAACCTTCTAAGTTACCTTGGGTTGAAAAATTGTTTCACCCTCTCCTTTTGTGGGTTCTGCCACTCTAGAATTTGTTTTGAGGCATTATTTTAAAGTTATTTTGGAGAGCTCAGGCAAGTCCCTGCCTTTTCTCCACCATCTCTCAGTTCCCTTTATCACTTTCTTTACTAGTAAAATTTAAACTTTTTCTACACTTTTTGCTGCTGGGATTATCCTATTAAGAGTAGGAGCCTCTGAAACTTTAAGGATAAAAATCAAATGAGGTGAGAACAGCAGTTCATCAACTAATTAAGATTTGAAAGGGCAATGTTAAGAAGTTGAAACACTCTTTTATCCTAAAGTCCTAGTGAATAAACTGAAGGATGTGGAAAGAATAATTTACTCAAACTTGGGACTCTTTTGAACCTGCCTCTCTTACCATTCCTTCTGTAGTCACACTGGCCTGGTCTTACTCTCTCCTTTCCTGTATATGTCATATTTTCCCTCTCTGTGTCATTTTTTTTCTCCTCCTTTTTCCACTTTTGTTTCTGTCTTCCTCTTTTTCCTCAGGTAATATTCCTCATTTTCCTTTCCATTCTTTTTTAAATTTCTACTAGTAATTATTCTAAATATAGAACTGAAGTATACTTTTAAGTATTTCTTCTAGGTATTTATTTAAGTTTTATTTTTCATGTTCTTTAAAAATCAGGTGAGTTTAATTATATCTCTTTCAGATTAAATTTTTTTTTCCCTAAATATTAAGGCATTGACTACTTGTAAGGCATCGTCTGTAGGCACTGGGAATACAAAGACAAAATGAAATAGTCTCAATGAACTTTCATTGTACTTGGGGGGAGATACAGCATATGCAAAAAAAAAAATCAGTAAAATTCAAGAATTGAGGAGAAACATAGTACTAACAGCTCAGTGGGTGGATGGGGAATCAGGGCAGGCTTCTTAGAAAAGCCTACACTGAGTCTTGAAAGAAGACAAGGATAC
Source organism: Vombatus ursinus (assembly GCF_900497805.2). Lineage (NCBI taxonomy): Eukaryota > Metazoa > Chordata > Mammalia > Diprotodontia > Vombatidae > Vombatus > Vombatus ursinus. The sequence goes on from NW_020954585.1 coordinate 50,258,744, forward strand.
TAAGGGTCATATATCAAGAGGAGTACATTTAAAGTGGAACATTGAGTATCGGGTATTGCTAATCACTAGTAGTCCAATTTGGTGGGAGTGTAGAGTTTATAAAGGGTAGTATGAAATGAGGCTGGAAAGGTAGATGGGAGCCAGATTGTAGAGGGCCTTAAATGCCAGGCATTTATATTTTGCCTTGTCTCCAACTGTCACCATTTTGCTGTTTCACCAGTATAATCATCTCTGCTCCTAATTTCCCTGTTTTGGTTGAGGGTACCACTATTCTCTCAATCACCTACTTAAAATCTTGTAGTAATCCTTGAGTGTTCCTTCTTCTTCACCCCTTATATCAAATTAGCTGCCAAAGACATCTATGTTCTACCTGTGAACTTTCTTTCATATTCAGGCCTCATTTCCATTTTCACTGCCACCATCTTGATTAAGGCCTTTCTTACCTCTTACCTACTCTTCAGTAGTAGCCTCCTAACTAACTATTCTGCCTGCCTGTAGTCTCTCCCCTCTCTGTCATTCATACAGCTGCCTGAGTAATCTTCCTAATGTACAGTTTAGATTCTGTCACTTTTCTCTCACTTTAAAACTTTAGATGGTGGTTTTCTACTGTCAAATGAGTTAAAAGCAAACATTTCAGCTTGGTTTTCAAGACCTTCTATAATTTAGCTCTAGTCTTCTTTTTCACCTATATTTCACAATACTTCCCTTCAAGTATTCTACACTCCAGCTGTACTGGACAATTGGCACGTCTGTACTCTCATCCCCCCTCCTCACACCTCCATGCATTCTTTTCCCCATTTCTGGAGCAGATACTCCTACCCCACATCTCCACACTTTGAAATCTTTCTTTTCAAGGCCTGGTTCAGGACCTATCTCTAAGAGGGTTTTACTGATCCCTTTAGCTAGAAGCATATTCTTCCTTAAATTTTGCAGAATCACAAAATTGACAGGGATCTCAGAGCCACCTACTCCAACAATCTCTGAAAAGGATCTTTTCTGCAATATAACTGACTACTGGTTATCTAGTGCCTGCTTGAAGTCTTCCTGTGTGGAGGAACCTACTAGCTCTAGCAGCCCATTCCATTTTTAGATAACTAATTGTTAGGGTTTTTTACCTTACCTCAAGCCTAAATTTTCTTCCTTCCAGCTTCTATCTATCATGGCACTCTGTCCTCTCCTATTCATTTAATCATACTTTGCCTTTTATCATAGTTACTTGTATATATATCTGTTCCCTTCCCTGACCCTCCTTTAGATGGTAAGTTCCTTAAGGGGTAATGACAACGTCATTCTTCATCTTTGTATCCCCAGCACCTAGAAGAGTGTTTTAACACTTAGTATAGATTTTATAAATGTATGGTGAATTGATACTTGACCCTCTGTGTAGGCCTCAACTGTTCCCTCTCTCCCCAGCCCCCTCCCCTCCCCCCAGTGGATCAATCCTCAGAATTACAGGTTTCCAATTCCAATTGCTTCAGTAACTTTTAATAGATAGCCTATTTTTTATTGTTTGATTTTTTTTTTTTTTAGTGAGGCAATCAGGGTTAAGTGATTTGCCTAGGGTCACACAGCTAGTAAGTGTCAAGTGTCTGAGGCTGGATTTGAACTCAGATTCTCCTGACTCCAAGGCCAGTGCTCTATCTACTGCGCCACCTAGCTGCCCCTAGATATTCTATTCTTTAACACCTAACTCTCTAACTTACAGTTTATTTTCATATATGAACAGCATATTTTTCATATATATATATGTTGTGAATAATATTATTGATTGCCTTAAAGCATAGTTAATCAGATAAATTATTAATTAAAATTTAGTAGTAGTTTCTTTACCCTCCTTGGTCATAGCCTCTATACCATTACTGAAGTGCTTGTTATGCCAGAACTGCCATTTGTGTGTAAGCAAAAGAGATGTTTTTATAATCAATCTTAGAATAATATTTGTGGATATGTATGGTATATGTCTGTCCTGTTTTGCATTTAATGTTACTGTAATATGCATACCACCAACTCTCAATCGTCTGTTTATGAATCATTTACTTTGGAGTTATCTATAACACAATTTAAATTATAGATTGACTTCCCTTTGCATCGTGACGAATTCTTTCTGGTGGGTACTTGGCGAATACAGATTCATTTTCATATTAGCCTAAGCCAAACTTAATTAGAAAGGTAAACTACTCCTTGAAAGTATATGTTACATTTTGGAGACAATTTTATTTTCTATTATTTTGCATTATTCTCCATTAACATGAATAATAAAATTGAGTTTGCTATATCATTAAATAAAAAGAACATGCGTGGGTGTGGGTTTAAAATGCAGATATTCATGTTTTGTAAACCTTCTCATTTTTGAATCATCTCTCTGAATGGTCTTTCAGCCACAATCATTTTCTCATTATTATCCCTGAAAGGCAAGCATTTGGGGGTGTTATGAATATTCAAGCTGGATCAATCTAGCTTTATTTGATTAGATATTATTTTGGGCCTTTGTATTTGGTTTTTATAAACATTTCAATACAGCTTTTTAAATGGTTTGGGTTTGGCATATTTACAGTTACCTTATTAGGGATATAGAGTATATTATGTGTAGCTTGGTCTGATCATTGCATTATGATACTTGGTAATTTAGAAATTTGACACATAGAAAATAAAGAGAAGATATTCAAACTTTTTTTCTTGTTTCTTGAAGGGAAAAATTGTTTTTCTGAATTTTTCTTGGCTTATTCATTTATTTTTTAAATTTTATTTTTATAAACTTATTTTTAGTTTTCAACATTTACTTCTATAAGCTTTTGAGTTTTAAATTTTCTCCCCCTCCCTCCTCCCCTTCCTCCCCAAGACAGCTTGGCTTACACATTTATAATTTTAATTGCATATAACTATTTTGAGCAGAATAATTTTGCCTGGAGGTATTGCCCTTATAAAAATTTCGTTTTATGCAAAATTTTTGTTTCATAGCAAATTTATAGAGGTGTAAATGGTATTTTGTCATTCTAACATCATCTGTTTTCTTTTTCAGAGTCTCCCTATCATACCAAGCCTAAACAGATCTCATCTTGGAGATATTTAAAGGCAGCAGGGACAATGCCTCTCAGTGGCAGGATGGCTTTAACCCCACAGAAACAATGGCTTGGACCTTCAAAACAAGGTACATGACTGCTTCAACCCATTGCTTCCCTGCTCAGAAATTCTCCCAGGGGAATTTCTGAAAATTTGGAAGATGACTTAGAATGTAGCTTGTTATTATAGAATGCAGTGTGACTTTTATTCACTCCTAAAACATTGAGCATTTCTATTATGTCATGACTTGTAGATTTTGATGCTCTCTCAAACTAGATGACTGTACATTTTGTTTTTGAGTAATATGAATTTAAGAGTACTGACACAGCTTTCCTTAGTCTAGAAACATCAGTCATTTATTATAGGGTAAAGCTTGCTGTGTTGGGCTGATAGCATCACATTAAATTCATGCTGTTTTCTTCTCGGAAAGTTTGACTCAGCTAATGATATCAGTCTAGGGACTTAGGAATGTATGGACTAACCCCTCTAGTGACACTCCAGAATATTTGAAGGAAGCATTAGGAATTAAAACGCAAAAGCACAAATGTTTTTTAGCAATGGTGAGCATATCAGTGGAGATAAAATCGTTTTTCATGAGTTAAAACAATAGAACTTTTGAGTAGTTACATAGCTAGCAGATGCCAGAGCAAGATGACATTTTGTCAGATAAAGAAGGTTGGATACAAAAGCATGACATCTCTCTTTAAGAATGTCAGGACTGCCAAAACTCAGAATAAACAGAGACTGGTAGTAAATGTTAAGGACAACATAAAAGGCTTTTTTTAGCCCTTATGGGGAGTGAGGGGGAAAAGGAGGGTTAAAGAAGGGATGGTACCACTGTACTGGGTGGATAGGAAAATAATAACATAATGGAGAGAAGACAGAATTATTCAAACTTTTATTTTGCTTTTGTTTTCTCTGCCAAGGAATAAGATCTCTGGATTGGAAAGATAAAAATATCTAATTTGTTCAGTCATTTTCAGTCATTTCTGATTCATTGTGAATCCATTTGAAGTTTCCTTGGCAAAGATACTGGAGTGGTTTGCCATTTCTTTCTCCAGCTAGTTTTACAGATGAGAAACTGAGGCAAATGGGGTTAAGTGATTTGCCCAGGGTCACACAGCTAGTAAGTATCTGAGGTTGGATTTGAACTCAGGAAGAGGAGTCTTCCTGACTCCAGGCCCAGCACTCTGTGCACTATGCCACCTAGCTGCCCTTATACATACTTACGTATGTACATACATATACATATATGTGTATATACACACTGTGTGCGTGTGTGTATTTTTTTAAAATAGGGAGTTGAAACACAGGATAAGTGAAAAGGTAATGGTCCTTGATGAGTTCAAATTAACCAAGTCCACACAAAACCACCTCCTAGGATACTGAAAGAAGTAACTTTCAAAAAAGTGAAAAAAATAGAGTCTACAGAACATAGAATTGTGAGTGACTACAATTTCTTGCAAATTCTAGAATGCATTATTAAATGAATGGTTTGTAAACATCTACAAAAGGAAGCAGTGATCACGAAGAGCTAGCATGGTCTTGAGCAAAGGTCATGCCAAACTAACCGCGTTTTCTTTTTTGACAGGGTTACTGGACTGGTAGGGAATTCTGTAAAATAATTACAAGAACAATAATAATAGCTGATTTTATATAGCACTTTGAATTTGGCAAAGTACTTTATATACACTATTTAATTTGATCCTAACAATAACTGTAAGATATATACTAAAAGCATTATTATCCCCATTTTACACATGAGGAAACTAAGACTCAGAGATTGTAACTTTCCTGTAGTTACATAGCTAGCAGATGCCAGAGCAAAGATTTGACCCCAAATTCTATGAGTCCAAATTGAGCATTCTAATCACTACGGCAGCATGTTTTGTATGCTTGCTTCTGGAATAGGCGGAGTGATATGGAGTAGAAGATTTCAGTCACACAGATTGAGAGCTGGTGAAATGATGAAACCCAAAAAGTATCCATTCATGACTTAAAGTCCAGGAGGAGGGAAGCCTCTAGTAGACAGAGATCTCTGTCCTCAGCTCTATTTCTGTTCAAGATTTTTACCACTAAATTGGATGAAGGCACACTTATCAAATTTACAGATGACACATTGGTTAGACATGTTGGTTGAGAGTAAGGATGAAAAAATATGTCAACAAGTGGGAATCATAGGCTGAATCTAATAAGATGGAATGTTTATCTAACAAAGTAAATGAAAAATCCTATTGTTTAGTTTGAAAAAATAAATTTCAAAAGTACAGGATTGGGAAGGCATGGCTAGACAAGAGTTCTTGTGAAAATGATTTGTAGGTTTTACTAGAATAAAAACTCAAGATGAGTTCACATGTGGTTCAACATAGAAGTTAAAAAATGCTAATGAGGTTTTAGGTTGCATTTAAAGGCTCAGTATCTATGACATGGAAGATGATAATCCTGCTGTCCTATGAAGAGACTGCATATGCAGTGTGGTGCTCAGTACTGGGCACTGTAGTAACAAGGTAGAGAGCATCCAGAAAGAAGCATTCAAGATGGTGAGGTGATCATGCCAGATGAAATTCAGTTGAAGAAGCTGAGATGGTTAGCCTTAGAAGACAAGACTAAGGAAGGAAGGAAATAACCATTTATTAAGCATATACTATGTGCCAAGTGCTGTCATAAGTGCTTTACAAATATTCTCGTTTGAAAGAAATGAGATAATATTTGATCCTCACAACAACCCTGGGAGGTAGGTACTATTATTATCCTCATTTTACAGTTGAAAAAATTGAAGCAAATGTAGGTTAAGTAACTTGTCCAAGGTCACATAAGTAGAAAGTTTTGGAGGTCAGATTTGAACTCAAGTCTTCCTGACTCTAGGCGCAGTTATCTATCCATTGTACCACCCACCTACATGCATATATGATAGATGTCTTCAGGTAGTTGAAGGGATGACATGTAGAAAAGAGATTAGACGTATTCTTTTTGGCCCCAGAGAGCAGGACTAGGAGCAGTGGGTGGAAGTTGTAAGAGGGCAATTTAGTTTTGACACAAGGAATAACTTTATAGCAGTTAATAGTATATAATAATAGAATGGGCTGCCACCAGAAGGTAGTGGATTCTCCTTCACTGGAAGTCTTCTAGCAAAGATTAGATGACATTACTTGTTGGGAATGTTGTAGAAGGCATCCTTTCTCAGGTACAGGTTGGACTAGATGGGCTCTCAGGGTCCTTACAACTGTGACACTGAGATTTTTTACTTCAGGTATCCAGATTATTCTACAGTAGGTTAAGAGGTAAGATATGAAATTTAAGAATTAGAGCGATTCCTTCACAGTAGAAGCTAAACTAACTATACAGTCTTTTTAAATTTAATGGGAAAAGACTTTTAATATTGTCAGTGAAATCTTTACTGAGCTTGCATTTGCATGCTTCCCAAAACTTTTAACTATTTTACTTTTTTTTCTTTTAATCCCTACAGGATAATCACTTCAGTTTGAAAACTTTATTTAAATTATACTTCCTTTATATTCTGTCCCGTACATGAGTTGCTTACTCTTTTTGGTTGTTGGTCATTATATTTTAAGCTTTAATATTTATTAAACATCAGCATGTTAATTATCCTTTAGAAATAAGAATTTGGGCAATTAGGTGGCACAGTGAATAGAGTGCCAGGTCTGAAGTTAGGAAGACTCATCTTCCCAATTTCAAATCTGGTCTCAGACACTTAGTAGCTGTGTGTAAAACCTCAGTTTCCTCATTTGTAAAATGAGCTGGAGAAGGAAGTGGCAAATCACTCCAGTATCTTTGCCAAGAAAACCCCAAATGGGGTTATGAAGGGTTGAACACGACTGAAATGACTAAACAACAAAGAAATAAGGATTCACAGTCTTTGTCTTGGGAGCCTTAAATCTGAACGGTTTAAACTTAAATGGTTAAACAAAGTCTAAATGTTTCACTCCTAATCCAGTTTTCCTTTTATTCTACCTTGACTATAAATTATGTTCTCATATCCTTTTTTTCTTGAATTTCACTTTTTCTTTTCTGTCTCTGGAAAATTTCTGTAATTGGTTATCTGTTACAATATAAATTGTTTATAAAATCCTATGAAATGCTTAGTATTAAATGAGAAAAAATAACTTTTTCTCTTCTGTCGCTGAAGCATTGTGATCTTTGAAATCCTGGTTATAGTAAAGCTAAGGATTGTTGTTCCCTTACAAATAATCTTATAAGCGATTTGCTTTGTGTCTTTCTGTAGGTCATAGTCCTGGGGCCCCTGTTTATAGAGAGAAGGAAGATATGTATGATGAGATTATTGAATTGAAGAAGGTAATATTTCTTTTTGTTCTGTACTCTTTTTAAACAGTGAAAGTTTCTGACAATGGATAAAAAAATTAATGCTTAACAGGGCTCCCTATTAACTCAAAGATCAAATGTAAATTCATTTTCCATTTAAAGCTCTTACCCAGTTAGCCCCTTCTTCTGCGTTACTCCCCTCCATGCATTCTACAGTCTGGCCACACTGTTCTACTTGCTGTTCCTCACACATGACATTCCATAGTCAGTCTAAGTGCCTTTACACTGGCTACCTCCCTGTACCTCAAATGCTCTTCCACCTCCCTTCAGCCTCTTAGAAACTCTGACTTAATTCAAGACTTTAGCTCCTATTAGGCAGGAATCACTGTAAATTCTTCAGTAACCAGGGATTCCATTTCACATCCTGTATTTTAACCTGGTGTAGTAATGTACCATCTTCTGCATGGGGCTTTTCATTTCGCCCAGTTGCTAGTGTTTTCCTGTTTGAGGTTACCTTTACGTACTCTCCCATTAGAATGGAATCCACATTCTAATCTACCGGGAAAAGACTGTTTTTTGCTTTGTCTTTGTGTCTCCAGCACATAGCACAGTGCCTGGCACAGAGTAATGCTTAATAAGTGCTTGTTGATTGATTTATAATACAAAGTGTACACTGACCCAGGAACTAAAGTGTGTATTCACTGAGATTTATTATTGAGAAATTTATTTGATATATAATTTAATTAACATTTAACATATTATTGATAAATATATTCTTATAGGGCAGCTAGGTGGTACAATGGATAAAGTGCAAGTCAAAATCAGGAAGACTCATCTTCTTAAGTTCAAATACAGCTTCAGACACTTACTAATTTTGTGTGATCCTGGACAAGTCATTTAACCCTGTTTATCTCGGTTTCCTCATCTGTAAAATGAGTTGGAGAAGGAAATGGTAAATCACTCCAGTATCTTTGCCAAGAAAACCTCAAATAGGGTCAAAAGGAGTCAGACATGACTGAACACTAACATTAAAATCCCATCTGTTCGGGGCAGGTAGGTGGTACATTGTATTGAATGCCAGGTCTGGAGTCAGGAAGACTCATCTTCCTGAGTTCAGGGCAGCTAGGTGGTACAAGGGCCCCTAGGTGGCACAATGGATAGAGCCAGGCCTGAAGTCAGGAGACCTGAGTTCAAATCTAACCTCAGACACTACTAGCTGTGCGACCCTGGGAGAGTCACTTAACCCTGTTTGCCTCATCTGTAAAATGAACTGGAGAAGAAAATGGCAAACCACTCTAGTACCTTTGATAAGAAAAACCCAAATGGGGTCATGAAGAGTTGGACACAACTGAAACAATTGAATACATATTTTTATATTCTCAGTTTAGTCTCAGAGGAAGAGTAGTAGTAGTCCTTCTTGCCAATACTAACCCTACTTGTCTCTTTTATCCTCTCCCTTCCCACCTTTAGGCACTTGCTCCTTCAATCATTCCTTTTCTCTTTTTTACTTTTCAGTCATTCTTTATGCACTAATTCTTCCCTGATACCTGCAAACAAGTCTATATCTCCTCATCCTTCACTTGACCCTGCCATGCCCTCAAGCTGTTGCCCCATAATTCTCTTTTTTACTGCCAAATGCCTATATAAAGTAGTCTGAATTTATTACCTCTACCTTGAACAAGTAGAATCATAGGTTAAAAGCTGAAAGGGAGATTAGAGATTACCTAGTCCAACACCCTCATTTTACAAATAAGGAAACTGTGGTACAGAAAAGTTAATTCTAGTTCACACCCTCATTGTCTCTAATCTATACTATTTAATAACCTCCTGATTGATCTCTCTGCCTCAAGTCTCTCCCCTTTCCAATTCATTCTTGATACCTCTGCCAAAGTGATATACCTGAAGGATAGGTCTGATTGTGTTACTCTGCTGATCAGGAAACACCAGGGGTTCCTTATTCCTTGCAGGAGCAAATGCAGACTCTTCTTTTTGACATTTAAAGTCCTTTACAACCTGGATCCAGAGGTATACTGGAGCTAGTTTATACTGGTTCATGAGAGCTGATGGTCAAATTTTCAATGTATTTACATCTCAGAAATTGGCAAATGATACAAATTAGGGATTGTTTGTTGTTGTTATTATCGATTGTCTAAATTTAAGAAAGCGATAGAGAAAATGTTTTAATAATACAGATTAAATTTAAAAGTGTGTCTTGCATACATTTTTTCAGAGAGCTGGTTGTTAAACATTTACCAGCACTCCCCTACCTAGATCTAAATTCTCTATCAGGCTTATCCTGCAAGAATTCACTTCACAGATTCTGCAGTCCAACCAAATTGTCCATCTTCCACCTTCTCACACAGGACATTCCATCTCCTGTTTCTTTGCTTTTGCTCAAGCTGGCTCCCTGTGCTGAGATTGTACTCCTCTTATTCTGCCTTCACGAACAATTTGTATGCTACTATGAGGCCTTTCCTTATTCTCCCAACTACTAACACCAAATTATCTTATTTAAATTTATTTTATATATTTCTTGTGAGTGTATGTATAAAATGTGTGTGTGTTTATATGTATATATATTATTTCTCCCAATAGAATGTAAGTTCCTTGAGGATAGTGATTTTCATTTTTGTCTTCATCTTGCCAGTGCCTACCTCATACTGGGCACTTAGTAAATGTTTACTTAATTGGATCAAATCCAAATTTGACTTCCTGAGCACTAAGTGATTGAACTATCTAGCTCAAACGTAGGACTGTGGATAAGGATTAAAAACAATATATCTTTGTATTTGACTGTGGGGTATATTTAAAACAAAAACAAAGCCAAATCTGTAGGTTTTTTTTTCCTTTTAGTCATTACACTCTCAAAAAGGTGATGTGGATTTTATGAAAACAAAGCTTCGACGATTAGAAGAAGAGAACAGCAGAAAAGATCGGCAGATTGAACACCTCCTGGATCCTAATCGAGTAAGTTGTATAGTCCTTATTGTTGTAATTCCCTCGGTAAGGAGCATTCAGAGTCATTAAGCACACATATCAAAACTGGAGAGTATTCAGATCCGTAGGTAAGGATTAGGTTAGGTTAGGATTTATGTGACTACTGTCACTGAAAGGCCTCAACACATTCACTTGGAGGGATGTTCTGGGCAGATTTCTGTTTGCAGTCCTCTGATCTATAGCCTGCCCATTCTGCCAGATGTTGGAGTTGGCCACACAGCCAAGCCACATACCCATACCAAGGGAACTGTTGAGCAAGCAGATGAATGCCCTGTCCTCCTGAAATTTTTGGAATGACATCTGCATTCATTTGGGGAGAGTCAATGGAAAAGCTATAGAACCTGCCACTTAAAACTATGGTGTCCTTCACAATAGCCCATCTTCTAACTTGAAATTCATGGCCTGTTGTATATGGGAAGATGATCTAAGTAAAAGATTTCCTAAAAGACTAGGTAGGTCTTTGTTGCAGTGGAGATCCAGCATAGTGGGAAAAGTGGGCCAGTTTGATAATCATGACAAAAGATCATAGATTTGGAACTGGAAGGGATCTTAAAGGCTACTGATTCCAGCCCCTTCATTTTACAGATATGGAATCTGAGGACATGTGACTTGTCTGAGGTTACACAGTTACTTAGTGTCTGAGGCAGTATTTGAGCCCAAGTTTTCCTGGACTTGAATCCAACACTCTTATCCATTACCCAGTGCTCCTTGTAGGATGTCTACTGCCACCATAGTGAAGACCTGGTCTTGGGACAGGGGCAAATCCATGATGAAATCCAGGGACACTGTCAATCACAATTGGGGAGGTATAAGAAGTAGCTTCATTTGGACCCCATTGTGGGATTTGTCAGTTGAATTGAGGTTTGACCACCAAAAGGCCTGGGTAGCCAGATGAAAGGTCTTCCATATCTCTCTGTTTAGTTAGCCCATTGTGGCAGAGCCAGAGGGAACATGCTGACAGAAGTGAATATATGGAGACCATCAGGGATAGATTCCTCTCTGGATGCTAGAAGGGCTCTGGAGTGAGGTGGCCAAATATCCTGGGCGTCCACAAGGACATCTTAGATTGCTTTGTCCAGGCAGCTCTATTCTATTTGAGATGTTGGTTTATAGCCTGAAGAGTGTTCCCACCAAATGTCATCCTTGTCAGGGCTGTTAGATCTATTGGTTTGCAACCTTAGGCCACGGTGGGAAGTTCTGTGGGCTCTTTGTCATACCACCATTGAACCTCTTTAGTCAGTCACTGTGTCCCATCAAGAATGCCAGGCAGCATGACCAATAATCACAGGATGGGAATCAAACTTTCATTTGGTTGGTGGGAAAGTCCTGTGGCTTCACCTACAAGCCTGCCTTTTGGATTTCCCCAGGAGCTTACTCAGCTGGGCAGGTACTAGGGACGCCTTCAGTGTTTCCCTTTTAATACTGCCATCTTACTTTGCAAACTGCAGTTTTCCAATTTTATTTCATCCATTTGCATCTAGAAAGCATTGGCTCTTTCTTTTGGAGCCACCACTTTGGCCAGTTCAGATCGAAATCTATGATCCTTGGAAATGGTCTGCCAACAGTCCTTAGTGGCTTGGCTTTCTCCATTGTTATCCTAGAATCAGGGGAAGGGAGATGGTTATGGGGAAAGCAGATAGAATGGCACTCTTGATTGGGAGAAGTGCCCAGAGTCCATAATCATGTAAGTAAGCTGAATGGTATATCCAGTGAAATCAGCTGTGGATCAGGGCTAGAGGGTAATGCACAGAATTAGAGCAATTAAGGAGCTAGGTTGAATCTGCAATGGAAATGGGGTAATCTATAGTTATAACCAAGTACAAGGGGTCAGTAGGTAGTTCCTATCCTGTAGGGCTAGTAGTATGAAAACATGGGTTATAAATGCCCAGGCTGGTTCATGTACACCCCTGTGCATCTACCAATACTATATTGTATGTGCCAATACTGTATGTCGGAGCAACAGTAACTTGGCTCATTCACTGAACTCATGGTTCAATTCTTTATTGATATATAAACCCCTAAGACTGAGGGAACTATAAATTTATATTCCTCAGATTAGGTGAAATTTTAAAAATCAATAAAATATGAATTGCACAGACTATTTTTTAAAAATATTATTTTTTTGCTACAGGGCTGTGAATTTGCCCGGAGTATGGTTGACAAAAGGCCTGGTACTGGCTGGGTAAGTGTGATCTCCAGGAAGGCAAATAACTTTTCTATTAAAACCTTATTAAAATGCCAATTCAGATGAGAGCTATTCCTTCCTTTAAGAGATTACAATGATAGATGCAGAGGAAGAGCACCAAAGTACTCATTCGAAATGTATATGAACAGTCTTTGCTCAATGAAGACTTTTTCTTTCAATAATATATGGAGAGAATTAATTTCACAGTACCATGGGTTCTGGACCCTAGGGGTAAAAGAACAGCCCCTGCTGTTTCCTTCTGGGCTGTGAGCTCATCGTTCCTCAACCACTACCTAGGAGTTAGCTATAGAATGGTCAGAAGCTCCAGGAAAACTTGTGGTAAATTCAGGAGGTAGCACTCTTAACCTTGGAAATGATGTTTCCCACTTCTCCTACATGATTTTGAGAACCATTATGCTGGAGTACTTTGAAATTGTTGTAGGCCTTAATTCTTGTCACAGGAGAAGGGTTTTAGGCTTGACAATGATACTTAAATATCTGACCTACAATCAGAACCCTGAGCAAAGACTCCTAGTTGGAAAGGTGTCATAAGGAGACATTCCTTCCATAGTCTTTCTGTAGATATCTATTCTTTACAGTTTGTGGTAAAGTGGATTTCTCTGAGGTACTTACTAAGACAGACTAGTCAGTGCCCTCCTGCTATGATTGACAGGCTTTTGAAAGGATATTGTTTAAGGAAAAAGAAGTTGCTATTTCCAAAATTGAAACTAATAACACAGCACCTGGCATACGTATAGTTGCAAGTTGTGTTTTTAGTATTTAAGACACGTGAGGAGAGAGGTGGGGTTCTATTGGAGTGTAGTGTTACATATGCTGTCGGACACAGATATTGTGTCTGTTGGTTTTCTTTGGCTGTTTTTTTTTTTGTAACAAAAGAAGGGCTTATTTGGTGGTGGTGGTGATGAGTGTATGCAGGAATGATTGTGATTTAAAAATCAGAGGCATCAGTAATGCTTACTTTTAAAATATTTAAGAAACTGGACTTTACCCAGCACCTTTTCATGAAATACTTTTCAGGTAAACTAATATTTGTTATGTCTTCCCTTCCAACTCTGAAAATGGTGAATAGAGAAATCATAAAGAGTTGTTCCTTTTATTTGGCAGCTATGGACAGGATTGTCTAATAAATAATCTCCACAGAGCTGTAGTTGCCTTAAATTTTTTTAATCAATTATCCTGTTCCTATGTATTGTCTTAGTAATAATGATAAACATGTTTAGGATTTCATTCCTATATTGGTGTGCTGGTGGCTATGTGTATTATCTTTGTTGAAATGTAACACTATAAAGAAAGAATGAAAAAGACCAAATTTCAGGAGGAGACTGATGTAACAGGGATATCAGAAACATCTGGGCTTGATGTGTTTATATTCTTTTGGCAGGTCATTAATGGATTAAAACAGAGGATTATCAAGTTGGAACAGCAATGCAAGGAAAAGGACAATACTATCATGTATGGAGACTTTTGCATTGGGCTCTTGTGTGGGCTGGGAGGAATTTTGAGAATCATTTATACCATTAGAAAGGGCTACATTTAGCTTACATTATTACTGAAATTATCTTTCATCAAGTTTTCTCAGACTCCAGCTTGAGTTTCCACCCTAAGAATCTCTCTGACCCTGTTCCCAGTCCTATCTTTTTCTTCACCCCACTTCCTAACCAAAAAGGTTGGATACTTATGAATTTGGGAGAACAATTTGGGAGAAGGTACTTTTCAAAAAGTATTTCCTGCCTCCTGTCTCACCAAGGAAAACCTAGGGAACTTCAATATTATGACTTATTTCAGAAATCTCTCTAGCTTGTGATCCTACCCAGGAAAACCATGAAGATTTCAATATCTGGCCTCTTTTTGACCTTCTAACAGGACTCTAAGCTACCCTGCAAGCATTTAAGCTAACAAGACATTAAAAATGGAAAAGGCTTTTATTTAATTTGACCAAAAAACCCCAACAAAACAAAACACAAGCATATGATTTCCTTCTCTCTGGGTACTATGTGGATGCACTGACCTTCACCACAGCATGTAGCATGGTGTCCCTGTGTGTCATTCTCCTCCTTAGTTCTCATGGTTCTTTTTAGAAGTAGCCCCTCTTGTGCAAATACCCTGAGAGTCCCCTTCACACAAGGGTAAATGGGGTACCACCTACTCCTTGTGGTATCTACTACATTGAATTTTTCAGTTGAAGGAAAGGGAGGGAAGGGAATAAATATTTATATAGTGCCTACTATGTACCAGGCACTAAGTGCTTTACAGATATCTCATTTGATCTTCACAACAGTCCTGCCAGGTAGATGCAGTTATTATCCCCATTTTACAGTTGAAGAAACTGAGACAAACAAGTTAAGGGACTTGCCTAGGGTCACACAAGAGGAGTGTCTGAGGAGCTCATGTCTTTCTGACTCCAGGCCCAGCGCTCAATATACTGTGCTACTTAGCTGCTTGAAAATGTGTAATCCTTTCTCATTATACCTGATACCTGTCCCATTTACAGGTATATACTCTGTGGGTCATACACAGTAGAGTTACATGTAATTAATGAGATATATAGATCATGAGATATCTCATACACAGTCCTTGAGTTACACATAGTAGTTACTTATGATAGACTGGAGATTGGTACTTAAATTGTGAACCCAAAAGGGCTGGACAGTATTTTTTCTGTGTGCCATCCTCTACGTGATCCAGTATACTGCCCTGTACCAGCAAATGCCAGTGAACTGCATGGGTGACATCCTTGTTCATCGTGTCCAGAACATTGTAAGCCTGATTACTGAGCAAATCATATGGACACCTGTGCTGACTTACTATCACTTCTGAACATTCAGTCTCCCTATCCTCTGTTGGGCCACGGAAGTCTTTGGGCGGCTGACTTGAAATCCCAATTCTAGCCTGTGGGTGATCTGAGACTAATGAGACTATCCCTGCCCCTAATGGTTAAACCCTGTTGTTGGTTTCTGTTGCCTTAGAGCTGCCAAAGCTGGAGTACTGTACAGAAAAAGAGTAGCCAGATGTAATCCACTCCATGGCCAGGTTTTAAAAATCTTCGCCACATTAAAAAAGCTCTGGCATTTTTCCTCAATGCCCAAAGTTACTCCCCAATTCATTTGGATTTTGACCTGAATCTTCCTTATATAGGCTTTTCTCTGTCTATGAATGGACCTTCCTGGGACCTAATTTCCAAACTCTCCCTTACTTCTGTTCTTTTCACCAGCCTGACTAACTCCCTTATGGGTATCTAATCTGTGATACCTTGCCTTGGTAGGGATTTAGTCATTTACTGGGTCAATTTTATAGAACAGAATACCTAATATCTTGAACAGAATATAGAATAACTTTCCACTCCAACTAGGTAGCACAGGGGATAGAACACTAGGCCTGGAGTCAGAAAAAACTGAGTTTAAATCTGGCCTCAGACACTTACTAGCTGTGTGACCCTGGGCAAGTCACTTAACTCTATTGGCTTCAGTTTCCTCATCTGTAAAATGAGCTCTAATGAGAAGGAAATGGCAAACCACTCCAGTGTCTTTGCCAGGAAAACCCCAAATGGGGTCACAAAGAGTTGGACACAACTGAAATGACTGAACAACAACAAACTTTCCACTGGATCTGTTATCTTGTGTTTTCCTGGGATAGCAAGATTTCACAGAAGGACTTTATCCCCATTCAGAACTTCTGATAGTGAATTTGAGCATTATACTATTACTTATTTCTCTTTATTCTCTTCCCTCAAAGAAGCAACTGAGTGGTAACTATTCAGGAATGTTAACCCCAAACTGCATTTTAACATATTATAACCTTTTTCTTGTTTAAGATTCCCATATTGTTAAGCTCATACTCATAGGGAGAGAGTCGTGTGTGAGGCTATGGGGTCAGGGGAGAGGATTGTGCCGGATTGGACAGCTCTCTCTAGCCCAGAAATTCTTAAATGTTAGATTAATGGTGAATGGAATAAAAATTGTTTCTGGCAATTGTACCTAAAACACAGATTATGGTATTAATGTTTTGGGGTTTGGTTTTTTTTGGACAACATATCTCCTCCCTTAGAGCCTGTAAGCTCTATGAGGGCATCAGCTGTATCATTTTTATCTTTGTATCAGCGCTTAGCTTAGTGCTTCATCATACACAGGAGGTGCTTAAAAAATGCTCATTGATTGGTTGATTGTAAACTTCTCATGTTAATTGTGAATGGTTAGAGTGTTCAGGTACTAATTCCTACCTAACTTACTGCCTGAGGTACTTTAATTCCAGACTCTGAACAGTCTGGAATTAATTCCAATCAATACAAAAGCCCTAGAAATATTATCTGTGTCTAGACATACCAGGATCATGATGCCCACCTTCTCAGTGGTACTCATGACATTTCTGGGAAACTCCAAATATATTATGATATAACCCTGATATGAGTAGCCCTTCTCACTCAGACCCTAGAGTCTGTAGAGGTACACACGTCAGATTTTCTTCATAAAACACCTAGCATGTAATTGTTACCTGGGATCCATTGTCTAGCATTCTGAGAAACTCTATTTGTCACTGTCATTGCTACACAGGTGTCTTTATGTGTCTAGGCAGAATGGACCTGAGAATGATTGCTGAGGCAGGGGCTGAATTCCCAGGAGCCTTAAGAAACCCAGGCCCTGGCCTCACCTTGATTTCCCAGTGTGGACCTGGTAGATTACTTCTTCCAGTGTTGGATTCTACTCTTGAGTGGAGGCATTATATATATTCCACAATTGTAGTAAAATACTGTCCAGCCCTTTTGGGTTCAAAATTTAAGTACCAATCTCCAGGTCAGCATCCTTGAACAGTGGACTTGGGTCTACCAGATTTGCAGGGAAGAGTGATACCAAACAGTGGTCTGACAGATAACATGCTTAGTTTGGACTTTATTGGTAAACTCCATCTGGTCTTGTTCGACAACCACTGTTTTGGTTTTGGCATGGCCTATATTTGAGTGAATTGCTCAGGCACCTACAGGGCCAGTTATTATATCTTCTACTACTCTATCTTTACATTCCACTTTTGTCTTCCTTATTAACTGGATCAGTTTCGAGTCACTTGGAAGCTGTTGCCAGAATAACAGTTCATCATGTACCCCTGACACTTGGGTCAACCTTGTATGGTTTATGTGTTTCATAATTGCTGTACCTTTGGGCACTGTAGTCTAAAATAAAGGAAGGAAGGGAAAATTCTTGTGCGAGGGAGTGACATGGTCAGATTATTTTGGCATCTGTGTAGAAGCTGAATTGGAGAGGGGAGATAGTGGAATTTTGGAGGCCAGTTAAGATGTAATAGTAATATTTCAAGTAAGAGGTTATGAGAGACTGGACTAGGGTGGTGACCTTATGAGTAGAGTTTGGAGACAGATGCAGTAGATCAGTCAAGTATTTGTTAAGTGCAAGGTGACAGGCACTATACTAGGTGAGAAGGATGTAAAGACAGACATTAATCACTGCCCTTATGGAGCTTATATTCTATTGGGAGAAACAACATGTACACATATAAGTATGAACCCAAAATAGATGATGTGGGTATAGAATTAACAAGACTTGATAAGTGATTGAATATAGGGAGTGAGGGAATAATAGAGGATGACTCCAACATTGCAAACCTGGGTAGCTGGAAGGATGTGGTAGTACCCTTAATAGAAATAGGGAAGTTTAGAGAAGGGATGGCTTTTGAGGGAAAGTAATGAGTTTCCTTTTGGATAAGTTCCATGTTGAGTTTGAGATGTCTATAGGACATTCAGGTGGAGAGGTCCAACAGGCAGTTGACAATATAGGGCTGAAAAACTCGGGAGAGAGATTAGCACTAGATATCTAGAACGATTATTGAATCTGTGAGAGCTGTAGAGATCATTGAGAGAGGATGTAGGGAGAAAGGAGACCAAGACAGAACATTATCAGGGTTAAGTGGCAGAACATGAATATTGAGCCAGCAAAGAAGACTGACAGAGTGGTTAAACAAGTAGGAGAACCAAGAAAAAGCATTTTCACAAAATCTGAAAGAAAAGAGAATATGTAGGAAGAGGGTTTGATCAACCCAGGTTAAAAGCTATAGCAGGGTCGAAAAGGATGACTGAGAAAAAGCCATTAGGTTTAGTAGTTTAGAGATTGATCATTTATAATATTGAAGAGAACACTTTCAGTGCAATAGTAGTGGTGGAAGCCATCTTGCAGAACTGAGAAATGAGTGGGAAACAAAGAAATGAAGGCAAAAAGAATAGGCAGGTTAAAAAAAAGTTTTAGCATTTCCTTTTGTTTTTATACCGTATCCTGCCCTGTTACCACCCTCACCCCATATAAAACTCTCCCCTGTAGAAAAGAAAAATACTTAAACAAAACCAATAAACCCACTGAGTCTGATAGGTATACTACATTCTGTAACCTCTGCCATTCTTCTGAGAGGAGGGAGGTATGTTTCATAATTAGTTTTCCAAGCCTGAAGATAAGTCATCACAATTAATCAAATTTGTTCGTTTTTATTATTAAAATCATTGTTGTATATTCTTCTCCTAGGACAGGTCTTTTCATGTTTCTCTGAATTCTTCATATTCAGTTTCTTGTGGCACACTAATAATCCATTATGCTCATATTGGTACATTGTTTCCTGTTGCACTCTCTCTTAATGCTGCAGTATGATTTGTATAGTCATTCCCTAATTGTGGAGCATCTACCTGCTATGTTTCCAGTTTTGTTTGTTTTGGGGGTTTTTGTGCTAAAAGTGCTGCTTATAAATATTGTGATGTATATGCGACCTTTCCCAGTGCCTTTGTTCTACTTGAGGTACCTAGTAGAGGGATTGAATAGACAGCCTTTTCTAATTTGGCATTGAAAGGGAGATGAGCTCTTAAGATCGTAGCTTGAGAAGATGGCAGAGTCAAGTGAAAGATTTTATAAATGGTGGAAGTTGGTCCCTGACCAATTCCCAACCCAAGATAAAATCCCAGAAAAAAAGAGGCAGATAATGAGTTGAATATCTCTTTACAAAATGGGATAAAGGGGGCAGCTAGGTTGCGCAGTGGTTAGAGCACTGGCCCTGAAGTCAGGAGGACCTGAGTTCAAATCCGGCCTCAGATGAAACACTTGACACTTACTAGCCGTGTGACCCTGGGAGAGTCACTTAACCCCACATGCCTAAAAAGAAAAGAAAAGAAAAGAAACAAAATGGGAAAAATCTTTGATTGAATTAGAAGGGGAACCTGGCCATTGGTTGAAAAAGAATGGCCACCCTCCCTCACCCCCCCCCCCCACTGGGTGGTTCCATCTTGCTAGCTTTGTAAGTGAGCTCAGGCTGGGAGCAGCTTTGCGACTCTTTGAACTGTGTCTTTTTTTTTTGGAGAGGGCAGGGCATGGGTGGGAAGGAGAGAAAATTAATGCTTGTTAATTTTAAAATGTAGTTTCCGTAAGAATTTTTAAGATTAAGGAATTAAAAAGAAAAGTAGGCAGAAAAACAAAGCCCTTGTAACACATTCATATAGTTAAGCAAAACAAATTCCCATATTGACCATGTCCATAAATGTGTCTCATTTTGTGTATGTAGCCCATCACCTCTCTGTTAAGAGGTAGGCAGCAGACTTCATCATCTGACCTCTGGAATAATGGTTGATTGTTGTGTTCATCCAAGGTCCTTATGTCTTTCAAAATTGTTCATTTTTACAATGTTGTTAGTATAGTATAATTTGTTCTCCTGGTTCTGCTCACTTTACTCTGCATCAGTTCAGTCTTTCCATGTTTCTTAGAGAACCATCCTTTTTGTTATATATTAATGTGTAATAATATTACATTCTGTTCACATATCAAAATTTGTTCAACCATTCCTCAATTGTTGGTCACTTACTTTGTTTACAATTCTTTGCTACCACAAAAAGTTATCATAAATATTTTTGTGCTTAGAGGTTATTCTCTTCCTCCTTTTATATCTCTGGGGTATAAGCCTAGTAGTAGTTTTCATTTTTCCCATACTTTGAAGGTCAAAGTTCTCTTTTTCCCACACACTGATATTTGCCTTCAAAAGTGCTATAAGTGTCTTAGGGATACCAACATTTTCAAAGGCTTACTCAGCTCTTTTTTAAAAAAAATAATACTTTGTTTTTTTTCAAAATTGTATGTAAAAACAATTTTTAACATTCATTTTTTAAGATTTTGAGTTCCAAATTCTCTCCCTCCCTCCTCCTCCTCCCTCTGTGAGACAGCAAGCATTTCAGTATAGGTTATACATGTTCAATCATGCAAAACATAGTTCCATATTAGTCAAGTTGTGAAAGAAAACACAGACAGATACGTACACAAATAAAGAAAGTGAAAAATAGTATGCTTCAATCTGCATTCACACTCCATCAGTTCTTTCTCTGGAGGTGGATAGCATTTTTCATCATGAGTCCTTTGGAACTATATTAAATCATTGTATCACTGAGAACAACTAAGTCATTCACAGTTGTTCATTATACAATATCACTGTTACTGTGTGCAATGTTCTCCTGGTTCTGCTCACTTCACTGTGCATCCATTCATGTAAGTCTTCTTAGGTTTTTTGGAAAACATCCTGTGTGTCATTTCTTTATCCCACAGTAGTGTTCCATACCATATCTTGTATAGCCATTCCCCAATTAATGGACATCCCCTCAATTTCCAATTCTTTGCCACCACTAATAGAGCTACTATGAGTATTTTTGTACAAATAGGTCCTTTTCTCTTTTTTTAAAAAAATCTTTTTGGGGTACATACCTAATATCTAATAGTGGTATTGCTGGGTCAAAGGTTATGCACAGTTTTATAGCCCTTTGGGCATTGTTTCAAATTGCTCTACAAAATGATTGGATGGTTTATTTACTCTTAATACTCAGCATAATTATAGGTTTACTTACTCTTACTACTTAGCAAAACACAATATCCTCCCATCATCCCAATTTCCAGTCACAGAGAAGGAAGCTTTTGTCACAAAGCTAAACTGTGACAAAACTGAAAACCAAACTCAGTTCTTGTCTTCCCAGTTCTGTTCTTTTAAGATGATATGACTTCTATAAATGTTTGTGCCATGTCCTGGTATCAGTGAAACCATGAGCATATTGGGCTCATCTTTGCAATACCAGGATCTCTGTGCTAACTTTTTGTTTGAATTTTCAGTAAACTTCAGACAGATATAAAGATGACTAATTTGGAAGAAATGAGGATCGCCATGGAGACTTATTATGAGGAGGTATTAAGCTCTTTTTCCTAATGTATTATCAAGGGAAAGGGAAGTTACAGAACATGGACAGAGAGCAATATTCTAATTGCACTGAACAAAACTGAAGGGACTGTATAAGCTAGAGTCTTGCTGTTGAGGTCAGTATTGCCAGGATTGTGTGCCCTTACTTTGTCATGACTTTTAGGTGAAAACATAATGTCAAACTTTGGTTCGTCTTGGTCCTAAGCAACGCTCAGAACTCTAGTGGAGTTGTCCTCAAAGGAGGCTCTTTTCCATGCTAGTGATCTGCTTTTTAAAATGCATTCTAACTTTGGTATTTTACAGATCCATCGTCTTCAGGTTCTTTTGGCAAATACCGAAACAACAGGAAAGAAGTATGTTAGTCTCTTTGGGGGCACATATTTTGTATATTGATTCACATTATTTAAACTGTTATAACAAAGGAAATAATCACCTAGGAACTTTTGATGTCCATTACTTTGATGCGCCTTGAAACACCTTTCCTTTAAGAAAAAAGAATAGTTAGTTAGACCTCTCACATCTAGGCATCTGAGCTTCTCAAATCACAGAGATGATTCTCATATTTAGTTTGTTAATTGTTGGTAGTGTGTTTAGTCAATCAGCTCTGCTACAGAGATGCTAGTTCTTAAACTATTCCTGTCTTATTATTATTAATACTTTCATATAATGCATTAAGGTTTGCAAAGAATTTTTCTTTCAGTAGCTCTATGAGTTAAGTGTATCATGTCTTCATTGCATAAATGAGGAAACTTGAGTCTCAGAGAGGTCAAGTGGCATGTCCGTGATCACACAGTTAAATGTTGGAGTCAGGATTAAAACCTAGATCTCCTGACTTCAAGTCCATTGCTTTTCCCACTACATTACATAAGCTACTATCTCAGTTCAGTTTTATTCTTCCACTTTCATTTCTTTCAGTTTACTTTATCTGGAAGAACATCAGATTTTCCATTCATTCATCCAACAAGTATTTATTAAGTGTTTATTATATGCCAGGCATTGTGCTAGATCCTGGGAACATAAAGATAAAACAGAACAGTTACTGTCCTCCAAAGGTTTCCATTTCGAGGGAGACAGGGGAACAGTAGAAATACAAATAGGTGCATACAGAATATTCACTAGCAACTGAGAGGCTCTGGATAGGCCTCTTGTAGGATGTGGCACCTGAGATGAACCATGACAGAAGCTAGGGATCAATTGTACAAGTTGCAGATGACAAGGAAGTGGTCTGTAGGCAGGGGCAGATTGGTTGGAACATAAGAGTAGATGTAGTAGAGTCTTGGGCAGTAAGCGTGGAAAGATAAGTTGGAGCTAGACTGGGAAGAACATAAAATGCCAGGCAGAAGCCCTCTCCCATGGTCCAGGGAATAAAATATTAGTTATCAGAGGTTCTATCTTAGCATAGGTTTCTTAATGCTTTATTGCTCATGTTCTCACATTTTTGGATTATTGATTTGATTTCAAGTTCTCTCTCCTTACCACCATTTGGAGCACTATTTCCACCTTCTGTTGAGATTAGACTTAGAACTTCAGGATTCTTAATGTTAACTTTGGTAAAAATAGGCAAATCAGAAGGTTTCAAAGACAGGTAGAGTTTTAAGAGGAACATTATAGCTTGGGGGGCAGCTAAGTGGCACAGTGAATAGAGTACTGGGCCTGAAAAGTCAAGAAGAGTCCTCTTCCTTAGTTAACATCTGGCCTCAGACACTTACTGTCTGTGTGACCCTGGGCAAGTCAGTTAACTCTGTTTGCCTCAGTGTCTCATCTGTAAAGTGCACTGGAGAAGGAAATGGCAAACCACTCCGTTATCTTTGCTAAGAAAACTCTAAATGGGGTCATGAAGAGTCAGACTCAAAAAAAAAATGATTGAACAGCATAGCTTTGGACCTACCAAAGTGTTTTCGAAGATAATGTCTCTCCCCCACATCCATTCTAGCTATCTGTGTTTTAGAATTAAAGTATTTCTCTTTGAATATGGAGCAAGAGAGTTATTTATCTGTGGTTTTTTTTTTAAAGCATAGGAAAAATAATCCCTGGGCTAAGGTTTACCTTGGACATTGAAAAGAGTATCTAATTGGTTTATTTTAGTTTAAATCGTTTGTGAAGAGAAAGATATAATCTCTTCTCCTGATTTATGACATTTACTGTATCTGTTTAGAAATCATTTGTTTATCATTGAGCTATTTCACTTTTTGGTCTGTTTTGCATATAGGTCCCCAGCCGACAAGAAGTCAACTCAGAAAAAGCAGAAGAAATTGAGTGCTACTGTCCTACACTTGTCTAGAAATGTTCAAGAACTTCAGGAAGAGAACCAAAGCTTGAAAGAAGATCTGGACCGGGTGCTAAGCAATTCCCCTATTTCTAACAAAGCAAAAGGTATCATCTACAAGAGCATTTACAATTGAAGGGATTTAGCTTCAGGTTTTCCATGAGGGCAAAGAGCAAGGATGCTGTGGGAGTCCCAGCCCTTACTCTTTCTAACCACATGGCTTAGGTGGCATATCTCTCATATCTGAAACAAGGCTGCAAAGCTTTGGGGAGATTTTATCGTTTGAAAAGTCTAACTATGCAGTTAATATGGTTAATTACCATTAGCAAATGAACCTTGACATGACTTGAAAAATACCCTCTGAATTTTAGCATGGTCTAAGAGTGGTATTCAGGGTTTTAGTGTTATAGAGGCACAGCTGGTGGCACAGTAGGTGGATCACTGGGCCTGAAGTCAAGAAGACTAGAGTTCAAATCCAGTCTCAGACATTTACTGACTTGTGTGACCTTGGGCATGTCACTTAAGCTTTGTTTGCCTCAGTTTCCTCAACTGCAAAATGGGGATAATAATAGCACCTACCTCCTAGGGTTGTTGTGAGGATCCAATGAGATAATATTTGCAGAACTCTTAGCATAGTGCCTGGCACATAATAAGCGTCTATAAATGCTTATTTCATTCCCTCTTATCACACCTTCTGCATCAGCTTCTGAAAGTTTGTTGTATTTAGCCCCTTTAAATGGATGGTTCTGTTTGTTATTCCTTACTCTGTTCCCTGTCCATACCCTGTGTCTGCCAAACTGCCTTTCTTGCTATTTTCCACACAAAACACCCATGTCCCTTCTTTGTGCCATTGTTCTGACTATGACCCATACCTGTAATGTGCTGTACCTTTTAGCATCAAAACTCTGCTTCATTGCCGCCTTCGACATGAAGCCTTTCTTGATGATGCTTATAATGCCACTCCTTTCCCTTCCCCTCCTTTACCTCCTATTTATTTTGCATATACTTATTTATATATGTGTTACCTTCCCTGGAAGGACTGTTATTTTTGACTTTGTATCCTCACAACCTTGCACAATGCCTGGC
Source organism: Vombatus ursinus (assembly GCF_900497805.2). Taxonomy (NCBI): domain Eukaryota; kingdom Metazoa; phylum Chordata; class Mammalia; order Diprotodontia; family Vombatidae; genus Vombatus; species Vombatus ursinus. Next base: position 50,283,847 of record NW_020954585.1, read on the forward strand.
ATATAGTAGGAGCTTAATAAATGCTGACTGATTGTCTATTAAAAGCATTGTTGTTCCCTTTAGGTTATAGTGAATGGAGTAAACAAAGGCTAATGAGACGAATCTCAGAGTTGGAAAAGGTGAGTGACTTAATTATTTTAAAAATAGTTTTTAAACTTTATTTTGTATTTGTGTATTTATATTTAATTTTTGTTTAATTTATTCTGTTTAAAATTTTTGAAGTGACATGACTATATTTTTTTAATTATTTTTTAAAAACTGGCCCAACAAGTGAAATATTAGCCTTCTTGACAAATTGTGACCGTTTTTACATGGTCCAGGTCAGTGATTTCATTGGTGTAGGGAACTCTCAGTGAGGAAACTTTAGCAGTGGAGATCAGCCACTGTTCTGCAGGGTAGAAAGTTATCAGGGACAGGACAGCTAGGTGGCTCAGTGGACAGAGCATCAGACCTGGAGTTGGGAGGACCTGAGTTCAAATCCAGCCTCAGAAACTTTCTAGCTGTGTGATCCCAGGCAAGTCACTTAACTCCAGTTACCTCTGAAAAAAAAAAAGAGAGAGTTATCAGGAACAGCGAGTGGTTAAGTGACTTGCATGGAGTCACACAGAAATCTTGTCTTCAGTTAGTGGGACTTGAACCCAGCTCTTCCTGCCTCCAAGGCTGTCTGTCAAGCACATTATTAACAATAATTTATTTGCTCTGTGTCCTCTTGTCTCTCTTTTTAAATATATTCATTTAGTTTTTAAAATTCTGAAACTAACAAATACCAAATGAAATGAGCATTTCCATATATATTATTAGGGCAGGAAAAGATCGTACATGAAATTGCAAAGCTCTTTTATGCAAAGTTTTGTTTTTGTTTTTTTTTTAAATAATGCATTCAGTACATAACTTTCAAAGCTATCCTGTTTATCTACGATTCCTTCTGGTCTTTCTTGTGTTTTGTTCTCTATTTTTGGGATGGTGGAAGGAGGAGAACCCACCTCTTTTTTCCAGTCTTTTTTAGTCAGCAAATAGGCATTTCTTAAATATCTACTATGTGCCAGGCATCTATGTACTTCTTAAGTTGTGTTGCTTTTGTTTTTGTATAGTTATAATGCATAATATTGTTCTAATTTTGTTTTCTTCACTTTTTATCACTTTACGCCTATATTTCTTGGCATTACTAATGCACATTTGCATAGCAGTTTAAAGTGTTTTCCTTAAAACAACCCCTGTGAAAAGATAATACAAGTATCTTCATTTTACATATGAGGAAATAATTAAGACTCAGGAAAGTTACGTGATTTACTGTAGTCACAGAGCCAGGATTCAAACATAGGTCTCTTAACTTTAAGTCCAGCAGCCCATGCTGTATTTGTTATATATGTAATTTTTATATTACAATGATATTTTATTATATTGATTTATTATATTTTATTTAACTGTTTTCAAACTTGGTTATATTGGGGTATTTTTTTTCCTAGATTTTCACTACTCCAAACAAAGTAGCAATAGCTGTTTTCATAGTATCTATAGTATGTGTCCCTAGTAGTGAGATCACTGGATCAGAGTTTTACAGTTTTTATTATCAACTTCTAGAGGGCTGTCCGAAATATTATATACAAAATTCATTTCTGCCATTAATGAAACAAAGAGTACCTAGCAGTCCACCACCACCAAAACCCTGCCCCCCCAACATTGAATTTTATTGTTTTTAATTTTTTGCCAATTTGATGGATATAAGGTGGGACCTTAGAGTTGTTTTAATTTGTATTTCTCTTATGTTAGAGTTTGAACACATTTTCAAGTGATAATTACCGGTTTGTGTTTTCTCTTTCAGAAATTTTTTGTTCTTATGTTTGTATTAGGGAATAGGTTTTACTGTTTTAAACTTGTGTCAGTCTCCTATGGATTCTAGAAAATAGATTTTTTTTTTACTTGCTATATTTACATTTGAGTAGTTAAGGATTTTCCCGTTTCTTTTTTTTTGTTTGTTTTGTTTTTGTTTTTTGTTTTTTTTCTTTTCTTTTCTTTTTAAATAAATTTATTTATTTTTAGTTTTCAACATTTACTTTCACAAGATTTTGAGTTACAAATTTTCACCCCATCTCGCCTCTCCTCCCACCCCAAGATGGCATGCATTCTGAATACCCCTTCCCCTAGTCTGCTCTCCCTGCTATCTCTCCCTGCCTTTCCCTTCTATTTTCCTGTAGGGCAGGATAGATTTCTGTACCCCATTTCCTGTATTTCTTATTTCCCAGTTGTATGTGAAAACATTTTTTTTTAAACATGTGTTTTTAGAACTTTAGGTTCCAAATTTTCTCCCTTCCTCCCTCCCCACCCACCCTCATTGAAAAAGCAAGCAACTCAATATGGGCTATACATGTGCAGTTATGCAAAACACTTCCATAGTAGATATGCTGTGAAAAACTAACTTTGTTTCCCTTAATCCCATCCCACCCCCCCATTTATTCTATTCTGTCTTTTGACCCTGCCCCTCCCCAGAAATATTTGCTTCTGATTAGCCCCTTTCCAAATCTTCCCTCCTCTCTATCATCCCCCTACTCTCTTGTCCCCTTTCCCTCCTATTTTCCTGTAGGTTAAGACAGATTTCCATACCCAATTGAGTGTGTATGTTATTCCCTCCTTAAGTCAAATCCTATGAGAATAAGATTCACTCATTCCCTCTCACCTTCTCCCATTACCCTTCCACTGTAAGAGCCTTTTCTTTTCTGTTTTTTTTTTTGTGAGATAATTTACCCCATTCTACCTTTCCCTTTCTCCTTCTCCTAGTATAATCCTCTCTCATCCCTTAATTTTATTCTCCAGATATGACCCCTTCATCTTCAACTCATCTGTGCCCTCTATCTATCTATCTATATCTATACATATATATATATATATATATCTACACATACATATAATTTTTTCCCTCCAGCTACCCTAATACTGACAAAGGTCTCATGAGTTACAAATATCATCTTTCCATGCAGGAATGTAAACAGTTCAACCTTAATAAGTCTCTTATGATTCCTCTTTCCTGTTTACCTCTTCATGTTCCACTTTAGTCTTGTATTGGAAAGTCAAATTTTCTATTCAACTCTGGTCTTTTCATCAAGAATGCTTGAAAGTCCTCTATTTCACTGAATGACCATTTTTTCCCCTGAAGGATTATACTCAGTTTTGCTGGGTAGGTGATTCTTGGTTGTAATCCTATCTCCTTTGCCCTCTGGAATATTATATTCCATGCCCTGCCATCCCTTAATGTAGAAGCTGCTAAATCTTGTGTTATCCTGATTGTGTTTCCACAATACTTGAATTGTTTCTTTCTGGCTGCTTGTAATATTTTCTCCTTGACCTGGGAGCTCTGGAATTTGGCTACGATATTCCTAGGAGTTTTCCTTTGGGGATCTCTTTCAGGTAGAGTTCGGTGGATTCTTTCAATTTCTATTTTGCCCTCTGGTTCTAAAATATCAGGGCAGTTTTCCTTAATCATTTCTTGCAAGATGATGTCCAGGTTCTTTTTTTGATCATGGCTTTCAGATAGTCCAGTAATTTTTAAATTCTCTCTCCTGGATCTATTTTCCAGGTCAGTTGTTTTTCCAATGAGATACTTCACATTGTTTTCTAATTTTTCATTCTTTTGGATTTGTTTTACAGTGTCTTGATTTCTCATAAAGTCATCTAGCTTCCAACTGCTCTATTCGAATTTTTAAGGAAGTATTTTCTTCAGTAAGCTTTTGGACTTCCTTTTCCATTTGTCCAGTTTTGCTTTTTAGGACATTCTTCTCTTCATTGGCTTTTTGGACCTCTTTTGCCATTTGGGTTAGGCTATTTTTTAAGGTGTTATTTTCTTCAGTATTTTTTTGGGTCTCCTTTAGCAAGCTGTTGACTTGCTTTTCATGATTTTCTTGCATCACTGTCATTTCTCTTCCCAATTTTTCCTCTACTTCTTTTACTTGCTTCTCAAAATCCCTTTTGAGCTCTTCCAAGGCCCGGGACTGATTGATATTTTTGTTGGAGGCTTTGGATGTAGGAGCTTTGGCTTTGTTGTCTTCTTCTGGTTGTGTGTTTTGATCTTCTTTGTCACCAAAGTAAGATAATATAGTCTGGCTCTCTTTTGCGCTGCTTGCTCATGATCCCAACCAATTACTTGAGTTTTAAATTCTTTGTTAAGGTAAGAGTCTGTTTCCAATGTGGAGAATGTACTGTCCCAAGCTTCGGGGGTTTGTACAGCTGTTTTCAGAGATACTTCTAGGGACCTGAAAATTTTCAGTTCTTCCAAGGTGCTATGATAAAGGGAGAGGTATTTCCTCTCCACCACCACAACAAACTCCACCACACCAGTGCTCCTCCTCGCCCCAGGACCGCCCCTCAGAACTGTGACCCAGATCCAAGCACAGGCAAAGCAAGAGATTCCTGCCTCAGCCCTGGCAAAAAGATCCCTGCAATCCCCTTCTGATCAGCCACTCGATTCCCCCTCAGTCTATGGGCTGGAAGCTCAGGAGGCAGCCGCGGCCCACACTCAGGACTTGTGGCTGAGACCTAGCTCCTTCTCTCCCCACAGTCACAGACTTTTCCCATTCACCTTCTAAGTTGTCTTTGGCGTTCATGAGTTAAGAAGTCTGGGAACCACCACAGCTGCCGGCGATTCAGTCCTCTGAGGTCTGCTCCAGGGTCTCTGCGGCCTGTGCACGCATGCCAAACTGCGCTCCTCTCCCCACCCAGCATGATATACCTTTCCAATCAGCCATCCAGATTGTCTTGGGCAGGAAATTTGTTTTACTCTGTTTTTTTGTGGGTTCTGCTGCTTTAGAATTTGTTTAGAGCCATTTTTTATAGATATTTGGAGGGGTTTGAGGGAGAGCTCAGGCAAGTCACTGCTTTCCCTCTGCCATATTGGCTCCGCCCCTTCCTCCCCTGTTTCTTTTTATTTTGAATACATTGCTTTTTGTTGTATAATTTTTTTTGTATTATCAAACAAACTTTGTCTAATAATTTCTCCCATATGTTCAAAAGATAAACATTTTTCTCTTTCAAAATTGAGATGATAGATTTTCTTTTAGAATTCCGTTCCCAAGGGACAGCTAGGTGGCGCAGTGGGTAGAGCACCGGCCCTGGAGTCAGGGGCACCTGAGTTCAAATCTGTCCTCAGACACATAATAATTCCTAGCTGTGTGACTCTGGGCAAGTCACTTAACCCCAGTTGCCTCACTTAAAAAAAAAAAAAGAATTCCTTTCCCTAATGGTTTTTATAATACTGAGTTTGTAAAACATGAATCCTATATTTGGTTCTATTTCCTTATTATCTCTTTTGTACTGTTGATAATGATTTTCTATTTTATTAAAGTATTTAACATTCTTGATCAGTTTCTTCTCCTGTATTCACTGTCCTCTATGGATTTTCATGACATAGTTCTCTTCTGGTTCTCCAGCTACTAATCTGATTGTTGCTTTTCAGTCTGCTGTACTGCATCTTCATATCATGTTTACTAACTGGGGGAAAACCCAAGGCTTGTCTTGGGCCCTCTCTTTTCTCTCTATACTATCTCGTTTGGCAACCATGAGTGCAATTATCATTTCTTCTGGCCACTGTGTGGATTTTTTCTGCTTGACTATGCTTATTTGTTACAGGGGGTTTTTTTTTCCCTCTCTTTCTCTTGGTTTTTAATTGGGAAGGGGGGTTCATAATAGTAATGCCAAAAAAAAAATCTTTTTTTTTTTTATTCACAAAGGAGAAAATAAAATTCAGAAGGAAGCACAAACAGGATAGTAATGTGTAGAATTTGTTATATGCTTTTTTTTTTAAGCAGGTGGTATGAGATGGAGAGCCAGGTTTCATTATAGAATCCTTTTTTTGTGTTTTGCTGTTATGTATGGAAATACTCTTTTGGTGTAAGTTTAGAATGAAAAAAAATTTTTAAAGAAAGCCAGTCGAGGCTTTGAGACATTAAGCAGCCTGCCCCAGAATGCCCATTGGTGTAGTACAGGTACTTTTTTTTCCTCTTCTACTTGTTTGTGCAGTACACAATGTTACATAGCACTTTACCTGCTGGAAAGCTTATAAACTTACTTGCATTTCTAAATCCTTAACACAAATCTTTAATAAGTAACCAAACTAATTCCTTTGAAATTTAATAGAATGTCAACATACTTTAAAGGAAAAATTTAAATCTTTTCCTAAAATTTCTCACAGGTACAAAGTAGATGCTTAGGGAAAATGGCAAATACCTCAAAAATAAATTTTTTAAAAATTAATTAATTTATTTTTAGTTTTCAATATTCACTTCCATAAGAAAAATATTTTTTTTCAGTTTAAGGAGCTTAAAAGTGGTTATAAATTTTTTTTGGCATATCTGAAAAGTTTCTTGAAAGTAAGTAGTTTTAGAGAAGAAGTGATAGAAATGGAGAACTGAGATGTTTCTGGCTCACATATAGCAGAACAAATTTTTTTCTCTTAAATTAAAAATTCAGGTTTTGTAGGTTATAAGAAGGATCCTAGAGAATGAAAAATAACAAGTGACACATCAAAAGCCCTAAAGCTGGCCTACCAGCCTACAGCTCATTTTTATTCATAGCAGTCTCTGGCTTCTTCGTCATCCCATGCACCTACCTAGGACTCTAAACCTGAGCTCTAAACTCTTCTCCCCTAGAAGCTCCAGAGTAATGGAAAGAGGACTGGCCTTGGCTTAGGAGACCCAAATTCAGATCCTGGTTCCATTCTTATTAGCTATGTGTGCCTTTGTACAAGTTGCCTAACCTCTCTGAGCCTCAGTCTTTTCTGTGTAAAAACACTATCTCACAGGACTGTTGTAAGGAAAGTCTTCTGTAAACTGTAAAATGTTACAAAAATTTAAGCTAACATTATTAAATGATCCAGAGCTAACTTTTGATATGCATTTCTGTTGCTACCTTTTTGAGTCTGCTAATTCTCACAAGAACTTTTCTCTTTTCCCCTAAGTTATGTATTATACTGGTTAGCATTGCCAAAGCCTCAGAATTTTTAATTAATTGCAACCTTTATTCTTTTAGTATACTGTATAACAGGCAAAGTTCCTTGTGACTTAAGCCTAATTTCCTTTTGGTTTCTTGTACTTATCCAGGATTTCATCAGATATTTGTATTATTATAGAACACTGGGTTTAGAGTCAGAAGATTTGGGTTTGAATCCCAGCATTGCTACTTAATGTGGACCCTTGGACAAGCTCTGTCCCCTCTCGAAGCCAGTATGAGACCTATGAAGGTCACTTCCAGCTATAAAGCCTATGAAACCTAAGAATAAGAAAAATAATAGCTAAGTATTTGTGTTTGTTTTCAGAAAGTGGGTGAGCTCGAGAACACAGGATCTCGTTCTCCAGAACAGGTCAGATTGGTTCCCTTGATTCAGTCAGCACCAAACACAGCACAGCAAGATCTGCTGAGATCTGAGCACTCTGAGGAGTGTGAGAGACTTCGAGGGATAGTAAGAAAGCTGAAGGGGGACCGGAGCGCCCTGCAAGCTCAGCTGTCTGATAAAGAGTACGTCTCTTTACAACACAGCTACCCTCCTTCCACCATGTGAAAAAGTTCTTGCTGCTTCGTGTTAAAAAATTTTGCACCTGAAGTAATCTAGCTTTGTTTGGGGGAAATCCATCTTTATGTTAGGTCCAAAACTGGCAGTGTTCAATAAAGAATTGTTTACTATGCTGAAATTTCTTAGACTTTGGCTTCAAATTTTGTTTTAGTGGTAATAAAACATTTGCTAAGTTACCCCTAATGCATATAAATTACAGTACATAAAAAATGGGTTAAATCACAGTATTAGAAAAATTACTTAAAAATGAAAATCCGGGTCACATCCCATTGTAGTGACTTCCAAAGGAGTTTCCAGTTCTTTTTATAGTGAAATTTTAGTCATATGTTGCTTGAAATAAACAGGCCAGTGACTGAATTGGTTTTTTTTGTTTGTTGGTTTGTTTACCATTATAACAGTATTTGATCCAATTTTATATCCTTTTCATTTTTGTTGTGAGAATTTGGTAAAGCAAAAAAAATGTTGAATTTTTTCCTGTTCAGTTTTCTTCCTCTGGTACCTTGTTTTTGGTTCCTTTTATAGTGGCATTGCTGTTTCTTTCCTACTCTGTCTAATCACAAATCTGGTCTAGGTTAGAATAAATCTAACTTTTAGAGATTGAGTTTATCTCTGTAGTTTCTGAGTATCATGCTGTTTGGTTGGCATTCTACTTTGGTCCTGGTGATTTAGCCTGCTAAGTTCTGTCTTTTTAGAGTGCAGTCACACTGAAGCCAAACCCTGTCATTCCTATTATCCTTCTGGTTATAATTAAAATGCTATATTTTGTGTGAACAAAGAAACACTTTAAATTAATTCCAAATTTGAAAAATTCACATTTAAATAGGTGGTATTTAAGGTAATTGTTTTGAATAGCAAATAATTTCTGTAATCATTTGATTAAGCTAGATAATGATAACTAAAAATATGTTAAATGAACACTGAAATTTGCCTCTGGTCCTGTATATTCAGTTTGGAAATGAAGCAGTTACTACAGGCAAAATCTACTTTGGAGAAGGAACTGAAAAAAGTGGAGGAGACGGAGAAAGACAGGAAGGAGAAAGAAGATACCATGAGGTAGATGGATTGAAGTGTCCTGAATTTGAAAAGAAAATATAAAATGCATGCTGGTGTATTTTGAATGGGGTCAAAAAATGCAAAATTTGAAGATCTAATCTGAAAGTATTGATGAGCTAAAAGCAGAAGCTGAACAGAAATATTTTGCACTGAGAGTCATCAGTAAGAAATTCTTGGAAATGATCAGTTGAAGAAGACAACTTGATTTGTTTGGGGGAGAAAAGGGAATAAATAGTACTTTAACCTTTTTTTAAAAAAGCTGGGAATTTAAACAAGTCAGGAAAGGATATATTTGGTGAAAACTAAAGGATCTTTAGTGTTTGTAATGAGGAATTATATTTTTCCCCTTCTCGTTGCCTATTATAACCATTTAACCTAAGTAGGATAATGCTTTTTAATGGAAGTATATGGTTCCTGCTCTCAAGCTTACATCTATTTAAGTTAATGCTAGGTCTGAGTCCAAGCCAGGTTTGGTATCTGGTCCCTATGTAATTTTCATTTTGTCTCACTAGGTTTTGAGGTCAGACAAAATGCATTATTGGGGCAACTAGGTGACGCAGTGGATAGAGCACCGGCCTTAGAGTCAGGAGGACCTGAGTTCAAATTCGGCCCCAGACCAAATACTTGACACTTTCTAGCTGTGTGACCGTGGGCAAGTCACTTAACCCCAATTGCCTAAAAAAACACAAAAAAACCACGTTATTAATAGCGCCAATATGTCAACCTAATGGGTGCCTATTTCTCACTGTGGAACATTCATCAAATTCCACCATTCGAAAGAAAGATTATGATTACAAGTAATATTTTATCTTTGCCCTTACCACTTCAGAGAGGAAATTCAGAGACTTACCAAGAAGTTGCAAGAGACAGAAGTGGACCAGAGAAAGATTGAAGATGATCCCATGGAGATAACACATGAGGTATACATAACTGTATTTTCCCTACCCCATGTTCAGGCTCTGAAGGTCTCTCAAGCTAGTTTTAAGGGATGATTTTAACTTTTTCTCAGGTTGAAACTTTTTCTTAACTGGCTTTTCACAAATGAATTTCGCATTTGTTATCCTAACAGGTTTCTATGTCTTAAGTTATTATTTTATAGATTGAAGTTTATAATGAATTTATCATCAGCAAGTTGGCTTCGTGAATCTGCTCTTACTTCAAGAGTTGGTTATGCTCTTCAGTTACTTTCCTTTCTAGAACAGTATATTGGTAAGGCATAACAAGCAAGGGTACATTCACTCTGGCACTTCCCTTCACTGCTGTTCTTGAAATATGCAAAAAAATTCAAGATTATAGAATTTTTCAAATGTGTAATTGTACTCAGAGGAAAAATATATTAGAATATAACTCTTGAGAAGAAGAGATTTGGTTTGATTGTAAACATCTTGTTAGAAGTAAATTGGAAGCTGGGTAGATCTCTGTGCATGTCCTAGTGAGCAGACAGATGTCCATCTGGATACACCCACACCTCTTTTCCTTCCTTTTTTGTTTACAGACCTACAAATGTGTATTTTGAGGCATTTGGGCTGGGTTGTTAGAGGTTTTCTTTTTTGCCAGCAGGTACCCTGGCTTGGCCCCTGTCAGCCTTGAACGTGTCAGAAAGATCCAACTATCTTCTCTTAGGGAGTATCTGCTGTAGGCAACTGATTTGCTGTACAGCACTATGAAAGTCACCACCTCTCCAAGCATCCTCATTTTCTTCATCTGTAGAAGGAGGGGATTGGACTAGAGAATTTCTGAGGTCCCTTCTGGCTGTAACCCCTCTGTCCGAGTGGAGGTTGAACTAGATAAGCTCTAAGGTCCTTTTCAATTCTGAGCTTCTGTGCTTCTCTGTTGTTTCCCTGCTAGTTTATTCTTGGACTCTTTTGAATCCATACAATAGAAAGCCAAAGCAGAACCAACACCAGGCTGAGAATTTAAATATTAAAATCCCTTAGGCTGCTACTTGCTCTGAGAGAAGCATCATGTATGCATATGACAGAGAAGGGCAGTTTAGGCTGAAATGTCCCCAAAACACATACCCGAAATAGGTAAGTAGTTTATCCCGAAGAATCTTTGCTTTCTTTGGCTATAGCTTTTTGTTCATTGTTGTTAAAGGAAACTGGAAGGTTGAAATCGATTCTTAGCTGGCAGACCAATCTTTGGCTTCTACCTGGTACACAGGGATCACAGATTCAATTCAAGACTTTATTGCTTTTAGAAGAAACCTTTTTTTTAAAGGTTGTGTTTCTATGTAGTTTCCTGGGGGCCTTTTAAAAAATAAGAATTAATAAGGCTGAAGTTTTCTTTGTGTATGCCACCAATTGAAAATAAAATTTGTATTTAGTTTTTCTTTTTCTTTAACAAAATTGATTCCTTTATATGCCACTTTTAATTTTATGGCTCCTTATCCTACAATAAACGTAGAACTATAAGCACTTCAACTCTTGGCATAGATGAAAAAAAAATTTGTTAAGTATTTGAAAAACCTCACTAGCATAGTTTTACTTGCAAAATTTGAATAAGCCACAAACCTGACAGCTAACAGGGAAGATCAGGTTTTCCCATAGTACAGGCTAGTGTGACTTCCACCTGATAGCTTGTACAGTGTTGTTTTGTTATTGACATACACACTGCTGTCTGGAGAAATACCTATTAAACAATTTAATTCTGTTTCAGAAGGAAAACATTTTTCATTGTTGAATAAAGCATAATTTATGCACTATACCTAAAGTGTGTTTTTAGGGTGGTTTTTCCAGTATGTTGAGTTACATACTAAGTAATGCAGAAACACTCTTCCAGTCATACGGAGAAATTAGCCATTTTTGAAAAGTTTCTTTGTTTGCCTGAATGCTCAGATTTGCTGTGAGATATTGTCTAACATCAGGCAGGATCTCCAATTGGAAACAGAATGGCAGCAAAGCAGAGAGTTCAGAGTCTTCTACTCTATATCCTAAGAATACAGGAACTCTAATCACTTAAATGACATGGCATTATATATAACCAATTTTTTCCCCTGCTTTAGGTTTCAGATAAGATTAATATTTAGCCATACATTTCTAATTATTTTTGGAGGTATTGTAAAAAATACAAAAGAATGCCAACTTCAGGAAAAGCTTCTCAGGTGACATAGAGATGCCTTTCCACATAAGTTCCAGCTGAAATCAATGTCTGTCTTTTCCTGTGGTTTCTCATAACACATTGTTCACACTTCTTTTATGCACATATCAGGTTCTATCTTATACATTTCATCTCATATATAAACAGAAGTTATCTGAGGGCAGGGACTGTGTCTTATTTTTCTTTTATCTTTTCTTGTATCTTATACATAGTAGGCACTTCATCAGGGTTGTTGAATGAATGAATGGGAATGAAGGCTATCTTGGACTTGAAAAGTTGTTAACAAAGTGAAATCCATATTGTGTATATTAATTCTCCAGTGTCCTTCAGTAAATTTAGATACTTCTCTTAGAATTTTAACCCTTTTAGAGAAAAATTCCATATTCCTTGAGGAATAAGGATTTCCCCACATGTTTGAGAATGTGTTTTCTTAGTTTCTCTTAGATTAAAGCTCATCCCAGTTTGTTTAAACTCTTCCTTAATCTCTTCCCCCATGAGATGTTCTCTAGGCCATTAAAGGAAAATGAGATACAAACACGTCTGTCCTATTTTCTTGTCTTTTCAGCATACTAATTTGGAGACTTAGAGAAGAAATGGCTTTAGTGCAATGAATGCCTATCTTTGCACTATTGTGTTGGACTGAATTCCATTCAGGAAAGACAATTCTCTTGTATGGTGTTCGTTTTTTTTTTCTTCATTCTTTCTCCTTTCATTTTCTTAAGGTTCTGATATTGTGGCTGGTTATCTGAATTTAAAAGATGGAGGCATGTATCTGGTGCCCTTTTCACATTTGCCAAGAGGTTTCATCCTTTTGCTTAGTCTCAGTAATTCGGCATTGAAACCGTCTAGTAACTCGATTAAATGCTGAGTTGCCATATCAGCAGGGTCTCCTAACACCTTTGCCTCCCTAGTTATTGTCTTGGCTTCAGAGTATTCAGTGCTATAGTCAGCAGCTGAATTTGTATTGGCTAAGATTTGAGGAAATTTGTCCAGTGGCTCTACAGTTGAACTCTGTGTTTTTTCATTTTGGCATCTTTTTTTCTTCTAAAACTGGACAGTCTCAAACTCTTGTCCTTATAGAAACAACTCCTGCAAGAAACTGAAAAGCTGGATAACATAATGACTTTTTCTATTACCCTGTTAAAGCTTAAATCCTTATATAGTTATAGTCAGAGATGTTCACAGCAATTTCTATTTTTAGACATTTAAGATCCCTTTATTTCTACCAGGAGATAATCTATTGATTATTTTTTTCTTCCTAATTCATTTCCTAATTTTTTTAATTTACTTGCTATAGGCCCTAAATTTTTATAATAAATAGGTGATAGAGAACATCTTTGAAAAATGGGGTAATAAAGTAATTGGCATGGAAAGTTTTTATTCCAATAACCTTTGTTTGTTTGTTTGTTTGTTTGTTTTTGAAGCAGAGGAGCCAAGAGTGTCTAGTGTTTATTCAAAGAAAGGTGGGGCTCTTGGGTAGGGTTGGAGTAGTCCTCTAAATAGGGAAGCGAGATCTGGATATTACTAATTGCTAATGATCATTTTAATGCATTTAAGTGGAACAGTGTAATCCAGCTTATTACCGTGTCTAGCCATTGCCATAAGGAATTCAATGTGTTATAATTTGAAAAATTAGAACTTGCTGTCAAGTTGCTTAAGTAAGACTTCCTTTTCTTCAACTATGTATGAAGTGTGTTAATATGTTCTAAGAGTAAAAAATCTTGCAGGCTGTAATCAGATGCAGTTGTAATTACCATTCTTTCCCATTACACTGTTAATAAATTGACAAGTTGCTCCCTTCAATAGAGCATCATTGTCCATGAGATCACAGTACTCTGAGGGAAGGGAGGGGTCATTATCAGAAAATAAAATAGGGTAACTAAACCAAGTTACAGAAACCTTGGGAAAAATCAGGTTGGTATGCTTGGCCAAACAGATACGATGGCAGCTAATTGTTCTGGGCAGTATTCTATTAAAAACCTATTATTGATCTGGCCTAGGCATTTGACCTAGTTTTAAATTTTTAATAGTTTTTTTGGATTGCTTCCTTTGTGAGATCTTTTTCCAATAACTTTGTCTCCACTGAGTTTAAAGATTAGTATTTTCGTTGTTAGAAATATAAAATCAAGATGTATAGAAAGAAAATGTATGCTCGAAAGCTGGTGTCAATATGGAAACAGTAACAATTTGATGGTTATAATGGAAAAACTTCTTTCCTCTAACCTAAACCAAAATGATATTTATCATGTTTAACCCTACCACCTGTACTTTCTGTATATTAATTAAGCCAAGGTAATAACTAAAAACAAACACAAACCTAGGACTTTTCCAGTTATCATCTCTGTAACAACATCAGAAGTTTGCTTTTATTCGTTAATTCTAATTTAAGAAATGATTATTTAAATTATAAACCATTTTATAGACATAGTGACTCAGACTACTGGAAATAGTAGTAATGCTAGAAATGCTTCTTGGCCTCAGAAAGTTAATTCAAACTCAAAATTCTCCTTCCTCTGCGCCAACCCTAGGAAATATCTTTACCAACAGAAGAATTTGGCCTATCATTTGATGTTAGGTATCATTAATGTTGGCATTGATCAGTCATGGCACTAAGTAACCCAAGAAGCAGGTATTCTATGTTCCATCTTTAGTGCTGCTAAGTTGCTTTGTGACCTCAGAAAATATTAATAACCTTCTCTGTGCTTTAAGTGTTCTCAAGCTATAAAATAGGGATGCTGATATTTTTCACCTACTTACTGCCTTGGGATGTGAGAATAATTAATTAATTAATGTCAGGAAGGCTTTTTGAAACCCACCAGAAAAAGATTGAAGTATTGCATGTTGGTGGGATCACAAGTGATATCAGGGTTGGTTTTTTTTTTTTTCCAACAAGAAGAGTGCTGCCAGAAAAAAATTTAGAAACTTTAATGAAAAATGACTTTGAATCCATTTTACAGTTTGTACTTTGTTTCTCATCAAAGATTTTGTCAAGCTGATCAGTGTGTACAACTTTTCTTCAAATTAAAAGGCATGATCAGAATATCCTGCTGTCATGCGAAGTAATATCCTGCCACCTTACCTGATAGTTATCTACCCTGCTTCTACTTATTCATTTCCTTCCATGACTCATTCTTTTCTATCTTGAATTTCTTGCAGACTCAGGAAGATGCCTTTATCTCCTCCAACATTACCTGTATCCAAACTCAGCAAGGTTTTGTGTCGAGTTCAAGTAATGTGTCCATTCAGTCTCCTACTTTCCACCCTGATGCACGGAACAAAGCGCACAGTAGAGATAAAGCTGCCAGAATTATCCAAACTCAGTGGAAGATATTCAAGAGAAAGGTGATATTTTCTGGAAAAAAAAAAAGTAGTTCCACGTAGCTGTCACCTCTTCCTGTTCTAGACTCTCCAGCTTCTCAATAAGCGTTCTTAGAAAAGCTCTCTCCTAGGAATAGTAGACTCTTAGAGCTGGAAGGGAGCTTAGAGAGCAGAGCCATTGATGGGTCCAGCACTCTCATTTTATAGATGAGGCCTAGCTTGGTGAAATGATTTCTGTAAAGTCACACAGGTAGTCAATAGCAAAGCCTGATTCCCAATTGAGTGTTCTTTCCCACTGTCCCATGCTGTCCTACGGCTGGTACATGGGTAGGAGACATTATCCCAAAAGGTTTCCCAGTAAGAGATAGATGAGATTAATTCCCATATAAATTCTTAATCAGACCTGGAATCTTACAGTCTCCAGCTTATGTGTAACAAATATGCATTTCACATCATTTCATGTAAAAATCATAGGACTTTTGCTTTGCCCGTAGAAAAATAATGCTATTGACCCACAGTACCCAAAGATTGTATACTTTTGAGTTATTTTTCTGTTATCTAAAATGGATTGCCCTGAAGCCATTCATACACTCACCTGACAAGCAGATGAGTAAAATGTGATTTATGAAATGATTAACTGGGGCTAGGGGTGCAATCTACTTTAACAAGACTGAGTTTTTCATGGTACAAAGCTGACTGGTACGTGGATCAATCCCTCTGGCCTTGACCTCATTTGCATAGTCAACATTACTGTATCTCTGACCGTATAATCAAGGCCTCTGATAACAGACAAACGTTTCTAGCACTCTGATATCTGTAAATTTTATCTCCAATTCTGTTAAAGGAATGCAGACTGGTTTTTATGAGACAAATACTATTTACTTGACCTTACTTATATAGAAAAGTATGGTTACAGAGAAGCTAAAAAAAATTCTCTAAGAATGCCAAAAAGATTAAGTGTATGTAGGGAATGTTACATGATTATGGAAACTTGTACACAATGTAAATACTAGGAATTCAAATAATCTTAAAGCTTAACTAATTTACCACAAGGGAGGGTAGAAATTAAACCTTACTATATATACGTTGCTCCACTTGTCAGATGCTAAATATGTAAAAGATCTTAGAGAGAAAATGTGATTTGTTGGGTTGTCGATATTTTATTTTTGCTTTGTTTTGTTTTTCTAAAACAACCATGGAGTTACCTGCTTACTTGAATACTGTGATACCTATGCCCCACTTGCATAGTCCTCAAAGAATAGTTCTAATCCCCATTTCCTGGTTGAAGGAGTATATTACTGTTCTGCAAATCATCGTGAGCCTTTCTGTCTTGACAGACATAACAGTGGAGCTGCTAGAGCAGTTCTTAGCCCAGAATGTAGACTGTCCCTGTCCCTGTGTCCCTTAATCTTCAGTTTTTCACTTTCATTCAGCTCCCTTCTCTTATTTACTCTGCAGGTGTTAGTTGAATAAATGAGTCAGTCTCAGCTATAGTCCCACCTTCTGTAAGAAGCTTTCCTGATCCTCCTTAATGACTAGTGGCATTTCTCTATTGATTACTTCCAATTTATCCTGAATGTGTCTTGTTTGTACATCATTGTTTGTGTGTTGTCGTCCCCCTGCCCCCGTTAGACCGTGAGCTACTTGAGAGCAGGGACTGTCTTTTGCCTTTCTTTGTATCCCCAGTGCTTAGTACAGTGCCTGGCATATAGGAAGTGCTTAATAAATGCTTTATTGATTAACTGACTAACAAGATGGGTTGGGGTTTTCTCTCTCCAGTTCTAAGACTTTGCTAATAGAATTCAGATTCTGATAACTCAATTTATTTTGCTAAAGTTGCAATGTAATGTAAACCCGATGGTACTAATACAGTCATCTGAATATCATTTGTCTGTATTGTGCCTGTTTATTATAAAACCTACACCTCTAATAAGGTGATCAAAAAAAATTCAGTCTGTAAGTAGAAAGACTCAGTACTTAGCACAGTTCCTGGCACATAATAGATGCTTGATAAATAAATGCTTATTACTTACTTAAGAGTCAGTATATCTGGGCTTGGTTCCCATGTTTGTAAAATAAAAATAGTATGAAATCACAGAATCTCTGGGTTGGAATGGGCCTCAGAGGTCATCTGGGTCTAATCTGTACCTGAATAGGAATACTCTTTCTCCTGTGACTTGAGAAGGGGTCCTCTGTGAGCATTGTGTAAAGATCTTCAGTGATGGAACGCTCAGTGCTTCCTAAAACAGCCCATTCTACTCTCAGGTAGTAATATCTTCTAGTATTTATTCTGTACCTAAGAGATATTTTGAAGATAAATGAGATAATACTTGTACAAAGCTTTGAGTCTACAGAGGAAATTTTGTTTTCTTTTAATTTACTATATCTAAAGTCTAAGCCACAGCTGAACTTGAAACTAACAATTGATTGGTCCCCACTTTTGGCTTATGTCCAGCACACATTCAGAAGGTCAGCGTTTTTGTGGGTATTAAGTTAGAGTTAGGAATAGTGATGCTAAGGGTAACCACCCTTCTTAACAGTGACAAGTAGGGTCTCAGAAAATAGAAAGGACTTTGATCAAGTAATCCTAGGATAGTTCCAAAATTTATTATTCTTTTCTGTTCTCTTCTCCGGGTTGTGACAGTTTGACCAAATACAACAGACTTGGACTGAAAGCACAATGAACTCTTTCTTCATCACCAGGTACTTCCCCTACTGCCTATCTAACTAGTACTAAGAGAACATAAACTAAGAGTCAGTTAAGTGTATGTAGGGAACAGACGACTGTTAAGACATTTACTCTTCCCAAGGCACTCTTTTAGATGCTGGGGAGGCAAAAATGAAATAGCCCCTGCTCCAAAGGAACTTACATTCTACTGATATATTCATAGTCTTTAGCTTTTATTCTGTAATGTGCTAATTGATCTTTAGTCTTCTATATACCTTGGGCCTCATCTTTGCATCATGTGCCCACTCCTTACTCCTTCCCATTAAAATACAGCTTTATCTCACTCCATTCTACATTGTCCTAGTCCTTATCCTCATCTATTTATTGTTCTAGTGATGGAAAGATCTTCTCCCTGTAATGCTATGCTTCTTACTTACATAGGTTAGTTATTATTAAACATCAGCTGGCTAATGCAGTGCTTATCATTAGTGACAAACACTAGTAGAAACTATTACTGATACTGAAACCCTTTATCTTTAATTTGAGAATATTTCATCAGTAGACTTGCCTTCGTATTTATGTTTTGCTTGGGTCAGGGTCATCAATGAGTTTATGTTCTCTTGGTACTAGTTAGATGGGCAGTAGGGGAAGTACCTGGTGATGAAGAAAGAGTTCATTGTGCTTTCAATCCAAGTTATGTTACCATTTTGCTTTTATTTCTATAGTAACTGTGTTTTTCAGTCCCTTAGTTGATCTAATAGCAGTGGTAAGGGGAAAAAATGGAATCCCCTGGGGGAAGAATGTGATTTTAAAAGACCAGAGGACCTAATGTTAATTTAAAATTTGTTTTTCTATTTCAGAAAAAAGAGGCTAATCTGGATGAGGTACGTGTGGGTTATTACACCAATAATGTAACATAAAACATCAGGGGATGTTTTAATATTGAAGCTTACTACATTTGTGCAGGTTTCAGAGACATCTCTTTAAGTACTCATATTTTAATTAAAACAAATCCCATTATTAAATTTAGAATGAGAAAGTGACATTAGCATTGAAATTTTTAAGGACATTTCAATTTTTATTTCAAATATATGATGTGATTTTGATGTTTCATGATGAGAGGGAAAAGTATGCAGCTCTAAACACTGTATATGTGTGTATAAATTATATATTATATATATGTGGATATATATACATAATACACACAAATGTATGTATCTTTATATACATACATACATATATACATATATGTGTGTGTGTGTGTGTGTGTATATAGTTCTAGACATGTAGCTTTCTTCAGCTGCTTCTTTATTGAGGACCAGGTCATCTTTTCTGGAAAGAGTAGACAGAGTAGGTTGATATGTATTTTTATGAAGTCCTGGAAATCTCCCTACTCCTCTCTCGCCTACTTTTCTCACTTTCTTCTCTTTTTCAAAGGTACTGATTGGGATTTCTTCTTTAGGTCAGCAGTTCTATTCCCAGTTCATCCAGAGTGTGTGGCTTTTTGGATCATTAAGGAGAAAAATTCTTCTACTCATAGAGGCTAAGCATAGCCATCACAGTGCTTCCACATTCCTGCCTCCATCAATCTGAGGAGCACCTCATTTTGATCCTCTTTACCTAGGCCCTGGTTTTATATCATTTCAGTAACTACTAAAGATAACCACTCTCTTAACAGTGGCAAGTAGGTTGTTAGTAAACAGAAGTGACTGGCCTTTGATTGTTCCCCAAGTAATCCTAAGTTAGTTCCAAAATTTATTGCTCTTTTAATTTTTTTCTGCAACCAACTGATGTTCAGACACTTTTCTTTATTGTTTTTTTTTTCACTTATATTTTATGTGACATACCTTCATCAAAAATCAGTCCTTCAGGGATAGCTAGGTAGTGCAATGGATAGAGCTCTGGCCTTGGATTCAGGAGGACCTGAGTTCAAATATGGCCTCAGACACTTGACACTTACTGTGTAAAGTGTGTGACCCTGGGCAAGTCACTTAACCCCATTGCTTATCCAAAAAGCAAAAAAAAAAATAAATCCTTCATCCAAATAAATCTATGATCCTATGATGCTGCCTTAAAAAAGAACTGAAATGCTTTCTTTTTACCTGACAGTTGTGACAGTTATGAAACTAATGTTGATTTTGTGCTCAGTATGTCTGTCTGTTGTTTGGTTAAAATGAAATCAGAGCTCCAGTTCCCTTGTCAAGCATTTGGTATTTTTAAGCAAGAATGAAGGTAGACTCATTCAAGGTTGGTTTATTATTAACCCTACTTTCTGTCCCAGAGATAGAGGGCAGAACCTGTGAAGTCTCTATACTGACTTCCAGAAATAGAAAAAAAAAAAATTTCTTTGCCATGCCAGAAGAGCCTGTCAGTCCCTGCCTTATTTTAGAATTTGTGTATGAAGTAGCCAGAGCCTTTGGATAACTAGGCTCTAATATGAAAAGATTAGCACGTGCCTTGAGCTATCAAATATGGGCCAGTATTAAGCAGCTGGAATGTAATTACATTGAGAAGTACCATCATTTTTAGATTTTCAGGATTCAGTTTGACAATTAGGTCAAGGATCATTGAGTTTATTCTCAGTGTGTATTGGGATATTTCTGATTGTAGTAGGTTTTGTGAGTGATGGGGAGAAAGGTTCTTCTTAAACATTTCTGTGATTATCTGCTTTAATTTGTAGCTGCCATCTTTCCAGGGAATTAACATCCATTTCTCTCTTTCTCTCTGCTAGGCGGCTGCTGTGCTGCAGGCAGTTTTCAGGGGACATTTAGCACGGGAGAAGCTGTTTTCGAGCAATACATTTGATTCAGAATCTCCCAGCATGCCCAGCTTTCCAAATAAGGTAGCCATCAAGACGGCTGGACACAGACCCAATAAGTCACTCTCCGTTTCTTCTTTTGGTGCAGTTTGTCAACTAGGGGAAGTACTAACATTTTTCTAACTTAGTCTTTTAAAGCTTTCTTAACCAGTGGGCTTAACCTAATGCCCTGGGCTATAGTGTATTTTCAGACCCCACTAATTTTGCCTCTGGCCCAGCCCAAGAAAGCCTAGTTTTGGAAGTTAAATTGCTGTTGGTGGGGCTGAAGAATAAAGTAGCATATCTTATCTTGTTGCTAAGATATAAGAACCCCATTTTAGCCACTATTTCCTACAAAAAAAGATTTGTATCTCAACAGCTTTCAGAGTATAAGAACCTATAATCAGGTGGTTGCTCACTTAATAGCACTAGTAATCCACGAAACCAACCAAGGGAAGAGATCTTGTTCTTTGTCTTTCTTGTATCCAGGGTGGTGAACCTTAACTTGACTGTGAAAGGTTTGATGTTAAACTTTTACTTTCCTCATTTGATATCATTACATTGTAGAGATCCAACACATCCTGCCATTCCCCAGTTTTGGTGGCTGAAAACAAGGAGGAAGACGAGGCTATTGCAGTCATCCAGTCGATTTTCAGGGCACACTCAACACGGATGGGATACCAGTAAGTCAGAAGCAGCAGGTTCAAAGTGTGATTCATTTTTTTGTTAGGCCTATTTCTATATTAAGAGAGAACATAGGACTCAAAGGTAGAAAAGAGAGAACTGCCAGTGCCACAGTCACCCAGGAATAACACCTGATAGCATGTAGACATTAGGCAGATAGGGTGTTGCAGCAGGCTGTTGTCAGCTGTTTGTGAGCAAAGGTTTTGGTTTTTTGGTTTTTCCAATTCTTTTGATGAACAGGTAGTGCACTGTCAATATGTGGTAAGCCTTAACTGATCAGATTTGAAGAGCCCCTGGGATCTCATCATTGTGGAAAGATTCCATGATCACTTTGCTTTTTTTTTTTGCTCTAGGGGAAAATATATAGATAATATTTTGGCTTCCTCTTGGCCTAAGTAACCATGAGTCTGTAGACTTCCTGTATTATTACTTTTTTTTTAATGTGTAATTTTGGTATTTAACAGATGAAAATATCCCAAAAGGCTCAGAATAGACTCCTTCGTTCATTTTTCTAACAGACTTTTTTTAACAGCAATTCCATAATCTAATCTCTGCCCAGGTTTTATAGTGACTCTGTCCAACAAAACTTCCTCCTTTGATCTGTAGTGCTCCCTTCTTTATACCTTTGCCTTAGGGTCTACCTAAAGACGTAATGCACCAAAAGACTAGAAGGGGGAAAAGGATGGTGTAAAAAGCCTGTTTATGAAATCTCAAAATCTCAACAGGCTGGGCCTCCATTTTCTCCTTTGTACAGTGAGGTGTTAGCCTAGATGATCTCTAAGGTACCTTCCAGCTCTGAACATTCTATGTGGCCATAAACAAGCATTTAGCCGATTTGCTAAAGTTTGAGTTGTTTCCCTAATTATGACTGTATCTTTCTCCAGATCCCTCTCTTTAACCAACACAGGCAAAATAATGAGCCCTGCTTTGGACCTCAAAACACTACAACTTGTCCTTTGAAGACCTTTTTATTCTTTTTTTTTTTCCAGTGAAAAAACAGCCTCTGATTCTCCCATAAGTGAAAAGAAACCTATTTCAGCAGTGTTCGAGAAATCAGCCTGTCTAGTCTCTACACCATCTTCTCTTGGTAATCTCATTTTTTAAAAAAACTTAGACACAAGGCAATGTTTATTTTAAACCAAGAGGATAGCTACTCTAAGTTCCTTTTTATACAGGAAAATAACAGGGCCCAAATAATTCTTTAAGCATTATACATTGATGGAGGTTTATCTTTGACACTGCTTTGGATTAACACAGTTCATCCATGCCTTTTAAAAATGTACCCAGAAGGAAAGAATCCCAATTTATTCCCATTACTTAGTTTGTAGGAATATTTTAATATTAATTATTAGGGTATCTTATTTATTACTAACCTAATTTAGTGTGTCCTTCCTTCTGTTTCTCTCATTTTTAGACCCAGCTCTTTCTGGGAAAGAATGGTTTCTCTACCTTGACTAATGGCTTTTTTTTGCTTGTTTGTTCTTCAAGAAAAATATCTCTTTTAATTTCCTGTCCTGTTTCACTAAAGCCCAAAGTAGCATTATACTACACTTAGTAGATTACATTTGGCATCCTAACTGCATGATCCTTTCCAACTCTATAAATCTATCAACGAAGCATAGGCTTCTGTCTGCCCATTGGGGAACAAAAATATATTGAGTTCCTTCATCTGCCATGTCTGATGTGAATATCAGAATAATGCTAACTATGAGCAATTAGGAACCATTTGATTTTGCAAGTAGGACTTTTAAGATTTAGAGATACTATTCAACCACAAAATATAGTCTTTGAGTTTTCATTTGTGAACATGGCACTGAGGGCAAACAAGGAGTATAGAGGGATCCTCTAGTGTGGTGGTGTTTGAGACTAATAGTCTTATTCTTACTTACTGCTGTTCAAAGAGTCAATCATATGGAGATCACTGCAGGCCTTATTGTAGTTCCTTCTAATCTAAGAGATGGTGTCACCTTTTGGAGGGGGTGGAGGGCAGGGGCAGGTAGATTTGGAGCTTCCTGAATTAATAAAATGGAAATATGCAGAGAAAAGAGATAAAATCATTATAAATCCAAGAGTTTTGTTTGCTTTGCCATTGATTTTCATCTTTGAAGCTTCTGACTTTTGAGTTATTCTAGGTAAAGAAGATAGTGAAATTAGTAGTGAAGAGACTATAGAAGAATTACCAGCTGATGATGATGAGAGTATGCAGCCAAAAGAGCTTAAGGCACTGGTTCATCAACCCTGTTGTGGTGAGTGTCTAAATACATTCATTGAGTCTCAGGGAAGAAGCCTAAGCAGTCTTTTCTTTCACAAGCAGAGTTAGGGTTTCTCAGGCACATGGGATTGTTCATTTGTTTGCTGACTGGGAAACATCACCCAGTTGAAGGAACAGACAGGACAGGACAGCTTACTGGTCTGAGGACACAGGAATTATGACTTGTCCTTCAGTTCCCGAGTTCCACATCTGCACTTCCTGAGTGGCCTGCCATGAGCCCCAAAGAGTGAGCTCAGGATATCATTCTTGGAGATCACTGCCTTTTAGCTCGTATTTCTGTCCATTTGCACCAGTGTTCCAACCCTTCTGGAACTCAATTCTGAGACTCTTAAATATGATCAAATTGTCCAGGCATTGGAGTCTATGGAGAGAACACTGGACTTGGAATAAGGAGGCCAGGGTTTGAGTTCTGGCTTTAACCATTACTGACTGTGTGACCATAGGGAAGTCGTTCAGTGTATCTGAGCCTTTGTTTCCCCACCTGTAAAGTAGGAATCACAACACTTGCACTTACCACTTCACTGGATTGGTGTGAGAAAAGCTTTGTGAACCATAAAATGCTAGAGAAATGTAAGTTGTGTTATCAGCAATACTAATAAAGACTAATCAATGTATGCAAGGTGTAGTAGACAGAGGGCCAACCTTGAGTCACAAAGACTTCAGCTCAAGTCCTTCCTCTAACACATCACTGAACCTGCCTGTGGCTTAAACACAGACTAAATCACAGATCTCTGTCTGTCTCTGTATCTCAGTCTGTCTCTGTCTCTGTCTCTCTCTTTTTCTGGTTCTTTCTCTGACTCTCTCTCTCTCTCTCTCTCTCTCTCTCTCTCTCTCTCTCTCTC
>NW_020954585.1:50308234-50503186 GCF_900497805.2 Vombatus ursinus
CTCTCCTTCTCTCCCTCTCTCTCCCTCCCTCCCTCCCCCTCCCTCCCTCTCCCTCTCCCTCACACACACACACACTCATACACACACACATACATACTCATACACACATGCATAAGAATTTAAAAGAAAGGTCTACAGATACTTGAGGCACAAAAAGCTCAGTTGTCTCCCCATGTGCTAGGGTGCAAAGAATGTCTTCTGATAACTTTCAGACTCCTAAATAACTTTGAGTAGTTTAGCTTCTTACTGACTTTTAGTGGCCTTTAGATTTTTCTTTAAATCAGTGCTAAATTTTTAAATCAGTGATTAAATCAGTGGGAGAATGTATTTGTATTCCTCATTAGTCTTCTTGTTAAATAAGAGTAACTCTGAAGTCAAGATTTATTCTTGTGCCTAAAATTAATGTGTATTCATGTCATTCAGGTACTTTACTTTTATCATTCTATTTTCACTTAGGAAATGAGTCTGTAAGAAGAACTAAAATCAAGACAATTTGATATTCAAGCTGTTGTTTAATCTGATTATATGAAACTTTTAAAAAGCCTTAAAAACAAAACAAAACAAAACAAAAACCCAACTTAAATCTAAGTAACTTTGAAGGTTGATCTTTTAAATTTTGTTAGATTCCACATTAATCTTATTCCTTTTATTTCCCTGAAAGTTACAAAAAGAGAGAGAGAGGACAATTACAATATCTGAAGCAGCAGTGAATTATTATTTTGTTCTCTATATCTCAGATATCATAACGGCCATGATCAAAGAATTCGTCACCAAATGGTCATCCTGTTGGTGATGAACCTCCTAGAATTGGTCCTGAGGAAGCAGTCCTGGTCTCTTGGTGGAACCATACTCATATCTCAATTAAGTGACTAATCACCTTGTACTTAAATCTTTATGAACCAGTTTGAGAGATATCTTTTTCTTGGTATGTGGAAAGAGAGTTCACCTTTTTCCAAACAATTCTATCAGCTGGACCGTTGAACTTGACTAGCAATTACGTTGTTTTTAAAGAGTCATAGTCTTGATGGAGTTATCCAGAGTAGTGTTTCAGAATACCCTCCTTCCTATTAGTTCTGTAGAATTGTTTTCTGAGAATAGGTAAAAGGTTTTGGACATAATGCAGGTGAGAAGAAAAAGAATTTTAATTGTGATAGAGTATTTGGAGAGATGATTTACATCTTTATGACTCATCTTTTCCTTTTTTTATTTTATATAAGGTATGACTATAATGAAAAGAGTCTTTAAAAATATACATACTGGATCTTAAGCATCCAAATGAGTGCAGTCTTTTTCAAAGTGACAGTCACTTTATTTCAGTGTCCTTCCTTACGGAAAATAAGTTTAGAATTACTTTATAGGAATTGACTTTGGAACCTTTCTGCTGCCCATTCTTGTATTTTTTTTTGTTTGTTTTATTGTTGTGTCTTGTTTTTACTTGACTTTTATTTCTAAATATATCTCTCTTCCTCCCCTACCCAGAAAGCTGTGCTTTATAACAAAGAATAAAAAAGAGGGAGAAAAGAAATTTAACACAATTACCCAAGTCTGGTAGTTTATGCAATGTTCCACACTCCTAGTCCCTCACGTCTGCAATAGAGGGATTTTTCATCTCTTCTCCAAAGCCAAACTTAGCCATTATAATTATGTGGCACTCAATTTCATTTCTTTTGTTCTTTCCATTTACATTGCCATAGCTATTATGTGTTTATTTTCCTGGTTCTACTTATTTCATTTGGGATCAGTTCACATAAGTCCTCCCAAGCTTTTCTGAATTCTTCAAACATGTTTCTCATGGTGCAATAATATTCCATTACATTCACATACCACATTATTCACATTGTTTAGCTATTCCTCATTAAGAATCTGTTTTGTTTCCAATTATTTGTTACCATGAAAAGTTGACACATTCTTTTGAATAGCTTTGGTGATGGCAAACTTCAATTGTTCAAGTATGGATTTAATTCATTAAAATAGCTCAAAGTCATTTGGAGCCAAGTCTAAATAAGGTGGGTCATGAAGTTGAACTCTTTTCCACCTATTATTGCTAAAATTGAGTTCTGCCATGTGCATGTGTGCATTTTTAAAGGTGTGTTTCACTCTTTGGTCAGTTCACTCTTTGGTCCTCAGTTTCCTTCCTCTGTAAATTGAAGGGTTCAACTAGATGACTTCTAAAGTTTCTTCTAATTCCAAACCTGTGGTTCTATAAAATAATGAAATTGATTTTCTTGCATGCCTCACTGCCTGGTTCTGAAGATGATTCTTAAGAATCATAGTTTTAAAGCTGCAAGGGACCTTAGCAATCTTCTAGTTCAACTCCCTCATTTTACAGATGAGGAGAATGAGGCTAAGAGAGAGTAAGGAAGACTGTTTCCTGGGATTCCCAGTGCAACATTCTTTCTGCTGTGCATCCTCAGATGACTGCGTTCAAGCACAGCACTCATTTTGTTGCATACATTCTGGCACAGTTGTTATCTTTAGCACAGTTGTGTTCCTTAATCAAGCCTTACCTGGAAGGGACTAAAGCATCCCACTTTGACTTGTCCTGTTTTTCACTGGGTCCATTTTCCCCACTGAGACATGGTCCTGGTGCTTTTAGCTCCAGGTTCCTTCATTTGGAGATAGTATTTGTAATGACTTGAAGAGATTTCTTGATAAAACCAAGTAATTCTGGCCAGTGGTCTATGTTGTACTGTTTTTTTTACTCCTGCCTGTAGGGGGAGAACTGATGATGTTTGTGTGTCTGAAATGAATGTTGTTTGTTCTGGAAGTTCAGTTGCCTGTAGAGAATTGTTTCTTTAAGGAGCTTATATGGTGTTATTGAATCTCATTTTCTTTGTGGTTAATTTCAGCTGTTTCCTCCCATACCCGATTGCAGTCCATTGTTGCTCCACCAGTGGATGAAGTAAGCTCCGACGATTCCGATGATATCGTCATCTCTCCATCTCTGCCCATGAAGAAAAAAAACTCTCCCCATGTTTAGCTCTAGGCTTTTGTAACTGTTTATAGAAACTACCCCACACATGAAACTGTTCTTTATTATTGGATGAGGTTAAGGCTAAAAGCACATAGGACTACCTTGAGCCCTTATTCTCTAATGCTGGCAAAGCAATTTGATTGGTAGGGAAATGACATCTATTTATTCTTCATAGAGATTTAAGGCACCAGGCTAGCCACAATGCAAAAGTTATGATGAGTGGTAGAGGATCAAAGAAAGCTTTAGGGAGAGTCCAGGGTAGCTTTTCCCTTAGTTTTTGACAGCATCATTATCAGCATTATTAACAGATGAGAGCTATATTTCAAAGTACAAAAGCTGAATTTCACCTTCTTGTAGTAGAGCTCTTGTGGGCATGATACCTCCCACATTCCTGGGTGTATCCACCTACCTGCTTTAGAGCTCTCTACTGTACAACTCTATAAAGTGGAACTGGTGATTATGTCACTGGGAAAATAAAAATTAAAAAACACAATTTTATAAACCAGAGAAGCTACATTAAAAGTACTTTTGAAAATGTATTAGATTGTCTTAGCAAGGTGGCCTTACAAAGGCCAGCTGTTGGTGTGGCAGGCTGAGGAGAGGAGAGGAAAAGTTACTGATCACAAAGTGCAAATGAAGTCCTCCCTGTCCATTCTGTATATAAAGAGTCCTTGGGTTCTCATCGTCAGTTGTTTTGTTCCTGCTGCATAGTGAAGGCCACTCTTAAACCTTGAGCAGCCCTAGTCCTTGGTAAAGGCCATAACTAGCAGTAGGCCAAATGCTGAATTCCTCCAGAATCCAGCTGCCCCAAATGGAAAGAGCTGCCATACTTGAAAGGAACAACTGAAACACTAGGGATTGTGTGTGTCAGAATAGCACCTCATCTTCTATGAGGAATATTTTTTTAATAGAACTAGTTGAAAAGTGAAAAATTCATTCAAACACCCAAATCTTTTTGCTTTGTTATTAATTTTCATGGTGTCAAATAATTGTTCCTTGAAGAAAAATTTTTTTGACTGGTGGATTGACTGAGCTGATTGGTGGTTTTAGGATTTGGGGAATTCAGTCTCACATTTTGTTTCTTTATGATCTTCCTCCTCCTTGCTTTCACTAGGTTCCAGAGCTAATCTGTTCAGTCAGGCATAAGCACCAGGAAGATTTAGTTAAAACTAAGAAATCCTTGCCTGTAACTGTTCAGTCAGTATAGGTTAAAAATTAAAATTTCTATTTACTTCTCCCCCACTTAAAAAAAAAAGAAATTCATTCAATTTCTTTCTGCGTCTGCTTTTTAACTCTTAGGAATTAATGATCCAAGAAGTTATTTATAACTTTCTGGGGAGAGGGTGAGGGGAGGGAATGATAGCCTTCCTTTTCCTATTAGGAGATTTGGTTGTGTCTACCTTTAAGCCCAAGACTTCTTGTCCAGATAAGGGTGTGGATGGTGACAGGATAATAGGCAACTGTCAAACCAAACAATGGTTACTCGGGCAGACGTGTTCAACGAGCTTCTGTCAAGTCAAAGAAGTTTGATTCTTCTCTAAAATGTTAAGAGTAAGGCTGGAAGGAAGTACAGATGACCTAATTTATAATGTGATCTGTAGGTGTCTTTTGAAGTAATAAATAGGGGAAAGCCCAACCCATTTTCTTCAGCATTTCTAATATGATAAGAGAATTATTTTTGTTAGTAGGCTTAAGTTTTTAAGTAAGAATTATAAATGTAATTATTCTTTCTGTATGTTATACTTCAATATTACATTTAAGAACTTTTTTTTTTTTGGAGGAGAGGAAGTAAATATATAAGTTCAGTCCTTCAGCTACCTGAACTCTATCCACAGCCAGACTTCCAAGGAAGTGAATGCTCTTTGCATTTCTGTCAGAGGAATAAAATCCCTTTTAGCAGAGGAGGGGCATGTACTACTCTGGTTTCCTGAAATGCCTGTGCTCAGGGATTTCTGTAACTCTTCCTGAAGAAAAGCATAGGATGTTGTCAGTTTCTGGTGTGTCTTAACGGTTGCCATTCTATGTATGGTCCTTTCTGTTGTGTGCTACTTAAGTTAAAATTGGCAGAAAAAAGCTGCTAGTAGTGTTTGGTAGGAGGAGAAGATGTGCCAAACCCAAGTGTGACTTGTGCGTATGAAGAGAAAAGAAAGCTTCTCAGGCTGACATGCCTAGCTGAAGAAAATAGGCCTCTTTCTCCAGATTGTGCATTTTCCTTCAGTTGAAACAGAATCTCTCTTAATATTTTGCTGCCTACAATATGACCCCCTCCATGATCCATCTGTGTACTTGCACCCTTATTTGAGTTCCCTAGGAAATTGTCCATTTGCCTGAGCAGAAAACAGCTTCATTTATTGAAAGTCATTTAAGGACCTCAGAAGAAAGCCAAATGCCTATATGAGTGTTTCTGGATCAATCTCAAGGTGAAGATTTGAGAAGTGAGAATTCTCACTGTTTGTGGAATAAACTAGGACCTTATTCCTAAAGATCATGTTTGCACATTGCAAAAGCTTGACTATATTCTGATAGTCTCCATGAGTAGGCTCTGGCTTAACCACCCACCTGAAGATGGTGGCTCATTCCTCTGATGGGAGAAGGACTTGTATTACTACCTTCTACATCCTCTCTTGGAGAAGGAAATGGCAAACTGCTGTGGTATCTTTGCCAAGAAAACCCCAAATGGGGTCATGAAGAGTTGAATATGCCTGAAAAACTGAACAACTGAACCTTCTCTCTGGATAAATAGAACTGCAAGTCGTAGGCCTATTTGCTTAACATCTTTCACCCCAACACCACTGCATTCCCTTGAAAATACAAAATATATAAAGAAAGAAGCAAAATATTACTTTCTGTTCTTATTGTGTAAAACGTTTAATTTTGAAGAGAAAAAAAAACAAACTTTCTCAATCTCAGCTATACTCTTTAAGTAGAAGTGATGGTATCACTCTATGAACAGAAAGCTTAATTTTAGATAGGGAATTTTTCATCACTTTTCTCCCAGATGTGTGTGTTAGTTTTTTTAAATATCAATATCCATTGTTGAGATGGTGCCTGATAAAGTGATGCTTCTATTGAATTTAAGGGACTGAAAGGGCTTTTTAACTGTGGGTTATCATAGCTCACACCAGCATTCTCAGCCAAAGGAAGCTAGATGGCTGCTTCACAATGAAGCTGCTTCTATTTTATCCCTTCACTGGAAATACTGTCTGAACAGTATCCATAGGCTGCTGCTAGCAACCCTCCATCCCTACTGCTACCCTTTTCTGTGGAACTGACCTTCCCCACTGGATGGCTTACCCCTGCTGAGCTTTCACATCCATAATTGTTCTCTTCCATGGGATGGGGGAAAAATACCCTTGTCAGAAGCCGGGGACAGGTTGTTCCATTAGTTTTTCTGTAGATGCCCTTAGAGTTATGTGAGAGTGATTTATAATTAATCTAAGTGGTAGTACATCTATATGGATCACTTGCTTCAGGTTCCCCTACTAGGCCTGGAGATACTGGGAAAAGAATGGGGGGACAGGTGGGGTGCAAGATATGTGGAATATGCAGGTGTCAAGGCCAAAGTGATAGAGCTTCACAGTCTCTTCTGAGATGGGAGCTGTTTAGATGATGCAAATGGTTAAAAGGGGACTCCATTAGTGAGTTAGACAGTAATGCAAAACTATTATCTGCACATTAGAATCCATTACAGGGACACTCATTTTAAAAAACTGAACTGTAAAGTGTTTTAAATGGAGTTAAATCTAAGATGCTAGAAGTATTTGTGTTAGCGTCTTGATCCCAGAGAAAGGAGAAAGTAGTGCAGTGGAAGGTATAGCCTGGAGAAAGGGATTTGAAGGCAAAGGGAAGAAGTGCCCACTTGGAGGGTCAAACTAAACACTGCCTAGATAGGACATGTCTTCCGATAGGCTATGAAATGCAATAGCTATAAAACTGCTTAGACCTGATGATGGGAAGTGGGGTAAAAGTATAGGGGGAAGGGGAAGAAGCTTGAAATGTTAGGAATGTTTACTTTTTCTTTTTTTTGGTGAGGCAATTGGGGTTAAGTGACTTGCCCAGGGTCACACAGCTAGTGTTATGTGTGTGAGGCCAGATTTGAACTCAGGTCCTCCTGACTCCAGGGACAGTGCTCTATCTACTGCGCCACTAGCTGCCCCTACTTTTTTTTTTCTTATACCATTCTTATTAAAGAAATTAATGATTCTGATTAAAAGGATTTCATTTGACCTATACTCACCATTACTCCCAAAAAGAAAAATGGAAGAAATGTAACCTTGGTTTTCCAAATGGATCAGAGCCCATTCTCCTCCTTTTCCTCTTTGCCAGCCACAAAACCAATTGAATTTAGGAATTTAGGAAAAGGCTTGGATCTATCAAGACAGATCCAGCCAAGAAATAAATGCTCCCTGTAGAAAAGACCAAAGACTTGTAAAGTCTTCAAAGTACAAATGAAAATTATTTTCTTGTTGTGGAAGCTCTGTCTGCTCAAATGATGCTCTTCCTCCATAATCTATAGGGATTTACAGTAGACTTGAGGAAGCAAGCATGATGCCTTGGCCAGATTGTGGACTTGCATCTCTCATGCCATCACCTCTTCAAGTGCCTATGTCCTAATAAATGTGGGATACTGTTTTATCCAGTCCTATGTTGATCATGGTTAAATGATTTTTTTTTAAGTTGGAGAAATTAGGAAGACTCTAAAAAGGACGAAATGTAAAACTGTTAACTTGGTTTGCTAGAAAGAGCATTGCTTTTCATGGTTTCTTAAATTTTTTATTTAGAACTGTTCTAATATTGTAAATAATTTATACATGAATCTCTTGGAGTGGGAAAGGTTTTTACTTTTCTTCTCATCATTAGTCTTTATAAATAAAAGTTGTTCTGCAGAATAATTGTCTTGATTGCCCTATAAATGGTTCTTCTAAAATTACTTCCAGGTGTATTATTGCTTTAATTCACATGGCACAAAGGCTTTAGAAATCCCATTTTCCTAGACTTACATAGTTTTGTTCCTGTCATAACATGGGCCCTGAAATTTAGAAACAGGCAGGATCCTGATGTGTCTTTCTCCCTGCCAACATAAGAGGCCTACTTGAGCTGGTGGCTCCTGGATCCATCTTTTAACCTTCTGTCCAGTGCACACTGATGAGAAGAGGAGCTGAAAGAAACTGAAGAGTCAAGGAGTATTTTTGCTAATTTGACTGAGTATTTGTTTCAGGAGCAGTTAAGAGGCCTTCCCTTGGAATTCAAACAATACTCATAGAAATGTCCAAGAAAACGAAACAAAACAAACAAACAAAAACCTGATGGGTTTTATCTCCTGTATTGTTTTTCTTTGATTGCAAAGGGCAGTTGCAACAAGGTGATTTCAGATTAAATTTTGTACATTCCCTTTCCACTAAACTGCTTGCTCTGACACCTTAAATCCTAGGTCTGTGTTGTTTTGGTTCCTTCAAGATTACCTTGTAAATTGTCCCCAGTGTTTGGAAGCTGGGCAGTGTTCTCCTGTAGTAAGTTGCTCACTTGGAAAACTTTGTGATTTGCCCTGAAGACCTGTAGGATTCTGCATTAACTAGGAAAGAACAGTCTGCAGGACACAGAGCTTTGGGCCTCAAACCTGTATCTTCCCCAAGAGTTCCTTTATTTCAGTGAGGCTTATATTTATTAGCAGAAAGTCAAATTCTATGTTGTGAGTGTTCTGCACTGGAATTGTGGAGGGTGAGACCACCCACTCTTAGCATGCATTTAGCCATTTACAAATTATTTAACAATTAGACTTTCAGGGTTCCCACAAAGAAGAATTTCCATTCTTGCTCTAGACTGTTCTCCAGATGGGAAAGGAAAAATCCACTGTGATGCAGTCTATATGCCTCTGGGAACATTCTTTCCTACTAGAATGTTCATTCCAAAGATTGGGATCCATGAGTTATCCCCAAATTCCATTTTCCAGAATACTTAAGAATGTAAGAGCCCCTAAGACATCTAGGGAAAAAGTACTTCCTTACCTTTCCATTCTTTTCCATATTCTGAAAAAGGCAGTTTTACCATAGAAGGAGCACTGGACCTGGGGTTGGAAAATCTCTATTCAAGTCCAGCCATAGAACTGTGGGCATTACAACCTCTCCAAGCCTCAGGCTTCTCACCCATATAATGAGGATGCTACTGCTTGGATTCATTGTATGCAATTGCTGTTCATAAATTATTTATTGAGGTTAAATCCAGCTCTTGCATTTCCTAGACAACTATGTTTGACCTCTCCTATACAATTAAGCATTTTCTAACTTGTATTATAGTTATTTGTGTACATGTTTCATCCCTCCTACTAGTCCGTATGTAAATGTGACCTGTTATTTCTAGAGGGTTCAGAACTTTAACAGTTAAGGTGGAGGGAGAGTGGGGGAATAGGTCTTGGATCTCTTCCTTCCATGTCATGGCTCTTTGTCCAAAGCTCTCCTCCTTCAGCCTGTCAAGGTAAAGGTAGCTGCTTTAATATCTTATTTGATCTAGCCCAATTTAAGCTTGGAGTGTCATGTCTGTTAGACATTGCTGACCTAAGGAATATAAGGAAAGTTTAGTTTTCTAGTGCCCTTATTTCCATGGTACTGGTCTTAACTGGAGAGAGGTGGAAGGCAGAGCATAAGAATCATGACCCGTATGTTAATTAGGCAGCAACATAATAACATGAGGTTCAAAGGAAAAGCTCATCATGCCCACTATAAGAAGCACTGTTCCAAGTTAGGAAGTGAAGCCAGCCATTCACCTTAATGCAGTCCTTAAACACTTTTTCCAGCCAAAACTCACTTTCAATCATCCTTGTCAATGAAATGGAATAAGAACAGGCTTTCTTATTCAAAAGAAGCAGGCAGTAAGCCCACCAAGCCAATGGGGTTAAAAAGGCATGCAAGATGGAAAAAGCTCTTATAGCAACCACCTTGAGGAGAAAAAGGAATCTGGTATCCACGGGGCTTGCAGAGGTGGAGAAAATCCCAACCTGCTGGAAAAGAGGAAAGGAGAGAGTGCTACAGCTATGATGTAACTAGGTATGTCTATGGCAGCTGCAGTATTAGAAGAGCCTAAACATGAGATGAGCATCATAGAATTTGCAGATTCTCTCCCCACCCACCACTACCCCAGATTCATAGTCTTGGATCCTTACAAGTCTCACTATCATCAACTCCTTTGGTGTCCCCAGATTCTATAAGGAATCTGGATTTAGGGGGAATCTTACATGCAAACAAATTAGAGAAAATGTAGCTGGTATATGTACATGACTCAATCAGGTCATATGGAGTACTTAGCACATAGGACCAGTGAACTGGACCCTAGAGCCAGCCAGTTCCTCTCGGCTAAGAGGGATCCTCATTGTTTGGTACCACTTTACTCCATTTCTTCCCCTGCTGTCTAGGACAGATCATCAGTGTAAGAAGATAGCGACTAGGGCAGACACCCTATCCAGGAATAAAAATTAATGACTGGAACTTCCCTTGTCCTTTATCTCTTTTAAGCAACTTGCCCAGGGTCATATAGCTAATAAGCATCTAAGGTCACATTTGAACTCAGGTCTTCCTGACTTCAGGGCCAGTGCTCATACCACCTAGCCATCCTGTATCATCTCTTAATACAGGTCCTTGAGCAGGCTGGATAGGGTGGGGCTTGATTGTGTTTTCAAGCTAGCTTGTAACTGCTTCCTATCCTTTCCTACATTGTAGAATCTTACAATTAAAGTCCTAGAGTTAGGAAAGGAATCTTAGAGGTCATCTAACCTAAGACTTACATGAAGCCTATATCTTCTCTAAAGCAACCTGAATAAGTGATCATTTAGCATACCTCCAGAGGCAGCCTATTCCATTTTTTGTACAACTGTTAGAAAGTATAGATTGATAGAAATCTGCTTTCCTGGGACTTCCACCTAAGGGTCCTAATTCTGCTCTCTGTGGTCAAGCAGAAAAAGGTGACCACCTTTTGCACATGATAACCTTTCAAATATTTGAAAAATATGTTCATGACTTGATTCCCAGCCCCACTACTAGTTGCATGTTCTCCAAGCCAAATATCCTTAATTTCTTCAACTTGTTTTTGTATGACATAGTTTCAAGTCCTGGATGTCCCCTTCTAGAGGTGTACCAGCTTCCTTCAATGACATTCCCAAAATGTGGTGCTAAATTACACATCCTCGAAGTACTACTCATTGATAGTACTCAGCTTCCTGAGGAGATCTGTGGGAGTAAGATGGAATATCAAGCATTGAATGAACATTGATTGAGCAGAAATTTTTTTCTTTGTGCTGCTGCCAAACACTGTGCTAGGTGTTAGGGATATAGAGAGACCCTCACCTTTTACAGATGAGGAAACACAGGCATAGAGAGACTAAGAGATTTATTTGTCCAAGATCACACAGTTAACAGCCTACCTGAGATTTGAACCCAGGTGGTCTGATTCCCAATCCAGCACTTTGTACTCAATGGCATCTGATGGTTGTGTGTATGCATATGTGTGTGTGCATATATACATATATACTTATGTACATGTACATATATGTCCTGGATTCACAGAACCTGGGGGAGGGAAGGTGTGATGTATGTATGTATGCATTATGTATAAATGCATAATGATATGCCAAGTGCTGAATGAATGGTACAGTCATTGCCCTAGTTAGGAGAAGACACATCACTGTGGGAGAACTTGAACTGGGCTTTGAAAGACTAGTAAAATTTGGCTATGAGGGAGAGGATTAGAGAAGATACTTTTGATCTGAGTTCAATGAATGCAATATGAAGTGTTCACTAGAGCTGCCTCCTTATGAAAACAACCTTGCTGCTCAGTCAGTGAGAAGAGATCTGAAGTTTAAACAGTCTTTCTAAATAGTCAATTGTAATTGATTTTTAATGTGTCATAGAAAGGGATTTAGTCATGTCCCTGCATTGTACTATGGTGCTTACAGGGATTAATTAGCTTGGTGATAGAGGTACCTTCTCTTCACAATGTGTGGTTTATAGATGGAGTAAGGAAAATGAACGTTTACATAATTAAGTCCTGGGCAATGAGATCTGGAGACGATGTAACTGAAGCTGTCCCTGGTGGAGAACAGGGAGGGCTCTGGGTAGGCATGCTGTTCCCTTTTACTTTTCCCTCCCTCATGCCTTCTCTCTTTTTCACCCTGATGAAATCAGATTATAATTAACCCAAGGATAGCTTTGAAGCAGGAAAGAAGCCACAAAAAAAATAGAAACTGGGTATAGAGAGGGGGAGGATAGTGGAAGGGTAGAGGGGTAGTCTCTCCTGATTTTACCTTAGTAAGTAAGGGAAGACATTTTATGGGATCGGTTATTTGTAGCTGAACCCCAGGTTTCATAGAATTACAAACCAGAAGGGATCTTAGAGATCACTGTCTGACCTCTTTAATAATAATGACTCACATTTCTACAGCACTTTAAAGTTTACAAAGCATTTTCTTAACCAACAATACTATGAGTTATTTAATGCAAGTGTTTATTATTCATTCCCTTTTTATGAATCAGGAAAGTGGGGCCCAAAGAGTGACTTATCCATGGTCACACAGCTAGTTAGTGTTGGAGTGGGACACAAATTTAGGTCTCTAAACTCTAAATCCAGTATCATACCATGCTGCCTCCTTTTATTTTTTAAAGAATCAGCTTAAGGAATCCTCCCATCCGTTTGAGGCTGACTGCCTAAGTCACTCACTCACTACCCAATAACCAAGTATTAAAGCCCGGAGTTAGGGCAGTGTCCTGCCCCGGGGAAGGAAGGAGGGAGATGGACGGACTAGGGATTGCCTTGGTTGTAACCCACCCCGAAATACAGCATTACTGTAGAGAGGTAACATTCTCATTGACTACTCTTTGCCATCCCATTGTTTTCCTTCATCTCCCAGGGTCCCAAGAATTGGATCTGTTACCATATATCTAAGTCAATTATCAGCCTTATTCTGACTTTTTCTTCAAATGTTTTTTCTTTTTCCTTGAGCTGAGAGGAACTGGCAAGAATAGCAGGAAGAGGAGGAAGTGACCATCAGAAACTCCTCAGTCTCCAAGACCCTTTTGGCCAACTGCTGAGCAGGAATTTTACAAATTCATTACAGAATTTTGAGGATAAGGACCATATTTTTTCCCCTTTATGCTTTACTGAATTCTGGCACTTGTGGCTAGCTGCCAGGAAGATCCAATGTGGATTTTATATGTTACCAGTCACCAGAAGGTTTCCATGCTCATCTCCTTCCTTCCTTGTAATGGAGATCTACAGGCCAAATCCAACTACAGTAAGGCCTGCTTTATGCAACATCTTCAGGGGAATGAACTGTTCCACATAAGTACATATAAACCCATATAAAAGAAGCTTGCCCCTTTAAGCACCAAAACTTGTTTTGTTTTAAATCATTTTGGATGAAAATTTCTCTAAGATGCAATATATTTTTATAAACAGAGCATAGTGAACAGAACTGATACAGTAAAAAGAGCATCAGGTTTGGAATTAGAGGATGCATTAAAAATCCTGGATCTGCCATTCATTATCCATATAACTTTAGGCAACTCACCCATGTCTTAATCTTCCTTTTACAAATGTAAAATGAGGAGGTTGTATTAGGTGCCAACCTCTTAGGTCCCTTCTTAGGGTAGCTAGGTGGTGCAGTGGATACAGTGCAGGCCTGGAGTCAGACTCATCTTCCTAAGTTCAAATCCAGCCTCAGCTACTTACTAGCTGTGTGACCCTGGGCAGGTCACTTAACCCTGGTTGCCACCATTTCCTCATCTGTAAAATGAGCTGGAGAAGGAAACTGCAAACCACTCTAGTATCTTTGCCAAGAAAACTCCAAATGGGGTAACTGAAGAGTCAGAAAGCATTGAAATGACACAACAACAATAGGTCCCTTTCAGCTCTAAATTTATGATCTTATGATCCTGACTCAGAATCATGACTTTGTAAAAGTAACTTCATCTTACTTGGGTGGGGGTAAGAGGCAGGGAGGGAATATATTAAAAACAGATAGGACTCTGAGGCAATACACACTGATGGTTCCCCCTCCAATGAAGACACGATTGTTATATTAAATAACATATCTGATAGCCAAATCAGGGAGGGATAAAGTAGAGAAGATAACTATAGGTCAGTCCCACAAGAATATTGATGCTAAAATGTAAAATAAAATTTTAGCAAGTAGACTATAGCAGTATATCCAAAAATTATTCATTATAACCAAGTTGGATTTATACTAGGGATGTAGAGATGGTTCAACATTAGGAAAACAATTAGCATAATAATGTAAACAAAAAAACCATATGGTTCTGTCAGTAGAGAAGACAATCTTTGACAAAACATAGCTTTTATTCATATAAATAACCCTAAAAAGCATAGGCTTGGAAGGGCCCTTCTTAAAATAGATTAGATGGCCACTGAGGTGCCTTCCAACACTCCAAGTCTATGATTCTGTGTTTCTTTAATATTATAAAAAGCATATCTCTAAAACCAAATATCATTTGCATGGTAAAACACTGAAAACTTTCTTAAGTGCAGGGTGCCTCCTTTCCTCAATACTTTTTGACAGTTCTAAAAATAACAGCTATAGCAATAAGTTGAAAAAGATAACTTTAAGGCATAACACTGGCAAAGATAAAATTGTCTTATTGCAAACGACATGATGGTTTACTTAGAAAACCCCAGAGAATCAGTGAAGAAACTAACGAAGATAATGAATAACTTCAGCAAAGCAACAGGATATAAAATCCATAAAAATCAGCACTTCTATACAGTATCAACATAAACTAGGAGGAAATGATAGAGAAATTACTTTCACAATAATTACAAAATGCATAAAGTATCTGAGATTTAACTTACCAAAACACACTTAGCAAATTTATAAGAACACAAGTCATTCCCTGATTGATAAATGCTCAAAGGATATGAAGTTTTCGAAAGAAGAAATTAAAGTTATCTATGGTCATATGAAAAAATGCTCTAAATCACTTTTGCTTAAAGAAATACAAATTAAAACAACTCTGAGATACCTATCTCATACCTATCAGATTGGCTAACATGACGAAACAGGAAAATGATAAATGTTAGAGAACATGTGGGAAAATTGGAACAACAATGCATTGTTGGTGGAGCCGTGAACTGATCCAACCGTTCTGTGGAGCAATTTGGAACTATGCCCAAAGGGCTATAAAACTGTGCATACTTTTTAATCCAGCAATACCACTTCTAGATCTGTATCCCAAAGAGATCATAAAAAGAGGAAAGGACCTGCATGTACAAAAGTAATTATAGCAGCTCTTTCCAAAGAATTGGAAATTGAGGGGATGCCCATCAATTGGGAAATGGCTGAACAAGTTGTGGTATATGAATGTAATAGAATACTATTGTGCTATAAGAAATGATGAGCAGGTGAATTTCAGAAAAACTTGGATATACATGAACTGATGTTGAATGAAGTGAGCAGAACCAGGAGAATATTGTACACAATAACAGCAACATTATGTGATGACCAACCTTGATAGACTTAGCTCTTCTCAGCAATGCAATGACCTAAGACAATTCCAAAAGACTCATGATAGAAAATGCTATCCACATCCAGAGAAAGAACTATGAAGTCTGAATGCAGATCGAAGCATACTATTATTTTCTCTTTTTTTCTTTTTGTTTTTTCTTTCTCATGGTTTTTCCTTGTGGTTCTGATCCTTGTTTACAACATAACTAATGTGAATATATGCTAAAAAAAAATAAAATGTACTCATATCCAATACTTCAGAAAAAAAGAGATCTAACAAAAAAAAAAAAACAACCCAAAACCAAGACACACTCAGGATTTGTATAAATACAACTT
The DNA here is from genome assembly GCF_900497805.2 of Vombatus ursinus. Taxonomy (NCBI): domain Eukaryota; kingdom Metazoa; phylum Chordata; class Mammalia; order Diprotodontia; family Vombatidae; genus Vombatus; species Vombatus ursinus. The sequence continues at coordinate 50,324,047 of NW_020954585.1, forward strand.
CAAAACGCTGCAAAAATAAAAATAAATAATAATTGGAAAGGGATTGTTTATAAGCCACACCAACATGTAATGATGAAACTACCAAATTACTCTACAGGTTTAATGTTAAGCTAGACAAAGTAATAATCATTTGGGGAAACAAAAGGTATAGAATCTGAAGAGAAATAATCATAAAAATCAGGAATGAATGGGCCTTAGCTTTATTAGAGCTCAACCTATATCATAAAGCAGTAATCATCTAAAGTCATTAGTATTAGTATTAATTAAAAAATTGAAAAACAGATCAGTGGAACAGGGATTGACTAGACAAGTCCCAGAAGTAACTAAACACTGAAACTTAGTGTTTGATAAATGCAAGAATACAAGCTATTGGGAGAAAGGTTCCCTATTTAACAAGTGTTTGGGGAAAAACTGGTAACCAATTTGGCAGAAATTAGGTTTCAAAAAGCATTTCATACCACATGCCATAATAATCTCCAAATGGAGAGGTGAGAAATCTAAAAGGTCACATTATTTGATATAATATGTAATGCTAAATGGAGCTTTGGGGCCATTAAACCCTAGGGGGTCCTGATGTGACTGTAACTTTTTTTTCCATCTGTCTCTTGGCCTCAGTTTCCTCATCTGAAAAATAAGGAGTATGGTGCCTTCTGGGTCTGACAGTATATGCTTCCATAGTCATTAGGAATGTCTTCTATAAATGTGCTATTCTATAATAAAGAGATGTCCTCAGACGTTACTGAAGTATATCATAGAGTTAATTGCCCTTGACTCTCAGACTCTTTTAGTGCTAGTATCTGCTTCTTATAGATTTTTCTATTTTCTTCTTCCATGTCAGCTCTCATTTCTGATGACTGTCACTATATCTCTCTCTCCTACTCCCCCTTTTTATTTGTTGTTTCTAGTCTATTATATAATAAAATAAATAACTAAACTTGTTAGGATAGTGTATAAAATAGGAGAAAATGGACACTAAGGGAGGGACTTAGGGGCTGAGTAAAATATTGGATGGACTTTGTAACATCTCATTTTGGCTGTTTTCCTCCTACTTTCTTCCTGGTTCTTGGCTATAGTCTAGGTAAGGGAGGCTGCTGGATAAATCACCTCCAGATAAATGAAGGTTTTCTATTCTTGAAGCACAGAAGAGCAGAAAGGGCATTGGACTAGAAAGTAGGGAACCTTAGATTTAAGTCCATTCTCTGCCATTAACCTGGCCCCTTTGGGTTTGGGTTTGGGTTCCCTCATTTTAGCCTGGATGATCTCTTAAGGTCCTTTTCATGTCTAACATTCTGTGATTCCACTATTTGACCACTTCCGCCTAGCTCTGGGCAGTGCCGGTATTAAGCCTTCACCCTATTCTGTGCAAGATGCTTGAAACCCTCCCTTAGACACTGTAGTCTTTCTTCCAGCCATTAATAGCACTGGGCTTTTTTGTATTACAAGCAGATTGAAAACTGTTCATGGGTGATTTACATCGGCTCTATCCAGCCAGGTCTCTGTGTTATTTCAAGTGTTTGCTGCAGCTGTCAGCCCTCCAAGCTCAGTTTAGTGCTGACAAAAGCTAGAGGACTAAATGAAAAAAAAAAAACAAAAAAAAAACCGAAAACACCACAAAACCTCAGCACCTCTGTGGAGACTGAAGGCTTGCTCACTTATTCTTTACTCTCCATACAGGGGTCTGTTGGAGCAGAAACATCTGGGGAGTGGCCTCCATCCAAGTGTAGCTGAGCTCTTAATTACTTTAGCACCATCTACTTCCCTCCTCCCCACTCTCTCTCATGTCCCCAGCACAAGGGTATTTTTGGCTCTGGCTTTAGTTCACAGAGGAACTTGTCACCCTTTCTTTGTGAAGACTGGGACGATTGTATGCTTTAGAAATGAGCTCTCAGTGAATAATTTCCAGTGCAGCCCTGGGAAAATCTATGGGAGGTGTCTGGGTTGAGAAGGGAAAAACCAAGCAGAGTCTCTCTGGACTATAATTCAAATTCACCCACAGAGCTAAAGACATCAGTGGATGTCTTTTGTTGGATTTACAGGGAGGAAAGAAAAGTTGCCAACCTCCCTTCACCTCCAATGAATTTGGTGTTTTGATAAACTTCCAATAATAATAATAGTAACAATTGTAATACTTAGCATTTGTATAGTGCTTTAATGTTTGCAAAGTGCTTTACAAATTTCATCTTCACAGCAGCCCTTAGAGGTAGGTGCTATTATTTATCCCCATTTTACAGATGAGAAAACTGAGGCAGAGCGTGGTTAAGTGACTTGCCCAGAGTTAACCAGCTACTAGGTGGCTGATGCTGGATTTAAGTTCAGATCTTCTTGACTCTGTGCCCTATCCACTGTGCCACCTAGATTTCTCTACACATAAGGTTTGATTTTTCTGAGGAAAAAGTGTTGTAGCACTCACTAGAGTAGGAGTTAGAAGAACTGAGTTCCAGTTGCAGCTTTCTTTCTGATTAACCATCTGACCTCTCAGCCTGCTTCTCTATCTGTAATATGACTGGGTTGAACTATAAAGGATCTTGAATTTCCTTCTCGCTCTTGCACAAAATTCATAACAGAACTAAAGATTAAAACGTGAAAATGTGAAAGGAAGAGTCACTTGATCGCCCAGTTGTTGCTTGAAGACTTCTGGTGTTAAGGAAGCAAGGCTGTACTGGTAAATGCCAAAGAGCTTACTACTCCAAAAATATACATGACACACTTTTAATCTTGGTCTGCATTATTCACATTTTCTCCCTCACTTTCTTAAGCATAGACAATCAACAATAAATCAAGCCCCGATATATAACGTTTGCCAATTTCCTTTTGGAGGTACAAATGCTCACACTGAAAATTTAACAATCAGCTCTCTTTGGCTGAGTTGAGCTGGCCCCAGCAAATCCCTGTAAGGAAACTACTATTTCTTGTGGCAGTTCATTCCATTTTTTGGGATGGCTTTAATTTTTAGAAAACTACTCCTCATGTCCCGCTGAACTACACCTTGCTCCTTGTTCTGCTCTCCAGGACCAAGCAGAAAAGTCTCTTCCCCATGAAGAGGGAAGTCCTTAGAGCATCGGCCCTGGAGTCAGGAGGACCCGAGTTCAAATCCAGCCTCAGACACATAACACTCACTAGCTGTGCGACTCTGGGCAAGTAACTTAACCCCAACTGCCCTCACAAAAAAAAAAAAAAAAAAAAAGAGGGAATTCCTTTGTATACATGAAGACTGCTGTGCTATCCTTACTAAGTTTCCTCTTGAAGATAAACATCCCCAGCTCTTTCAAACAATCTACCCATGACATAGTTTCTAAACTTTGCTCTTATAGTTGCCTTCTTTTGGACACACTCCATTTTACTAATGTCTTTCCTAAAGTATGGTACATGAAACTATACACAATACTCTAGATGTGCTTAGTAGAGCAGAACCCTCACACACACTCCTCCCCCAAGCTCATTCTACCTCCATCATTCAGGGACATTGTTCTTCTCTTAGTATAGCCTATGATTATATTAGCTTTTTTGACTACCACGTCACATTGTTGATTCATAGTGAAATATGGTCCACTAAGACCTTCTGATCTTTTTCACTGAACCTGCTTGTCTAGCTACACCCACCCTCATACATATGAAGTTAGGTTTTTTTTTTAACTCAAGTGTAGAATTATGTATATTTGCCTCTATTGAATATTAGCATTGACTCATCATTCTAATCAAACATCTTTGGGGATCTTGTGTTTTCCAATATATTAACTAGCTCCTCTAAGATTTGGGGCAGCCACACATTTTTTATAAGAATGCTATCTATGTCTTTATCTAAGTCATTGATAAAAATATTGAATGAATATGCCAAATGACAGATTTCTTGAGCAATCCATTAGACTTTCCTCCAACTTGATTTAGAGTACTCTTTGGACCTATTATTCAACCAATTCTTATTACACCAAATTGTACTATTATCCAGCCCACTTTTCTCCATCTCTGACATTATATAATTCTAATGAAATGACCTCTGCTTAAAGAAAGCTTTAAAACAAGGTTTCTCTTCCTGGCAAAGTTCTATAACACATTATGATGACTTGTGAGCATTTATAAAGGACAGTAGTGATCACTCTAAGCCAGGTAGTTTTATCAAGAACAAAATCATGTTGGACTAACCTCATTTCATTTTCTTTTTTTTTTCTTCCATCCCTCTTTCCTTCCTTTCTATCCATTACATTGTTTTTAGGTTTGGGGTTTTGGGGGGTTTTTTTTGTTTGTTTGTTTGTTTGTTTTTTGGTGAGGCAATTGGAGTTAAGTGACTTGCCCAGAGTCACACAGCTAGTGAGTGTTTTGTGTTTGAGATTGAATTTGAACTCAGGTCCTCCTGACTCCAGGGCCAGTGCTCTATCCACTGTGCCACCTAGCTGCCCCACTATTCATTACATTGCCTGGCAAATAATGAGCTATATAAATGCTTGTTGACTGATCAGGGAAATGCTAAATGAATGGAATATTTAGATTTTAGCAAAATATTTGACATAGTCATCTATGCTCCCCATATGTACAATATGAGGCGATGTCTCTAGAAGATTATATATTAGGTAGATTTAGGACTTTTTGAATGACCTGATCCAAATAGTAGTCATTAATAGGTCAATGGCAAGTTGATAGGAGCTCTCTAATGGAATACCCCAGGGACAGGTTCTTGACCTTGTGCTGTTCAATATTTTTATAAGTGACTTGGATAAAGACACAGATGGCATTCTTGCCAGATTTATGGGTGGTAAATGCTGGGAGGGATACTAACCCAATGAGTTGAGATCCAAAAAGATGTGGACAGGTTAGAAAAATAAGCTGAATTGAATAAGAAAAATTTCATAAGGAGGAATGTCAAGTTCATGGAAGCATAGATTTAGAGCTGGGAGGGACCTTCTCGCACCATCTAGCCCAAACCCCTAATTTTACAGATAAGAAAACAGACCCCAAAAGTTATGGAACTTGTTTAAGGCCATATAGGTAGTAAGGGGCAAAGCTGGAATTCATAATCAGACTCCCCTGATTCCCAAGCCAGCATCTTTTCCCTTTCACCACTCTGCTGGTCTCCCAACACCTCCCTCCCCCCCCCAAAAAAATCAACTTCATCAATACAGGATGGAAGAAAAAGTTTGACTAGAGAGTAGTTTCTGTGAATAAGATCTGGGGATTTTAATAGATTGCAACTCAAAATGAATCCATAGTATGAAATTACAGCCTTAAAAAACAAACAGAGGGCACAGCTAGGTGGCACAGTGGATAGAGCATCAGCCCTGGACTCAGGAGGACCTGAGTTCAAATCCGGCCTCAGACACAAAACATTCACTAGCTGTGTGACCCTGGGCAAGTCATTTAACTCCATTGCTTAGCCAAAAAAAAACAAACGAAACAAAACCAAAAAACAGAAACAAACAAAAAAAATCAACATAAAGAAAGGCAGAGTTGTCCATTTTGAAGAAAATCATCTCCAGTGTACTGTTCTTCCATTCTTGGCATGTTTTGGGAAAGACATAGACAAACTGGAGCTTGTGCAGAAGAAATCAGCTAGGATGGTGAGAAGACTAGAAACCATACCATACATGGATCAGTTGAAAGAACTGGAAATGTTTAGCCAGGAGAACAGAAAGAAGGAGGTCAGGGGTGGTGTGAGACATCATAACTGTCTTCAAATATTTGAAGAGATGTCATATGGAAGAGGGATTCTACTTATTCTGCTTCATATCGCAGAGAACAGGACCAGAAGCAATGGGTGGATTAATCTGCCAAAAGGCAGATTGAGCTTAGTGTAAGGGAGAGGTTCTTAACAACTAGCATTCTCCAAAGGTGGAATTGGGGTTTTCCTCAACCTGGAAATCTTTCAATGTAGGTTAGCTGATCATGCATCAGTGATATTTTAGAAGAGGTGCTTGATCAGATACAGGTTGGACTGGGTTAAGACTTGTCCTTTCCATTTCTCTGCTTCACATCTGTGAAGATGTGTTTTGGTCAGTGGTAGCCTTCATGGCATACTATCCTTGTTCCCTTAAGAAATGTAAAGTCCTCAGGACACCTACTTGAGGCAGCTGGGTGACACAATGTGCTGGGTCTAGAGTCAGGAAGACCTTGGTTCAAATCTGGCCTCAGACACTTACTAGCTGTATGACCCTAGGCAAGTCACTTAACCTCTCTGCCTCAGTTTCCTCATCTGTAAAATGAGGATAACAATAGCATCTACCTCTCAGAGTTGTTGTGAGAATTAAATGAAACAATAATTGTAAAGTATTTGGCACATAATAAGCTCTATATGAATGCTGGCTATTATTGTTATTACTTTTGTGTCCTGTTTCTTTAAAAAAATGCAGAGAAGTTTCTTATTTGTTTATTGACATCTTTATACCTTCAAAGGTTTCTTTTTTAAAATGGTTTATTGCTGCTTTTATTTTCAACATTACCGTCACTTCCTAATGACTCCCCTTTAACCTCCAATAAAACTTTCCCTTCTGCCAAAGAAACACAGTTCAGGAAAATGAACAGACACATTGTCCATGTCTGAAAAGGTATGCCCCACTCCACCCCTATGGTCCATCATCTCCCTGCCAAGAGGCAGAAAGCATCCTTTGTCATTAGTCCGGGAGTTTCTTCATCTATAATTCTGACAGTACTGCTGGGGTCAGATCTTGAGTCCCACTTGTGTAATTTGTTGAGCAAGTACCAGCCCCACGAAGGGGCAGTTCCTTACCCTTTGGATAGGTTGGCTTCACTTTACTTTTGAGTATGTTTGGCCTTGGCTGTACTGCACCTTTTATCAGCAGCTGTACGGCAATACTGTGGAAACACATTTCTAAGCTGTCACAGACAATTGGAGCTGGAAATAATACCCAGCAAGGGCGAAGTGCAGCCTGAGTGTTTATAAACACAGTTTTCCTAGTGAACGATAGTAAGATCTGAGTGTATGAATTGGTTCAGCTTGGACAGAGCACAATTACCTACAAACATTCTTGTGACATGAAAACATCAGCCAGAAGCTTATGCAGTGTTCTGTCTCTCCCTCTGTCTCTGTCTCTCTTTGTATCTCTCTGTCTCTGTGTGTCTCTCTTTTTGTATCTCTGTCTCTGTCTCTCACTTTCTGTCTCTGTGTTCCTCTCTCTGTCTCTATCTCTATATATCTCTTGCTGTCTCTATAACTCTATATAAAATCTTTTTTTCTCTGTCTCTGTGTCTGTCTTTCTGTCTCTCTTTCTCTCTCTCCCTCTCTCTCTCTCTCTATATATATATACACACACACACACACATATATATATATCTGTTTCTCTCTGTCTCTGTCTCTTCCTCTCTCCCTCTTTCTCTCTGTCTTTCTTTGTTCCTGTCTCCCTCCCTCTCTTTCTCTTTATCTGCTTCCTTCTTTCTACTCCCAAGTTTAAACTCCATAGAAAGTGTGAACTCCTTTGGAATGAGCCCAAACACAGTGAATTTGCTTTCTTCATTGTTCTGACTCCCGCTGTAATGCTCAGGCTGGTGGTTGGTAACTGGCCCTAACTTGTTTTCCAACTGGACTCTATAGGATGTGTGGCCCTGCCAAATGTGGGAGGATTGTTATTAAGGATTGTCAAAATGTTCTCTTTCTGCCCTGGAGAGCCTCAAAGGAAAAGCACATGGCAGGTTTCTTCCATCTCAAAGGGCCACCCCTGAAAATGTAATTCCTCTTTGTGTCAGGGGAACCCTTTCAGCACTGAGTCTACGCTATCCCTAATCCAGCACCACCTCCCTGATCCAGTGGAACTAACCTAGTTTTCTAGTTTTACCAGTAAGCTTATGTAGACCCTCTACCCTCAACTCTGTAGCACTGATTGTCTTCAGTAAACTCCTTGTCATTCTCCTGATAACTATGACATCAAGATTATAATAAAGGGACTCTGTATTCTCCCTCTCCCCAACCACAACATCTTGGCTTGGGTGGCACACTCTTGTAGAAAATCCAAATCATTGCATTCATATTCATTGAAATCTCCCCTTGGGATATCTTAGTGGTAAATTGGGGTGAACAATTGTTTTCTCCAAATTCACAGGTCATTAAACTGAAACTCAAAGATGTTAAATGCCTTAATTCAGATAATCCAACTGGTTCATAATAGTAATAGGAGCTCCTCCATTGGGGACCCAACTGGAACTGGCCAGTTGGGCAACACAGCTCCCTTTCTTCCTTTTTTACTTCTTTCCCTTCCCTCTGTCCACATAGGCTATCATACCCTTACCTGCTGGTACTTGGCCCAAAGCAATGTCAATTTTGATCGCTGAAACCTTGCAAGATATCTTGGAGTTTATTGCTAGATTTCTTTCTTAAGGACCATGCCTTAAACCTGGCTCTCATTGATTGGAGGACAATAGGTCCCAGGCCAAAACCAACTTGAGCTCTAATTGTTCAGAGTGAATGTAAATAGCAACTGTTTCTATTTTGATTTTTTTTCCGGACTAGGTAAAAAAAGCCATTCTCTGCCTCATTTCTTAACCTAGCCTTAACCACTGAATGGGCATTGCCTCAGTCAAATTGAGACTTGTTAAAGACCTTAGCTTAAAAAGGTCAAGGTCTCCCACTGCTTCCAGGGCCAACTCCAAGAATCTTGATCTATAGCTTGACATTGGACCCATAAGGTTCCAGAGGAGAAAGTGAGACTGGTAACTTTGCAGAGCCCTCCCTCATTTAAATCCAATTCACTTGCATGTCATGGCATCACCTCCCTGATGTCATGGTCCTCTTCAAGAATGAAAGACAAATAACAACAATAGCCCCAGGACTAGTTCCTGAGTGTCCTGAGTTTTTACCCCATCTTATCAACTATGAGTGGGATCTGTAGTTGTCCCCTATGTGAAAAACATAGATAATAATTTTTGTGCCCTAAGGTGGGGTACTGAACACGATAATTTCTTGAGATGCCTTTCAATTCTATGATCTATGGATACATGTGCATGATATAATTTTACATTATAATCCATACAATTCAGAATATGATTCATGATTAGTACATGTGCTCTTCATGACCACCTACCAAGCTTTCTGCACTATACTATCCCCTCTCCAACCTATCCTTCATAATCACTTCTGGCCAAATTCTTCCTTATGCCTAGGTCTGTTCATGTCACTCCCCTCCCCCAAAGTCTTTAATGGCTCACTATTGCCTACTAACCTTCCAACCCCTTGTGTTCAAGACCATCTTATCTAGCCAGGGCCTATCAAAACCCCTCCAGCCTTGCCATGAGTAGTTTCTATCTCATATTCTGCTCTCCAGCTAACTTTGACTATTCCCTGTTCACATACCACTTTCCTGCCTTCGTGTCTTTGTATAGTTATTTTCTTTGTCTGGAATTTTCCAAGACCATGGCCTTACTGGGATACTGACTTGGGAGAGGACAGTGGCCCAAAAAACCACTGGCATGTCAATACAGGATGGGGACAGGGTCTTCCCCTAGCCCAAAAACAAAGCTTTGAAGAGACAGGTTGAGCCATAGAAATTATTAGCTCCCCAACACTCCCTGTATCTTGTCTCCTTATCTAGTACTGACCCCCTGGCCTGAATCTTTGCTCTCACAACTGATTCCTCTTTTCTATCTCATCCCCTTGGATTTAAGTGTTCAGAAGAAATCCAGGAAACCAATCCACCTTAGAGTTTTGATTTACTCTTTTCAGAAATGATGCAGTCCCAGCCCCTCCCAGAGTTATCACTTGCCCTGATGACCAGCCCATGTTGGCTTCCCTCCAAAGGGACAGTGTTACCTGATTCCATAAACAGGCTGCCTGCTGCTGACAGTGGCAGCACCAGTGGCCGTACTGTAAGCCGCCTGGCCAGGGATCTCTCAGAATTGTGGTGCTGTAGCCACTGTTGGCTAAGACTTCTGAGGAATCAGCTGTGCTGAGAGAAACATTTGTTGCTCTTGGAGTTAGCTGCCCTTATCCTAACAGTACTGGGGTCCATCCCCCCCCCCCCCCCCCGGGGTGATTCCCCATTGACTGAGCCAAGGTAGCCTTCATGCAGTTGCATCAAGCTGAGCCCACTGTGTTCTTTCCAAGACATCCTTGGACAGGGCAATAGAAGGGGCCAGGCAAACTCAAGTGTTACTCTATATAGTATAATAGATATAGTTTAGTATATTCTGCATTCTATATTATATCTATAGATGTATCTATTACATATGTATATTATATATCATATATCTATATCTTTACTCTCATAGAATTGACTAAGTTGTAAATTAGATACAAGAGCCCACTGAACTCATCGCCTGTTGAATGACGATAAACATACATTTGGTTTCATAGAACAAAATGTCCTTAAAGATTCTTCTTCAACAAGGTTTCTCTTGAACATATGTTAAAAACCATACAATATTCTTCAAAATATACAAAAAATTCTTTGGCCACCCTCTGACTGTTAATATCAAAAGAGGTGCTTAATAGAGAGATTCAGGCCCAGCAAGGCATTGGCCACTCTCATAAAGGAAAAACAGTGTAGGGTCTAAGTTGAGAAGGTGGTAAGGTCCTATGTGGGGAGAGGGAGAGAAAGTCCTTCCTATGCTTCTGTTTTTAGATGGCATAAGGATGATATATCAAGCCTTAGAACACTGCTGAGCCTCCCACATCACTATCACTCCAAAGAGTAGAATTGTATTTACATTGTATTGTATTTATATTGTATTTACATGTATTGTATTTATATTGTATTTACATTGTCCAATATATCCCCCCAAGATTATGCCTGTGGTCTAGACTATGGTATGCAGCTGAAATAGATAAGCTAGAGAGCTAGCTCATGAGTATAGATAGAGGGTGTTTCAAAAATCTTACTGTAGTTTTAATAGCTAAAATAAGTTAACATTTAATTGCTTAAATTAAAATAAAAGCTTTAATACCATAAAACTACACTAAGACTTTTGGAACATCCTATATACTAGACAGATGCCGCAAATGGTTCAAACCCAACCTCACTAAAGGTAACCCCCAACTGCCAGTGTAGACCTCTGGGAGCTCCCTTAGAGTAAAGATTGCTAGTTAACCATCAGATTCACTAGCAGAAGGGCAGTATGAAGAACATACCTGCTCCTACTAGAGACTTGGCATGTAATATTCCTACTCTGATGGATCAATTTTTGAAGAGCTTGGCTATGCCCCTTCACCATGAATTAGCCTAGGTGGATGTGACTCTTGATTTAACCATGAGTATGTGGCAATATATTGAGTCCTGCCTTGATTGTTGCAGAAGACATGGTGGACCCAATATACTTTTGCTGCCTGCCCACTGGGAGTCTTTTGTATTACAAAGGAAGGAGAGAACCAAGTGAGGCTTGGGGAGGACTTATCCACCCCACCCCAGTCATTTGGATAATGAACTTCACCTAAGCAGTACACCCATGGACTGACCCGCTTCCCAGTATGGGTAAGGGGGCAATACTCCTCCTTGACAGACACATCTCCCCAAATCAGCCACTCTTTACTCCCTCATTCCATGACCTATTTTTGATCTTTTAGATAATAATCATAATAGCTAATGTTTATATATAGTACTCTGAAGTTTGTAAAGTGTTTTACATAAAAACATTTGAGGCTCACAACAACCCTGGGTGGAATGTACTACAAGTAGTATTCCCATTTTGTTTTTGTTCAGTCCTGTCCTGTCCTAGTCTCCATGACTCCATTTGGGCTTCTCGTGGCAAAGGTATTGGTGTGGTTCGCCATTTCCTTCTCTATTCTACCAATGCAAATATAGGCTCAGAGAGATCAAATAACTTGCCCATGGTGACACTAGTGTCAGAGGTACTCTATCCACTCTATCCACTATATTATGCTGCCTCAAACTCAAAAATCCCTTAGTATTCTGGATGCCAGTTGTAGCACAAATTTCATGAGCTCATTTCTGGACCAGTCAGTTAATGAACATTTATTCTGTGCCCTCTATGTGCCAGGCACTGTGCTAAGCAGTCCGAAGAGAATAAGTACACATAAGCTTATAGACTCATAGATAAAGGACTGGAAAGGACTTTGAAGGCCCTAATTTTACAGTTTAGGAGACTGAGGCCTAGGAGGTTCAGTGACTTGCCTAAGGTCACATAAATAGGGAATCACATGTGGAGTAGTAGAAGGCATCAGAGGTAGAATTTGAACCCTCCAGAACCAATACTCTTTGTTGTACTATATTGCCTCCCAGAGATCCTGATCCCCCCTCCCCTCCATTGTAGCTGAAACAATTGATGGGCTCTCACATTGGTCTGGTACTAACAATCCTAGGGGGTCAAACTTTTGTGGCTCTAAGTAAGAAAATATTGCAAAGAATTTAGTTTAAAAATAACTGGCTCCCTATTCTTCCCAGTAATGCTGAGGTTGACTGGTGCTTTACAATCCAGCCTTCCTGTAAGACTCAAGGAAGACCACCTTCTGCTCCCAGGACTGCCATTGTCTAAAATAATTATTATGTTACAGGATGCCATGGCTCTCAGCGGATCCCATTCCAGGGCACCCTCTCTAGGAAGAGGGCTATTCAGAGTTGATAATAATAATAGCTGGCACTTATTTAGTATTTGAAGGTTTTCAAAGCACTGTACAAATATTGTTTTATCCTTACAGCAACCCTGAGAGGTAGTGTTACTATCCCCATTTTATAGATGAGGAAACTGAGGCAGACAGTGGTTAAGTGACTTCTGTAGGGTCACACAGCTAGTAAGTGTCTGAGTCTGGATTTAAACTCTCATCTTCTTGACCCCAGGACCAGCATTCTATCTACTATGCTATATAGCTGCCTCAGTTGGGGCTTTGAAGTTGTCCCCACAAAAACTATTCAGTTGTGCAGCCAGCCTGGTCTTAGGAGTGCAAATATTAGCCAGCCAGATCAAGCTAGAGATCACCCAAATGTCAACCCAAAAAACAGGTTCATCAGCCCCTCCACCTTCTTCACCAGAGCTTTGGGCTAATTACAACTCGACTACTCAGCCCCCATTCCTTTGTTCCCTCCCTGTTACCTATAAATACACCTAAATCTTTTCCAGTCTTTAAAAATATAAATACCAAGCCGTCATGTGACTCAGCCACCCTCTCAAGCTATGGCCCATATAATTTTTTTCCCTCCCACTACCCTAATACTGACAAAGGACTCATGAATTACAAATATCATTTTTCCCTGCAGAAATGTAAACAGTTCAACCTTAATAAATCCCTTCATGATTTCTCTTTCCTGTTTACCTCTTCATGCTTCTCTTGAGTCTTGTATTTGAAACTCAAATTTTCTATTCAGCTCTGGTCTTTTCATCAAGAATGCTTGAAAGTCCCCTATTTCACTGAATGTCCATTTTTTCCCCTGAAGGATTATACTCAGTTTTTCTGGGTAGGTGATTCTTGGCTGTAATCCTATCTCCTTTGCCTTCTGGAATATCATATTCCAAGCCCTGCAGTCCCTTAATGTAGAAGCTGCTAAATCCTGTGTTATCTTGATTGTGTTTATACTTGAATTGTTTCTTTCTGGCTGCTTGCAATATTTTCTCCTTGACCTGGGAACTCTGGAATTTGGCTACAATATTCCTAGGAGGTTTCCTTTGGGGATCTCTTTCAGAAAGTGATCAGTGATTCTTTCCATTTCCTTGATAATTTCTTGAAAGATGATGTTGAAGCTCTTTTTTTGATCATGGCTTTCAGATAGTCCAATAATTTTTATATTATCTCTCCTAGATCTATTTTCCAGGTCAGTTGTTTTTCCAATGAGATATTTCACAGTCTTCTATTTTTTCATTCTTTTGGTTTTGTTTTACAATGTCTTGATTTCTCATAAGGTCACTAGCTTCCAATTGCTCCATTCTAATTTTTAAGGAAGTATTTTCTTCATTGAGCAGTTGAACTTCCTTTTCCATTTGGCCAATTCTGCTTTTTAAGGCATTCTTCTCCTCATTGGCTTTTTGGACCTCTTTTGCCATTTGGGTTAAGCTATTTTTTAAGGTGTTATTTTCTTCAGTATTTTTTTGGGTCTCCTTTAGCAAAATTCTGACTAGTTTTTCATCATTTTCTTGCATCACTCTCATTTCTCTTCCCAGTTTTTCCTCTACTTCTCTTACTTGCTTCTCAAAATTCTTTTTGAGCTCTTCCATGACCTGGGATTGATTCATATTTTTCTTGGAGGCTTTGGATGTAGGAGCTTTGACTTTGTTGTCTTCTTCTGGTTGTATGTTTTGATTTTCTTTGTCACCAAAGAAAGATTCTATGGTCTGACTTTTTTTTTTGTGTGTGTGAAGTTTGTTCATGATTCCAGCCAATTTCTTGAGTTTTAAACTCTTTGTTAAGGTAGGAGTCTGCTTCCAGTGTGGAGAATGTACTGTCCCAAACTTCAGGGGTTTTATGCAGCTTTTTTCAGAGATACTTCTAGGGACCTGTAAGTTTTCAGTTCTTCCAAGGTGGTATGATCAAGGGAGAGGTGTTTACTCCTTTCCTGGCCTGTGCTGTGGTCTATGAGTGACCACAAGCACTCTTTTCTGCCTTGGAACTGTGAGGAGGATTCCCTCTCCATCACCACAACAAGCTCCACCATGCCAGCATTCCTCCTCACCCCAGGATCACCACCCAGAACTGTGCCCCAGATCCAAGCAAGGACAAAGCAAGAGAATCCTGTCTCAGCACCAGCAAAGAGATCCCTGCAATCCCCCTCTGATCAGCCACTCAATTCCCCCTCTGTCTGTGGGTCGGAAGCTCTGGAAGCAGCCTCTGCCCCGGGGCTGTGCCAGGACTGGGGCTGGGACTGAGCTTCTTTCTCACTGCAGTCACAGGTTTTTCCTACTGACCTTATAAGTTGTCTTTGGCATTTGTGGGTTGAGAAGTCTCAAAACCTCCACAGTTGCCCGTGATTCAGTCATCTGAGGCCTGCTGCAGATTCACTGAGGCCTGGTCTTTGCCTGTGCGTGCCCATGCTGAACTGCATTTCTCTCCCAGCCCGGCGTGATAGACCTTTCTAATCAACCATCCAGGTTGTCTTGGGCTGGAAATTTGCTTCACTCTGTCTTTTTGTGGGTTCTGCTGCTCTAGAATTTGTTTAGAGTAATTTTTTATAGGTATTTGAAGGGATTTGGGGGAGAACTCAAGCAAGTCACTGCTTTTAATCCGCCATCTTGGCTCCACCCAACTGTTTGTCCTGAGTGATTTTCTTGTAGCCCAAATCAAACCATTCCACTTTCCTGCTCAATAAACTCCAGAGGCTCTCTATTACTTCTAGGATCAAATACAAACTCCCCTGCTTGGTATTTAAAACCCTTTGCAACCTGGTTGCAACATACCTTTCAAGCCTTATTATACATCACTTCCCTTCGTGCACTCTTATGATGCAGCCAAACTGATCTCTGTATGTTCCTTACATTCAATGTTCCATCTCCATTTGACCTAAGCAAAGTAATTTAACCTCCCTGGGCCTCAGTTTCATCATGTGTTAAATGATCTAGCTGAACTGTCTAAGTCTAAGGTCCTTTCTAATTCTAAGTCCTTGACCCTATGACTTATGACCCTAACTCCCTAAGCTGTCCCCTATGCCTGAAATACTGTCTCCTCCCCCCTCCCCTACTTCTGCCTCTTAGTGGTGTCCTTCAAAGCTCAGCTCAAGCACAAACTTCTACCTGAAGTTTTGCATGATTCCCCCAGTTGCTAGTACCTTCTTCCCCAAAATTACATTGCATTTATTTTGTTTATTTTTTGTGTTCACTGATAGGAATACATGCATTTTTCTCCTAATAGACTATAAACTCCTTGAGGGCAGGGGTTATTTCAATTTTGTCTTTGTGTCTCCAACACTTAGCATAATGCCTGGCATATAGCAGGTGATTGATAAATGCTTATTGATTGATTGTTGATTAGCTCACAACTAGAGAGCCTTGAATGCCATCACCACTTGGGACTGGTATCTCCTATGCTTTATATCATACCTGGTGGTCAGTTGGCAGGGGTTATGATATTCATCAAATTGAACTCTGAAAGAACAATAGACATGGTCCAAATGTGAAAGGGAGATGAATGAAAGATGGCCTTCCAGACCTGGTATAGGTTATATGACTACCAGAGTATTTTGTTTGGTTTTGTACAGTAACCTTTCAGTCTTTCAGGGGTTCAAGTATTTGGTATTTCAAAACTTACTCCACCAGGGGGTGATGTATTACGGTGGGTGAGGAAATTTTCAGTGACAGATTCTTTTCCACCTGGATCCTGCCCAGCACACCAGACTGCTCTGAGTCACCCTTCAGTACCCATGCCAGCACCAACTACTTGCCAAATTAGAGAAAAGGCAATTTGAGAAGGAGAAGGTGAGATCCCTGGGGACACCTAACTGGCTAACAGAATTCTAAGGAATCTGTGCAAAGTGGATGTCTTGCGTTGGGGACATCCCTGCTTCCATGAGGGATCTGCAATGGTTTATTGGCTCTGAAATGTTCTGCTACTGCTTTATCCTTAAATGCACTGTTAATGGTGCCTCTCACCAACTCATTGAAGTACCCCAAGGCTTTCTAGTGCATCCCAAAGATGGAAGGTACATGTAATGATCTGGAAAAGCTGTTCCTCTCGGTTCCTATCTTGATATATACTCAGATCCTCAAAAACAGTTTATCCAGGAGACTGGCACATTCAGTGTTACCATGGGATCATCATCTCATAGGTCACACACTGCCCTATATGCCCCAGGCCTGTAATTCTGCAGAAAAGAACTATACAGATTAGGAAAAGAAGTTATCCACAGTCAAAGCTTTTGAAGTTAGGAGGTATCATCCTTGAAGGGGAGGGGTCATCATTCACTATGACCATGAGAATCTAAAGCATCTTTAGACCACTCAGCAACTCAGCTGACACCAGGTCCATGGGCATTATTTTTTTTCCAAGTTGAACTCACTCTCAGTTATCATTTTCGGACATTAAAATCTGTCGGTAGACATCAATTAGAGAAAGACTGAACAAGTTGTGATATATGATTATGATGAAATACTATTGTGCTATAAGAAATGACGAGCAGGATGGTTTCAGAAAAACCTGAGAAGACCTATATGAACTGATACAAAGTGAAGTGAGCAGAACCACGAAAACATTGTATATAGTAACAGCAATACCATAAGGATGATTAACTATGAATGATTTAGCTACTCTAATCAATACAATCTAATCCACAGCAGTTCCAAAGGACTCACGATGAAAAATGCTATTCACCTCCAGAGACAGAACTGATGAAATATGAGTACAGATTGAAGCAGACTTTTTTCAACTTTTTCTTACTTTTTTCTTAACAGGATTAATACAGAAATATGTTTTGCACAACTGCACATGTATAATCTATATCATATTTCTTGCCTTCTTGGGGAGGAGAAAAGAAAGGAATGAGGGAGAGAATTTGAGACACAAAATTTTTTTAAATGAATGTTAAAAATTGTTTTTACATGTATTTGGAAAAAATAAAATATGAATATTTTTACTTAAAAAAAATCTGTGGGCAGGTTTACTGATATAAAAACCCAGATCTGGATACCTGTTGGGCAGTCATCCTGATAAACCCTTCTACTGACTAAACTTTGCAGCAGCTGCTACCATTCAAAGTAGGCTGAGATGTCCACCCATATTCAGATTCAGACTCCACCCTCCAAGCAAACTTAAAACTTGTGCTCAATGAGGGAAGTTTCTAGTTATGCCAAGTGAAAGGTAATGCTTCACCCTCTCCATTTCAGTCAGTCAACAAGCATTTATCAAGTATCTACTGTGTGCTAGGCACTGGGAATGCAAAAAAGGCCAAAAAAATAACAGTAAGAAGAAGAAGAACAACAAAAACCTTAGGGGAGCTAGGTGGCGCAGTGGGTAAATACCGGCCCTGAAGTCAGGAGGACCTGAGTTCAAATACAGCCTCAGACCAAATACTTGACACTTGGGCAAGTCACTTAACCTCAATTGCCTAAAAAAAACAAAACAAACAAACAAACAAAAAACCCAGTCCTTACTCTGGAGAAGCTCATAGTCTCATGGAGAAGACAATGTATGTATATATAAGATATGTAAGTATATATAAGATATACATATATGATATATTACAAATGTATATATATGGTATATATGTATATCTTGCATTGTGTGTGTGTCTTATATGGGGTGGGGGTGGGCAGCCAATGAAAAGGCTAGTTGGTGTGGCATGTGAAAGATGAAATGACTAAGAAAACAAAGGTTTGAGTTGTGCTAACTAGTTTAAGTTCTTATGCAATTCCCTGAGATTTCCAATGTCTTTGACACAATTCTATCTATTACGTCCAGTCATCTGAAATCTGTGCTTGGATAAATCCCCATGACGCTCACGGGGCCCCAGCCCCCTTTGCTTCTTCCTTGGGTAGATCTTTGCTACAGACCTGTCTCTGGGCTAAGCTGATTCACTTCCTCCCCTCTGGTAGACCCCCAACCATAAGCTAATGCTCCATGCAGGCTCATGAAAGGAATTTCCAGCTCTTTGGTCTTGTCTCTCACACTGCTTCCAATTAGGGTTCTCTATCTTTCCGTGGCATATCACGGCCAGTCTGACGGCTAGCCAATGCATCTAAAACAGTATCACTGAGGTACTCCCCCTTCTACCTTCTGGGCCTGGCTACTGCCCAAAGTGGAATTTTGTTATAGGGTACAGTCATTTCGCTAAAACATTCCTTTCTATATAACCCGTGGTTTCCACTCCCTGCTTTTTCCTCTTACCCTTTGCGCCAGAATCCCTGAAGTCAGTGACTACCTTAGGGTGCAGGAGACTACCCAAGCTTATCTGTAACCCTATAAGCAGCCACAGTAGTATAGAAATACTGGGGCAATAGGCAATATAGTACCATGAGGAAGACTTGAGTGTAGCAGGGTAGGTCCTGTAAGCTCTACACTGAAAGACCTACCTAGAAATGGGAAGAAAGTATATATCCCTTCCCCATCACTCAAATGGTAGGTCCCATGAGGACCTACCTGTCTACCAGCTGGGGTTACCTCCCTCATTCTGATCACTCTCTAATCACTCCACATTCCATAGGTCTTTTATTAGGACAGGTTCACCTTGACCCCAGATTACATCCTTAAGTCTGTGTCCACCATGGCAAATTGAGAATGGGGAAAAAAGATACATTGTTCAGAGTGGAACTGTGGACATGGCCAATGTGGGAACTGATTGTGCTTAACTACATGTATTTGTTAAAAGGGGTTTTATGTTTCTTTTTTTCCCCTGGAGGGGAGGAACCCTCTAGGAGAAGGTAGAAGAGAAAGTAAATAAATTTTTATTCACTGAAAAAGTGTTTTTGAACTAAGAAAATCAAAATCACAGACATACGTAATAAATTCTGATTAGTTGATTAAAAAAAGAATACATCGTTCAGAATATCTTCAATTTTGGGGATTGTAGGTTCACATCTAGTAGCTAGTGGACCATCAGGAGAGAACTGAGAAAATAAGTCTGCTAGTTTACAACGTGCATACCCAAGAACTGGTGGAAACTTTTCACTAATAGACCACAGCTTGGAGGTCTAGGGAAACATTTGGGGAGGGAAGGTAGATGGAGCTTAAGTATATTTCTTAGAGGTGTACCTGTGGGAGGACATGGAAGATCTGGCTTGTGACTGTGTGTAGGGATGGGGAAATCAATCAACCAATGTGCCAGGCACTAGGCCAGGCTCCCAAGATGCAAAGGCAAAAAAAGAAAAGTCGGGGCAGCTAGATGGCGCAGTTGATAGAGTTCTGGCCTTGGAGTCAAGAGGACCTGAGTTCAAATTGACCTCAGACACTTGACATTTACTAGCTGTGTGACCTTGGGCAAGTCACTTAACCCCGATTGCCTCACCAATCAAAGCAAAATAAAAAAAAAAATCGGGGGAAAAAAGTAATAGTCCGTGTTCACAAAGGACATACATTCTATTGAGGAAACAACATGTACACATAAAAGTACATATAGAATAACACAAGGTAATTTTGGTGAGTAGGAGGATCTGGAATGACTTCATTTAGAAAGTGGCATTTGAGCTGAATTTTGAAGGAAAACAAGGGATTCCAAGAAATAGAGATGAAGAAGTGCACTCCAGGCATGGGACACAGCCAGTTCAAACACATGGAGGCAGGAGATGAGGAAGGTGATGTAGGGGAAGAGAATAAGCATTTACGTAGCACCTACTGAGGCACTGAGGTAAGTGCTTTTTAATAAATACTATCTCTTTTAACCATCAAAAAGGCAACTTTGACAATGCATGAAAGGGAGTAATGCATGTAATGAGACTAGAAAGGTAAGTTTGGGCCAGGTTATGATGGGATTTAAATGCCGAACAGAAATTTATATTTGATCTTAGAGGCATTACAGAATCACAGGAGTTTACTGAATAAGAGAGTAACCTGGTCACCCTTGTGCTTTAAGAATATCATATGGCAGCTGAGTAAAGGGAGGAGACAGTCCGATTAAGAGGCTATTGAAAAGAGCACTGGGCCTGGAGTCAGAAAGACCTGAGTTCAAATCCAGACTCAGACATTTACTAGCTGTGTGTCCCTGGGCAAGTCACTTAACTGCTGTTTGCCCCAGTGTCCTCATCTATAAAACTGGGTAATAGCACCTACTCCCAGGGTTGTTGTGAGGAACAAAATAGATAATATTTGTAAAATGCTTAGCATAGTGCCTGACACATAGTAAGTACTATATAAATGTTGGTTATTATTATTATTATTATTAGTCCAGCACGAAATGATAAGAACCTGAATTAGGTTGCCTGTGTGAGTGGAGAGAATTGAATAGACATCAGAGATGTTGAAAAGGTAGAAAAGGAAAGATCTGGCAACTGATGTGACATGGGATGAGGATAAAGGAGGAGTCAAGGCTCATGCTAAGGCTGTGGAACCCAGGTGATTAGAAGGATGGTGCTGCCTTCCACAGAAACAGGGAAGTTTGGAGGAGGGGTGAGCTGGCAGGCAAAGATAATTCTTAGCAGCTCTTATTGCGAAGGCAAAGAATTGGAAACTGAAGGGGAATAACTGAACAAATTATCGTGTATGAATGTGATGGAATACTATTGTGCTATAAGAAATGATGAATGGGATGGTTTCCAAGAAACCTGAGAAGATCTAGATGAACTTATGCAAAGTGAGGTGGGCAGAACCAGGAGGACAGGCTGCACAGTAATAGCATTATTGTAAGGAAAATCAACTACAAAAACTTAGTAACTCTGATCAACACAGTGATCTACTCCAAAGAACTCATGATAAAAATGTGATCTGCCTCCAGAGAAAGAATTTTCATTTTTTTTTCTGCTATTTTTTTTGGAAGGTGGCTAATGCGGAAATATGTTTTGAATGACTGTATATGTATAATGGGTATTGTAGTTTTTGCTTTCCCAGCAGTTGGGGAAGGGTGCAGGGAGGAAGAGGATGGGAAACTGAAACTAAAAATAAAATTTAAATTTTAAAAAATGGTACACTTAATAGTCAATGTGAAAAAAAAGTACAGATTCATGATGAAGAATTAAAGAAAATCTGTCAAAATCTTGTGAACTCAATACCAAATCATGTGAAACAAGTGATTACAGTAAAAGAAAGACACATTGCATAAAGTTTTCTGAAAGATGTTAAAAAAAAAAGATAACAAGTTCTGTTTTGGACATGTTAAAAATACCTAGTTGTAATACATAAAAGGTCAAAGCTTTGGGGAAACAATCCGTTGAACCAAACAGTCAGCCCCCTGATACTTGTACCTTACCTCCTAATTTAGTATTGACTGATTGTATTATTATCCCCATTTTACAAATGAGAAAACTGAGGCAAACACAGGTTAAATGACTTGCCCGGAGTTATACCTCTATAAGTGTCTGAGGTCCAATGTGAACTCAGGTCTTCCTGACTCCAGGCCTAGCACTTTTTGCAATAGTCTAAATTGGATTCTCCCCTCCCCTACTCCCATACTGGTTTCCCACTTCTATCTCACCCCATTGCATTTTGGCACTCTGAAGAAAGCCTGAAGCCAATTAATATCAATCTAATATATTAATAGACATGTATTTACATACTTAAGTGCATTTTTGGAATTGAGAATAGCTATAAGAGAGGTCTATAGAGTATTAGAGTTGGAAGAGAACTAAGTGGTACAGCTAAGTGGTCTAGTGGATAGAGTACTGGACCTGGAGTCAGGAACACCTGAGTTCAAATCTAGCCTCAGATACTTCCTAGCTGTGTGACCCTGGGAAAATCACTTCACCTCAGCCTCAATTTCCTCAATTGCAAAATAATAACACTACCTACCTTGCAGGGTTGTTGTGAGTATCACATGAGATAATTTTTGTTAAGCACCATACCTGGCATGTAGTAGGTGCCATATAAATCCCTATTACCCTCCCCTTAGTCTGACTATCTTATTTTATAGATGATGAAATTAAAGCTCAAATTGAGGAAGTGACTTGGCCAAGGTCACAGAGGGAACTAGGATTAGAGACAGAATCTTTCAAGAGATTAAAAAAAAAAATCCTCCTCCTTGT
Organism: Vombatus ursinus; assembly: GCF_900497805.2. Classification (NCBI taxonomy): domain Eukaryota; kingdom Metazoa; phylum Chordata; class Mammalia; order Diprotodontia; family Vombatidae; genus Vombatus; species Vombatus ursinus. Next base: position 50,346,517 of record NW_020954585.1, read on the forward strand.
AGCATGCTGAAATAGATGATGACCTGGGTTTTCAAGAAACTTATCAGAATTTATCTGTCTAAAGGAATGTTGCCTTTTTCAAATGAGTACTCTTGGGAGGATTTACTGTTATCCGAGGGATTCTGCTTTTGCTCAGAACATGTTTGGGACCTGTTCTTTGCTGATGACCTTCAGAGCTAATTTACGACTGAAACAAAACCAGTTGTAAGACATTGTAACAATATCTTGTTTTTGATGACTCTATCTGACTGCCACCTTATCAGCTCTTGTCCCAAATGACTGTTAACTTTCAAAAAATCAAATCCACCCAGAAAGGCTGAATGTTTTGTCCCAACTGAGGCTGTTTCCAAGAATGGATCCCAGCTTTGAAAGTTATTCCAAAAGAGGAGTTCCACATACGTTTTGAGTGATGGAAACATCACTAGGAAAAGTGCTGGAGATTAAGTTTTTGTTTGCTTCGTTAAAATGACCAGTTACATAACTTTATAGTCACACCTCAATCTACCAACTGGGCAGTCAGTAAGGATAGCTTGTTTTCCCCCTATTTCCACAAAGGTGTCATTAAGTTTAGAGACTGTGTTCTTCTGATCTTGGCTTTAGAGCTTCGATATTTCTTAAGCATGGGTGAGTATCATCTCCCTTCAAGAATCACAGAACATTGGATCTAGAAGAGACCTTTGAAGTGATCTACTCTTGCCATTCTCCAGATGAAGAAACTGAGGTCGAGAGGTACATTAATGTACGTAGGTTTAGATAGACAGTTGGAGGCAGCTAGATGGTTCAGTGGATAGAGCACTGGGCCTGAAGTCAGGAAGTTGGTGTATAGTCATTTTCAGTCATGTCTGATTCTTTGTGACCCCTTTGGGGTTTTCGTGGCAAAGCCAGCCCTGGAGTCAGTAGGACTTGAGTTCAAGTTTGGCCTCAGACATTTACTAGCTATGTAACCCTGGGCAAGTCACTTCACTCTGTTTAAAGCCTCAGCTTCCTCATCTGTAAAATGAGTTGGAGAAGGAAATGGCAAACCACTCTAGTATCTCTACCAAGAAAACCCCCAATGAAGTCACAAAGAGTAGAACACAACTGAAAAACAACTGAACTAAACTGAAGTGAACTTAACTGGCAAAGATACTGGCCACCATCACCAACAATCACAGCATGTAACGCTGAGGGGTAAAGACACATGGGAAAACAATAGTTTCTTCACTGATATAGTTTAGGATCTAATGGGGGGATACAACGTGCACTTTAATAAACACAACACAAGGTGTAGTGGGATAGAACTAAAGGAGAAATACAGTGTGCTGTAGAAAAATTCAAGGAGAGAGAAAAGACTTTTAGTTGATAGAGATCCTGGAAGGCTCTATGGAGGAGGGGGCACCTGGGCTGAGCCTTGAAAGAAGAGAGGGAAAATGGAATGCAGAGAGGAAGGCATGTTCTCCAGGCATGAGGTATGGGTCATATGAAAGAATGAAGATGAGAGATGTCAGGTCGAATTTAGGGAATAGCTAATGGTCCAGGTTGACTGGAACACAAGGTATTCGAAGTTTAATATGAAATGAGGCTCTAAGGTCATTGGGAGCCAAAGTGGTGAGAACCTTAAATGCCAAGTTAAGGAATTTGGATTTTGTCCTTTGGGCAATAGGGAGTCACTGAGGCTTTTTGGCAAGGAGTTAACATGACCAGATCTATGCATTAGGAAGATCACTTCAGCAGTTTTGTGGAAGGATGGATTGGAGAGAGAGAAAATGTCAATAGGAGACCAGTTAAGACATTTCTCAACATACCCCAACAAATGTACCTCTCAAATGCATCCAAGCAAATGTGCTCTCTCTCTCTCTCTGTGTCTCCCCCTCTCTGTCTCTCTGTCTCTGTCTCTGTCTCTGTCTCTCTCTCTGTTTCTCTGTCTCTCTCTCTCTCCCTCTCTCTCTCCCTCCCCCTGTATATATGTGATGTGCAAATTTAAAGAGTCCACTCCAAATGTTCACATAGACTATTTGTGCCCAACCCGTTTTTTAAAGCATTCCATGCTCAGCCACAGTTGGACACACAGGACCTTGACTCTAACATGGTGATATTATTTTGGTCCTCTTCAAGAATGAGGGACAACAACAATGTGCATACGTGTGTGTGTGTATGTATATAGTAATAGTGATTCTCTCCAGAATTGCCTCTAGAAAAAATCTCAGAATATAGATTGTAATGTCTAGGTTGTGGATCAAAAGAAACTATGTAAGTACTCAAGGTACAATAAATATGCTTAGTGCAGGACAGCTTTTATTCCACCCTACAGATAATGCAGAAAACACATGAAGGTTGCACTGTAGCTCATAAATAGTCAATACAATTGATCCTCTTTGGTGAGGGCCATTTTTCACTAATACAGATCCCCAGATTTATAGTACAACTTCGTGATTTTAAATCCCTGTGAAAAAGAACTGAACTTTGGGTTCATTCTCCCCCATCCCTGACATTCTGGTGAGTCTCACTTCTCCCTGAAGACCAAACAGGTATCCAGTCTTATAATTCTATCCTGAGGTCTTGGACCATGTCAGTTTAGTTGAGCAGAGAGTGCTAGGTTTAGATCTAGAAGACTGGAGATCATTAGAATACTGCCTCTGCCGCTTACTACTTGTGCAACTTTGGACAAATCACTTAACCATCCTGGGTCTCAGTTTCCTCAACTATAAAATAAGGGAGTTGACTTATATGACTTCTGAGGTTCCCCTCCCAAAGATCCAAATATATTGATCATAGGATTCTCCCAGAAAGGAAATGAACTTACTAGAGAGGCAAACCCCTTTTCCCATTATATGGAGGCAATGTGGTACAATGAAGTATATTGGACTTGGAATCAGAAGGTCTGAGTTCAAATTCTGGCTCTGGTACTTACTACATATGTGACCTTGGGCAAGGCACTTAGCAACTGTGCCTCAGTTTACTCATCTGTAAAATGAGGGTATTGTACTCAATGACTTTCTAAGGTCCCTCCTATCCCCAAATCTATGACCCTATGATTTGTCCATACTTTCCATAAGGTGATGCAATCAAAGACCCAAACATAAATCATCAATTTAATAAGGGACTCCCCTTTTCAACTCTCCAATTAATGTTACATTTAGGTAGGAGTAGAACCCAATCCTAGGTCATGGCATCATATATTTATAGCTGAAGATACTAAGCCTCAGAGAGGTTAATTGACTTGCCCAAAGGCACAAGGGCATTATGGAGTCAGGATTTTCTTTCCATTCTCTTTCCCCACCCCCTTCTTAATCCTTTACAATCCAGCTTCTAACCTTATAATAACCTTTATTATTCCATCAAAACTATTCTCTCCAAAGTTACAAATGATCTCTTAGTCAATAAATCCAATGGCTTTTTTTCTATCCTCATTCTCTCTCTCTCTGTCTCTCTGTCTCTGTCTTTGTGTTAACTACTCTCTCCTCCTTGATATTCTTTCCTCTCTAGGTTTTTGGGACAGACACTACCTTCTCCTGGTTCTTGTCCTACCTACCTGATCACTCCTTCTCTGTCTCCTTTGCTAGATTCTCTTCCAGATCACACCCTCTAACTGTAGGTTTCCCTCAGGGTTCAGTCCCGGATCCTTTTCTCTTCTCCCTTTATACTACTTCACTTGGTGATCTTATCAACTGGGGATTTAATTACTATCTCTACGCTGACTAATCTCAAATTTCTCAGTTGACCTCCAATCTTGCACCTCTAAATGCCTCTCAAACTGTTTGGTAGACATTTTAAACTCAATATGTTCAAAACGGAACTGATTATCAAACCCTCCCTCACACCTACCTTCTCCATTACTGTAGAGGACAACATTACTCTCTCATTCCTTAAGGCTTACAACCTAGGAGTCATCCTGGACTCTTCACTCTCTCTCACCACCCCCACCCTCCCCTTGCCCATATCCAAGCTGTTGCCTAGGCCTGCCGACTTCATTTTCACAACATTTCTCGAATACTCCCCTTTCTCTTCTCTGCCATTGCCACCACTCAAGTTCACGACCTCATCACCTCACATTCTGATTACTGCAATAGCCTGCTGATGGGTCTGCCTTTCTCAAGTCTCTCCCTACTTTAATTCTTCCTCCATTCAGCCACTAAAGTTATTTTCCTAAACCCTAGGTTCAATCATGTCACTCCCTTGCTCAATAAACTCCAGTGGCTCCCTATTGCCTCCAGGATCATATACAAAATCTTCTTTTTGGCATTCAAAGCCATGCATAACTTAGCCTCCTGCCTTTCCAGTCTTCTTATATACCCTATTCCCCAATATATATTCTTCAGTCTAGTGATGCTGTCATGTTCCATGAAAAGACACCCCATCTCTCAGCTCCAGGCATTTTCTCTGGCTGTCCTCCATGCTTGGAACATTCTCTCTCCTCAGCTCTAACTACTGACCTCCCTGGCTTCCTTTAGGTCCCAACTAAAATCCCACCTTGTACAGGAAGCTTTCCCCAACCCCTCTTAATTCCAGCACCCTCCCTCCATTAATTATTTCCTATTTATCCTGTAGATAGTTTATTTTGTATACATCTGTTTGCATATTGTCTCCCCCATTGGGTTGTAAGCTCCTTGAGGCTGTTTTTTGCCTCTTTTTGTAACTCCAGAGCTTGGCATTGGCACATAGTATGTGCTTAATAAATGCTGACTGATTGTTTGATTCGACTCTAGATACTGTGACAGCCGGGCCTAACTCCCTGTCCTGTGTTCCCTCTTTTTGGCATCTAGTTCATTCACTTGCTTTTCCTTTTCCCCATTTACTTTTATTATCTGCCCAGAAATGTGGTTCTTAGAAGCCCTGTGTCTTGTCCACGTGGGACTTACCTAGCAGTTTATTAGGCTCACACTTTGAGATGGCTTTATGGATTGGAGCTCAAGTTCTGACTGGAGCAGTTAAGTGCCAAGACTCCAGAGCCACACAAACTAGTTAATAAATCATTCCCAGCTCTCATTAATCCTAACCATCGTAAATTAAAAGGCAACTGGGCAGGCGGCCTAGAAATGGGGAATTTGAGCTTTGCCTCACATTTTCTTTAGTTCTGGCCAGTCATTAATGATCCCAAATTTCACTTTCTTTGCCTATAGAAAAGAAAAATGAAACTCACTGACCTCATAGGTTGAGGCTTAATATTGACTATAGGATGGGGACAGCCAGGTGGCACAATGGACAGAGCATTGGGCTTGGAATCAGGAAGACTCTTCTTGAGTCTGGCCTCAGACAGAGGCTGTGTGACCCTGTTTGCCTCAGTTTCCTCATCTGTAAAATGAACTGAAGAAGGCAAAGGCAAACCACTCCAGTATCATTGCCAAGAAAACCCCAAATGGGGTCATGAAGAGTTGGACATGACTGAAACTTCTCAACATCAACATTGACTAGGATTGGATTGTTTAGTTAACAGTTGTGGAATATTTAAAAGTTGTCAATGGGCAGTACAGTGAATAGAGTGTGCAGTTAGAATCAGGAAAACCTGAGTTCAAATCCTGTCTCAGACACTTATAGGTGGTATGGCAGTGGACAAGTCACTCTCAGCCTCAGTTTTCTTATCTGTAAAATGAGAATAATAATAATACCTACCTCACAGGGTTGCTGTGAAAATCAAATGAGATAATGAATAAAGCACTTTGCAAAACTCAATATGTTACATAAATGCTATTATTATTAGTTGTTGTTCAGTCATATCCAACTCTTCAGGACCCCACTGGGGGTTTTCTTGGCAAAGATACTAGAGTCTGGCATTTCCTTCTCTAGATGAGAAAACTGAGGTAAACTTGGTTAAGTGACTTGCCCAGGGTCACACAGCTAGTAAATGTCTGAGATGGATTTGAACTCAGGAAGACGAGTCTTCTTGATTCTAAACCCAGTGCTCTATCCACTGTGTCACCTAGTATTTCAATAAAAGTTATCAATAAGGAGAAAAGCAAAACTTTACAAATGCAAGTTATTTTCCTCCTCTCACAATGACTGACCCTTGGCTTTTCGTAGGATCATAGACTCAGTCCTGAGAATTTTAAAGCTGGAAAGGACCTTAAAGATAATTTTTAACCTGCTACTTAAGAGTCCCAGAGAAGTTACTTGCAAAGGGTCACACTGTAAGTTGGCAGCAGAGTCAGGGATCAGAACCCAGATGTCCAGAACTCTACCCACTTTGTACTGTATCACATTGACTCTTATGTCATCTTCATTTCACTATTTACCTACTGAGATGAGTCTTTAATCCCATTGATGTGGGTATTCATGGGAACTTTCTTCAACAGGGCAGATCTCAACTCACCCATGTTCTCTTATTACATGTAGCTCTTTTTCCATGTTCTCCCAAAGGTGGAGAGGGCCCATCCAACATGCTGGGGTCCATCCTCTAGAAATGGCAATAATGTCTAACTGGAAGGGCCATTAAAAGTCATCTGGTCGAATCCCCCTCTCATTTCACTGATGAGGAAACTGGTCAAAGAGAGGTTAAGTGAAGTGGCTGAGATCACAGGTCCACTGGTACCCTTTCCACATTAGTTAACCCTTAGCCTCACTACATGACCAGCCCACCTTCTGTTATGGTTACATAATCTCTCTGGTGATATCCTTCAACTGCATTTCATGGGACAGAAAATACACAAATAAACAGGTTCCATTTGGGTGAGATTTAAACAGAAAATCGAATGTTTGATTTAGAGTTTAGCAAAGGCACATCAGACTATAGAAAAGTTACGGTATTATCTAAAGTACGAGTTCCTAACCTGGTATCCATGGACTCTTAAAAATTCATAACTACACTTAAATGTAATTGTTTTCCTTTATAATCTTACATATTTTATTTTATGCACTTAAAAACTCTGTGTTAAGAAGGGGTCCATGAGCTTCACCAGGCTGCCAAAGGGGTCCATTGGGCCCCTAGAGCCAATTGTTAAATTTTCGGTGTGAGCATTTCCACCTCAGAAATAAGCAATAGCTACACATCAGGACTTGATTTTTTGTTTTGTTGATTGTCCAGATAAGAAAGTGATAGAGAAAATGTTAATAATTCAGATTAAACTTAATAGTGCGTCTTACAATAATTTTTTTTCTAGAGAGCTGTTTGTTAAACATTTATGAGCATACCACTGGACATCCATGACATAAAAAAGGTTAAGAAGCCCTGGACTAGAGTCTTTGCTGAAAGAAGAAAAGAATCAGGGGACTGAAACCTTATATTTGGAATTAGAGCAGGCAAGAAACAGATGGTGGGACAGAGAGAAATCTCTGTAGTGTTACCTTCAGGGAAAGTGAGTGGTTGTGATAAGTGACAGATTTGGAAGAGAGTCATTGGGCTGCTGGACAGCTAGGTGGTGCAGTGAACAGAGCACTGGGCCTAGAGTCAAGAAGACCTGAGTTTAAATCCAGCCTTAGACTTACTACCTGTGTGACCCTGGCCAAGTCACTTTACCCTGTTTGCCTTGGTTTCCTCATCTGTAAATTGAGCTGGAAAAGGAAATGGCAAACCACTCCAGTATATTTGCCAAGAAAAACCCAAATGGGGTCATGAACAGTAAGGCATGACTGAAAAAAACGACTGAACAATATTGGGGCAGAATTTGACAAAGGTGTGAGGAAAGCACTTTGTAAATCCTAAAGTGTAATATGATCTCTTAAGAGAGGAGCTGGTCTAAACAAATGGAGTTTCTGCAGCCCACTGCTAACTCAGTGGCCCCATTTTCTAGTAGAGGGCTTCACAACCACGTTGGGAAAAAGGGTCCATAAGAGCTTTGGGGGAGAGGGAATATGCAAAAAATCAGAATTGGAGAGCCCCTGACTCAGAAAATGGGATGAACAGAAATAGAACGCAGCAGTGACTAATACCAGACTAGAAAGCTTAGGGCTTTGAAAAATCCCCAGCAGGGACTGTGAGCCAGAGCTGATACTCTGACAAGGCCCCAGGGGTGTGGCTCAGGATGCTAATAACAGTTATAATACCTGATCTCTCTATACTTTTTACTTCAGAAGATTATGATTTCATCAGTATGGACGATCCTTCCACCCAGGTAGGTTATAACCTCTCTGCTCCTTCATGAATTGCTGTGGACTAAAAATATTATCACCCTGGCGACCAACCACCTAATAAGTGAGCTATTCTGAATTAGGCTGGTCCTCCAGGGGTAGATATAAGGTCAGGTCATCTAGTGGGCCTGTGTACATGAAGCCTTTCTAGTCCTATAGCACTTGCCTTACGTAGCTTTTGCTTCACTAGCTCTTGCTTCCAGATCCTCATCCATTCTAGGATGAAGCATGAGAGGAGGACTTAGGGCTCAGAAGTCATAGGATCTGTGTTTCAAGCCTGTCTCTGAAGAAGATACATGCCTTTGGGCAAATCACTTAGTCTTCTCATCTGTAAAATGGAGCAGTTAAACCTCCTGACACCTCTCAGTCTTGGGAGTTATATTAACATAGAGTAGGTGGCCTTAACTTTTGTGTGTTATGGACTGTTTTTGGCATCCTGGTGAAACCTATAGATCCCTTTTCAAAAGTAATATTTTTAAATAATTGAAAGAAATGGTAAATTTCAATTAGAAATTAGTGAAAATAAAGATTTTTTTTTACCATACAAATTCATGGATCCCCTGAAATCTATCCCGAGATAAGAATCACTAATATAAGGCTTTTAGGTATAGCTATAGACAGATATAGGTATTTAGACATAGGCTTTTTAAAAAAAATTTGTTATTATAAAAAAGTATTTATTAAGCACTTACTATGCACCTAGTGGCTCAGTGGAAAGAGCACCCAATCTGGAGTCAGGAGACTCCTCTTCATGAGTTCAAATCTGCCCTCAGACACTTACTAACTCTGTGATCCTGGGAAAGTCACTTAACCCTGTTTGCCTCAGTTTCCTCATCTGTAAAAACGAGCTGGAGAAGGAAATGGCAAACCACTCCAGTATCTTTGCCAAGAAAACCTAAATGCAGTCATGAAGAGTGAGACAGAACTGAACCAAAAAAAAAAATTGGGCTTTTAAACTTATTTAATAATGACTGGCACCACTTACATAGCACCTATGCTAAGCACATTACAAATGTTCTCTCATATTATCTTAACCCTAGGAAGTAGGTGATGATATCCTTTTTTTTTTTTTTTATAGATAAGGAAACTGAGGCAGAGAAATGAAGTTACTTGCCTAAGGTCAAAGAGCTAATAAGCATCTTATATCATATTTGAATTACTATTTGAATTTGAATAACTACTGTGACATCTATCTGCATATTACTTTATTTCATTCTATCCCTGTGAGGTAGGCAAGACAGGCTGTATTATTATCTCTATTTGGCAGGTGAGGCTAGGGAGGGTAATAATTGCAGGGCAGAGACTAGAATTCAGTTCCCGTCTCCAAGTCTGTCTGTATCATCATTAAAAAAAACAAAAAATAAAAAACGAAAAAAAAACCGAGACAAAATACAAAACTTGATTGTCTGTCTTCATAGGCCCTCCCAGACCGGCTGCTTCTAGGGTTAGGAGGGTGACTGAGCCCTTGCCCTCTAGGGGTTGACAGCCTGACTTACTGACCTGAGGAGGCTGTGGTTAGGCAGGAGCCATTTAATGAACTCAGACAATACTGGACAGACGGCGTGAAGATTAAATGTTTACATTGCATTGTATTCAGCTAAAGTCAGCTTCTTGGAAAGATGCCACCATGGAAATACTCAATAGTCCATAGTCCTCGAAATCCTATTTCCCAAGAGGCTGACCTCCGTCTCGGCAACACCCGGCCCACGGTCATGGCGTGGGCTTTTAAAATCGCTCACCAACTCCAGGAGGACTGTATTGAATTAGCGGATGGGAAGGAGAGCCGGGGAAGAACCGGTCTTGGGGGTAGAGGGCGCGTCCCATAAACGGGAGGGGGCGTGGCTCCATGGAAGCGGGACCAATGGAGGCTAAGGGGGCGCGGCGGGTGGAAGTGGGGGTAGGGGTGGGGGTGGGGGTGGACTGGGGGTGGGGAGGCGGGGAGCTTCAGCTCTCGCCGCGGCGGTGGCAGCGGTTGCGAACAAAGAGCAGGCGGTGGGGAGGAGAGGATCGGGGAGAGGAGCGCAGCGGAGTGCAGCGCTGCACGTCGGGGGCGCTCAGGCTGCTGGCTCGTTTGCAGACCCGGCGATGCGGGAAGCGGGCAGAACGCCGTCCGGGCAGCGGGGGACCCTGGCCCCCTAACCCTCCCCGCATCAGTCAACCTGCCCGGGAGCCCCAAGAGAAGTAGGAGCCTGATGGCAACCGGGGCCCCACGCGGCTGAGCAAAGCCAAGGCCGGGGAGCCAGGGGAGGCGGAGGAAGAGGAGGGAGGGAGGGAGAGGCGGCCAGGAGGCAGGCATCTCCCCCCCCACTTTTTTTCCCATCCCACCCCAGCCGTCCACCCCTACCCCTCGGAATCCCCTGCGGACAGCCGGGCCCATGGCCGGGGTCAGCTACTCCGCGCCCTGGTGGGTGAATCTCTTGCACCGGCTGCCCCATTTCAACCTGCAGTGGGAGACGACGAGCAGCCAGTTCCGGCCCGAGGACACGGAATACCAGCAGGTGAGTGTCACCTCCCCCACACCCCCCCACGGGTGTCCGTGTTCGTGCGGGGGTGACTGGGCAGCCTCCCCAGGGCTCCTCCGCTCCGCCTTCCGTGGCACCCACGGTGGGGTGGGGAGGCTGGAACGGACGAAGGGCTGCGGAGGCACTCTTCCATTTTAGACACTTTGGTGTAGGGAGGGATATTGCAATCTGGGTTCCTCTTACCCAGATCAGGGCCTTTCCAGAGAATACGGTGATTGGGCATTGGTGAGGAAGGGGATATAGAATCTCACTTGGTAAACACAGGATAGAAAAATCCCCCTGGTCTAGTTTTAGGGATCATAGTTTAATACAGAGCTTGAGAGCAGCATGAGAGGATGAAATTATGCCCCATTCCATCTCATTTCTCCCTCCATACGTCTCATCCCTTTTCTCCATAGTCCACCTCCTCCCCATCCCCCACCTCCCCGCCACAGGAGAGGTCCCCTTTGGGAGGGCTTGAAAAGGAGCTAGCTCCCACTTGCTTCAGAGATCTCTGAGCCTCCCTGCAACACCCCCCCCCACCCCGCCCCGGGCTTTGGACTCCAGCAGGTGGATTACCCGTCCCCACCCCACAACCCAAGGTACCAGGACTCTTGGACAGGGTCCCTTTTTTGTGGTTCTGGGGCTTGTGCTTTCCTGCCTGGGACTGTGGTGAGGACAGCCTCTAATCAGTGTAAACAAAGTACTCTGGCAGGAGAAGAGAGAGGTGGAAGGTAACAGTTAAAGCTCAGTTAAAGCTGTGTGAGAACCTGGTCTCTGCAGAAGAGCCTCTGTCTCTTGGCCTGGCTTTAACACTGTCCAGCTGTCTCCTTGAAACCACTGTAGGGTGCCTGGGGCCCTGTCTCTTCTCGGGGTTGGGAAGGAGCTGCAGTGATTTGTGTCGGCTTATTGAGCTGTGTTTCTTCCTTGATTGCTCACCATTTTTGCCTTCCTGGGTACTCTCTACAAAAGATGCAGAAGTGGCTTGCATAGACAAACTGTGGGGCCTGGTGGTGGCTCTAGACTGATGGTGAACTCCACCTTTATCTCTGTGGGCAGTAGAACAAAGTCACCCTCAAGTCTGTCAGGTGCCAGTTTCTTTGCCTACCCTTTGGACCTGAGGCTTGGCTGGTCTTGCACCCAGGACAAACCTTGAGTTTATCATTGACCCAGTCCCAGGAGGTCAAGTGATCTTTTCCCTTGCCAAGCTAACTTTTTTCCCCCTTGCAAGTGAAGTGGCCAGTGGGGAGCTGGCGGTTGGGATTTCTTTCTTGAAGACAGTTGTGTTCACATTTGTTTGTGGTATCCAATTCCAGTAGCTCTGCAGGGTCTGATTACCTGGGAGGTTAAGGCCACTCTGGATTTTATCGGGTATTTCCCATATGGTCATCTCCCTGGGGAGTCACCATCTCCTCTGGGTCTTGTGTTGGTTGGTTGGTTAGTATGGTTGCCTGGCACATAACAGATGCTTAATAAATGTTGATTGATTGATTGTACCTTTCATTATGGGTATTGCTGATCAGTTTCATGGGACTGTTTTTGGGGGGAGGTCTGAAAAATAAGTTGGGCATCCTTCTTGTACTGGATGTTATACACACCAGTCAATTGTTGTCCTGTCTTCCCTGGCCAGAGTTCAGAGATCTATGGTGGAGTGACTGACAGACATCTGTCTAGGAGGTGGGCTTGCCTTGTATGCCCACAATGGCCATACTACTTGTGGGCTGTGTGTGGTTTGTGGTTACTCAGGAAAGTTGGCAGTAATGCTGATAAACTTAGGGCCCAGCCAGCCTCCCTTGTTTCAGGGAACTGCTTGCATGGCGCTCTTGTAGGAATGCCTGTTTTCCGTTGTTCTTGTCTCTTGATTAGATTTGAGAAATATTACCATTCCCCATCCTCTTTGCAAGTGCTGACATATTCTTTCTTTCCTTTTCCCTTCTCAAAAAATTATTTTTGCTTTTATATATAGCTTTTGATTTTGTATCATCTTCACTTCTGAATATATTTCTCCTACTCCCTCTTCCCATAAGCCAATTCAGCAAAACCAACAAGCACATTAACTGTTGGATGGTGTATGCAATATTCCCCACCCATATGCACCCACCTCTGCCAAGAAGGGAGAAAGATAAATTTTTTTTTCCAATTTTTTTTCTGGGTCCTCCTGCTTCTTTTAAATGCATGAGGTAGAGTTTGATCTGGAAGAGACTTTATTTAGAGATTATCTGATTCAGTCTCCTGATTTTTCAGATGAGAAAATTGATCATTGTGCTAATAAGCAGTATAGTCAGAATTTGAACCCAGGTCCTCTGACTCCCAAGTCCTGTGCTCTTTATATAGCACCATGTTGCCTCAGAGTTAACCACTGAATAATTTTAAATGTTGAAATGTGGATGGAGAACTGAGCCTGGAGTCAGGAAGACCTGAGTTCAAATGTGGCCTCAGACATTTACTAGCTGTGTGACTCTGGGCAAGTCACTTAACCTCTCTCTGCCTCAATTTCCTCAATTAAAAAATGGAGATTATAGTAGTACCTACCTCCTAGGGTTGTTTTGAGGATTAAATGAGATAATGTTTGTAAAACACTGAGCACAGTGCCTGACTCATAGTAGGTGATTAATAAATGCTTGTTTCCTTTCTTTCCATCTCCTCTTCCTCTGCTCTAAATTATAGCCTCACAGAATCACAGAATGCTAGAATTGGAAAGGCCCCTGGAGATCATTTAGTCTAACCCCTTCGTTAAACGAGAGGGGTAAACTGAGGCCTTGAAATTCCTAGACAGAGGTTTTCCCTTGGTGAGACCTTAGGGTTTGAGCACGTGCTAATTTCTTTCTTGTTTTAATATTGGCAACTTTAAGGATCTTGACTCTGCTTTGTGTGGCTTGAGAGTGGTTGGGGGTGGTTTCCTACTTAGAGGGGGTAAGGGGTGGGTGCTGAGAGGAATGAATGAATGTGGGGTTTAGAGAGAAGCTGGGCTAGATTGCTGAGGTGCATGGAGGATCCCTTGCACTTGACACTGGAGCAGTTAGCTGAACTCTAGTAAACTCTAGTAAAACAGTCATCAACAAAAGAAGGAAGGAGGTGATTTGAATTTAGTCATGCTAGCATGGCAAGGGAAATGGTTCCCAGGCTTTTGGGGAGCCGAAGGCTTGACTGCTTAGTTTGTCCAATCCTTGGAGTCCATGTGTATTCTGAGAAAATGGGCATCCTAGTCTTGGGATGAGTCTGGAGGCCTGAGGGAGTTCATGGTGGGGAGGGTGTTCTGCCACAAGGCTGTGCTGGTGCATATCAGGCCTGTGACAAGTGTCCCGTGGAGCAAACAATCTTCCTCTTGGTACCCTCTCACCTCAAAAGAGGGCATTACAAGGAATGGCTTTCAGTGCTTTGCTGAGGTATGGGAGACTCTTTTAGGGAGGGAGTTGCATCATTTGTTGTGTGGGGTTTATGGGTGCTTTTCTTATGAGGAGGCCTGATTAGTATCTCCTCTGCCTGGAGACAATGGTACCCACTTGGACCACTGGGGGCAGCTGCCTTTGTCTGAAGTGTCCAGGAGAGAAAGCTGCTTGTGATGGCAGCTGAATTCGAGTGTCAGAGGCCCTGGGGGGTGCTTGTTAGAGATGGTGGTGGATGGGAGGAAAGCTCTAAATATGTGGTTTGGGCCTTTGGCATCAGTCCCTCCTTGGTGGACTTGGTGTGTGTATGTGTGCATGTGTGTGTATGTGCGTCTTTGGGTGCCCATGTGTTCCCATCTATCTTCACCTGCATATTTCAGTCCACACCTCCCCTAAGGACCAGTGTTCTGTGAAGCTGAGTCAACCTCAGAGGAAGAGAGGTTGTTAGGTATCCTTCATCTTGGGCATCTCCTGGAATTTCACTGCTCCCTCCCCTCCTCTACACAATTCTGCATTGGCCTTTGGCCCAGAGTCAGTCTTTTTTGCAGCAGGTTATGGGAAAAGGCTCTGGGGAGGAGGGCAATTGTGAGCTATGCCCAAGCCCTAGTGACCAGACTAGATAATGAAGTCAAGGAGGGTGTCTGGGTTAGATATACTGATGGTGGATGACAGACTCCAGCCCTTACTTACCTCTGGGAATACCAGTGTGGGCCCTCACGCTGCCCTTTGGAGCTACAGGGAAGCACTTCCTGGTCCTGGCTAAAGTCTCTCCCAGAAGAGAGGGAGTTGCATCTGGAGATGGGAACCGACTTCATCTGAGTCATACTGCAGTGTTCAGCTAAGAGTTCTTATTGTTTGGGGAGAGATAAGCCAAAGTGAGGGGGGAGGGAATGGGGAAGCCAGCCGGTGGAGGAAGCTTATCCTTTCTATTTTTTCATCTCAGGAAGGCTCTCTGCTTCCCTTTTTCCTAGCGGTAGGGGCATGCTAAGCAGTCAGGGTGGAGGCAATAGGATTGTCAAGGCTTTCCCTCCAGGCCAACGTTGCTTTCTTTCTGGGAGTAAAAGAAATCTTAAGAAACCCTTTCCACTCAATAAGCAAGCATTTATTAAGTACCTGCTAAATGCCATTCACTTTGCTCGGTACCGGGGAGGCAAAGATAAAATAAAATCCTCCTCACTTCCATCTCCTTGTTTTTTTGGCTTTCTTTCAAGACTCTGTTCAAATCCCACCTTCTTCAAGAAGTCTTTCCTGTCCCCCTTCACTACAAGAGCCTTTCCTCTGGGATTACTTCTCATTTGTTATTGTTCAGTCCTTTTATTTGTGTCTGACCCTTTGTGAACCCGTTTGGGGTTTTCTTGGCAAAGATACTGAAGTGGTTTGCCATCTCCTTTTTCATTTTATAGATGAGGAAACTGAGGCAAACAGGGTTAAGTGACTTGCCCAGGGCCACACAGCTAATAAGTGTCTGAGGCTAGATTTGAATTCAGGTCTTCCTGACTCCAGGCTGGGCATTCTATCCAGTCACCACCTCTCTGCTCTCTCATTTACATTGTACCCATCTGGTTGTTTGCATGTTGTCTCCCCTTTGGATTGTGTTTCTTAAGTAGAGGAACCATGTTGTTTTATTTTTCTTTTCATTGTGTCTTCAGTGCATAGCACAGTACCTTCAATACAAATAAGCCTTAATAAATGTTTTTTGATTGATAAAACAATCCTGCCCTCAAGGAACTTACATTCTCTTCAGAGGGGAGCCTAGCAATGACTGTCAAAAAGCACCGGCCGACAAAGTTTTCTTCCTTTAGGTTCCCCTTTCTGCAGTCTTCCATCTTGGCTCTCATTGTCATCCTCCTCTTCCTTTAGTTCCCAAGTCTCTTCCCCATCTTCCTATGCAAAATTAGGAAAGAGACCTAGGGGGAAGCAGGGAAAAAAGTTTTGAGTTTGGAGTGCTCAACTTGAAATCATGGGATCTGAGATGGAATCCCATCTCTGTGGCTTACTATCTATGTGACCTTGGTCAAGTTAGTGACCTCTGTGGGCTTTAGTTTTCTCAGCTGTTAAAAAAAATGTTAAGGTATTGAACTGTATTATCCCCTAAAGGTACTTTTATGATCCTGGGACCTTATATGAACATCTTAGTGTAAATTGGTTGTATTTCTTTTCTTAGAACCAATCTCAAAATTTGGTGGGAAGGGACAAAGTCTCTTATTTCATTTTACAGTTAAAGGAATTTTAGTCATGAACAAGCAGGTGGGGGAGGTATTTTTCTTTTTCTTTAGGACCAATCTGTACTGAAATCAGATTCCTCTACCAAGTTAGACAGGTGCACTTTCTTATTTACTGATGTAAACAGGATCCTTATGAGCCTGCTGTTGCTTTTGCAGATGATAGAGTATCAGGACTGGGACTTCATCTCTGTTCTTTGTTACTCTGTAGAATACACAGGTCCTCAGTGGGTACCCTTGGGATGCTGAAGATCACCTATTGTCAGTGACTAGTATTGGGATTTTGTGATTTGGTACCCAGTCCCAGATTTCCCTAGAAGACACAAATGCCTTTTTTATCCCTAGCCCCTAGTAAAGTGCATGGCGCGTAGTAAACGTTTAATAAATGCTTATTGTTTGATTGAGACCTGAGGCTAGGATCAAGGCTTTGAGCTTCAGTGCCTCTTGTCAAGGCATGAATCATTATATCTCAGAGACTTTGCCTCTCCTTGGAGAGGCCATGCTCTGAGAAGTGTGGAGTTGAGGAAGGGTGATAGAGGTGGTGCCATCTTGGTTCTTAGGTACTGTTTCTCTTGAATTTCCTGTGGCCCTAGTCCAGGGGTGGGGAACCTTCAGGCCTTTGATTGAAGGGCGGCACTTGAGTTTCTAGAAGGTCACATGTGGCCTTCAGGCTCGCAGGTAACCCACCCTTGATCTAGTCTCTTCTCCTCACTTAAAAATACCTCCTACCTTGGTCTGTTCATAACTTAAATACCTAACTGGGTACAGCTTTTATCCTGCAGAATGTGACCAAATACACCCATATCATTGAATATTAGAGCTACTGGGACTTGAGAGATCATCTCATCTAACCATTTCATTTTACAGATGGGGAAACTGAGACCCAGATAGGGCAAAAGATTTGCCCAAATTTACACAGCTAGCAAGTGGTAGAACTGGGGCCTGGACCCAGATCTTTTGATTCCTAAGCCCTGTTTTTCTTTTTCTTTCTTTCTTTCTTTCTTTCTTTCTTTCTTTCTTTCTTTCTTTCTGTCTTTCTTTCTTCCTTCCTTTCTTTCTTCCTTTCTTTCTTTCTTCCTTCCTGTCTTTCTTCCTTCCTGTCTTTCTTTCTTCCTTTCTTTCTTTCTTTCTTTCTTTCTTGCTTTCTTTCTTTCTTGCTTTCTTTCTTTCTTGCTTTCTTTCTTTCTTGCTTTCTTTCTTTCTTGCTTTCTTTCTTTCTTGCTTTCTTTCTTTCTTTCTTCCTTCCTCTCTCTCTCTTTTTGTCTCTCTCATTTATTGATGCATTTTGTTTTTTACAACAGTTATTTTCAAATATAGTCCATTACTTTTGCTCCCAGCAACTCCAAATCATTTTTGGCAGAATATTCAAAAGGTTGCACTGTAATTCCAAAAAAATTTAGTAGAGGGAACTACCCTCTACTAAAAGGAAAGAAATGAATTTCGTTATCTGTTCTGCAGCACCAAAACTGGTCATTGCAATTAATCCACAGTTCATTTGTCTTTTTGTGTTTTATTTTCCAGTCCTGCATACCTCTTCTGGGGTATTCTTTGACAATTGGTTTCTTTGTATATCTTCCCGGGAAGTTGGGTGCTTAATAAATGCATTTAGAGAATACTGAGTATCCTTCCTCAATCTTTATAGTGCTTTTTTTCCATATCTTATGTTTTGGTCTTGATGGTGCATTGCCTGCCCCATTTCCTAATTTTAAAATGTCTTGTCTTCTTTTTCTCTAACTAAATTGTAAACTCCTTAAAGGCAGGGAGAAAGGCTTTGTATATTACAGTGTCTAGCTTAGGGAATAGTGTAGGACTCAATAGATCCTTCTCTAACTTGAAGCCTTGGACGGCTGCTCCTCTATGATTCCTAGTTAGTCAGCCCAAACTTTTCCATTAGGATCCTGAAGTTCTCTCATGACTGTAATCCTGACTTGTGACCTAGTGGTGTAAACCAGAGGCTTCTTCCAAGACACATAGAGATCAAGATCTCCTTAGTCTTAGCTGATGCTGCTGAGATACCTCACTGCAGTTCCTTGTCCAGCCTTACTGTATCTAGAACTCTGTGTCTTCCACACCTTTTAAATTGTGGTTCATCCTTCATTCTCAAAGAGGACCAATGACATCAGGAGGGTGATGTCTTGACTTGCAAGTGAAATTGGAGTTAAGTGAGGCAGGGCTGTGCAAAGTCATCAGCCTCCAGAATCATTGAAGTCCAATGGCAAAGCCATAGGTCAGGACAATTGGTGATGGCCCTGGATGCAGTGTGAGACCTTGGCCTTTTTTTCACCTTCTAAATTACCAACCAAGAGAGAGAAATCTGAGGAATGTGCTGATCTAGTTAAACCAAACCTATGGTTTAGAAATAGTCATCAGGGATGTCTCTTCTGTGGTCATGTTTTAGGGGTTGTTATCAGGGAATAACAATGGAAGATTTTGCTCTGGGGGTCCCTTCACTATCCCATGAACACACCATGCTTATTCTTGCCTTTCTGCCCTGACCTAGGATGTTTTACTTTTCAGCTCCTGCCACCTTCATGTCCTCTTCTACCTTTTCAAATCATACTCATCCTTCAACACCTAGTCAAGTCCCACCTTCTCCATGAAGCCTTTCCTAGTAACTCTAGGCGTTATTAATCTTCCTCTACTCTGCATTCCTTTGGGACTATTTTTTGGGGGACAACAATATAAGTTAGTAAGTAACTGTATTAGAAAAATTCTGGAAAGATCCAGCTACATAAACCTTTGTTTCTTCATCTGTGAAATGGGGATGATAGTATTTTGTGAGGATCAAATGAGAGACTGGAGGAAGAAAGCCTCCTGTAAAACTGGAAAGTTTTATATAAATGTAAAGGATTATTGTTACTGTTGTGAGCTTCTTGAAGACAAGGAGTGTTTTTTTTTGTCTGTCTTTGTATCCCTAGCACAACACAGCACAGTGCTTGACACATAATATTTTGTTGTTTAGTCATTTTTCGGTCATATCTGACTCTTTATGATCACATTTGGGGTTTTCTTGGCAGAGATACTGGAGTGGTTTGCCATTTCCTTCTACAGCTCGTTTTGCAGATGAGGAAACTGAAGCAGACAGGGTGAAGTGACTTGCTCAGGGTCACACAGCTAGGAAGAGTCTGAGGCCAGATTTGAATTTAGGAAGAGGAGTCTTCCCGACTCCAGGTTTGGTGCTCTTTCCACTGAGCCACCTATCAGGCACATACTAAGTACTTAATAAATCCTTATTGATCGTGTTCTCCCTAATTCACAGAATGCAAATTCCTTGAAGGCAAGATCTTGCTTTATATTCCCCTTGCTTCAAACACTAGCTAGGGTTAGAAGAGACTTCACTGATATTTAGTGCATCCCCTTTATTTTACAGATGAAAAGTAAAGTGATTTGCTCAAGGTCATACATAGCTCCAGGTTGTCTGAGCTGGAGGCAGTGTTGCCTAATGGTGCTGGATTTGGAGCTTGAAAGACCAGGATTCAGATCCTTCCTCTTATGCTTAATAGTGAATTACTTCATCTTTCTGAGTTTCAGTTTTCTCAGCTGCAAAATGTGGATACTGTACCTTTGAGGGTGACTGTCAACCTCAAATGAGGAAATGTATACAAAGTGCTTTGCAAACTTTAAAGGTCTCTATAAAAGCCAATTATTTGGATTCAAAGTCTAGTGTTGTTACCCTGGGGCTAAACACCAACAAGTTGCCCAGTGTATCCTTATTGGTTAAGGGATTTGAATGGGGAGCCATCCTCCAAATTGGTCTTCCCAGTGATGTGTCCTTGGGCCAGGAGTTATGGGGATGGGCTACCGAGCTGCTCATTCTTCCAGCCATGTGTCTTTGTGTTGTTTCTACCATACTGGCTCTCACCAAGTCCTGTAGGCTTGGCTCCTCTCTCCTTCATATTGGAAGCATGTGTGCCTGTGCACGTCCCGGATGACGTCTTCTTGTCCTGCTCCCCACTGGCTCGGAGTCACGGTTTTGGCTTTTAAAGGGCTTGAGTTGTGTGCTTTGTTTCCCACCAGGCCTGGTTCCTTTCGTCTTCTCAAAGCAAAGATCTGTTCTTGGGGATGGGGATGGGGGTGGGGTGGGTAGATGGAGAGAGTCTCTTTATAAGCAGTAGAATAGAGAGCTATGGGAATACTATCTAATGGTCAACATCTGAGGGCCTACTTTGTAGATGATGATGTCATTTTTTGTATGGCACTCAAATCTGTTCAACGTGTGCTCTCATATTATCTCAAATTTTATCCCCTCAATTAGTGAAACGTATGGAGAAGGGAGTGGTATCCCCAATTTACTGATGTGGACACCGAAGAGGAGAAAGGTTGAGCATCTTATTTTAATCACATAACTATTTAATGACAGAGCTGAGACTAGAACAGGTCTTCTGATTTTTCCCCTCCAGTCTTCTCATAAAGGGAGCTGGTGAAGGGAATCAGTGTTGCTTTCTCCCTTCTGCCTGTTGTGTTTTAATAGCTGTCAACATCTGTACACTTCTGGTGGCCTCTGGACTTAACCCAGACAGAGTCCGTGGAGATTTACAAGTTTTACCCTGACTCAGTCAGAAGTGCCAATTAAACCTGTCTAAATGGTGGTTCTGACTTAGAGGCCTCTGTCATGGGCAGGGGAGGAAGGGGAGAACGGCTTTGTGGAGGGGTGGGGTAAAAAGGGAGGCAGTAGCTCCTGTGGGGAGCTCTGTGGGTTTCTTCCTTGTTCAGTAGTTCAGGTGTGTCTGCCTCTTCCTGACCCAGTGGACCGTATCACACCTGTACTCTCCATGGGGTTTTCTTGGCAAAGATACTGGAGTGGAATAAGACAAACAGAGGTTAAGTGACTTGCTCAGGGTCACACAGCTAGTAAGTGTCTGAGGCCACATTTGAACTCAGGGCTTCCTGACTCCAGGCCTGGCGCTCTATCCATTGAGCCACCTCACTGCCTTGTGGGTTTCTTCAGAGTCTTGTTAATTCTTGCTTTGGGAAGTGAGGAGTCAAAAAGGAGAAATACAGGTTGATCAGACTGTGTTAGGATCGTAAAGTGAGAGGAAGTCTTGTACTTTGTGTTCAATAAATTGAGATTGAAGGTTTTGGTTTTTTTTACTTTGTATCTCCCCTAGTGCTTAGGCTACAGTTGCGCTTAAGTGCTTAATAAATGAATGTCAAGTGCATGAAGAAGACCTTTTGGCTTTTTCCTTTGTAAGATGAGGGTATTGGGTTCAATTCTCTCTATAGTCCCTTGCTGTTCAAAGCCCTAGGAGGACTGGGTTGAATGAATGAAGGGTGAGGTTCGCCAATCTTCAACTGGAGCAGTGGCTAGAGCTCTGGGCCTGGAGGCAGGAGGACCTGAGTTCAAATCCAGACTCAGATACTTACTAGCTGTGTGGCAGTGGTCAAGTCACTTCACCCTGTTTGCCTCAGTTTCTTCATCTGTAAAATGAGCTGGAGAAGGAAATGGCAAACCATTCTAGGCAAACCTGTGTCAAAAAAAATCCCAAAAAGGGGTCATGGAGATTGGACATGACTGAAAATGACTAAACAACAATAAATATTTCAACCTCTGCTTGTCATCTTGTGGTGAACTGCTTGCTGATGAGTTGAACAGGAGGAAGGATGAAGGACAGGCCAGATATAGGCTTTTAAATGTCTCTTTTCCAAGACCATTCAGTCTCCTAGGTAGACAACTCCAGGGATTTGTCATAATGGTTTAGAACCAGAATGAGAGAAAATCAGAGCAAAAAAACAGTAATCAACCCCTGGACTTCCCCCTGGATCTTGTTGTTTCTAAACTGAACCCCTTCAATCCCCTGGAGTCAGTCACCTGTACTCCAGCTGTTAGTGGGAGAAGCATGTGGTCCAGGTGAGCAGACTGGAGAATAGTATATATGAAAATGTTAAGGAACAGAGAAGAGGGCTCACCTCTTCTCTGTTCCTTAACATTTTGATGGAGGTCAAGTTTTTGTTGAAATGAATGAACCAGCCTTGAAGGTGGACTGGGAGGGGAGAACAATAACTGTGGAAGGTAAACACACAAGCTGAAGTTGTGGGTTTTTTTTGGTTTGTTTTTAAACTATTAGCTGGCCAAGTCAATTCCTTTCTCTCCTTCACTCCTCCCACCCCTCCAGCCATCTGGAAATTCTCCCAAAGCCCAGAGCCCAGGGCAATTGCCTTGGTTTACAATACCCTAGGGATGGGTCTGTGTGTGTTTTCACAATCTAGGCAGATGTCAGAATGAAGTAAAGTAAACCCTTTTCCCTCACCTGCTGTAGGATTTGATACTCAACTTTCCTCCTGGCTTTTGGCAGTTCACCCTTTCTCAGGCAGTTGTGGCCCTGCTTGTGACAGGTGTTGGGGGAAAGCAGACACACTCCCAAATACGTCAGGAAGTTCCTCTGTTTGAACCCACAACAGAACTTTGAGAAAGGGTATTGGTTCAAAGCTTGGAAGCTGGGTCGTTTCCACTCCTGCTATCATTAAATAATATTCCTTTGCTTTTAGGACAGGAGGTAGGACATGACAGCTCTTGCTTTAACTGTCACAGTTATTATATACAGAAGGAAATCAAGGTTGGAGATTTTGGTTATTAAAATGCTGTCACTCTCCTGCTCAGAAACCTTCAATGGCTCCCCATCACTTACAAATCTTCAACCTCATGTTCTTGGACCTTCAAATTCAGCCTCTTCCTTCGATACAGTTGTATCTCTGACTGTTCCACTGAAGAAATCCTCTGCTTATCTCTTCACTTCCTGCTTGTTCTGGTCTTGACTTGTTCAGTCAGTTGGTCAATAAATAAACATTTATTAAGTATCCACCATGACACTGTGCTAATGACTAAGGATACAAAGAAAAACAAATGAGAGTCCCTGCTGTCAAAGTGCTCACAGTCTAATATTCCCTGAGTAGAGTTCTCTTTCCCTATCTGTCTTTCTTTTAAGGCCCAACAGAGGCTACTCTGTCCTTCATGAATCATCCCTGACTACTCTTGCCCATATCTATCACAATCCAATTCAAGAAACATTTATTAAGCCCTTATTATGTGTAAGGAACTGTACTAGGCTCAGGGAGTAGTAAGATAGGACAGAGGCCCTATATTTTTTAAGAAGCTTATGGGATAAGAAGGTGGAGGGGAGGACAAATCTATAAATCATTATAATCCAAGGCAAAGGAAAGGTTCAGGTAAAAGGTTAGGAGAAATTTGAAGCAGGACAGATCACTGTCAGCTAGCAGTCAGGGAAAGTCGTGGAAGTGGTTGTACCTGAGATAGCCTTGAAGGAAGGAAGATGATCCGAAGATGGAGATGGGAGGAGGCTATTCCAGGAGAAGGTAAGGTGAGCAAAGCTATGGAGATGTGAGGGCAGGATGAGAAAGGTGGATGGGGGAGGGGTGGGGATAATGTCAGGAGTTCAATTTGTCTGGTGCATAGAACACATAAAGGAGAAAAAGAAGTGTGAGATGAGGCTAAAAAGGTAGGTTGGAGCCAATTTGTGGAGAGCTTTGAGTGCCAGACAGGTTTTTGAGCTCTCTCATCTCTAAACTAGCATTCTCTAGTATTTTTTCTGTTGGTTGTTCCCTGGTGTGTGTTAGATTTAGTACTCTAATCAGATAGTAAGTTGCTTAAGGGTAAAAGTTGTGTCTCGTATTTGTACCATCCATAGCACCTGCTGTCATGTGTGTTTTCTGTAGAAACCTGTTGAATTGTTTGGAAATGGGGATGGGCAAGCAGTGGAATGAATTCTCAATGAAATGAGGTCTCTCCTAGGTATCAGCATTGTTTGGGGCAATCATGAAGATCAGCAATAGAGAAACCTGCCTCATTCCTTTC
This sequence comes from Vombatus ursinus, assembly GCF_900497805.2. Lineage (NCBI taxonomy): Eukaryota > Metazoa > Chordata > Mammalia > Diprotodontia > Vombatidae > Vombatus > Vombatus ursinus. The sequence continues at coordinate 50,370,476 of NW_020954585.1, forward strand.
CATTTCAACCCCTGGAACTAGAAAATGCTGTTCTTGCTTTCATTATCCCTTGTGGGAAGCTTGAAATTAAAAAAATATATTTTTTTAATTAATTTATTTTTAGTTTTCAATGTTCACTTCCATAAGCTTGAGTTTTAAATTTTCTCCCCATCCCCACCTCCCTCCCCAAGACAGCATGATATAGGCTACATATACATTCCTATCAAACATATTTTCACATTAGTCATGTTGTAAGGAAGAATTAGAACCAATAGGAGGAACCATAAGAAAGAAGAAACAAAACAAAACAGAAGAAAAAAAAAGAGCAAATAACATACTTTGATCTGGATTCAAACTCCATAGTTCTTTCTCTGGATAATATTTTCCATTATGAGACTTTTGGGAGATATCTTAGATCCTTGCATTGCTGAGAAGAGCTAAGTCTATTAAAGTTAGTCATTGAAAAGTGTGACTGTTACTGTGTACAACGATCTCCTGGTTCTGCTCACTTCACTCAGCATCAGTCCATACAAATCTTTCCAGAAAGTTGAAAATTTGTTGAGAAGAGAAGAGGATGTCCTGCAAAGCCAGAGCCTTATCCTTTGGATGGGAGAACCAATGGAAAATCATAACCCCCAGCTACTCTTCTTAGGAGGCCTGAAAACTGGAGAAAGCCAGAGAAGTCTGTGTCTGGGAAGAGTAGATAATCTGAGGTTGCCCCACAGGAGTAATGATAAGGTGTGGTTTGGGGTCCTTGAGGTTTTTTGGAATTACTTGAAAGTAAGAGATAGGTTACTGTCTTCTGTTTGGAGAGCTGTTTCCTGTAGATATAGATATTCAATCGGATTATCAGAGGGCATGTGTTTGGTAACCTCCTCTTTGTTGTGAGTGGTGCTTTCCCCCTGCCATCAGATACTCCTGCATTATCTCCTCCCACCCCTCTTTCCTGTTTGGATGAAAAGAAAACCCCTTTCACACAGTTGTCTGGTGCCAAGTTACTGCTTTAAAATACGCATTTTGACCTGTTCATAATAAAGGTGGCAGACAGATCAATGTTGGGGTTTGGTGGTTGTGTGTGTGTGTGTGTGTGTGTGTGTGTGTGTGTGTGTGTTGGTAGTCTCCAGAGATCCTAACAGAGGAGAGCATCTCATCAAGAATCCCATTTCTTTATTAGTCTTGATATGAGAAATCAGGAGTAGCTATCTGGGGTAGCTTTACTCTGACTACTTCTCATGTTTGAAGTGTGCTCTACATAGGGGTAGTGGATGAAGAAGGAGAGGACCCCTGGTGTCAAAACACACCAGGGTTTGTTTATAGACTGGGGATAGGGACCAGACCTATCATTTCACTGATATATATCTATATATCTCTATCTATATACATATACACATATATACCCACATATACATATATATATACATACACATACATGTATGTGTATAAGCATACATATATATGTATATATACATACACACACACACAAACCCAAGAACTTCTGGATGAGGAAACTGCATTTACCAATGCAGGTTGACCCCTTATCTGCACCTTGTCGACTTAAAGTTGCCTAGAGTACTTTAAATGACTTGGCCAAGGTTACACATGTAACCTTGTAAGCCACTACATGTCCAAAGAGGGAAGCACATGAAATTAACTGTAGGGCACAGCTCTCCACTGGATGCATGGAGGCTCTTGATGCCTCTTTTCCCATACTTACCCCTGACTCCTGTCTTTTGCTTCGAAGTCCCTTTTATTTGCACCAAGAGCCTGTCTTTCTCCAGAACACCTTTATAACAGCTGGACCCTGAAATCCCATTCACCATAAGGCTTTGCAGGAGGTAGACCTTGCATTTTGACCTTCATTACTGACGGCCATTGGAAAGGAGGGCAGATACTGAGGAGGAAAAATAACTTAAGCATCACTGAAGAGTAACTCTTTAGCTCTAAGCTTCATAGTCACAGAACTTTAGTGCTGAAAGAAACTCTACTAGTGCATTTGTTTCCCTCTTTGGGAGTGTTCTTTGAGCACTGATGAATTAATGCTGAATTTTAAAAAAATTCCATATTCTCTTTTTCACCAGCAGGACACCGGGTGAATTGTTCTTTTTCTTTTCTGCTGTGGGGCATGAGTAGGTGGAAGCTGTTTTTCTGTTTCTTATTCCTTCTTCCCCCACACTCCCAGCCACAAATTCACTTTTAGGAATAGGGTGGGACAACCTCCCTGAGAAGGGTGAGCTAATCTTCATAATGCCAGCCATTAGGCACATTTTCCAGGGTGTCAGGTTCCTTTTCTCTACCTAGAAAAGTGTGTGTGTGTGTGTACACTGTGTGAGAGACGGTGACATTTTTAAGGCTACAGGTTTCTTTATTTCCCTTTCCCATCCCTTCTGAGGAAGTGATTCCCAGAACACAACTCTGGGGTCAGCTATGTCATAGGCACCATGCAGCCTTCTCCAGAAAGCCTTTTAGTTGAGTTCAACCATCTGGGCCCTCTCAACAGAGCCAGCAATCTTCGGCAGAAAAAAATTTTATTTTTTAGGCAGTTGGGTTAAGCGACTTGTCCAAGATCACACAGCTAATAAGTGTCAAGTGTTTGGTTTGAGGCTGGAGTTGAACTCAGATCCTCCTGACTTCAGGGCCAGTGCCACTGTGCCATCTAGCTGCCCCCAGAAAAAAAAATTTAAAAAGAGATCATAGGGAAAGAAACTTGGTGGGGAAATCTAGACATATCTCCTTGGGATCCTGGGCATTAGTTTCATAGAGTAATAAAACTTGAACAGTGTGAGGGTTCTTTGTCCAGCCCCCTCAGTGTCCCTCAGTGCAGGTAAATGTGGTAAAAAGGAGTGCAAATTTTTTCTAATATAATTCTTTTGCTTTAAGAATTATCTCAAGATTTAGAAACATTGTAAAACATCTTCTTTGTGAGGGGGTATTAAAGTATTAGTAGTGATCATGGGATCTAGAAGAGACCTTGGGCCATCAGATGAGGAAACTGAGTCACGGTTAAGTGACCTGCCAAAGGTCACATAGCTAACAAGTGTCTGAGGCCAGATTTGAAGCTTACCGATTCCATGTCCAACTATTATTCCATGTTGCCTCTCTAATTTGACATTATTCTTTGTTTATTCCTTTCAACCAACACTAAACACCTACTCAGTGCAGGGTGAATGACTAGCGTGTTTTATAGAGAGCCATATACCAATGAAATCACAAGTCTGGGTCAATGTGCAAGATGCTAATTGCTAAAATTCAAAACAGTCTCTTCCCTCAAGAAGCTTGATTCACTGTTTTTTCTTTTTTGAACTTTTTTTTGTTAATTTTTTTAATTAATAAATTTATTTTTAGTTTTCAACATTTACTTCCACAAAATTTTGAGTTCCAAATTTTCACCCATCTCGCCCCTCCCCCCACCCCAAGATGGCATGCATTCTGACTACTCCTTCCCCTAGTCTGCCTTCCCTTCTATCTCTCCCCCTCTTCTCTTATCCCTTTCCCCTTAAAAGTTTGCTGAATTGAATGTTGTCGTGTGTTTTATAGATAGGTCTTAGTTGAGTCTAATCATAGGTTGTTTTTTTTTTTTTGAGGCAGTTAGGGTTAAGTGACTTGCCCAGGGTCACACAGCTAGTAAGTGTTAAGTGTCTGAGGCTGGATATGAACTCAGGTTTGATTCACTGTTTGAGCTCAGATAGGGTAGGAAACCATGGCCATGAGGACCTTGTTAGAAGACCTGTGTGTTACCAAAGACTCCTTTTCTATTCTCTTAGAACAAAATTAGTTCCTCTGGGTGTTCAGGTAGATAGTGGTCACTGGTCTTTGGGGCATCCTGTTTTGGGTCATTCCCATGCTTAGCAATGTCTTCAGTGACACCAGGCATAAGTAACATGAAGATGTCAAGTATTAGTGTGCTGGGTTATATGTTTAATTATTCAATGAATCAGTTCACTAGCATTTATTAAATACCTACTATGTGCTAGGGTCTGTTTTAACCGTTGGGAGGAGAAAGGCAAAAGAAAATCTCTGTTTTTAGAAAACGTACAGTTTATAGCAGGTGTCAGAGATGCACAAACAGCCCACAACCCTCCCAAGGGCAGCCTGAAACATTAAAATGTAATTGGGAAATATTTAACAAAATAAATAAAAATACGATAAAACATAGATAACAATATACTGTTTTCTTAGTCAATATGTGACCTGAAGGGATCCTTATGTATGGTTGAGTGAGTGCTACTTCTTGTTGGGTTTGACGCCACTGGTTTACAGTCTGATTGGCTTAAAGTGTTAGCTCATCTACTGTACAGTTTCCTTGAGACCAACCCTGATTTCCCTCAGGCCAAGGGTCTATGCTAGTTTGCCTTGGTTGCATTCCTGGATACTTTCTTAACATCTCTAATCCTTCTTCATCCCATTTTTAGAAGACTGTGGGTGGACAATTCCAAATGCTAGCGAATATTTTGCATTGCTCCCAGGGATGGTGTTGAAACCTCTCCCGTGTGCTGGGTGGGTGGCTTTATTTTTGATGTCTTGGGCTGACTCTCTAGTTTTTGGCACATCGTCTAGTTCTTTCCCAGCGGTATTTGGGCCCAATCTGTTGATCAGAAAATTTATTTATTTAATTTTTTTGCTCCCAGATTTGCTCCTTGACAGTTGGTGACAATTTCTCCCTAAGTCATTTTGGTAGCACTAAGTGCCTAGGCTGGGGGTATGGGTACTCTAGACGCTCTCTGAAGCATTTAAGTACTTCTAAAAGAGCAGAAGGAAAGCCAGAAAGAATCACGGACAAACAGAACAGATTTGAAAGTTGCAAGTTGAATTTGTGTTACATTTTAAAAGAAAAGCTAAAGCTATATATAAATCCAGAGTTTCATGTAAAATTCTTTTTTTATCATGTATGTGGAAATGCCCATTTTATTTGGTGTTTGTCAAGTTCAAAATAAAAAGAAATTTTTTGAAATAAATGATTCTCCTAATCCTCCCAAGGAAGCACAAGCTTTACTGTATGCAAATACAGGATAATGCATCTAGGAGATATGTAATAACATATAATAACAGCTAACATTCATATAGTGCTTTCAAGTTTTCAAAGTGCTTTACATATATTTCATCTGATCCTCAAAGCAACCAATAACCCTGTGAAGTAAGATGATGGACTCGAAGCCTTGCCTCTGGGACTTGAGTGTAGAACACCCCAGAGTAAGAATGGACTTGAAAGGTTATCTACGTAGTCTTTTGGACTTTGACCTTGAAGAAATTTCCTAACCTTGCTAAGCATCAGTTTCTTCCTTTATAAAATGAAACTTATTCAGGGTCATAGTTCACTGGCAGAGAAGAGGGTATGTGGTACGTTGGAAAAAGTGTTGGAGACAGTTTTCAGAGGAAGACATCCAGGCTATCAATAACCATGTGAAAAAATGCTCTAAATAACTAATAATCAAATTAAAATGCAACTTAAATGCAAATCTAAGTGTAAATCAAAAACAAAAACCCACAAAACTCTGAGGTACTACTTTATGCCAATCAAATTGGCCAAGTTGATAAAAATGGAAAATGGAAAATGCTGGAGGGGCTGTGGCAAAACAAGTACAATAATACACTGTTGGTGGAGCTATGAACTGATTTAGCTGTTCTGGAAAGCAATTGGGATCTATGTCCAAAAAGTTATTAAACTGTGCATATCCTTTGACCCAGTGATACCACCACTGACTACTACTGACTCCCAAAGGGATCAAAGAGGAAAAGGAACCAGCTATCTATACAAAAATATTTATAGCAGCTCTTTTTGTTAGGGCAAAGAATTGGAAATTGAGGATTTGTTGTTGTTGGATATTGGAGTGGTTTGCCATTTTTCCCCTCTAGCTCATTTTACAGATAAGGAACTGTGGCAAACAGAATTAAGTGACATGGCCACACAGCTAGTAAATGTCTGAGGCCAGATTATTATTATATTTGGCTAGGCAAAGGGTTTAAGTGACTTACTCAGAGTCACACAACTAATAAGTGGCAAATGTCTTAGGTTGGATTTGAACTCAGGTTCTCCTGACTTCAGGGCCAGTGCTCTATCCACTGTGCCACCTAAGGCCAGCTTTGAACTCAGAAAGATGAGTCTCCCAGATTCCAAGTCCAGTGCTCTATCCAATGTGCCACCTAGTTGCCCCCAGGGGAAATGGTTAAACAAATTAAATTATGGTATATGAATGTGATGGAATACTGTTGTGCTATAATAAATGATGAAGTGGATGGTTTCAGGGAAACCTGGGAAGACTTGCATGAACTGTTGCAGAATGAAGTGAGCAGAACCAAGAGAACAATTTACATACTAACAACAATATTGTAAAGACAAACAACTTTAAAAGATTTAGGAACTTTGGTCAATACAGTGACCAACCCTGATTCCAGAGGACTCATGATGAGCAATCCTACCGTACCTCCTAACAGAAGTGATGGACTCTGAGGAAGAGACATTTGTTTTGTCTTATATATGGCCAATGTGGATTTTGTTTTTCTTTCTTTCTCAATGAGGGAGAGGGGAGAGGTGGCAGGGAGAGAGGGCAGATATTCATCGATTAAAAAGAATAAAATGTAATTTAAAAGAGACAACAACAGGAAAGAGTGTTGAATTTTGTACCAGAAGACCTGAGTTCAAATTCCTGCTCTGCTACTTGTGACCCAATACCTTAAATATAGTTACTTTGCCCTCAGTTTCCTCATCTGTAAAATGATGGAAGTGGAGTATTTCAGAGGTCCTTTCCAGCTCTCAATCTATGGTCCTAAGAACTCAACCCTGGTTCATCTAAGACTAAGTTTCTACCCCACTGTGCTCCGTCTACAGACTTTTTGAAATGCTCCCCCAAACCATGTTCCCTGAAACAATGGTCCCACAACACCACGTTCTGTTGCAGGTGAACCATTGGAAAAGATGTTACAAACAAAGCTGCAAGTGTTATCTTGCCTGTTCTAAGGTGCATCTCTATCCCTGCCCCCACCATCTCCAGACTTTGCAAACTTCTGTATTATATCTTTTCTTCCCTTTTATCTTTCCAGACTAGAGTCAGTGGATCCTTGGTTATGAGGATTGTCTAGAGCTGAGGTTCTCAACCTTGGGTATGCAAACTTTAAAACAAAATTTTTTTAATAAATATATTTCAGTATAATAGGTTTCTTTTGTAGTCATATGTATTTTGTTTTATGTGTTTAATAACATTCTGAGAAGGGATCCATGCATGGGCTTCATTAAAGTAACAAGAGGTTCCATTACAGAAATCTAGATCTAGAGTGAGACAGAACCACAGAAGGTTACAGCTAGAAGGGACTGTCCCTACCTGTCTCCAGGGAACCCCATTTCTCTCTGGATGTTATACTCAATAAAACAGAATGTGCCCTCTAACTAAAGACTGAAAAAAATCATGACCCTATAATCTAGAAGAGTAGAGGCTGAGAGAGGATATAATTGAGGTCTATAAAACCATGAATGGAACATATGAGGTACACATAGACTTGTTGGATAATCCCTATGTGCCAGACCCGGAGAGCATCCTTTGAAGCTTGAAATGGGGTAGACTCAGGCCAAATTAAAGGAAATGAGGCATAGTGGATAGAAAGCCAGTCTCAGAGTCTGGAGGACCTGGGTCTTCCTACCTCCAGTACTGTGTGCCTGAGAAAAATCACTTAATCTTTCAGTACCCATGCAAAGAATTTGAAAGGCAGTCATGGATCTGCATTGGTAGAGAGGGCTTCCTTTCAAGGAATTTCATACACCTATGAAATTACATGTCCTGATCAAAAAGAACAAGGCTTCATATAGTGTATCTTACAGTTATTTAACTCATTACTCCAAGAGGTGATTCAGGTTGAAAAATTTAAATAAGCTCTCTCTCTCTCTCTCTCTCTCTCTCTCTCTCTCAATTTCTCTCTCTGTCTCTCTCTGTCTCTCTCTCTCTGTCTCTCTCTGTCTCTCTCTGTCATTGGGTTTATCACATCTACCTCAAAGGGTGAAGGAAGGGTAACCATTTTGACTAACCACATGTTTCTGGGTACCTCTTTCAGAGACAGATTCCTGGGCTAAATGACCAATGGGACTGACCCAGCAGTATAAAATTTGTGTGTGTGTGTGTGTGTGTGTGTGTGTGTGTGTGTGTGTGTTCTTATTTATGTTTCAGGGGCTGTGGTGTGCACAGGCTTCATAAACCCATGTTTACAATCAATTTCCCAAATAAGTTGTCCTTGTGCTCTATGAGATGCAAGACTTAATGGATTACTCATCCTCATTGTCCAATCCCTTTCCATCTCTAGTCAAGTTCTTGGCTTCCCCTAACATGATTCTGCCCATATTGATTCTGTCCTTTCCATTAACAGTTATTACTTCTGGTGATGTCAGTTTCTCACAAGAAAAGTATTCCGATACGGAGTTAGAGGGCAAAGCAGAAAAGGGAGATATGTCTGAGTTGTCATAAACAGAAAGTCGTTAGTAAGCTCTCCGATGACGTACCTTTTCCTCACTTGCCACCTTGTCACTCAGGAGAAACCTCTGCCCTGAGGCCCTCCTCTCCTGATTGGTAACTCTCTCCTAGGTGACCACCTCAGGACAGAGGCCTTCCTCTCCTGATTGGTAACTCTCTCCTAGGTGACCACTATTTTAGGAAGGACCTAAGCTTCTCTTCACTCATACAAGTATCTGGACTTCTCTTTACCTGCCACCTTGATCCACAACCCTTTCATTTCCCCTTTATGCATTGTTCTTCCCCCATTAGAATGTAAGTTCCCTGAGGGTAAGAACTATCTCACTTATTTGTATTTGAATCCCTACCTCTGTGCCAGGCTGCCTAAGGGCACTCTTGTACTCTCTCTCTCTCTCTCTCTCTCTCTCTCTCTCCCCAAATAAACGTACAATTTATTCTCAGTTCTGTACAACAGATATATAAGCATTCATGACTTATCTTCCTTACCTGCCACCTTGACCCATAACCTTTCCCTCTTCCTTTTATATGTTATCTTCCCCCATTAAGATGTAAGCTTCTGGAAAGGTAGAGGTGGTCTTGTTTGCTTGTATTTGTGTTTCCAGTACAATGCCTGGCCTAATAATTGCCTTTATCTGTCTCTCTTAGTTCAACAAACAAATGTAGAATTTATTTTTAATTCTACCCGACAGCTTTGTAGACACTCATGTCTCATCAGACATGGTTCCCACCATCGTCCAAGGTACCCATGGTTTCTTAAAGGCTGGGCCAGGGATGTGTAAGTCCAGGGGGATCCTCCCAAGCTGGAAAGACTTTATATATTGCTTGATGATGGATTGTAGTTCTGTCATCATCAACCTAGCAAAATTCAGAGAAGTCTATTATTAGAAAGTTAGCCATTAGGAGATGGGGTTTTTTGGTCATAGTGACTCATGAATATCCTCCACTAAAGGGGTGGAGGACTTTTGACCTGTGACAATGGAAGAAATGACTATGCCAAGGAAATGACGAATCTTTTGAAATATTTAATGTATTCTCTATGGAGTATTATGCTAGTGTAACATTCCTCTATGCTAGTTGTAGGGGAAGAGTTAAAGATAAATGAGACAACATTCCTGCCCTTGTGAAGTTTACACTCTAGAATTTTTAAAAAACAAAAACCTAGCTGTTCTCAAAGTATGATCTAGGGATTCCCCCCACCCCAGACCCTTTTAGGGGGTCTGTGAGGTCAAAACTATTTTTTAGTAATGCCAATCTCTAATATGGTAAATATTGATACATTTAACCCATGTAAATAAAAGATTTTGAAGGTCTTCAATAATTTTTAAAAGTGTAAAGGTGAAAACCACTCTGAGGTTTTACCTCACACCCTGAAATTGACAAAGATGACAAAAAATGGCAAAAACTCAATGTTGGAGGGGTTATAGAATGATAGGCACATTAATACCTAGTTGATGGAGCTGTAAAATGGTACAACCATTTTGGAAAGCAATTTAGAAATATGCAGATAAAGTGACTAAAATGTTCATACCCTTTGAACCAGACATTCCATTACTGGGCATATACCCCCAAGGAAGTCAATATTAAGAAGAAGGTCCTCATATGCCCCAAAATATTTATAGCAGCGCTTTTTCTGATAGCAAAGAATTAGAAACAAAGTAGATTCTCGTCATTGGGGAATGGCTAAACAGATTATGGTATATAAATGTAATGGAATATTACTGTGCTGTAAGAAATTATGTATGTGACTAATATAGAGAAGCAAGGAAAGATCTACATGAACTGATATACAGGGAAGTAAGCATACCCAAGAAAACAATGTACTCAATAACTACTACAGGACAAACTACATACCAAAAACTCAAAAGTGAGTGTAGCAAAATTTTAAAAATCAAGTAGGACTCAGATGAAGAAGTATGAGAGGACACCCTCAACCCACCCCTTCATGGAGGTGGTAGGTCCACAGATATTACACTTTGAACATGTTTTTGGTCTTTTTCCAGTGTATTGATTAGTTGTACAGATTTTTTCCCTCTTTTTTCTTTTCTTTTTTTTTTTTGTCATTAAAAATACTATTTGTTATATAGGATAGCTGGGTGGGTGGGGGAGAGGATACCAGGAATAACAGTGATGATGTAAAAAAAAAAATCATTAAGAATTGATTTTTTAAAAAGAATGTAAAAGGGTCCCAGGACCAAAAGGTTTGAGAACTGCTGGCAGAGGACTTCAGGTGAGGAAACTCCTACTTCCAATGAAGATTAATACATGCTCAGTAACTTAATTTTAATTGTCTGAGGCTCTAAGGGGTTAAGTGACTTACGCTGGATCACAGAGAGACCCATTGAGTGTCAGAGAGAGGTCCTAATCGGGTCTTTCTGACTCCAAGACTGACTTAGAAATAATAGTTAATCCAAAATAGAATATATCATATCAATCTGAATAGAAGCCAAGTCTTTAAAATAAACATTTTAAAGGAATTTTAAGAGAAAATTTCCTTTCTTCTGAAAAGAAAGACATACACAGATAGCACTGAAAAATAATGTGATACTGGGCCACACCCGGGATTTATGCATACACTATATTTGTAGAAAAAGGTCCCGTGTGCAGACCAGTGTGGTAATTAACTAAGAGAGCTATAGAGTACTCCTAATAGTTCATGGCTCTCAGAGACTTTTCTAGACCTAGTCATTGACTGATAACAGACAATAAATTTAAAGTTTGATTATCACGAATGGCATTTATTAGTGTTTTAAAGCTTGCAAAGTACTTTCCATACATGATCTTGTTTGAGCCTTAAAACAACCCTATGTGGTAGACACTGTAATTATTATTATACCATATATAGAGGCAACTAGGTGATGCAGTGGATAGAGCAGTGGACCTGGAGTCAGGAAGATCCGAGTTCAAATCTAGCCTCAGATACTTACTAGCTGTGTGAACCTGGGCAAGTCACTTATCCTGTTTGGCTCCGTTTCCTCATCTGTAAAATAGGGATAATGATAGCACCTACTTCCCAGGGTTGATGTGAGGATCAAATGATGCAATAATTGTAAAGTGCTTAGCACAGTGCCAGGCACATAGTAGGTTCTATATAAATAGTACTTACTACTATTATTATTATCACCAATTTTCAGGTGAGGAAACTGAGACTCAGAGAATTTGTTTCTTGCCTACTAGTCATATAGCACATATATCAGTGGCAAGATTTGAGCCCAGACAGACCTCTGTGACTGCATGATTAGGTACTATAACCACTATATTTAGGTACTATAATCACATTCCCTCTTAAGATCATCTGGTAAATAATTTTACAGTATTGATGGTCCCTAACTTAGACTAGGGCAGTTAGGTGGTGCAGTAGATAGAGCACTGGACCTGGAGTAAGGAAAATCTGAGTTCAAATCCAGTCTCAGGCACTTACTAGCTGTGTGACCTGGGCAAGTCACTTCCCCCCTGTTTGCCTCAGTTTCCTCATCTGTAAAATGAGCTGGAGGAGAAAATGGCAAAACACTCCAGTATCTCGGTCAAGAAAACCAAAGAGACAGACACTATTTAAAACAACTGAACGACAACAACAACAACTTGACACAACAATGTAAACTAATGAATGATGTCACCATTCCAGAGTTTATCCTGAGAGCTGTTAGAGAGGTATAAATGTTGTAGGAAAAATTAGGAGCTGGTCTTAGTTCTGAGATGAGTTGGGAAGGTCTCTTTCTCTCCTCCTGGTGCTTGGAATAAACAAGGGGAGCAGGCCTGACTTGAGTGCATCCTGATATTTTTCCTTCCTTGCATTTCTGCAGTCCCAAAGGAAAGAGGAAGAAAGACTCCATGGTGCAGTGGGAAGTATGCACTGGCTTTTGTGGTCAGAAGAAGTAGACTTGAATAGAAGCAGGCTTAGACATGTTCCTCTTGGCCCTAGAGGGCCTAATCAGGAACAATGAGTGGAAGCTACAAAGACCCAGATCCAAGACTTGATATGAGGAAGATATTTCCCATGGATTAGAATGGTTCAACAATGTCTTCTGGGGAGATTAGAGTTAGCTCATCAAAAGCCAAAGGTTGGGTGATCGTCCCAGAGAGAAATTGTTTTTCAGGTAGGCTTAGATAGCTGGTTACAACCTCAGTGACCTTGGGCAAGCCAGGCTCGCTCTTTGGGCCTCAGTTTCCTTGTGCATGCAATGAAGGGGTTGCAGAGGACCTCTTGGGCTCTTCACGGCTCTGAATGGATGATCCTGTGATCTGGAGTCGCCGGCTAAGAGGTGCCGTTTCTGCTTCCCCTGAGAAATCCCCTGGAGGAATTAAATCTTGTTTGGAAGGTTCATAAGTTGAAGACAATGGGAACCACTGTATGAAATGCATCCTAGTTCTCATCTCCCCAGGCATTCTAATGTACAGGAGATCTGATTCAATGGGGACATTCTGATCAAAGTTTGTAGGCATTACTGCTTACAGATGGAAGTGTTGAATTTATATCCCTGGCTTCTGTGTAATATGTTATGAATATTAGGCATCCAGTTTTTCTGCAGTAAATTATTTTTCAGTATGATTTTGTGTAGTTTTTACACCTAGTAGATAGTGTTGGACTTGGGGTCAGGAAGACCTGAATTCAAATTCTGCCTCAGACACTGCTCTGTGACCTTGGGCTGTCAATTAACCTCATTCAGCTTCAGTTTCCTCATCTATAAATGATGATAGCACCTGCTTCACAGAGCTGTTGTGAGGATTAAATGAGTTAACATATGTGAAGACCTTTGCAAATGAAAGAACTAGGGAAAGTCCTCTGATAGATCATCTGTGGAAGATTTATGGAAGTACAAGGACAAGAACTGAATAGGGAGAAAAGATGTGAATGGCATGGGATTTGTAGAAAGTGTCAACACTGATGAATTCCTGGATCCGTGGAAGCATAAATGCTAGTTGTTGTTATTGTTGTTATTCTTCCTTTCAGAGAGACCTCCTTTCGGGGACTGTCCTATATTCAGACTCAGTCTACATTCAGATGAACGTAGTACCTGTATCTGCTATGGACCTGCAGTCAGCAGTATAGGTCTTCTTGGTTGTGGGGGAGTTGGGGCTATGTCCTTTGGGACCCATTCTCAGAAATGCACCAAGGCAGTTGCATTTCTTGCTTTATTTTGGTTCCACTTAAAATGCATGGCACTCACTTCCTAGACTCCCCCAGGGGCCCTGAGTTCAGTGTTTCTTTGTGTTGCTACTCTGATTTGAGGCTTCACCATCATCCCAGTAAATTTCTAAAGCATTTGTTTTAGATACGGTGCCTCCATCTAATTTGCTGACTTGGAGAGTTCTCCCCTAGAAGTTCAGATTCTTCTTGAAGTTGGGATGACACAAAGTGACTATGACCTTCCCCCTTGTTTTCCTTGTTCCTCTTCATGGGTCTGAGCATGGACATTGCTCCTTCAGGCCTGTGGGAGTACTAGGTTCATATGGGTTCGAGAACTGAGAAAAAGAAGAAGAAATAAAATTTCAAAAAAAGAAAAAGAAAAAAAAGAAGCTTATACAAGAAGCTTCCTGAGAGGACTAATTCAATTTGATGAGCAATATTTAATAAGTAATAAGCTCTTTGTATCTTCCAGGCAATGCTTGAGCTGCCCACATGCTTTGCCTTTGTTTATATGATATTTATATGATATTATATGATATAAGCTACCTCTTTTTCCAGTGCTACGTACCTCTTTGATAATGCCAGTTAGTCAGCCAGCATTTTATCAAGAACCTACTATGTGCCAGGCACTGGGGATACAAAGAAAGGCAAAAACATGCCATGCTCTCTGCCCTCAAGGAGCATATATTCTAAAGGATGAGACAACATACAAATAAGGTACATATAAGATATATACATGTAAGTGGAAGCTTATCTCAGAGATAAGGCAGTAGCAATAGGGAGGATATGAACTGAGTGTTGAAGGAAGGCAGGAGGTGGAAGTAAGGAGGAAGAGTGTTCTAGGCCTGAGTGACAGGCAATGCAGAGACATGGAGTGTTGTGTGGGAGGAACAGCAAGGCCAATGTTGCTGCCAGATTTGCAACCTCAGAGTCGTCCTCTACTTCTCTCTCTGCATAGCCAGTCCATTGTCAAGTCTTATGTTTGGCCAGTTCTGCCTCCATACCGTCTCTTCCATCCATCTCCCCTTCTGTTCACTCACATGGCCACCACCCTTTTACCTCTTACCTGGACTATTATAGCAATCGCCTCCTAAATGGTCTCCATCTCAAGTCTCTGCCCTGTCCAGTCCCTCTTCCACACGGTTGCCAAAATGATATTACTAAAGCACAGACAAGCTGGTCATGTTATTTACCTGCTCAGTATTCTGTAGTAACTCCCTATTGCTACTGGGATCAAATATAAACCCCACAGTGTGGTATTTAAAGCCCATGTTAGCATGGATGAGCTTACCTTTCTAGGCTTAGTACATGCTACTACCCTTCATATACTTTACACTTTAGCCAATCTTATCTTCTTACTATTCTTCACATGTGACGGTCTATCTCCTCATGGCTGCTTGAAAGGCATTCCCTTTTCACTTCTGTCTTTTAGAATCCTTAGCATTTTTCTAGGCAGCTAGGTGGTACAGTGGATAAAGTGCTTGGAGTCAGGAAGACCTGAGTTCAAATCTGGTCTCGATAACTACTAGCTGTGTGACCCTGGTCAAGTCATTTAACCCTGTTTGCCTCAGTTTCTCATCTATAAAATGAGCTGGAGAAGGAATGGCAAACCACTCCAATACCTTTGCCAAGAAAACCCCAGGTGGTGTTGTGAAGAGTCAGGTAGGACTGAAACAACTGAAAAAGAGCAACAAAAGCATCCTTCAAAACTCAGCTTGAGCACCACTTTCTACTTTAGACCTTTCTTATCCTCCCCACCATGACTTTGTTTGTGTATGCATACACGCATATTTATTCATTTATATGTGTATGTATGTATTGTTTCTTCTTATAGGATGTAGATGCTTGAGGGCAGGAACTGTTTCTATTTTTCTTTGTGTATCCAAGGTGTGACACCTTGACTAGGTGCTCAGTAAATGCTTGTTGATTAATTATTACCTTTTGCACCACATTTCATACATAAATCATTATTGGCAATGTGCTTCTGGCCATTTGCACATAATACATACATTGTTCCCTTGTCCTTTGGGTTCCTTGCAGTGATTTGAAGCCATATGCCCTCATTATGAGAATATCAGTGTTCAGATTGGTTCTTACAGCAGAGAGCACCTTGGGTTCTTTGCAAGTGTTATGCTTTTTCCCAAATATGGTCCAGCCTGATCTCTTTTTCCAGTTCAGTTCTGGGCCTACCTCATTGTCCATCTGTAGCACCTATCCAAGATACAGGCATTGAAGGACTAGCTTAGTAGGCTATATGTTATTAACCGGACACAGTGCATTCTTCATATTTCACTGGTACCTGCAGAATATTAACAAGGAGAAGTCCTCTGGCATACTGCGTAGATCCTCTGTGGAGGATTTATGGAAGTACAAGGACTAGAATTGAAGAGGAAGAGAAGGTGTGAATGGGCTGAGATCTGTAGGAAGTACTAATACTAATGAGTGCATGGGTCCATCAGGACATAAAGATGTACTGAGAACTGGGGTGTAGGATGTGTTCAGGGAAGACTGGTACCTCTGGTGTGAGGGCTGCTGAGCCCTTTTCAGGGTTGCTTTCCTTCCTTGGTGTCCACCTGTTCCATCTAACTCTTACCTGTGGCTCCAAGAAGCTACAGCATGCACAGCAGCCACACCCTGGTAAACCTTTTTGGCAGATGGGCTAAACCAGGTCGAGGGGAACCAAGGGGTCTCAAACCTGTTGGTGAATTAGGGGGTGTCTACCCCAAGCATGTGAAGACCTCCCCTGGTGGAATCGGCGGATGAGAACAATTTGTTCCAATGGCTGAAGCAGACATTGTGAAGTGCTTAGAGCTTGGTTAGACATCGAAGACACCAGGGTCATCCACTGCATCTTGAACCATCACCAGTCTTCTTGATTCTGTTCTGCCACTATACTGTGATGACTCTGGAGGAGAGAGTGAGGCTGACGAATTCTTGCAGCCCTACCTTACTTAAATCCAATTTACCCACAAATCAAAGGATATGTACTGTGAACTAAGGGTAGAGAGAAACCAGAGCTTCTGGAAAAGCAAGGTCAGTGTGAACTGAGAAGGTTGATTAAACCCAAAAATGCACTACAGAGACTAGAGAAGGCAAGAACAGGCATATTCCACCGTACAAAAAGTTAATTAGTTCCACATACGATGATAGGTGAAACTGTGATCCAGGAGCCAGCTAGTTTTATGGAAATATTGTCAGAGGGAAAAAGGTCCCTTCCAGCTTAAGTGTGTGATTCTATAACCCTATGACCTAGTCCTGTCCCGATTCTGCTGCTGCAGTTCATTTCAAGGGTAGTCGTGATGCTAAATTGCCAAGTCCAAGTTCCCTGGAGAGAGATCCTGCACTACCAGGTATCTCTTCTTAGACTCCTGTAACACAGAACTTTGTAGATTGTTGAGATTTAACATTCTTCCTTGCTTACACAGTAAAACACATCGTCACTTTGAACTGTGTGGTTTCTCTTCTCCATCTCCTGCCCCCTCCTTCTTCCTTATCTCTCTTCCCCAAGAGAGTTGTTAGATTGGCAGTTTTGGCCCTCGACGTGTGAGAGGCAATGCTGATTCAGCCATTGTGCCTGGATAAGTGTAGGTGGAGGCATCGCTGGAAATGGTGCCAGTGGAGAGATTGCCCAGATCAGATAAGAAAAAAAAAAAAAGTTGGCAGGAGGAACTTTATAAATCTGTGAAGGGGGGGATTTTGGAGTGCTGGAACCTGGGGGTTTTTGGCTCCTCCCTACATTCTCTGGGCATCTCTGCGCCTCACTTTCCCTTTCTGTTTGTAGGTCTGTCAATGAGTACTTTGGCCTTTCCTTACATTAATGAAGGTTTAGGGATTCACTTCACACTAGTCACTACCTCTGCCTCCTCCTGCCCCGGCTTCTCCTTCTAATTGCCCAGTCTGCTTGAGTGGCCTTACTGTGTGTAAGATCCCAAGATTTCAGATGATTAGAGGCCTCTGCAGGGCTCAGCCCTAAGGGCAGTCTAGCAAAGCCAGGGTTCAAGTCCGAACAGGTCTTGCAGGAAACATGGGAGAAAAGACAAAACAGGTTTGACCACTCATTACCCAGAACCCTTAGGTGGTAGGCCTAGAGACTGTTGGTCCCCTGACCTGGTCCACTGGGTGGTCCTAGCCGTTGATAATGCCTATTCAATGAAAGAATTTGTTGTAAAATGAAAAAGTTTTTTTTTTTTTTAATTTTAAATTCATACTCCAGGAGACATGTTAAAGTGAGGAACTAAAATAGATACATTTAAAATACACCAAGTGAAGTTAACGTCTTTAAGTTTTCTATCTCTGCTGGGTGTCAATAGAGGTGGAGGTTGGGAGGAGGAGGAGGAGGAGGGGGACTTGTTATTATTGGATGGAGTGAATCTCTTCCTTTTCCAACTCAGTATGCCCAGGACTCCTGGGATGGGTAAGATGAAGTGAGTGAGTTCTAGGTTCTCCCCTCCCAATCAGCCAACATTCTAGAGGACATCGCCTGAATTCTGATCTGTGAAGGCGACCAAAGTGTGGGATGTGAGTCTGGGGAGCCCTTTAATTTTGGCAACATGACTGGGGCCATTAATCTGAGATTGGGCCTAAAGGAAAAGGCTTTTCCATCTACAGTGGAGTTAAGGATGACAAGGTAGCTAAACTACTTTACAAACAGAGGGAGATGTGTGGTGTAGTGGATAGAGGCCTGGCCTTGGAACCAACCACACCTGGGTTCAAGTCCTTTCTCTGACATATATTGGCTGTGTGACTTTGGGCAACAACTCTTCGAAGACTATAAACACCAGAAGGGGCCAATGTGGACTTGCTTCAATAAAAGAAGCTTCCTCATGAGATTGTTCCCTATGCCAGTGAAATAAAAAGTCTGGTCCCTTTTCACACACGTATTATCTCTTTTGATTCAATTTAACCAACGTTTATTAGGGCTTCGAAAGGCGTTATGCTAAAACCTGAGGATATAAAAACAAAAATGTATTACACAGTCCCTGTCTTCCAGGAGCTTATGTATTGACGCTCCTGTCAGCCCTATGAAATAAGTAGGGTATTATCCTCATTTTGTGGATGAGGGAACAAAGTTCCAGAGAAGGGAAATTACTTGTCCAAGGTCAGTTAGTTTCAGTCCGATGTTCTTTTCAGTCACTTCACATAGAACTCTTACCCACCCAGGATCACTGAAGTTTTCCAAAGAGCTTAAGGCCCCCCCCCCATCTCAATTTCTTTTATGCTCAAATCATTCCTGAAGTACCGGGCAGTAGTAACTTGGAAGAGAGTTCCTTGATGGGGGATTCATTAGCCATGATCCTCCTTTGGGTGGAGGAGAGACCCCTGGAACTTCAGGTCCTGGGTCCTGGTCTCCAGGACTTTGGTGGGAAGGAGGTTGGGTCAGATTGGGTCTAACAGTCAAAGACAAGGTCCCTCTTCAGTCTTTCCTTTCTCTTGTCCTTCCCTTCTTTCTCGTTCCCTTTCCCCACTCCCCCTTTTAGTATTCGCTCCAGGAAATGCTGAGAGAGCTCAGAGTAATGGAATTCATGAAACCCAATCCCGGGTTTAGTGGAAATCTGTTTTCAATTTCTGACCATTCTCTGGGAGCCTCAGACTGAACTGTAATTGTTTGGGGGGGAGGGGAGGGAACTGGGTGAAAGAGAGCTGCCGACTCAGCATTCTGGAGAGCCCAGTTTCCACCCTGCACAGCTGGTCTTCCCTCCAGTTGAGCTTTATTGGTTGGGCATCTATCTTTCTGGGGGGACTGAAGGGGGGGGGTGTGTGGGCTTGCTGGGAAAATGTGGTCCTTGCCTTTCTCTGGATAGTTACAAAATACAGTCAGAGGGGAGTGTTATTGTGCTAGCCCCATGACTAATGGGGGGCAGTTACTTTCGCACTGTCTCCTGGGCCATCCTCAGAGTCCAATGGGAAAAGTTTCACCTTGTGATTCTGTCAGGCAGCAAAATGAGGCATTTTGCAGAGTTCTTGAGAAAGGCCTCCAGAACCTAAAAGTTCCCCGAAGTTCGTATCTGGGATGGGAGATAGGGTGCCCCTTCTTTTATCTCTACTTTTGTGGAAGACCATATGTGAGTAATGAGATAATTTAGGCCAGAGTTAATAATACATTGCTAATATAAGGAGGGTGGTTTTCTAAAAGTGGGGAAGTATTTAAAATCCATTACATAAGATTCTTTATTTCAAATAACTCCAAGTATATAGCTGTCTGACTCCATTTCATTTATTCAGGTCCTGGTCCTGCCACTTAATGACTATCTGTAAAATGGGGTTAATGCCACTCTCGCTACCTCCCTTCCCCCTCTGGGATTTGTTGAAAAGAATGTGCTTTATAAACCTTTTAATGTGAGTCATTATTTATCCTTCCAATAAATGATTCCTTTTATAGCGGAGAAAATTGAGAGGTTAAGTGACTTACCCACGGCCACTCAGTAAGTCACCGGTAAGGACCAATAATCCAAAGCAGGCTGCCAAGTTGTCTTTCTGGGTTCTCTGTTTACCTGCCCTTCAATCCCTTAGTGGAGAGGCCCTGGAGAATGGACTTGGCTGTTTAAACTAAACTGCCTCAGATCCAAACCCTGATTTGAGTCAGGAGTTGAAGGGGGGGCCAGTATTATAGTGGAAAGGGTCTTGGGGTTTGTTTTCAGGAGATCTGACTAATTTCCAGCTCTACCGTTTACTGTGTGGTGTGCCCTTCGAAAAATCATCTGATTTCTGTAAAACTCAGTTACTTCACCTTTGAAATGGGGAAAGTATGGCTCTTACCATTTTGCAGCGGGGAAAGTGCTTTTTGTATGCTATAAAATACTCTCTAAATGAGCTGCTGTTATTATATGACCAGTCTGTGCCTTCCCTCCAGCCTTGCCGCATTTTCTTCTCCCCATTTCAGCTGGAGCTGCTGTTTTTGCAGGGTTTTCTTCCTCTCCTGGAAGCCTGTTCTCTCTTGGGGCAGCTTAGGGAGAGAGGGGAAGGCAGCCTGGCTTCCTTGCCTTCGGTAGCTCCAAGGAGGGGGAGGGGAGTTGTGAAGGGGAAGTTGATGGAGTGGTGACCTCAGCCTCAGATTCGTTGGTCGCTCTCTCCTCCTCTCCCCTCCTCTCCTCTCCCTTCCCCCAGCACACACTTATATGCCCTAGCTCCGACTGCTTCCCCAGCAGTTTCCCACTAGAGAAGAAATGGTTCTAAAGGAGAATACAGATGGCCATTACCTTGGAACAGCAGCATGTGAGCTGAGGGTTCTAAGGGCATACAGAACAATCTAACTAAAAGACACCTAGTTGGCCAAAAGGCAGCAGTTTAGAATCCCATCACCCCATGTCTTCTTTCTGGATCTCCATCCCCCTCCCACCATCCTTTTCTGGGTCTGTTCCAATCAGCAAGTCTTTCCCCGGAAACCTGATACTTGATCTGTTGAGATTCATAGACTGCCTTGGCCCTTGTGACCTAATGATTGTTGACATTTATATAGCAACCTTATGGCTTACAAATTACTCTCTATTCATTATGTCACTTGACAGCTTGGGCCTTGTCCCCATTTTGTAGGTGGAAACTGAGACCCAGAGAGACCCTGTCACACAGGGGCTGGAAGGGAAGGATAGGAATATAGACATTTATTCTTGCTTCCTGCCACAATCAAGAAAGTTACAACAGACACACCAGAAATGCGCCCAAATTGATAAAGCTGACTGTCTGTTAGTATGAACATTTGTGTTTATGCTTTTCTTTGCCACACCGCCCCCCCCCCCCAGCTGAGTGCCTGGTGACAGAATAAGTGATCGATAAATGATTATGGAGTAACAGAATTGTAGAAATAAAGGAAAACTCAGAAGCAACTAAGTCCAACCTGTGTCTAACCAAGAATTTCTTTCTAAAACTTACTTAGACACATGGTCTGCAGACTTTCCAATGAGGGGGCAATTCCGCTTTTACTAAAATTATTCTGCAACAGGTGGCATCAAGAACCCCCAGGGAAAGATAGCTGGGGTTTTTTGTATATTTGTTTTGTTTTGATCACATTGTTCATCTATTTTGGTAACCTGTAT
This sequence comes from Vombatus ursinus, assembly GCF_900497805.2. Classification (NCBI taxonomy): domain Eukaryota; kingdom Metazoa; phylum Chordata; class Mammalia; order Diprotodontia; family Vombatidae; genus Vombatus; species Vombatus ursinus. The sequence goes on from NW_020954585.1 coordinate 50,392,060, forward strand.
GCTCAGATCAGTTTTTTTTTTTTTAAAGAAGTGGAGTGTTTGGGTCAGGTCGTAGGTGGGTGGTTAGTATTCAAGACCTTCTGTGGTTTGACTCTCTAATCTACCCTTTTAACCATATTTCATACTGTTTCCCTTTATATATTCTGGTTTAACCATACTGCATTATTCTCTCCCCAATTCTTTTCCTGCCGACTCCTATCTGTGTGCCTTTGCTCAAGACCCCAACTTTAGAGACTGGAATGGAATCTGAAAAGTCTGAAAGCCTTCTCTGTTGAAGCTCCTTCTTTCTTCCCTCAAACCCAGCTCTGGTATCATCACCTCTTCTATGAAGTCTTCCTTTTTCCCCACCTCTAAGGTGAAAGTGATCTGTTTGGATTCTGATCTCTCAGATTTTTTTTGAACCTCTCTTTTGCCATTGTCTCTCTCTTGTGTTATAGTTTTTTTTTTTTTATTAATGTCTTTCCCCTATTAAACAGTAAGATTCCTGAGATCTGGGTTGGTCTGAGTCATTTTTATATGTATCCCTAGTGCCTGGCTTAGTGGAATCATTATTCAACAGTTTGTTCAATTGAATTCTTGGGGTGGGGAGAGATCCATGGTAACCTGAGCCTTGGAAACTCTGACCAGCACCATGGTATCCTGTATCAAGGCTTCATCTGACCCTGTCCCCCCTCTCCTGACCCAGGATGCAACATCACCTCAGATAACAGCATGGCTAGTGTCTATTTTAGGCCCATCTGAGAAAGGTCATGGCCTGGCTTCATTCTACTTGTTTTATACCGTGTGTGACGTGGTAGGCTTTGGCTATTTGCTATTTGCTCTTATATCATCAAAGTACTCCGAGATCCCTGAAATATTAACATAGAGTTGTGGGTTAGCCATATTTGTTCCTTTTGGGTGGACCAGAGCCAACATTCCATTGCACGGCCCATCTCTCAGCCTGAGAGAGAGGTAATAGTCTTTCTAGGTCATATACATGGGACTGGCCAGTGCTAATGAGGAACCTCCCACGTAGCTGAAACCATATTCCTCAGGGTCAGGCTTTCTTCAGGGAGCAACTAGGATATGCCTGATAGCTTCAACAGTTCAATAGGTATTTGCTGAGTCTTGGGCAGTGTGTCTAGTCTTGAGTTAGGTTTTGTTGGGAATACAAAGATGAAGAAGATAAAACCTCTACCCTTCAAGGGGGTGATAGTATAGCAGGAGCTTATGAGGGGAATTTGTGTTTACAGAAATTGGGAGGAGGTGACAGTGGTTTTGTCTTTCCGTGGGAGAGTTGATTCGTGGCCAGGAAGCCTGGGAATTTGTCTGGGTCCAATCTTACCTACTCTTTAAGGTCCACCTCTTTTCATGCTGGTTTCCTTTCATAAGTACTTCAGTTTACTTCTGTTTCTCCCTTCTCTGGACACATAGTATTTATTGTTGGTAATACTCATTTTATACATAGCCACCTGTTACTTGGTGTTTTATCTTTTGCTTATGGTTTTCTTATCTCCTCCCAAATTCAAGTTCAATAAGCATTTATTAAGCACCTACTGTGTGCCAGGCACTGTGCTAAGTGCCGGGGATACAAAAAGAGGCAAAAGACAGATGCTGCTTTCAAGGAGCTCACCCTCCTGATATCATTGGTGCTCTTCAAGAAGGAAGGACAAACAACAATCCAATGGAAACAAAGCACAGGGCAGCTGGGTGGTACAGTTCGGGGAGCTCTGGGTCTGGAGTCAGGAAAACTTGAGTTCAAATATAGCCTCAGACACCTACTAGCTATGTGACCTTAGGCAAGTCACTCATCCTTCCTCAGCTCAGTTTCCTCATCTGTAAAATGGAGTTAATAGCACCTACCTCACAGAGTTGACATGAGGATAATATAATATTTGTAAATTTCTTTGCAAACTTTAAAGCATCATGTAAATGCTAGATAGTAAGTATTAGTATTTCAGAAATATGCTTTCTTTGAATCTTCCATAGCACCTAGCACAGGGCTGGGAATGTAGACTAGTATTAATCTCTCCCTTCTCTTTATAGCATTTATTACAGGATTTCAGTCTGAGAGGGACCTAAGAAATCATCTAGTCTAGTCTCTTCTTTTACAGAAGAAGAAACTGAATCTATATCACTTATTTGGACAAGATTAGTACAAATGATCTGGTAAAAAAAATAAGACAATAGTATCACATTATAGTAATTATTACTATTATGTAACTAGCATTTCAGGTTTGCAAAGCCTTAGCCATATATTATCTCATTTGAGCCCTACAGTAATCTCATGATGTAGATGCAATTATTAACCCTATTTTACAGATGAGAAAACTAAAGCTAAGAGTAAAGTGACCTGCCCAGAGTCTGATACAGTGTTTGAGGCAGGTCTTCCCACCTGCCCGGTCCAGTGTTCTCTCTGTTGAATCATCTAGCTGCAGATCTAGGTCAAAAAGGGACCTCAGAGGACATTTAGTCTAACCGCTCATTTTGTAGATGAGGAAACTGAGGCCCAGAGAGATTCATTGACCTTTCCATGGTCACGCAGGTAATAAGTAGCAGAGATAGGATTTGAACCTAGGTCTTCTGACTTTAGAGTCAGCACTTTCTATCATATAGGCACTGCCTCCTGACAAAGTTAATTTCCTCATCTGTAAAATAAGGGGGTTAGCACAGTGCCTGGCGCATAATAGGCTTAAGAAATGTTTATCTATGGATTGATTGATAGCTTCCAAGATTCCTTTCAGTTCTAGAGCCGTGATCTTCTTGCATTTTTTTGCTGGTAGTTTCTTGTGAATTAGTTTTGTCTCCCCAGAGGCATTTTATGGTTAAAGGCAAAGCTTGTGCCTCCTGTTTCTTGGATCTCTATGGGTCGATTATGAGCACACAGTCGACATTCAGTGTGTTTTCTATTGACTTGATTTTAGACTAGTCAACCCTTTATATAACCCTAATCTGCTTTCTTTATTACTTTTCTCCTAGTTTTTGAAAGATGCAATCATAGGATCATTCTTGAGTTGGAAAAGGCCTCAGAGGCCAGATGAGGAAACTGAACCTCAAGGAGATGGAAGTGACTTGTCCAGGATTGTACAGGGAATAAATGTTGGAGGCAAGATGTGAAGCCAGGTACTTTGACTCCCAAAGTAATGTTCTTTCTGTGGTCCCATACTACTTCCTCATACAGGAGTCAGTAGAAGACATAGTAGAAGGAACACTGGACTAAGAGTCAGGAGACCTATGTTCTTCTAATCCTGGCTTTGCCACTAACCAGATCATATGCAAGCCACTTCCCTTTTTCTGAGCCTCGTGTTTCGTCCTCTATTAAACTGAGGGGTTTGGATTAAATGATTTCTTTTTTTTTTAATTAATTTATTTTGATTTATCAATAATCCCTTCCATATGCTTTTGAGTTTAAAATTTGTCTCCCCCTTCCTCCCCACCACCCTCCCCAAGATGGTACACAATCTGATATAGGCTATACATTTACATTCATCTTAAACATATTTTCACATTAGTGATGTTGTAATTAGAAATTAAAACCAGTAGGAGGAACCATCAGAAAGAGGAAACAAAACTCAACAGAAGAGAAAAAAAATAGCAATTCGGCTTCCATAGTTCTTTCTTTGGGTGTGGATAGCATTTTCCATCACAAGGCCTCTGGAGATGTCTTAGATCCTTGTATTGCCAGGAAGGGTTAAGTTTATCAATATTAGTCATCATGCAACGTGGCTGTTACTGTGTACAACGTTCTCTTGGTTCTGCTTACTTCACTCAGCATCAGACCATACAAGTCTTTCCAGGTTTTTCTGAAGTTCTCCTGTTCATCATTTCTTATAGCACAATAGTGGATTAAATGATTTCCAGGGGTCCTTCTATCTCCAATTCTTTGGGGTTCTTTGTCATGATTGTGAAGGCAGACTAGGCCATCTTTTGCCTCATTTCTTACCTAGCCCTTAATCATTGAATGGGTGTTGTCGCAGACAAACTGAAACCTGCTTCTGGGGCCATCGCCAGTTGTCCTGACCTATGCCTTGCCTCTGGACTCTAATGACTCTGGAGGAGAGAGGGAGGCTGGTGACTTTATGTAGCTCTGCCTCACTTGAATCCAATTTACTTGCAAGTCATGACATCACACTCATGATGTCATTGGTCCTCTTTGAGAATGAAGGACGAACAACAACAACAAAGCCAGACACTAACAATCCTCACCGCAAGGACACTAAGATGTACAATTTTGAGGGAGGGGATGGGATGGTGAGGAAGGATCAGGCTCTTCTTTTTTATTAGAGAGGGGAAAAAAACCCAAGTGATTTACTGATAGAACCACATCCAGGGCTTAGCTATCTCAATCTGTGCCTGCCTGGATTTCAACCCCTACTCTTTAGTGTTCTGGGCAGTTTTTTTTTCCCCCTGTCTGGGATGCCCAGCTCTACAGAGAAAGACACAATGGATAGAATTTTGAAGTGTAGATCCTACTTCAGCCACTTACCAGCTGTGACTCTGGGTAAGTCACTCATCCATTTCCCCATCTGTGAAATGGGTATAGTTATATCACCTCCCTCACATGGTGGTTGTGAGGAGCAAATAACATGTGAAAAGCACTTTGCAAACCTTAAAGTGCCCTGTAAACTCTGGCTCTAATAATTATTAAAGAGACTGGCAAAGCATTTCATTCAGAGAAATTTTGGTCTCGTGGTTATCGTCATCTGTTCCTGCCAGTAGCTTCCTGTTCCTGGAGTTCAGACAGCTTCTTTCCAGTGTCTATTGTTTGTGTCCTGCCCTTCCTCACCTTCCCATGAAGTGAGACTGTACTTTGGTGGCTAGTGGCGTCAGAATGCTCCCTGGCCAAGTGTGAGCCTTCTTGACCTTTGGCACTATGGCTGTGTTAGGAATGATTGACCTGCTTGAGTGGAGGGAAGACATACTCTCACACATGACCAAAAAAAATTGTTCCATGTCTAACCTATTTTTACTTTTTTGGTGAAGTTTTTCCTTTAAAGTTAACAATGGTTCAAAGTTTCTGTTACCAGAGGGAGAGGCCTCCTGGATGCGACAGGAGACAATATATCTGTTCTGCTTTTAGCTTTTTACTTTCCACATCCTGTCTCTGCTACTCTGTGTGTTAGAGTATTTGCTTGATTGGAAATCAGTTGATTCCCCCCCCCCCCCCCAAAAAAGCACAGCCTGAATATCTATCAATTCAAAACAGTGATGAACTCTGGTTATGAGGGGAGGGGGAGGGAAAGGATCCTGGGCTCTCTGCCTCTCCCAATCCTTATCCCACAGTGGCTGCTTTGGGAAGTTAGCAAAATTGTAAACAAACCGCCAAAGATACTAGTGAGGTGGCACAATGGTATGTTGTATCCATTTTTGATACATTGTGTCCATCCTTTATGTTTCCTAAGTCAGGAAGAGCCGAGTTCAAATGTGACCTCAGACTCTTACTAGCTGCGTGACTCTGGGCAAGTCATTTAACTTTTGCCTGCCTCAGTTTTCTCATCTGTAAATTGGGAATAATAATGCCACTTGTTCCCAGGATTGTTGTGAGGATAAAATGAGAAATTTTTGTAAAATGTTTTGAAAACCTTGATGTACTATATACGTGCTAGCTATTGTTGATGTATTTCTAGTACACTTTGGACTCAGGATTTCTTGGCGTAACCCACGTTTTAAAGATGAAGAAGGAACTGAGGCACAGTCTGGGGAATGGGGCATAACAAGCATCCGACCTTGCCTCCAACATGGTCAGGGCCCTGCATTCTTTAGATCCATCATTTCCTCTGAGCCTGGGTTGGAGTAGGAGAGAAGGTGATGGCTGAGAGAGGGAACTGGAAAAGAAATGTATTGGGATTGATTTAAAATATTTCACTTATGCTATGCCCCTGTCCTGGCAAATCCAGGAGTGACAGCTGATTAAACTGTTAGCTGAAGGAGGCATACAATGAAAATGTGAACCTCCTTTCCTTGTTTTCCAAGCCAGGAAACATGAATTGGGAGGAGAAAAATACCTGTGAGAGGAAGAGAATGATAGAAAGAAAAGCCTCTCCCAGGGCTGACCTGGAAATCCTTTCTCAGATGTTTGTGTGCCTGCTGTTCTATAAAGCTCTGGACTAGGCACTGGGAGGTGATGAAAGAAATAGGTGAGACAGTCCCTGATCTCAGTGATTTTCCTGAAGGTTAGAGTCTGTTTGGGGAAATGGGCTTTTGAAAGGATATGAAAAACACAAAGCATGCAACGACACCCAGCACAGTGCCTTTGCACATAGCTGACCCAATATTCAGGATATCCCCAGAGTCTTCCTTTGGGATATTCTGTGTTGTTCATAGTTCTCCCTAGGTAATATGCTAGGAGCTGGGATATGAAGAAAAAGCAAAAGACAGTTTTTGCTCCCAAGGAGCTCACAGTCCAATCGGGGAGATAGCATGTAAACAAACATGTACAAACCAGTTTTATAAGGGATAAATTGGAGATAATCTACAGAGGGGAGGCACGGGCATTAAGGGGGATCAGGAAAGGCTTCTCATACAAGGTAGGAGTTTAGCTGGAACTTGAAGGAAGCCAAGAGGCACAGATGGGGAGGAAGAGTACTCTAGGCGAGGGGGAAAAACAGCCAGTGAAAATCCCTAGAGTCTGGAAATGGAGTGTCTTACTAACTTGAACTCAGGTCTACGTGACTCCAAGGTCGGCTAGGCATTCATTACATCATAGCTACCTCTGTATGGAAACTTAGCATGTAGAAAAAAGATGTTGCACTAAATCTGAATTTCTTAACCTATGTATTTCTGGAGGTCTGTAAATTTGAATGGAAAAAAAAATTACATCTTTATGTTCACTAACCTCTAACTTAAATTGAGCTTTTCCTTCAATGAGGAATTAAAAAACAAAACATTGCTATAAAAAGGCATTTGTAGGCCTCTGACTCTGGCAAAAATGGTCTTTGACTCATAAAAGGTTAAAAATTCATGGGATAGTCTTCAAGTCTGATTCTTTGATATGTCCTAGCAGGGCTCATTTAGTCAGGGAAAACTTTTGGGGAAGGGGGGTGTTGTTTCTTGAGCAGGGTGGGGCAGGACTTTGCATGACAATGACAGGGGAACCTTCATTCAGAAATACTCCCTCCTTCCACATTGCCCCCACTCTCCGCTCAGTCCCCAGATGTCCCAGAGAAGAGGGTGCCATGAGGGCTATCTATAATAACTCTGATTTGAGCAGCTGTTATCCTCGGGTCAGGCAGGGGTACAGATCAGTTTTTTTTTTTTTTGGGAGGGGGCTTTGTTGTCAGAACACCCTAGGTCCTTGTATCTGTCTGTAAATTCTCTCTGTGGCCAGAAGCAGCAGAAGCAGCATTCTGAGCACGTAGCTGGGTTAGCCATGCAGTTCTTAGGGCCTGTCACTCAGATCTGAAGCAGTCTGTTTCTCTCCTGCTCTCCACCACAGCAAAGGAGGATACTCTAACAAAGGACGTTTTCAGGCATAGGGTCTATGAATTAAAAATTATTAGGGACTTGTGGTCTCCTCTGCACGTAGGATCCGAGCCCGAGGCATTGGTTGGTATTGTCCCTTCGGACTTGAGTTAAAGGACCACCAGGAACTTAGGTACTAAGTACCTGCTGGCATGGCAAAGATATGCTGGTGGTTGGTTATATTTTTTCAGTATGAGCATTTACTCCTTGGCAATCAGCAAATGCTTCAGATCAGGGCTTGATTTATTGTGTTGTTGATTGTCTAGACTTAAGAAAGTGATTGAGAAAATAATAATGAAGATTGAACTTAAAAGTGTGCCCAGTCTTTTTGGAAAGCTGATTGTTATACATTTATTAGCATACTTCTATAGGAGGGAACAAAGGAGTTGTAATGGATAGGATACTGGTCTTGGAGTCAGGAAGGACCTGGGCTCAAGTCTTTCCCCCTTCCCCCCACTCCCTACCCTCCACTTAGTAGCTGCATGACTACACAAATCATGTCACCTCCCCAGGCTTCAGTTTCCTTATCTGTAAAATGAAGGGGTTAAACTCAGTGGCCTCTAAGGGCCCTTCCAGCTTTTAAATCTATGATCTCTTTGAGCCCAGGTGCTATATAGCAGTTCTGTATGAGAGCCCATGTGGGTGCAGTTGTACTTTAAAATAAACTTTAGATCCTTAACTCCCTGAAAACATTCCGAACAGACTGGCACCCTCGGCTTCTCCCATTGTTCACCTGGGGTTCACTTGGTTGTGATGTGGCAAACGGTATTCTGACAGGAAAGGCAAAGGGAGCAGGCTGATGCTGAAACAAAGAGTTAGGCCCATTCCTTTTCATGCAGCCACCGTTTGTTGTAAGGAGGAAGGGTGGGAGGCAGAAGGCTCTGCCCTCACTGTGGGCTTAGCTTTTTGTGCCCTGCCCCCTTTTACACTTGGATACTTGGCAGAGAAGGTCCTCATTTTTCTGAATTTAGTAACCTATAGTTGGATTTGTGTGGCTTGGTGATGGAAGACGCTGCATGTCGTCGGTCTGCCCAGAGTCCTTGAGAAAAACTCTACCACCAAACTAGCCTGTACTTTAGCATCCTTGTTTGTGGGCAGCAAACTAGGAAGGAACAACAGTCCTCGGGGTTCAAGCTGTGAGCCCAAGGCTTCTGAAATCACATGTCATCTGTTCAGCAGCCACACTGGTGTGTTTTTACATCAGTGAGGTACATGTTTATATATAGGCCATTCAGACGGGTACGCCAGCTAGATATGCCAGTTGCTAATTTCCCACCATCATCCTTTGCCAAGAGCTGTGTATTTTCCAAAGTGCCTGATGTAGAGTTTTCTCTGCTCCCATCTTTAGTTCCCTTGTCACCCCTGATGCTCAATGCACATTTTAGGTCTTTTGTGTGTGTGTGTGTGTGTGTGTGTGTGTGTGTGTGTGTGTGTGTGTGAGAGAGAGAGAGAGAGAGAGAACGAGTGTTGAAGCTGAGATACTAATACTCAAAATTCATTACCAAGTATTTCCTTATTCTCACCATGTCAGATTACAACTTCTGTATGCATGGTACAGCTCACATAATAGAAAAAGCATTTTTATTTAGTGCTTGTTGAATGATTGAATAAATGTATTAGACACCTACTATGTGCACAGAACTGAGCTAAAGGTGCAATTGGGAGTTTCAGAGAAGTCTAAGATAATTCCCACCCTTCAGGAAATTGCCAGATAAAGAAGCAGTGTGCATACAGAAAAGGATAATGATACTGGGGAGGTAAATGTGAAAGGAAGGGTGTGGTCAGGTGCTTTGGGAAGGTAGAAGTTAAGTTTCACCTTTGCCCTAACTACGTTAAAGGTGTTTCACTGAATACTCTGAAAAATGAATTGGGAGTAATAGATTGAGCGTGGGCATTGGAATCAGCAGGACCTCCTCTGACATATATGTTAGCTTTGGGACCCACCACTAACTTGACCTTTTCATATCCGAGGCAACTCTTACGGATAAGAGTTCTTAACCTGGGGTTCCTGGACCCCCAAAGAATCTGTGGATAGATTTTGAGGGGCATATGATTAGAGTTTTTTAAAAAAATATTTCAATAATTTCAATTCAGTGTGATTTGTTTTCCCAGTCCTATGTATCTTATTTTATGCACTTAAATGTGTTATTCTGAGAAGGGATCTATAGGTTTCACCAGACTGCTAAGGAGGTTCAAGATACAGAAAGGTTAAGAACTTCTGCAGAAAGACTATAAATTACAAATGAGTTGCCAGTTTGCATCTGGGGGTGGGGTGGGGGAGTTTCCAAATCTGGAGTTCCCCACACAAATGAAATCATAGGACTGGACTAAAAAGAGAGAAAGAAAAAGAACCTGGGCCTAATTGAGTAAAAAATCTACTGAGAGCATTGGCAAGAAGGCGTTTTCTATCCCCACAAACTCACAAGTCTGACTCCTGCTCTCCAGAAAAGAAGTGCCATGGAGATATTCATCATCATCATCATCATCATCACCACTACCTCCACTAGGCATGGACCTTTAGTATGCAGTAAATGCATTGTTCTCTTGAAAAGCAGAACATCACTTAATAACCTTAATAACCTTAAGCTGGTGTTCTCTCCACCCCTTCCCCAGTTGGCCTTTAGAGTTGTGAGAGATGGTCTACTGTAGTGACTCAACCGTTTTTGTGTCCTGGACCCTTTGGGCAGTCTGGGAAAGCCTATGGACCCCACAGACCCCAGGTTAAGAACCCCTGCTTTAGAGGCAGCATGGTATAGTGGATAGAGGCCTAGACTTGGAGTCGGGGAGACCTGAGATCAAATCCTACTTCAGCCATTTACTAGTTCTAGGAGCCTGGACAAGTCTTTAACCTAGAGCTTTGGTTTCCTTATCTGTAAAAGAAGATTATGGTATCCAACTCCCAGGATTATTGTCAGTCAGTCATCAAACACTAGGCACTGTGCCAAGTGCTGGGGATACAAAGAAAGGCAAAAAACAGTCCCTGCTATCAAGGAGTTCACAGTCTAATAGGAGACACAACTTGCAAACAGCCGCATACAAACATACAGGGTAAATTGGACATAATCAATAGAGGGAAGGCACCAGAATTAAGGGGGATTGGGGAAGGCTTCCTGTAGATGGTGAGATTTTAGCTAGGACTTGAAGGAAGCCAGGAGGTAGAGATGAGGAAGGAGAGCACTCCAGGCAAGAGAGATAGCCAGAGAAAATGCCCAGGGTTGGGAGATTGAGTGTCTTGTATGAAGAATAGCATGGAGGCCAATGTCACTGGGTCAAAGAGTATGGGATTGGGCAGGGGAAGAATTATCGTTGTGGTTCGTTCTTCATTTTTTTTTTTTTTTTGGTAAGGCAGTTGGGGTTAAGTGACTTGCCCAGGGTTATGCAGCTAGTAAGTGTCAAGTGTCTGAGGTTGGATTTGAACTCAAGACCTCCTGACTCCAGGGGTGGTTCTCTAGCCGCTGCGCCACCTAGCTGCCCTCCTGCTTCATTCTTGAATAGGACCAATGACATCAGGACTTGACTTGCAAGTGAATTGGAGTGAAGTGAGGCAGGGCTGTGCAGAGTCATCAGCCTCACTCTCTTCTCCAGAGTCATCTGAGTCCAGTGGCAAGACATAGGTCAGGATGACTGGAGATGGCCCGGAATGCAGTGGGAGATCTTGGCCTTTTTAAGCTAAGGTCTCTCTCGGGTCTCTGTCTGAGGCAACACCTATTCAGTGATTTAAGGCTAGGTATGAAAGGAGGCAGAAGATGGCCTAGTTTGCCTACTCAAAAAAAAAAATCATTTTGGGAGGGGAAGACCCTAGCTTTCCCTCTCTCCAGTTTCCTTACACCTCACATGCTCTTCTCTCACCCACCTAGGGTGGCATGTAAGGTGTAAGGAAACTGGAGAGGGGGAGGGCTTTACAGAAATAATATGTGTACAAAGTACTTGGTAAACCTTAAAGAGGTCCATAAGTATGAACTATTCTTCTTATACTCTATCTCCAGGTAGCCTAACATCCATTCTTTATTCTCCCCTCTCCAGTCTGCCAAATTGATAGTCCTAAAATACAGATTTGACCACGTTACACCCACCCCACTCAGAAATCTGGAGTAGCTCCCTGTTGATTCTAGGGTAGAACTACTTAGCTTGGCATTTAGAGCCTTCCGTATTGGGGCTTCCAGTGTTCCTTTCGGGTCTTATTTCCCGTGACTCCTTCTTTCTCCATTCCAAACTGACCCGCTCGCTAATCCTCATCTGTGGAATTCCATTTCTCTCTTCTTTACCCTTGCTTTAAGGAATCCTGAGCTTACCTCAGAGTATGGCTCAGGTGATGCTGCTTACCTGAGGCCTTTCCCAATCTGTAAAATGGGAATAATAATAGTACCTACCATATAGGATTGAGATGATAATCAAAGGAGATAACTAATATAAAACACTCTGCAAACTTTAAAATATAACATAAATGCCTTATTTTTATCTCCTCAGTTAATTCTGTCTTTCCTTTTAAAATTACTTTCCTTGTATGGACTCTGTAGCTACTTAACCGCGTACATGTTTTATCTGCCCCCAGTAGAATGGAAGCTCCTTTTGTGCAAGGACTACAGGGATTTGGTCATTGTATCCCTAGTACCTAGCAGCTGGGTAGCACAGTGGGTGGATAGAGAGCTACACATCAGGAAGAGCTGAGTTCAAATCCAGCCTCAGACAGTTAATAGCTGCCTCTCTGCCTCAGTTTCCTCAACTGTAAAATGGTGATAATAATAGCACCCATCTTCCAGTGTTTTTGTAAGAATCAGATGAGATAAGATTTGTAAAGTGCTTAGCAAAGTGTTTGACATACAGTAGGTGCTTAATAAATGCCTGTTCCATTGTACACAGAAACAGCAATATTGTAAGATGATCAGCTGTGAATAATTATTCACATTAATAGCTATTCTCAGCAATACAATGATCCAAGACAACTCTGAAGGACTTATGATGAAAAATGCTATCCATACCCAGAGAAAGAACTGATGGAGTCTGAATATAGATCAGAGCATACCTTTTTTTACTTTATTTTTCTTGGGTTTTTATTTTGGTCTGTGTTTTCTTTTACAGCATGACTCATATAGAAATATGTTTTGCATGACTACACATGTATAACCTATATCAAATTACTTGCCTTAATAAGGGAGGTGGGAAGGGAGGAAGAGAATTTGGAACTCCATTTTAAAAATGAATGTTGAAAATTGTTTTTATATGTAATTAGGGAAAAAATAAAATACTAAATAAAAAAACTAAAAACAAACAAAAATGTTTGTTCCTCCCCCCTTCCATTCCCACCAATAAATGTTCAATTGAGCAAATGTTGAAGTTGTTGTAAGGGGTACAGCTATCAATATCCTCAAGGAATTAATAGCCTAATAGAAGACTTCCATGGCCCTACCTTACATAAAGCATTGTGCTAATCAAGAGCATTTAAAAATAATATCATTAAGATATTATAACTAGACTGTACTGTAACGTCGTGATACCCTTTTGTAATATTTTTTCAACCAACTTTTCAAGTCTTAAATTGGATGGTCTGTGATCATGTGATCTAATGTTTAGCTTCTTCTCCCATTTACTATTGCCATTACTTGTGTACATGAACATCATTCTTATGGAACTCACTGACCCCTGTAATACCATTTTGCCTAATGTGTTATTTGTGGTACCTATCTATGATGGACATTAGGTGGAATATGCCTAGACACAAATAACTAATACATATAATATGATGAACATCACGTATTATGCCACTCTGGGTGGAACAGAGTTATAGCTCAAAGGAGAAGAAGCATCCCTTTCAACCATCACATCAAGAGAAGCTTCTTGGAGGAGGTGGCATTTTGACAGATTGGTTGCATTAGCAACAAGTGAAGCTTCTGGAAGGGAAAAAGGGAGGCCATTCCCTATATAGCAAAAGGTGTGAGTGGAGGCCCAGAGACTAGAAGTAAGAGGTTGCTCATTTTCTCTTTATGTCCTAGAGTGTGACTAGTTAATTTTAAGTGTTCTGAATCTGCAATTGAAGATTGAGAGTGGGGAGAGAATTTAAGGATTTAGGGGTTTATGTAGTTTGAAAGCTATCATGATGTTACCAGGGTGTTCATCTTGATGACAAGGGGTGGAGCAGGGAGAATCTGTTTCCCTTTGGGAGGCAGGTGTGTCTCTAATGCAAGGGTGGGGTTAGAAAGTTTGGGTAAAGTGTAGGAATAGAGAAAGGGAAAGGGAAGGAGAACACAGTTACTACTTTGCTGCCTATCGGTGAGATGGTCTCTCTGTGTGTAGCCTTCTTCCCATGTGATTACTTTCTCATCTTCATTGGGTTTCCCTCTCTACTTCAGGGACTTTCTTTGTATCCCCATTACTTGTATGTTCCCTTATTTAATAGCTGTGGATGAGCAGGGGATCTTCATTTTATGTCCCCAATGAAAATGTCCTTTCCTTTTGAATGATCAAGATGTGAGATGTGGTGTGCTTCCTCTGTAACCTCATATTTTTTCTTAGATCCTGGGGTAGAGAAATTTCGTAATTATTTAGGAGGCCCTAACCTGATGTTTAAGGCTCTCTACTTATCTGGTTCTGAGGCAGCTATATGGTACAGTGCATAGGGTGCCAAGCCTGGAGTCAGGAAGGTCTGAGTTCAAATGTACCCTCAGACACTTACTAACTGTGTGACCCTGGGTAAGTCACTTAACTCTGTTTGCCTCAGTTTCCTCATCTGTAAAATGATCTGGAGAAGGAAATGGCAAATCACCCCAGTATCTTTGCCAAGAAAATCCCAAATGGGGTCACAAAAAATTGGACATGACTAATTGATTAAACTCCACCACCACCAAAACATGAGGCCAAATCCAGTTCCCTTTTCATTGCACCAGATTAGAACTCAGGCCTCTGGACTTGTAGACTAGTATTCTTTTACCACATCTGGCAGAATGGCACAGTCCCCGCCCTGTGGGATCCAGCTCCTGGGTAGACCTCTCAGGACACTGATATCTGGCTTAAGACTTTTCCAACCCTGGGGCTGTTGGGTAATGGGATTGAGCAGCCAATTTTAGTGTAGACTTTTTCTCTGGAATGTATTAGGGGTTTGATATTGAGTGGGACCAAGTTTGTCTTCCCAGGTCAGGGTAGGGGACCATTCTTGGCTAGGGTAGAAGAAACTTACATAGATTGTGTTGAGGAGGGCAGTGGAGAAGCCAGCCACATACAGAATACAGGCTTAGGACAAAGGAGCAGGGAGTTGCCTATCAGGGATGAATGAATTATTAGCATATTGGGTGCTTTGGGAGAAGCCAGGGACTCCTGGATTCTGTTTGTATTGTATCTGTCTTCGTGCCCTACCTTCCCCTTGGACAAGGGGTGGGCCTAGGCAGCAGAATGAACAAAACAGATCTATGCTAGAGGAATGAAGAGTTAGGCTTGCAGAATTTTAAAAGAATGTGTGTGTGTGTGTGTGTGTGTGTGTGTACGTGCATGCACGCGCATGTGCCCAAGGTTTAGTCCATCTTCCACACAGTTAATCAGATGCAAGGATTGGAAAATATCATGCAGAGAAAGATAAAACCAGCTGCTTCAGCCAGCTGGAGCCAGGGATAAAGTGATGTCTTTTTAAGGGCTGGATAGATAGGAGTCAAGTCAAGTGCTTAGCTCTTTTTGGAATAGAACATTAGGAGTGAATTTATGGTTGGTTCCTCAGGGTCCTGAGGAATGGGGCTAGACTTCCTGTTTTCTTTCTTTGAGAAGGATCATAAAGTAAGTTGGAAAGAGGGCTGAACTCTGGGAGTCAGGAGATCCAGACTCTAGTCCTGGCTATGCCATTAACCAGCTATGAGATTTGGAGTGAGACATTTTACTTCTCAGAGCCTCAGTTTTCTCATTATAAATGAGAAGTTGGACTAGATGACCTCTCAAGTTTCTCCTAGCTCTTAAGGTTTGATATCAACTTGACTTAATTCAGCGAACATTTATTAAGATACCTACTATGTGCAAAACACTGTATGAGATCCTGGGAATACAAAGACAAAAAAAAAGAAGGAAACATTTCCTTCCCTCAAAGAGGAGTGGGAATTTATTTTGCTGAGGGGGCAGGGGGAATACAATTAATAGTTAGATAAAGATATACCTGTGTTTAAGAGAAACCAGGAAAGATTCCTATGAACTGATGCAGAGTGAAATGAGTAGAACTCAGAGAACAATTTATATAGTAACAATAACTTTGTAAATACAAACAACTTGAAAAGTCTTATCAAAGCAATGACTAACGTGATTCTAGAGGACTGATGGTGAAACATGTTAACTACCTCCTGACCCAGGGTGATGGACTTAGGGCACAGAATGAGGTAAGTACTTTTGGATATGACAGGGCAAAACAGGAATTAGTTTCCTTGTCTATGCATATTTCTTAGAAAGTTTGGGGAAGTTTTTTTTTTTAATTTATTTTAAATGAGGAGGGTGAAATGGTAGAGAAAGAAAATGGATTTTTGTTCATTTAAAAAAAATTAATTTAATAAAAAAATACAAATATAGGAAGTTTTACCCAATGAGTTTCCTGATCAGCTTAATGAATTTATCGCAAGATGGTTAGCCTGTTAGCCTTTGGGATATTTTCATGAAGAGGGTATGGACATACCCCTGGCATGTCATGGAAGATGTGTCTCAGTTATTCTAAATGAACTGATTGGCTTGGATCATTTTGGGAGGAGCCATTCCATTTTTACTAGCTTTTAAGGTAGAATTTTCAATTAGACATTTGACTTTGTTTTCCTGTCTCTTCTCTTTTTTCTCTTTCCACCCACCTCCTCCCTCTTTTTGGAAGACAGGCTAGAGTATGGCAGAGCTAAGACTAGAGCTGAATCTTAGACGGAGCTTGTACCCCTTTTCCCTCCCCATATAAACAGGAACTGCTAATGGTTACCATGGGGCAGAGACACATGTGAACATTTAAGAGGGAAATTCTTAGACCCCAAATTCGTAGTCTTAGATTTGAGGAAGGCAGTGGTTTGGCCCAAGGGATTGAAACTATGGAGAGGGGACCCATGTAGGTTGAAGGATAGGAGATCCTGAGTCCCAGCACCCTGGAGGAGAGTAGAGAGTCCCAAACCCCAAGAGTCTGGAGAAAGGAAGGGGAGTTTCTGGATCAGTCAGTTAATAAATATTTATTAAAGACCTGCTTACTAAGTGCCAGGCACTATGCCTGGGGATACAAAGAAGGTCAGAAGACACCCCTCGCTCTCCAAGAGCTCACAGTCGAATGGGGGAGACACCATGCCTGAATTTAGCCTTCTAGTAAGAGGAGGATATACTATGTAGTGCCATCCTCAGTGTCAAAGAAAAAATATTAATACTGTGTTCTTTGTTTTAGGCACAAGTCTGCTGTAAACAGTTTTATATATTTATCATTATTCTAAATCCAGGCATTTGAGAGAAATGTCCGGAAAAAAAAATAGCATGGTCCACCCATGCCTTGGGATATGAGTCTAACACAAGACATTTTGAAGTAACATCTAGGAATCTTAAATGAGGCCAATTTCTCAATATGACAAAACATAGTTACCCAATGTTATGTTAACATTTTACTTGGGAAAGTAGAGCTATAGTCACTTAATCTTTTGGGAATGTCCCCAGAGAATCATCCTCCTAAAATTACCCAATCCCTCTTATGTCACTCCCTGCAAGGATTCTCTCCTCTTCCCCCCACCTCAAAGCAGGTAACTGAAGCAATCAGGAGATCTATTCATTTTACCCAAATCCCTTCAGGGGATTGGGGGAAGAGAGCGCTGCTCTCAGATGAGTCATTACTCTAATTCCTTCAGGGAATGGGGCAATGCCTCGATCTTAACTAGACCTAAAGCATTTTTCCTTCTAAATTTGGTTTCCACCCTTAATGTGTCTTCCTGGTCCTTAGCTTTCCTTTTTCATATTTTCCTTAAAGAAAGGGATGAGGCTTAAACCAGAGGTTTATAACTTAGATTTGTGAATTTCTTGTAAAAAATATTTTGATACCTATATTTCAATATTACTGGTTTTCTTTGTAATCTTATGTATTTTTATTTTATCATTTAAAAACATTATTTTGAGAAAGGGCCCATAGGTTTAAGAATCCTGAGACTAAGAGAAGGAGATAAAGGATTTTTAGTGAATGGCGGTTGTTTCCTGAGAAGTTTGGTTAAGTAGTAATAAAGTTTCTCTTCTTCTGGTCTGGAAGGTCTTTTAAATTCCTGGGGGTTCTGAGCTCTGGAGGGCTCAAGGGAAAGTGGAACTTTGCACAATGAAGGTCACTATGTGGATTGTTAAAGAGTTATTCTGAGTCCTTTATATGTATTCTGTTTTTTCCTGTGGGTGGAATAAAGATTGTTCTCTATATGTACGTTTCCATGAATTCTTTTGTGAGATTTGTGTACCTGTTTATACATATCTGTGGATACTTACACACAAACTATATTCAAATTATATTTGGAGGTGGCTAAGGCTTCTCTGGGTGGGGCAACATGAACCAAAGAGATTTGTTTGATGGAGGGAGGGTTGCTCCCAGTTGAGCCTAGCCTAAAGCTGTGTATGCTGGCCTGTGGGTTATACAAGGTAACATGAGCAAGAAGAGAGCAAGGATAACTTGGGGATGGGAAAAGCTTAGAGAATGTTGGAACGTAAATAGATCTTTAAAAGAAGCTAAGCATTCTTTGGTGGATGGGAGGAGGGAGTGCATTCCAGACTGGGCACTGAGATAGGAGATTGTGTGTTTATTTCAGAAAACAGCTAGTGGCTAGGTATGGCAGAAATATAGGGTCCGTGAAGGAGAGTAATATAAAATGAAACTGGAAAGGTAAGTTTATAACCATACTGGAAAGGGTTTTAAATGCCAGGGTGGAGAGTTTGTATATTTTCCTAGAAGCAATAGGGAGCCACTATAGGTTTTTGAGCATGCGAGTGATACAATCAGTTTGATGACCGATTTTTCTGTTCTCTGTGTGGAAGATGGATTGGGGAGGGGAGACAGAAGCAGGGAGGCTAATTAGAAGGCTGTTTGACTAGATTGGACAAGTGGTGACAATAGCTATGGCTATGGAGATGGGAAGAAAAGGGAATTAATTCGGATTTGTGGTGGAGGGAGGATCCACAAGACTTGGCAATTAACCAGATGTGGGGATTGAAGAAGAAAGAATAGTGATGCTGAGGTTGCAAACATGGGAGACTGGAAGGAATAATGATGATTTCAACAGGAATTGGAAAATCTGAAGGCAAGACAGTTTTAGGGACCATGTTGAGTTTGGGATGCTCATGGGATATCAGCAGAGATAAAAACATGATATATTTTATTGGGGATGAGGCAAGAGAGACGACATATAAAGATCATACTTGAGGCAGCTAGGTGGCACAGAGAATAGAGCACTGGGACTGGAGTTTTCGGAAGACATGAGTTCAGATTCAGCTTCAGACCTGAAGAGTTAAGTAACAGCCTAATTGTGACTGTGGGCAAGTCACTTAACTGCTGTCTGCCTCAATTTCCTCAACTGTAAAATGGGGATTATAATAGCACTTACATCACAGGTTTATTGTGAGGATCAAATGAGATAATATTGGTAAAGCTCTTAGCATAGTACTTGGAACATAGTAGGCACTTAATAAGTTCCCTCCCTCCCCTCACTCCCAGAGTATAGTAGAAAGATTCTCTTACCATAGATTTAGAGGTCAAAGGTCATCCAGCCCAACCCTTTCATTTTACAGATGAGAGGCAAGTGAAACCCAGAGAGGTTAGGTGACTTAAGTACAATGGCTAGATTGCAGGCCCTGGAGTCAGGAAGACCTGAGCTCAAGTCCAGCCTCAGACATTTCCAACTGTGTAACCCTGGGCAAATCACTTGACCTCTGTTTGTCTTGGTTTCCTCATCTGTAAAATGGGGATAATAACAGCACCTACCTCGCAGAGTTGTGAGGATCAAATGAGATCATATTCTTTTATGATTATGCTGAAATGCTGAAAATTGTCAGAGCTAAAACTTGAACCAAGGTGCCCTTATATCAAATCCAATGCTTTCTCCATTCTACTAAGCAGGATTTCAGTTGGTTTATAGCCTTTTCTCCAGCTTTGAGAAGGATCAGAGATCACTGACATGGATCATGATCACAAACTCTCTGACATTTGGGGACTTGGAGGGTGGGGTGGGGAAGCAAAAGAAGGAACTTTTGTGGTTCTCCTGTTCTTGGAATCCTCATCAGTCATGAGGTGGAGGAGGAAGGAAGAATGCCTTTTCCTCAGACTAACCTCACTCCCACATCTCTGTCATTGGTCCACACTTCCCCTAAGACTAATGCATTCTCGGCGCAGTCAGTCAATAAATGCCTATTAAGCACCTACTATGTGTCAGGCACTATGCTAAGTACTGGACTCCAGTGGCAGGCTCCTCTCTCAACTTGAATCTGTCCAACTTTCCTCTGTTTTTAAGTTTTCCTTTCCTAGATGATAGTGTCAAGATGCATGAAATGACATATGTTTTTGGACATGGCCAATGTGGGAATTGTTCTGCTTGACTATACATATTTCTTGTGAGGGCTTTCCTTCCTACCTTCCTTCCTTCCATTCTCTTTTCTTCCTCCCTTTTTTAGTGGAGATGGGAGGGAGAAAGGGGCTAGGGATAGGGTTACTTTTTCCTCCCCTCAAATGAGTACAGAAAGATAGAAGGCCAGAAGGAATTGCAGATGACCAGGATAACTTTGAAAGTTACACAGTGAACTTATATGAGGTGTCCCCAAAAGTCTTCATGCAGTTTTAAGCTATTAAGGCATTATTAAGATATTAATACCACATTTTCCACTATTTTAAGCCATTAAAGTTTAAAATTGCACAAAGACTTTTGGGAATTCCTGTATAATTAAAAGAAAAGCAAGCTCTACATAAGAGATCCTCAGTTTCACACACTATCCCCTCCTATTCTACAATGTATGCAAGAATGCTTGTTTTATTTGATATTTAAGTTCAGAATCTTTAAAAAGGAGGAAAAGGCAATTGACCTCCTACACAAGACCTCTGCTTTGCTCCCAAATTGATCCAAGAGTCAAAGGAAACAACAATGTTTCCTAGTGCTAGAAAGAGCACTAGATTTAGATTTGGAATCCGAGTTCAAATGTACACTATTTTATTTGCTACCTACTGGTACAACAAGTAGGTAGCAAGTAAAGGACAAATCAATTAACCTTGCTGGGCCTAGATTTGCTCATCTTTAAAATGGGGGATCAAACTTAATTAGATGATCTTTTCTCACTCTTGTCCCTTTTAATTTCTATGATCTTTAATCCCTAAATAGAGATTTCTGTTTTCCCCACCAACCATAGCCCCATTCACCTCACACCAATGGAAAATATTTCAATTGGGTGCCCAAGGTTCCATGTTTCAGAGGGACCTCTCCAGCTCACCACTCCAAGGAAATTCAATTCACCAGCTATCTGTCGATAATCAACGATTACACGTGACTAGAAAAGGAGTCAGACTAGTCATGTTGCAAGAGGACCCCCTAAGTACCCTGGAATCCCAGGGATACCAGAAGAGCTGGATCATTAGGACAATTGATATAGGACTGAAAGGGACCTTTAAAGTCATCTAGTCCAATTCATTTTATTTATGTCACAGGCACTGTGCTAGATGGGGATGCAAAGAGGAAAATGAAAACGGCTTTGCTTAAGAGGAGCTTACAGTCCAGGATGGGTTGGAGGAGATGGATGGATGTATATAACCATATGTACACACTCTCACCCGTACATAGACAATGCTGTAGATACATACATGCATGTATACACATACATACACATGTGTGTACACAGCCAAGTATATACACACATCTATACATATTGCACATACAAAATCAATACAAGATATTGGGGGTGGTATTTGCATCTGGTAGGATTTTAATCCAAATCTGGTAGAATTTGACTCTAAATCTAGAATTCTTTCCATTGTACTATATCTGTCTCTCTTTCTACTAATGAAACCAAGGTCCTGAGTTTGATTCCTCTTACAGAGATTTGCCCTGGCTAGCAACTGCCCAACTAACTTTTCTTCAGCAGAGAATGATTGCTTCCTTGAATCTTTGGCCTCACTTTGACCTCTCCTAAACTAGAAGGTGAGGAATGTGTCATTCATTTTTCATCTTTGGATAGAGAACTAGACTGGGAATCAGAAGCACTGAATTCGAATCCCATCTCAGATGCCAACTTAGCTATGTGTTGTTGAACTGGTCACTTAATGGCTCTTGACCTCAGTTTCTTCATCTGTGAAAATGGGGATAAGAAAATCACGTGCATCGCAAATGTAGGTGATAATCAAATGATAACATATACAACATTATATAAACCTTAAAGAACTATGTAAATGTTAGTCCTCTTCTTTCTTCTTCCCTTCTTTCTCCTCCTCTTCTTCCTCCTTCTCTTCTTCCTTTTCCTTCTCTTTGTCCTCCTCCCCATCTGCCCCTAGCACCTAGTACAGTGAGTGCTGTGCAAAAGGTAGATGCTAAAAGAAACAGTTGTTGAATTGCCCTGGTTGGTGGCAGAGATCTGCAGTGAGGAAAACTGGTTTGGGGTTGTGGTATTTCTGAGTTGCCAGGAAGTTGGTTTCAGGGGTGTGTGGCATATGCTGAAGGAACAGTCTAGCGTCAGAGCGTGGGAGCTACATTGTCAACCCTTTTTACAGTATATTAGGAGGCAGTGAGTTCGAATACATAGGCTTTGTATCTTCCTGCAAAGTCCAGTTTCCTTGGCTATCACCCAAGTTTCCCCTGGCCTCAGGAGGACTAGGTTTGCTCTCCTTTAAGAAATAATGAATTTAAATGTCAGTCTCTGACCCAGCCCCACCCCTCCAGTGCTGTCTCTTAATCTAGGCTCTTTGGTCCTATGATTACTCAAATCAACATTGTTTTCTGCCCAGCAGGCTTATGAGTTGTGTCAGGCCTGACCCACAATTATTCCTTCTCCCCAGAGCCAGATGTAGCTAGAGAAATATTGATATGTAAGAGATGGGAGACATCTGATAAGAGGCTTGCGAACTAAGAGGTATCTTGGTTTGAGGTTGGCTGGATGGTATCATAGGAGCCACAGAAATCATTTCTTATGAAATTGATACCTTTGCTACATTAAGGAGGTGGCTTATGTTATCAAGTTTAAAACAACTGTGGGCGCAGAAGGGCTGTCACTCAAAGGCTCTCTTTCCCCTCTTCCCTGCAGTCTGGTGGCTAAGGCATTCAGACCAGGACTTTCCAGGTTTAGGGTTCCCATTTGCCTTCCATCCCGTTTTTTGAGTGGGACTCATTTCGTTCAATGAGTTTTTGAGCACTTATTCTGCATTCAGCTTTTTTGTGCTAGAAAGACCAGATCCAGTCCCCTATCCTTAAGGAGTGGCATTAGGGAGACAAGATACACATGAAATAATTAGCAGGCACTATATCATTAAGATTGTAATATAGTGGGAATCGAGAAAGGAAAGATTACCATGGGTTTTAGAGGAAGCCAAGTGACTGAGAAGTATCATTGTTGTTGCTCAGTCATTTCAGTTGTGTCCAATTCTTTGTGACCCCATTTATGTTTTTCTTGGCAAAAATACTGGAGTGACTTGCTGTTTCCTTCTCCAGCTCATTTTACAGATGAGGAAACTGAGGCAAACAGGGTGTAGTGACTTGGACAGCATCACACAGCTAGTAAGTGTCTGAGGCTGAATTTGGACTCAAATTCTCCTGACTTCAGGCCCAGCACTCTATCCACTGTGCCATATAACTGCCCAACAGTAATAACAATAACAGTGACAAAGAGGTGAAGAACCAATTTTCCCCCAGTGTCACAGTTCTGTTAGACTGCAAGTTCCATGAAAACAAAATTTAGTTTTCTAAATTTTGTATTTAACTCTTCTCTTAGCATTGTGCCCTACACAGAGTAAGCACATGGTGAGTGTCTGATTTAAGTTCAGCCCTTTGTATTGCTCTCAGAGTAAGGTAGGTGTTCAATACCTACTAGTTTGAATGAATAAATAAATCCAGCAAGGTAATTTTAGAAGTGGGGGTCAGGGACAGAGGCCATGGAAGGTTCAGTGACCAGACAAGGCAGGTGAGTGAGAGGAATATCATCACAAGGAGAAAAACTCCCCCTCCGTCTGGCTGAATGGCAGTGATGGGGACTTGCTGGTGCATTGGAGCGACTGGAGGAAAACCCACTGCACAGAAAGATGGAGACTTTGTGCAGCTAGAGACACTGGGAGGCTGTCTTTGTCAGTTGTCTTAGGCTTCTTTGGACAGATTCTTTCTGATCAAAAAGCCTTCCTGAAGGACACAGGTTATTAATGTCAAATGGTTTGGGGGGGAGGGGGAGGGAGATATATATATATATATATGTATGACAAGAGAGAGAGAGAGAAAGAGAGAGAGAGAGAGAGAGGAAGGAGGAGGAGGAGAAAATGAATACTGTAAATACTGTAGCCTGGGTTAATATTAAGGCGGGGGCAGGAGACTGGGGGTGAGAACCTGAGGAGCATGCCCACCAGGGGAGTTTGGATTTATTTTAGGGCTCCAGCTTGTCTCAGTCTCATTGTTGCCTTCTCAGGAGGTGAAGATGTGACTCTTGGAGTCCACATTCTGGTGGATGTTTATGGAATGGTCAAACATTAATACCGTGTGTGTGTGTGTGTGTGTGTGTGGGTGTGTGGGTGTGTGGGTGTGTGGGTGTATGTGTTTGTGAAATGAAATCAGATCAATACACTTAGAAAAAATGCCATCTGATAACAATCATATAGCTTTCAATTCTCTGGGCCTCAGTTTCCCCATCTGTAAAGTAGGGATTGAAAGAGAAAACAAAACAAAACATGCACTACCTATCTTTTTTTGGGGGGGGGGGTGAAGCAATAGGAGTTAAGTGACTTGCCCAGGGTCACACAGCTAGTAAATTTCAAATGTCAGAGGCCGGATTTGAACCGAGGTCCTCCTGACTCCAAGGCCAGAGCTCTATCTACTGTGCCACCTAGCTGCCCCTGTACCAACTATCTCACAGGGTGGTTGTGAGGAGAATAATTTTGTTAACTCTAAAATGTTACATAAGCTTGAGTCGTTATCATTATTATATCTGAAGGCCATGCTCACCATATCCTCTGTATAGCCCTGGGAGGTGGTGCCTCTGCAGAGTATTTGGGGAGTCTGGGAGAAGTTATAGATGTTAATAGTTTAGCACGTGGGGCAAGGGCATCTCATTCACCTTCACTGGACTTGCAGATCAACTGAACCACAGATGGAAAATTCCATTCGGTTGCAGCACAGATGTTGGTCCAAGTGTCTTCCTTGTTTACAAATGGAATGAGAAAAGAATCAAAAAGGGAGGGGGAAAGGGGGAGTCAGAAGTGGAAGGAAAGGAACACCAGGTCAGCAGTAATAGAATATATGGAACTTTTAGATCTTAGGATCTGAAATGAAGACTTTCTGGAGACTGATATTCTGGGTAGTAAGAAGGTTTTCCTCTTGGAAGAGTGCTAAGAATAGACGAGGGCAGTGACACCTTACACTTGCATGAATAGCATCTCCCTGGGCAGCCTTGAGTGGCTTACCCTGTAGCCACATGGGCAAGTTCAGACAACCCCAGGAAAGAGTCACCAGCTAGTGTGCCTCATGAATTCTGAGGGAGCTATTTTTGTACTCTTGTAGGTGACAGAGAGAGAGCAGCTGGAGTCCTCTGTCTGCCTCAACATCCTCATCTGTAAAATGAGTAGCATCTACCTCCCAGATTGTTGTGAGGATATAATGATATAATATTTGTTAAATACTTTACAAACCTTAACTACAAATAACTGCTATTATTATTATTATGATTATTGTCATCATCCCCAGAAATTGAGTGGTCCCAGTCCCACATTTCCTAGGATAGTACCTTGGATGCAGTAGGTGTTCTATACATTTGTAGAAAATGTATCCAGATTGCTTTCTGAGAATCCCCTCACCTTGCAGATGGGCAGCCGCAAAAGTGGTACCTTTTAAACCCAGGGTAAGACTCCTGATTATGCCTGACTGTCTCTATAGCCTGTTCACTGCCTTGGTAGTAGGAAGGTTTGCTGTATATTTTGATAAATAAGGTGCTTTTCCAAGCAGTAGTTCTCTAATACATCTTGCCTTTCCCTCTGCTACCATTTACTGTACACTGTCATTACTGACCATCTGGGCTACTGCAAAAGGCTCTGTATTCTTTTTCTCCTTTTCAGACGCCATTCTTCCTTTCAGACTGTGGTCAAACGATACTCTTCATTGTCAGTCAACAATCACTGAATAAGTGCTATGTACCAGGCGTTATGCTAAGCCCTGGGGATGCAAAGAAAGGCCAACACGGTTTTTGCCCACAAGGAGCTCACACTCTAATGGAAGAGAGAAACAGCATCCAAATAATTAGGTCCATACATGATGTATACAGAGTAGATGGAAGCCAGTCTGTGAGGAGGAAGTACCAGAGTTCTTCACCTAGAGTCCACATATGACCAAGGAAATCTATGGATAGATTACAAGGGTTCTGTGAACTCATATGGGGAGAACATTAGATCTTTATTTCTTTTTCCCCACCACTTAATAGTATTTTATTTTTTCCAATTACATGTAAAGGTAGTTTTTAATATTGACTTTTATAAGATTTTGAGTTCCAAATTTTTTCTCCCTCCCTCCCCTTCCCCCTCTCCAAGAGAGCATGCAATCTGATATAGGCTATACATGTACAATCCTATTAGACTTATTTCCACATTAGTCATGTTGTGAAGGAAGAATCAGAATAAAAGGGAAAAACCACAAGAAAGAAAAAAAAGAGAGAAAATAGTATGCTTTGATCTGCATTCATACTCCGTAGTTCTCTCTCTGGATGTGGATAGCATTTTCCATCGTGAGTCTTTTGGAATTGATTAGACTTTTATTTCAGTAGTCAATAAACATTTATTGAGAGCCTACTATTTGCTAGGTGGGCAGCTTGGAGTCAGGAAGACTCGAGTTCAAATGTGGCCTCTGCAAGTCATTTAACCCTATTTGCCTCAGTTCCTTATCTGTAAAATGAACTGGAGAAGGAAATGGTAAACTATTCTGGTATCTTTGCCAAGAAAATCCCAAATTGGCATCATGAGGAGTGGGACACAACTGAAATGACTGAACAACAACAATAACAATATTTGCTAGGCGCTGTGCTAAGTACTGAGATTACAAAGAAAGGCAAAAGACAGTTTCTGCCTTCAAGGAGCTCACAATCTTAAGGTAGGTGGTGGTGGTGGGGAAGACAACACATAAAAAGAAGCTAAAAAGTATGGGGGGGGGACACTCAGTACAGGGGGCATGATGAAGTCCAGAGTAGTACAGCTGGTTTGGAAATAATGAGATGGCTGCTGTGGGTTCGATCCCTAAATGGAGGCAGTAGGGGCAGCTCTCCAATGTCTACCCTCAACCTTCTCCAATCAGTGGGAGGGAGGGTCCCTGGGGGTTGGGGTGAGGGGTTACTGAGGAGGTCTGAGTTTCAGAGGGGACTTATGATGAAATCCAGAAATTCAGTCTGGTGTGAAATGATGAAATGGCTGCCCTGGACCTCCTCCTTATACGGAGCATCTGGGAGAGGATCTCAGATTATTTGTTGATGTATTTGTCCTAGGGTGCACAGTTACAGAATGCAGATTTGAACTCTGTTCCAGAGACCTCAAATTGAGCACTCATTCCCCTCGACTATGCTCTTTTATGCATCTTACCTTTTCCTGCATTCTTGCCTTTGCTTATGTGGTTGCCTATTTCTAGAATACCCTTCCCTCTGTCTGACCCCCAAATCCTCCCCAGCTCAAATAATACCTTCTTTAAGAAACTTCCTAGATTGCTTTGTCAGAAAATCTTTCCTCTGACCTCATATAGCATTTTATGTACCCTTTTTATGTTCTTGTTATGTTCTAAACTAATTTTATGTATCCTGCTGATCAATCATAAACTATTATTCTTTGGCAGAGACCATGTCTTAAGTATCTTTGGCTATTCACTTGCACAGTCAACATGTTGTACATAGCAGGAACTCGCAAATGGATATTGGGTGAAGAAATGATGTGGAATGATGTATTTAATGATCTGTTGACCACCGAGGGTTTGGATGGGAGTGGTTATGGTCAGTTAATCAATCAACAAGCATTTATTAAGAGACTACCATGTTTTAGGAACTATGCTAAGCACTGGGGAAGGGTACAAGGGAATGAGCATTTATTAAGTGCCTACTATGTACTAGGCACTGTGCTAAATGCTTTACAAATATTATTTCTTTTTGATCCTCATAACAACCCTGGAAGGTAGGTGCTATTGTTATTCCCATTTTACAGTTGAAGAAACTGAGGCAGACAGTTTAAGTGACTTGCCTAGGGTCACCCAATTAAGAAGTGTTTGAGGCTGGGTTTGAACACAGGACTTCCTCACTTCAGACCCAGTGCTCTATCCTCTGCACCACCTAACTGCTCTTTGCAACTAGAATTACAAAGAGGCAAAAGCATAGTCCCTGTCCTCAAAGAGCTTACATTCTAATGGGGGAAACAAAAAGCAGATAACTATGTACATGTGAGATATATATCCAGTAGATGGAAAGTAATCTTGGAGAGAAGGGGGGTGTGTAAACGGCGGGTCAGGGTGAGGAGGGGAGAGGAAGACCTCCTGTAAAAGGTGGGATTGATACTGACTCTTGAAGGAAGTTGGGAGGTGAAGGTAAGAATGAGAGAGAGCATTTCAGGCATTAGGGACAGCCAGTGCAAAGACATAGAGTCATTACAGCAAGTAGCCCAGTGTAGCTGGATTGTAGAGTGTGTGAGGGGAATAAAATACAAGACCGAAATGGGAGGAAGGGGCCAGGTTGTGAAGGCATTGAATTCCAGTCAGAGGATTTTTCTATTTGATCCAGGAGATAATAAGGAGCCATTGGAGTTTATGGAGTAGGGGTGGCATGGTCAGACCTGCACCTTAGAAAAATCACTTTGGCACTGAGGGGAGGGTTAGAAAGGGGAGAGACTGGAGGCAAGGAAAGGATTTAGGAGGCTACTGCAATCATCTAGGCAAGAGGCAATGATTGTCTGTCCTAGGGTGCTGGCATGGCTTTATAAGTGGAGAGAAGATGATGTATTTGAGAGAGTTTGTGAAGGTAGAAGAGAACATATTTGACAGCAGACTGGTTATGTGGGGTGAGCATGAGTGAGGAGTTGGAAATGACACCAATGTTGCTTTTCTATGTGACTGGGGCAATGGGCCCATTTTGGTGAAAGGGAGAAAACCATTTGGGCTCTCAGAGCTTGGGGGAAAAGCCCACAAAAGGTAGTGGGCAGTTCTTTGATTTATATGGATAATTAATCAAACTCCTATTATATGCTCAGTCTAATGCTAAATGTATTGGGGAATATAGAGAAGTAGAAAGCATAGACACTTCCCTATAGGAATTTAGAATCCATTTAGAGATATATGGTATATGCTTTGTTGTTGAGTCATTTCAATTGTGTCCAACTCTCCGTGACCCCCTTTGCAGTTTTCTTGGCAAAGATACTGGAATGGCCTGTCATTTCCTTCTCCAGTTCATTTTATAGATGAGGCAAACAGGGTAAAGTGACTTGCCCAGGGTCACATAGCTAGTAAGTGTTTGAGGCGGGATTTGAGCTCAGGTCTTCCTGACTCCAGGCCCAATACTCTATCTGCTGTGCCACCTAACTGCCCTATGATATTTATATAGGAAACAATAAATTGATGCAAAGAAATGTAATGAAGTGCTAAATTGAGTGGTACAAACAGAACCAGGACGAGGGGTTGGGAGACCAGTGCTTTAACTTAGGACACATGCTTCCTCTCAATATCAGTCTTAACTCACCTTTCCTGGTGGAAGGCCTTTCCTGGTACCTCCAACTGCTAGCGCCTTCCTTCTGACATTACCTTCCATCTACTCTGTATATAGCTTGACTATACATAGCTGTTTGCGTGTCGTCTCCCCCATAAGCTCCTTTTGAGCAGGGACTGCGTTTTTACCTTTCTTTGTATTCCTAGTACTTACCACAGTGCCTGGCACAGAGTAAGTGCTTAATAAATACTCCTTAACAGACATAGTAAGTCTTTAATTAATGCTTATTGATTGACTGTACCTTGCCTTGTGCTTCTCTGCTAATCCATACCTACTCTTGGCTGTTGTCCCTGAGCTACCACCCCCCAGGTGGTGTGCCATATCCCAGCACCCACCTTCCACCTCAACCCTTGTGCAGGCATAGATTGAATTCCCTTGGAAATAGACTGCCCTCTCTTCCAATGTGACACTACCTCCTGGTGACTCTACCCCTGGATGGATTGTTGTTGTTGCATTATTTTGGTCATGTCCTACTTTGTGATCCCATTTGGGGTTTTCTTGGCAAAGATACTGGAGTGGTTTGCCATTTCCTTCTCCAGCTCATTTTACAAATGAGGAAACTGAGGCAAACAGGATCAAGTGACTTGCCCAGGGTCACACAGCTAGTAAGTGTTTGAGGTTGGATTTGAACTCAGGTCTTCCTGACTCCAGGCCCAGTACTCTATCCACTTCACCACCTAGCTGCACTCTTCTCCCTCCTCAGTTTTGGTTCTTCTTCCTTAACTCAATTTGCCTGAGGCATGAGAATTCCCAATCTGGGTAATAATAATAACTAACATTTATACATTGCTCTAAAGTTTACAAAGTACTTACATATTTTGTCTCCTCTGATCTTCACAATAACCCTAGCTACTGTTATACCAATTTATAGATGAGGAAACTGAGATTGAGAGAGGTTAAGTGACTTGCCCACAATCATACAGCTAGTGGATGACTGAGATAAGATTTGAACTCAGATGTGACTGAGTTGGGTACCTAGGATAGAAAGACTCATCTTTCTGAGTTCAAATCGAGCCTCAGACACTTACTAGCTGTGTGACCCTGGGCAAGTCACTTAATTCTGCTCAGTTTCCTCATCTGCAAAATGATCTGAAGAAGGAAATGACAAACTGCTGTAGTATTTTTGCCAAGAAAACCCCAAATGGGGACACGAAGAGTCAGATACGACTGAACAGCAATAACGAGTCCACTGAACCACCTAGATGCCTACAGCTTTTATAGACTATTAATGCTATAGGAGTTCAGGGCAGGGAGAGTAATGCCAGCTATAGCAGTCTAGGAAGGTTTCGTGAAATAAGTAATCCTTGACTTGGGCCCTAAAGGGCAAATGGGATTCAGATGGACTTTGTCTGCCAAAGGGAGCAGCCTTGTCTTTGGACAGTGAGCAACCTGATTGCCTGGCCCATGTGAATGATGGAAAATAGAAAAGGATATGAGAGAAAAAAACCACAAGGTCTTAGATGGGAGGGGGCTTTATGCTCTAGACCTAATTATGATTGGGGCAGTCTTTGCCGGTGGTTACCATTGTTTCCGGGGTGGTTCTGGCTCTCTGTGGGTTGATGAGGTTTTTGGAGCAGTCCTAGGCCTGGCCTTTGATTCCAAAGACCCCAGGCCTTTTGAGGAAAGTGCATGTGGTAGCAGGGTCTTGGTCAGACCCCAGCAAGGTACAGCCTCCTCCTCATTAAGTAATGAAATCTAATTAGGATAATTATGAGATCTTGGTTGTACATGCTGGGCATAACTGGGGTAAGAGCTCTAGGTCTACGCTGCTTTCTCACCAAAAGCCAAAATAATGGCTGGTGTGATGGTAGCTCTGATCAGTCATCTAGACTTTTGGTCATATTCTCCATCATGATAGTCCATACAATTTTTTTCGGATGGCTCTATTTGTTAGGGAATGAGACGGTATATTGTAATAGAAAGAATGCTGAATTTGGAGTCAGATCTGGCACCTACATTTAAATCCCACTTCTCACTATTCATGCTACCTTGCACAAATCCTGTCATCCCTCTGGGCCTTATTTTCCTCATCTGCAGAATGAGGGAGGGGGGCAGCTAGGTGGCTCAATAGATAGAGCACTGGGCTTGGAATGAGGAAGACTCCTCTTCCTGAGTTTAAATCTGGCTTCAGACACTTACTAGCTGTGTGATCCTGGGCAAGTCATTTAACCCTATTTACCTCAGTTTCCTCATCTGTACAATGAGCTGGAGAAGGAAGTGGCCACTCCAGTATCTCTGCCAAGAAAACCCCAGAAATGGGGTCATGAAGAGTTGGACACAACTGAACAACAGCAACAAAATGAGGGAATCGGGCTAGGTGCCCTCCAAGGTCCCTTCCATCTTCATCTATGCCTTATTCCTGGCACTGTATGGGTGCATGTGTGTTGACAATACTTTTCTCTCCATCTGTAAGTCATTCACTGACCACATTAGACCCATTTCATGGAAGGGGGGAACGAGGCCCTGAGAGAAAGAGTGTTTTTGTCCCTGCCAGGTCACGAAGCAATGTTGGCAAAGCTATCATAATTTCAGCCCAGAGTTCATTTCGTATGACCCACATCTCTAGGCAGGAAATCTATGCAGCTTAAAATAAATCAAGTGGCTGAAACCTGTGGTTTCCGTATTGGGGAACTTGAATTATTCTTTAAGTTTTTCATTTCATTTTCATTTCTCACTTTTTCCCCTCTTCCCAGCTTCTGCCAAGCAGCAATTTTAAAAGTGTTATTTTTAGTCCCAAGCACAGGTCACAGCTTAGATACTTATTAAAATGAAACCAGTTGTGTTCTTACAAATGCCACTTTAGAGCTTTTGAATGTGTTTTCAAAGAAAGTTTTCTTAGATGACCCACTGGTTCCTGTTGGTTTTTCTTGTCTCACCTTGTGGGTTTTTTGTTTTTTTTTTTCATCCTAAGCTCTCTAAATGAAGTCATGGGGAGCTAGCCAGAAAAGAGGTTTTTCTGTCTGTGAGCCCTGGTCTGCCTTCTCCTCACAAAGATGGAGGCTGAACTTGGAAATGGTAAGAGGTTAGGAGAGAAGTGGTAGATGTAGGGACTTCACTGAGACCTCTATGGGCTTCTTGATCCCTGGTGGAATGTAAACTCTTTGAAGGCAAGGATGATCTCAATTGCATATTTGTATTTTCAGAGCCTGGCACATAGTAGGTATTGAATAAGTTGAGTCATGTCATCTTGATGAGGCATCACTGACCTTCCCATCCCAGATCTAAACTCTTCTTCCCATCTCTCCCTCCCTATCCCCTGTGCCTCTGCTTGGGCTGTGCCCAGAATACCCACCCTACCTTTGTTGAATACTTTGAAACCCATCATAGGCACCATCTCCTTCATGGAAACTTTCCTGATTCCCCTGATTCGTAAAGCCCTCACCTCCCTCCACCCCTTTTTTATACATCTTTGTTTTGTAACTCTCTAATGCACTGATGTAATATTGTGTCTTACAGTTATGTTTTTGTCTCATTCCCCAAGGACCACATCTTATTTCTACTTTGTATCTCCCCAGGCCAGTACCATAATATATGCTCTGCATACAGTAGACATTGAAGTGTCTTTTATCATTTGTTCTTAGGGCTCAGCCTTGAAGAATTCTTCCATCCTTGGAGTTCTCTAGACCTGTCTCCTTGAACCTGTAGTGGGAGGGAGGCCAGGAAAATAGGATGGGGAGAAGTGACTAAATAGTTAGATTGAGAAGCTTGGGAGTTGGGACTCTTGTCCTGTGGCTAATGCTTATCTCCTTCCTCAGCTTTCTCATCTGAAACAGGGAGGGTAGAGGGGTAGTTAGCATTATGGAGCTCTATTAATGATTATGATGAGGTTGCTGAGTTCTTTGATGTAGCCTGATGAAAGGCCTTATTAAATTGCCAGCATCTTTAATGTTGATTCCCTCAGGTTGTTGACATAGGGGCTGGGCTGGGTTATTAATTTCTCCCTCTTTTCTTTCCTCCCTCCCTTCCCCCCACCTCCTTTTATCCCTCTATCTGCTCCAGAGCAGGGAAGCCTTGGTTGGCAGTAGCAGTGACTTCAGTTTTGTTTTGAATTGGCCTCTGCTGTGTTGAGATGGAGATCTAAAAGTGCCAGACTAATTTCCAGAGGCTCTTGGTGGGGGTGAGGTGGAATGAAATGGAGGGGAAGAGCTACATCTAAGTGTGGAAGAAGGAGAATTGAATTAAGAAACAGAAAACCTAGGTTTAATCTACCACTGCTACTTACTAGCCACATGACTTTGGGCAAGTCACCTTCCTTATCTCAGCACTGCCCTTTCCTGTGGGAGGAGCACTTTCTAAGGGAAAGACTGCTGAATTTGAATTTTGAAGAACTGGGTTCTAATTTTGACTCTAACCTTGAATAAGTGACTTGATTTCTCTGGGCCTTAATTTCCTCATCTGTAAAATGATGGAGTTGGACTAGTTGATGGCCTCTTATTATCCTTCCAGCTTTTATTCTATTGACCCTATGATCCCCATGATATTCTGTCCCATCCCACTCCCCATTTCACTTGGTTGAAGTCTCTCCGTTTCACCATGAAGCCATTTCCTGACTCCTATGCAGTACCCCATGCCCAATTTCTCTCACTTTGTCTGAACTTCTCCATTTTAGTTGTTTGACCTCATAGAGGTGGCCTTTTACATATATCTATATCTATATATCTATATAATTTATATATAATCTTTATCTCCCCTTTGTGTATCTTGCATCCTGTACAGTACATCACATGTAATAAACACTTTCAAAATGTTGTTGAGTTGAATTTTCATAATGGAGATGATGTTTACCCTTCCCCTCTGCTGCATAGAGCCATTGAGGCAGGCTCTTTATCCAGTGTACAGGGCTTTATAAACATGAGCTATATTAATAAGGGTCTAAAAGATCCCCCAATATCTAGTACAATGCTTTGCACATAATAGATTTTTGTATGAGGGGAAAAAAAGGAACTGAATTCTGTGTAACTCTAATGACCACCAGCCTTGGCCTGGAGAAGAATGGAGAAAATGTAACTTTCTCCCTTTCTTGCACAGGTGGGAGACTATGGGGGTGTGTGGTGTGTGATTTTGCATATGTTGTCAGACATGGTAGTTGTGTTGGGTAGTTTTGCTGAACTCCTTCCTTACTTCCTCCTTCCCTTTTTCCTCCCTCCCTTCCTTTCTTCTTTCCTTCCTCCCTCCCTCCCTTCCTTCCTTCCTTCTTTCCTTCCTTCCTTCTTCCCTTCCTCTCTCCCCTCCTCCTTTCCTTCCTTCCTTCCCTCCCTCCCTCACTTCTTTTCATTCTTTGTCACACGGGGTGGATTTATTCTGGAAATAAGGTGATATAAAAACAAAAGATAACCATTAAAAAGCTAAAGGTGGTTGAATTGAACAAATGATAACCATAGCTGACTTCATATAGTGCTTTACAGTTTCCAAAGTACTTTACTTAATCTCACATTATCCTTACAACAGCTCTGTGAAGTGGGTGCTATACTATATTCCCATCTTACAGATGAAGAAACTGAGGCTCAGAGGTTGTTATTTCCTAAGGTCATACAACTCGTAAGTGTCTGAGGCAAGATTTGGACCATGTTTTCTTGACTACCAGTTTAATACTCTCTTTGCTATTCAGGGAAGAGACCCTGGGAACACATTTGTTCATTTCTTCCTACTTGGAAGATGCAGAAGTTTACAAAGTGGTCAGGGGGAAGTGACTGACCTAAAAAAAACCTAAATATTTGTAGAGTACCTCATATGTACTCAGTCTTATGTCAGGCTGTACCTGTGGAGAATATGAGAGGAGTGGGAGTATCTAATATGTCCATAGCACTAATAGGTTGCAAGGTGCTGTTGTTTTCATTATTCCAAATGGTCCTCACAGCAACTCCAGGAAAGAGACAAAGGCAGGCCTTTCCCCCCCCCCATTTTATCAATCAATCAATTAACATTTATTACGTGCTTACTGTGTGCCAGGTGGGCAGCTAGGTGGTGCAATAGAGTATTGGGCCTGGAGTCAGGAAGATCTGAGTTCAAATCCAGCCTCAGATTCTAGCTGTGTGATCCTGGGCAAGTCACTTAACCCCTATTTTCTTCATTTCCTCATCTGTAAAATGGGGACACATTGGAGAAGGAAATGGCAAACCACTCCAGCATATTTGCCAAGAAATTATCTTTGTCATGAAGAGTTGGATGTGATTGAATGAACAACAACAAATGTGCCAGGTGTTGGGGTACAAAAAGAGCCCCCCCCGAAAAAAACCAAAACAGAAACCCAGTCCCTACTCAAGGAGCTTACAATCTAAATTTTACAGAGGAGGAAATTGGGACTTAATAGTTTGATCCCAAATCACATAGCTTTCAAGTGACTGAGCAGGGATAGAAGCCTGGGAACCTCACTCCAAATCAAGCTTTCTTGGTACTTCTCTAGCAAAAGATGAGGTCCTGTCCTAAAAAAAGCTTAGTGTCCTTGGTAAGGAGTTGGGGGGAGGGGCAAAGGGGACCAAAATGAAATAATGAAAGAAAATAGGAGACAGTATTTTGATGATCTCTATAAATGGACTGGAAGTTCAGAAAGTCAATCAATGAGAAAATATTTATTTAGTGCCCTCTATGGACCTAGCAGTATACTGGCCACATAGAAAAGGAAGCTTTGTCAGGGAAGGAATCATAAAGAAGGCTGGACTCTGGTGAAGTCAACAAGCATTTATTAAGCACTTACTGCATACCAGCCTCTGTGCTAAGCACTAAGTATCCAAAGAAAGGCAAAAACATGTGCCTATTCACAAGGAGATCAGAGTCTAATGGGGGAGGTAACATGTAAACAACTATGTAGAAAAACAGATCTTGAACACTGGACTGGGCATCATTCAGGTCTCCTCTGAGATGGGGAGAAGGGGAATGCTGTCCCTCTGAGCTAATTTCAGGGGGAAGGCACTAAGGTTATAGAGGACTAAGAAGGCTTCTCGAAGAAAGTGGCACTTTAATTAAGACTTGAAGGAAGCCAAGGAAGCAGAGATGAGGAGGGAGAGAGTGCCAGGCATGGGGTCAGCCAGTGAAAATGCCCAGAGTTGGGAGCTGGAGCATTATGTGAGAGGAACAACAAAGAGGCCAGAGTCACGGGACCACAGAATATGTGGGGAAAAGTAAGATGCAAGAAGACTGGAAAAGTAGGAAGGGGCCAGGTTAAAAAGGGATTAAAAGCCAGACAAAATTTTACATTTGATCCTGGAAATAATACCAATAGGGAACCACTGGAGTTTATTAGTTTATTAAGTAGGGGCATGGTCAGACCTGCCCTAAAGGAAGATCAATTTAAAGCTGAGTGGAGGATAAACTAGAGGGGAGACTTGAGGCAGGGATACCAACCAGGAGGCTGTTGCAGTAGTCAGTGAGTGAAGTGATGAGAGTCTGTACCAGGGTGGTTGGGAGATGGAGTATCTTGTGCTAGGAACATGAAGGACAGTGTCAGAAGAGAGAAAGGAAGCATATACAAGAGATGTTGTGAAGGTAGAAACAATAGCACATGGCAACTGATTGGAATGGGGGTGGGGAGTGAGAGGGAGTGAGAAGTTGAGGGTAACAGCTAGATTTTGAGCCTGGGTGGCCCAGAGGATGGTGATGCCCTTAACAGTAATAGGGAAGTTAGGAAGAGGGGGAGGGTTTGGGGAAAAGATAATGAATTCAGTTTTGGACATGTTGAATTTAAGATGTCTATGACACATCAGGGGCAGCTTGGTGGCACAGGATAGAGAAGACTCATCTTCCTGACCTCAGATACTTACTAGCTGTGTGATCCTGGGCAAGTCATTTAATCCCGTTTACCTCAGTTCTTCATCTGTAAAATGAGCTGGAGAAGGAAATGGCAAATCACTCCAATATCTTTGTTAAGAAAACCCCAAAGTGGGTCACAAAGAGTTGGACATGACTGAAATGACTAAGCAACCACCACAACAAATGAGACATCTAGTTTGAGACATCCAGTAGACACTGAGAGATGCCCTGGAATGGACTAGGGTAAGTAGAGAAGAGGAGGAGGCTAGGTATTCTAGGCTAATGAGGCAGGATTCTGGGGAGCACATGAACGCTTATCCTGTAGACTGGGTTGGGGGACCAAGGAGTCAATCAGCGAAGTTGGATAGGTAGAGTGAAATTGTTCTTTTTCTTAGGTGCTGAGTTTTTAGCCCCTTTAGTAAGGTAATACTTGACTCCACCTTCCCTCAGGGGAATATGTGGACATTCAGAGAAGCCTAACGCATACTATTTTTCACTTTCTTTTTTTTGTTTGTTTGTTTGAGTCTTCTTGTACAAAATGAGTGATATGGAAATGTTTTACATGATTGCACAGGTATAACCTATATCAGATTGCTTACTGTCTCAGCAAGACGGTAGAGGAGGGAGGGAGGGATAGAATTTGGAACTCAAAACTTAAAAAAAAAGTTTAAAATTGTTTTAACATGTAATTGGGGAAAAGAACATATTATTTAAAAAATTTTGTTAAGGTTTTATGTGTAGATGTAGGTAATCTCCACCACTAAATAGAAGTCTAGTCTTTATTGAAAATGACATCATTCTGGGGGTTCATTTCACTTGGCTTCCTGCAGAACCACCTCTGTTCAGGTGTTGGCCTGGTCCCAGAGCCTGGGGGTCATCCCCAGGGGCACTCATAGATTTTTTTTTTTTAAAGGCAGTTGGGGTTAAGTGACTTGCCCAGGGTCACAATCTAGTAAGTGTGTCAGGTGTTTGGTCTGAAATCAAATTTGAACTCAGATCCTCCTGACTCCAGGGCCGATGCTCTATCCACTGTGCCACCTAGCTGCCCCAGCACTCATACATCTGATCAGTAACCCCTTATTTACCCTTCACTCCCATCTGAGTGAAGCATTGTCTTAAGGAAAAGTCAGAGAAATTGCATGTCTCTACACCATGGATCTGTTCACATGCAAGAGAAATTTGAGCAAGCCTCTTCTCTCTGGTTGGGCAGGAATCTGCCCAATGGAAACCCTTGCTCCTTAACTTCCTTTTTGACTTTGAAAAGTGGTAGAGACTGTGACCTGTAGAGAGGCAGCTTGGTGTGGTGGAAAGAACACTGAATCAAGGGTTTGGAGACTTACAGGCTAGTTCCTGGCTTTACCACCAACTAACTGTGGGACTTCACATAGTTGCTTAACTTCTCAGCATCTCCGCTTCCTCTTCTGTAAAGTGTACTAGATAGAGAGGGCACAGTCTGAGTCCTACAGTGTAAATGATGATAACGATAACAAATATTTTATGTTTAAATGGCATTTATATAGCCCTTTACTGCTTACTAAGCACTTTGTTATCTCATTTGATCCTCACAATAATCCCATGATGTAGGTGCTGTAGTATGTAGTATCCTCATTTTCCAGA
Source organism: Vombatus ursinus (assembly GCF_900497805.2). Taxonomy (NCBI): domain Eukaryota; kingdom Metazoa; phylum Chordata; class Mammalia; order Diprotodontia; family Vombatidae; genus Vombatus; species Vombatus ursinus. The sequence continues at coordinate 50,430,742 of NW_020954585.1, forward strand.
TGAGGAGACTGAAGCTATGAAAAGTTAAGTAACTTTTCTAGGTTCATATAGCTAGTAAATGTTCAAGGTAGAATTTGAACCTAGTCCTTTGGGACTCCAAGTCCAGTATCCTGTTAAATGTAATATACACTTGTATATTACCTTGTATATATCCTTGTACATAATAGAACTTCACAATTTCAAATGTAATCCTCTTTTTCTTTTTTTTTTTTAATATTGAAATGTTCACATTTGTTGTTTCAGTTAGGTTCGTAATAAAAGACAAATAAAGTGAACTAGATGATTGTTTCCAGCTTTAACATTTTCTGGTGATTTGGGTTGAGTGTGTTGTTTATGTTTTTAGTCTCCCTGACACCCCCAGGCTTGGATGTGCTTCAGTCCCTCTGCTCTTCTCACTAGGATTTTTACCAAGTTGAAAGAGATCTGTTATGTCTTAGATGAATGGGAAACCAAAGCTTCAGCCAGGTGCCCAGGGTCCCCATCTTCTGGGACTCCCTCAGCACGTGTTAAGCAGGCAGAAACGGTAATGAAATAGTCCCTCTCTCAAAAAGCTCACATTCATTGGGGGAGATCACCTGTACTCTGTCTCCTCCCACCTGCTGGTAACCTATACAGAATCTACAGCAGTAGAGGGAGTTTTCATACTGGGTATTCCCTACAGTAATGAAATCATAGCTTCCAATGAAAAACAGACACCATTCACATAGGTATAATCAAATTCAAGCCATACCTATTCTTTAGGAAGATCACTATGGCAGCTGTGTGGAGGATGGATCGTCCCCATCAGTCCTCTGAAAGCAGGGGCAATAATATCCTTTCCAAGCTGGGCTCACAGTGCCTATAGCTAGATTGTAAGCTGAGGCGAGGGGGAAATTTTTTCCTTTCCACCAGGCCCCTGGAGGCCCTCTAGGAAACAGCAATATCTCCTGCCTACCAGAAGTGAGGGAAACACGGTAAGCAGACTTCATTTTCCCCACCAAAGGTGTCACAGACTTCCCTGGCTAGCAGCAGCCACCATTTAAGCCAGTGCCCTTCACTTCCCTATCCACTGAGTGGGTGTCAGTGGGCCAGAGGTGGGGAACCACAAAATAAGCCCTTTCTGGGGAGGAATACAGGAATGCCCTGATTGTGTTTCTTCCACCCACCTTTCTCCCTCCTGCTCACACACCTCATTGAGATTGCATGTTGCTATGCAGCTGTAAAATCAGGCAGCCAATCATAGGCCGGAAGACAGAGACAGGGAGACAGGCAGCTTCAGGGCAGCTCAGAGATGCCTGGGTGTCCAGCTGGAGCACAGGGATCATGGACTCCTAGAATATCAAAGCTGGAAGGGACCTCAGAGACCATCTAGTTTAGGGCCTCTCAGAAAGGCAGACCCTGAGAGAGGACTGCTCAGGGGCATGTGACAATTAGTGACAGAGCTGGCACTGGAATCTGTTGCTCCTGAGATTTTGTGGTCCCTTTTGTTTCCACAACATTCTTTTTCCCTAATGCTGTCTGTTGGCGGCCTCATTTTCCAGTCAGGTTTAGCAGTTGGTTCTGTTTGTTTGTTTATCTATCTATCTGGCTATCTGTCTATCTATCTATCTACTTATTTTTAAGGCACTGCCCAGTCGATTAGAATTATTCTCATTGTTGAGATTCCCAAATGTCTTTCAGACATCTTGAACTGGATATCCAGTAGATATCTGAAACTCATTATGTCCAAAACAGAACTCGTTATCTTTCCCCCTAAACTCACCCCCCCCCCACTTCTTACCTTCCCTATTACTGTAGAGGACAACATATTCCTCCCTATCTCTCAGGCTCATCTTGGACTCCTCACTCTCCCTTACACCTTATATCCAAGTTTGACAAGACCTATCTATTTCATTTTTGCAATATCTCCTAAATACCTTCCCTTCTCTCCTCTGACACTGCCACCATTTTGGTGCAGGGCCTCATCACCTCATTACTCTATTACTGCAATAGCCTGCTGGTGAGTCTACCTACTTCAAGTCTCTCCCCACTCCAATCCATCCTCCTTTCAGCCACTGAAGTGATTTTCCTAAGGCACACGTCTGATCATGTAACCTCCCTAACTCAATAAGCTCCAGTGGCTTCCTGTTGCTTCCAGAAGCAGATACAAAATGCTCTGTTTGGCATTCAAAGCCTTTTATAACCTAGTACCCTTCAACCTTTCCAGTTTTCTTACACCTTACTTACTCCCCAACATGGACTCTTCAATCAGGTTACACTGGCCTCCTGGCCATTCTACAAACAAGACACTCTATCTCTCTGCTCCAGGCATTCTCTCAGGCTACCTCCCATGCCTCAAATATTCTTCCTCCTCCAGTCAGACTACTAACCTCTCTGGCTTCCTCTAAGTCCCAACTAAAATCCCACCTGCTGCATGGAGAAGGCTCCAACCATTTAATTCCAGTGCCTTCCCTCTGTTAATTATTTCCTATTTATCCTATATGTAGCTAACTTTGTATATATTTGTTTGCAAGTCTCCCCTATTAGATTGTAAGCTCCTTGAGGGCAGGGACTGTCTTTTGCTCCTTTTTGTATCCCCAGAGCTTAGCATAGTGCCTGGCATTGTATAAGTTATTAACAAATGTTTATTGAGTTGAATTGGATTTGAATTTAATTGAATTAATATTGAATTAATATATGTTTATTGAATTGAATTCGAACACCTAGTCAGAGGTTTTATCAAGGGCAGGGGCTCTTAACTTTTTCTATGTCATGGACTCCTTGAATAGTCTGGTGAAGCTTAGAGACCACTTCTCAAAATTGTGTTTTTAAGTGCATAAAATAAAATACATAAGATTACAAAAGAAACCAGTTATATTGGGGAAGGGGCTAAATTTTTTTTTTACTTGACCTATAATTTAATTGCTCTGAGAACTCCCAGTGAGGAAACTCCTTCTCCTTCTCTGTAGTTTAGTCTTAAGAGAGTTGTCTGAAAGCAATGAGAAGCTGAATAATTTCCCCAAGGTCAAACAGTCAGTGTATGTTGGAGGTGGCACTTGAACCCAGGTTTTCCTGACTCCGAGGCCAGCTATCTATGCACTAGGCACACTGCCTCTCAACACTGAATATAGCCAATTTAAAAATTATATACTACTACTAATAATTAACATTTATATAGCTCTTTAAGGTTTGCAGAGTGCTTTATAAATATTATCTCATTTTGTCCTCACAGCTACCCTGGAAAGTAGGTATTATTGTTATTCCCATTTTAAAGCTGGGGAAACTGAGGCAGATAGCAGTTAAGTGACTTTCTCAGGGTCACACAGAAAGTAAGGATTCTGTGGCAGGATTTGAACCCAGATCTTCCTGACTTCAGGTCCACCATGCCACCTCATAGAGTCAGATATAGAATGTTAGAGATGGAAGAGATTTTTGAGATAACTTAGGTGCTTCCAATCCTTTCATTCCGCAGATTTTTCAGGTCCCATTCATGTTTATATGGTGCTATAAACTGTAAATTACTCTCCTGGTAATTATCACCCCCTTCCTATACACACACAAATATTAATTTATAGATAAGAAAACTATGGCTGTGACTTAACCAAGGTCCTGCTGCCAGTAAGTGTCAGGGCTTAGGACTTGAGCTCAGATCTTACTCCATGTTAAATGGCGTATACAGCACCCAGCTACCTCTAGAAGTGTAGATTTGTCCAAGTTCACAAAGGAGCCTTCCTCTGCTGCTAATCTACCTCTTCCCTCTTCGTTGTAGACATTCTCATAGTCAACTCCTAGTCCTCCGTTTCTCTGGATGATGTTGGACAACATTGTCCTGATATCCTCAATACCTAGCAAAATACCTGGCACATAGTCGGTGCTTAATAAGTGCTTGGTGATTGAAAAAGCAAACCCACAGCCCAGCTCCAAACCTCCTCTTTTCTATTTCCTCCTCTTCACTTCCGAGACTCCAAGGACCCAAGTGACTGATTTGGGGCTCACTTCAGTTTCCTCTGTCCAGTTTCTGACAGAGGTGCTGACCCACAGTAGCCTGTTCATTGATAGTTGGGCTGAAGGCATAGAAAAGGGGAGAAACAATGGTAATTCCAAGTAGGAAAGAAGATGGTGAAAAACTGTGGTAGAGCTAATGGAAAAATGAAGATTCTGCCTAGCTAGGAACGAGTCACAGTATCTTTGAGATCACCTGGTGAACCTGCCTTAGGTTTGGGCTAATTGCTGTGGTCCAGCTGTCTAGCAAATTCTCTTCCAGCCAAACAGCTGGCCCTTTCTCTAGCGGCGCCCCCCTCCCCCCCCCCCACCCCGTTTGCCTGCTCTTCTGGCCTTTGGTGGCCTTCATCTCCAATCTGTAGTGTCCGCTGGTTGAATTGGCTTCTAGCCTGCAGGCTGCAGAGTGCATGGGCAGTGATTCCCAGAACTCTGCAGACCTGCACCAGCTACATCTGCATCTCTCCTCGTTATGTAATGAAAAGGCATTCCTCTTAGAGTTGGTGAGCTCAGATACTGGCTTTGACACTTCCTTTGCATGACCCTTGATTTCTCTGTGCCCTAGTGCCCACTGCCATATGTAACAAAGGAATAATACATTCCTAACCTACCTCTTGGAGTTGTGGGGAAAGTTCTTTGGAAACTTTAAACCCACATTGACATATCAGTTGTTCTGTCTGTTTGGAACAAACAGGGAGGGAGTGGCATAGTGGAAAGGGGGCTGGATTTGGTATTAGATGACCTGGTTATGAATGCTGACTCTAACTAACTGTGTGACCTTGGGTAAGTCACTAAACCTCCTTGGGCCTCAATTTCCTTATCTGTAAAATGAGGGGACTGGACTAGCTGACCAGAGGTCCCTTGGAGGTATGGATCTGGGAGTCTCTCCTGCACAGATAGGCACCTGGCCCCAGGTCAGCTTGCTTCTTTGCCCTTCACTGAATTTGGGAGGCCATTACTCTCTGGAAAGGTGGAGATGGTGAGAAGTTAGCATTTGGTGCAATCAGGCAACACCTCATTTCTTGTCTTTTCAACTTTAAATAGGGAGTCCTTATGTCTAGAATACACTGAGTATCACCTTCTATGTAAAGCCTTTCCTGATTTCCCTTGCTGTTACTGTCCATCTTCTCCATTTACTTTGTATATATTTATATATGTATACATTGTATCTCACTCTCATCCTTTCAGAATAAAAGCTCCTTATATATTTCATCTTTGTTTCCATTTCCTCAGGGCCTGGCACATAGTAGGTGCCTAATAAATACTTACTGTTATTTGCCTTACGTTTTGAGCTGGTGACAAGATAGACGTCACCATCCAGTTTACAATTAAATGTACTATAATTTATCAAGGGCCTCCTGTGTATAGAACACTGTGAGAAAATGATAAATTTAGATTCGATATAGTTTCTGCCTACTCGGAACTTACAGTCTAAGAGACTTTAGAAAACATTAAATTCAACTTCCTCATTTTACAGATGAGGATACTGAAGGTCAGAGAGGTGAGAGTCACATAATTAACTATGAGCACTTCACATGTTATCTCATTTCATCCTCTCGAAGGTGCTGTTATTATCCCTATTTTACAAATGAGGAAACTGAGGATGAGAAGGGTAAAATGACTTGCCCAGGGTCACACAGCTAGTAAACATCTGAAGCAGGATTTGAACTCCAATCAAACTAACTCCGAAGTCCATTGCTTTACCGTTACAACATCTGGCTACCTTGACTTTAGTCCTTTATGGAATAGGCCTATATACTGTGCAGTTTGGTGGGAAGAGCCCCGAGAGTGAGAGGTGGTGAGGAGACCTGAGTTCTAATCACAATTCTATCATTGCCCCCGGGGAACTTCTTTGGGCCTTACTTTCTTCTTCTGTATAAATGGGAATGCTGTCTGCCCTACCCTCATAACACAAGATAGATAATATATCTGTTTGAGATGTATGTAAGTGCTGGATAAGGGTTAGGAATTGTTTTTGTCCTTGGGAGGGAACTTCTACAAGGGAGTATGGTGTCCTCGGATTGGTGGAGAAGCAGCTGTTGGCATTTCCACCCCTTCTTTTCCCCACCCCCACCTCCACCCCCCAAACACAGGCCTTGGCTCTGACTGTGGTGGATCTTGTTCCCTGCCTTTGATTGTTTTTTTGATCTTACTGCTTCCTGTAGGTTCCAGGCAGCTGCGAAAAGTTGTTGTGGTTTTATAACTGAAGTGTCAGTAGTCACTGTCTCCCTAGTGGGTGAGGAGGAGGTTATACAATTGTCCTGGCAAGGGGGAGAGGTGTGATTGGACAGTGATAGAGGTAGGAGTGTGTGAGTGGGAAAGGAGGGATGAGGTGGTATGAGAATTCTCGAGGCTTCTCCTTCCTTTCAAAACCTTTGTGTTCTGTTGCTTTTGTTCTGGCTATCCAAATTCCTCCCGGCCAATGTGAGCAGAAAATTCAGCCTTTCACTTTGCTCTTTAGTCTTATTCATTCAGGGGCTGAGCCCAGGAGGTCCCAGGTTGAAGACAGGGCTAAGTTCCTTAGCCCCTCATGGGCACGTGGTGCCATGGAAAGAACACTGGGTCTGGAGTCTCAGAGGATCAAATCCCACTTTAGACCCTTAGTACCTGTGTGACCTTGGACAAGTCCTTTCACTTCTGAGCCTCAGTTTCCCTTTCTAGAAATTCAAGGGATTGGATTTAGATGGTTTTAAAGGTCTCTTCCAGCTCTGATTCTCTGATCCTATGATCAGTCTTTTATTCCAGGATTACTTGCAATCGTTTCAGAACCTAGCCTTCATGAAGTTCCTATCGCCACATCTGCTACACAGTCTGCTTTCCTTTAGACATTTTTCGTGGGTTGGAGGGGGTGGGGACAGTAGGGATCACATTAGGTCTCATTCAGGCGTGTGGACTTGGGGGCTTCTTTGCCATGCTGCATCTCTTGTCTTCACAGCAAATTTGTTTTTCTTTCACTTGATTGTTCTCTTGGGGCTGTCATTTTAGTTTGCATTGCCTCCCTCCTCTCAACCTCAGCAGAAGTTCCCTTAGTTGCCTTACTGAGCTTAATGTTTTTGCCATTAGGGATTCCCTCTCTTACGGCATAGTGCTGACGCAGAACTCCTCTAGGATCTTGGCCTCTGTGTCTTAGAGGTCTTGTCTTCTTGTTCTTTGGAGCACCCTTGGGAAGGAAGGTACGTTGGCAGACAAGGCTTGGCTCTTTTTCCACTGGGGGAAAACTGAGACACTGAGGAGATTCTGTGACTCATTTGTCCCGGTGGAGCGGAATGGAATAAGGAGTGGATCCCTGGGCTTTTGTCTAGTATTCTTTCCACTGGGGCAGTAGTGCGTAATGTTTTTTAAGCTTGTGATTAATCTGTGAATACCACCCTTCTCTCCTTAATCTAGCCATGTAGTGACTCAGGATAAATAACCCAGTCTTTTATCTGTTCATATCTCTAGCCATAGTTGTATCTTGGGGGTGTGTGTGTGTGTGTGTGTGTGTGTGTGTGTGTAAATGCCTGATAGCTCTTTGAGGCAGTTATAACTAGGAAGAGAAGAGAAGCTGTTAATGAGATATGTTGTTAAATCGTTTTCAGTTGTATCCAACTCTTTATGACCCAATTTGAGGTTTTCTTGGCAAAGATACTAGAGTGATTTGCTATTTCCTTCTCCAACTCATTTGACAGATGAGGAAACTGAGGCAGAGTTAAGTGACTTGCTCAGGGTCACACAGCTAGTAAATGTCTGAGGCCAGATTTGAACTCAGCAAGAGGAGTCTTCCGGACTCCAAGCCTGGCACTCTATCTACCTTGCCACCTGGTTGCCCCATATAGAATTTAGTAGGTGCCTAATAAATGATCAATGATTGGTCTAGCAGAACCCCCCTTTTATAAATTGAAAAAAATGATACTTAGTGCTGTACAGTAACTTGTACATGGTCATTCTGTTAGTAAGTGTTAGAGCTGGGACTCAAACCCATACCTCCTGAATCCAAAATCGATATTTTTTACTGTTACAACATGTACCCCAGTGGGAAAACAGCACTTTGGAATCTCCAGTTCTAGAGGTTGATATTGAATACTAGCATATTATAGACAGAGGGAAAGGAGACATCAAGTCTGCTAGTCCTAAATGAGTCCCTTGAAGATCACTAGGGCATCACTTAGGTGGGGCAGTCTCCCTCCTGACTGACCTTGCCTTATGTCTCCCCCTCTTCCCCAACCATGCATTTCTACTTGCAGTTTGATTTCTTAAGCAGAGCCTTCAACATCAGCTCCTCAGCAGTGGCCTCCTCCTCACCCTGTAATCATCCATGACCCTGACTTGTGAAGAATGAATGCCTTATAAGGAAACGTATCTATTAAGCATTCAGGAAATTTCTCCAATAATTCTTCCCTCTGAGTGAGGAAATAAAACTTTTCATTTAGTGATATCTACTGCCTGAATCAGCAAGTATTACTGGGCACTGTGAGGGGTGTATTAGAGAAGTAGATGACAAATACTCCCTGGAGAAGGGGTTCTTAACCTGAGCTAGATTTCTGGGGCACCATCAACCTGGAAGGAAGAAAAATTACATCTTTATTTCAATTTAATGCCTTTCCTTTGGAATCCAGTATTTTTTATCGGAGGCATTTAAAAACATTATTCTGAGAAAGGGATCCTATGTTTCTCCAGTTGGCCAAAAGAGTCCATGACCCAAAAAAGGTTAAGAACCCCTGGTCTAGATGCACAGTCTAGCTGGGGAGACAAAAATCATTCATCTGAAATGGAAAACAAAACAATGCATAACAGGCGATAAAATATATGGTATGATGCTGTCAGCAGCCAGGAAAGTATTCAGTTTGAGCTGCAGTAATCAGAGAGGGCTTCCTGGAGGAAGTGGGCCTTAAGCTGGCCATCGAAGGATCCCATTCCTTTTTTTTGTCTACCTCCCTGCACACCCAGTAAAACCCAAGTCTGTGATTGTGGTGTGGTGGAGAGAATTCTGGATTTTGAGTTCTAATGATGGATTCTGATGCTTCCCACTGTCCCTTATTATCTGAGTAGTCACTTAACCTTTTTAGGCCTCAGTTTTTCCTCTGTAAAATGAGGTCATTGGACTAGATGTCTTTGGAAATCTTCTGGTTCCAGTTTGAATCCCTTGACCCTAATGTCTCAGGAAAATTCATTTTCTCAAAACAACAACAAAATTTGTATGAATTGATAGAGGGTGAAATGAGCAGAACTAAGAGAACCATTTTATATATCAGCAAAAATATTGCAAAGACAAACAACTTAGAAAAACTTAAGAACTCTGGTTAATGCAATAACTAACCATTATTCCAGAGAGCTAGTGATGAAGCATGCTGCCTACCTTGTGACAGAGAGGTCGTAGACTCAGGGTATAGAATGAGACATGCATACAAACATACATAAATAAATGCATGTGTATATATACACACATATATGTATATATTTGATATGACCAATGTGGGAATTTGTTTTGTTTGACTGTGCATATTTGTTACAAGATTTTTGTTTTTTCCTGATGGGAGTGAGGAAGAGAGCAAGAAAAAAAGAGATTTTGTTAATTAGAAAAATATAAAAGAAAATAAAAAGTAAATTCATCTTCTCTCCTTAGTCATAGGATCATACATTCCAAGCTAGACAGGACCCTTGGGGTTATTGAGTACAACTTTTATTTTATGGATGAGGAAACTGAGGCTCACGGTTGTTAAGTGACTTACTTGCTCAGGTCAACCCAGCTAATAAATACCTGAGGTAGTTCAAATCCAGGTCTTCCTGATTCCAAGTTCAGGACTTTAATAATAATGATAAAAATGGTTTTTATATAATGCTTTAAGGTTTGCAAAGCCCTTTACATGTAGTCCTTTTAACACTGGGAGGTAAGTGCTATTATTACCCTCATTTTCCAGATGAGGAAACTGAAGCAAAGAAAGGTTAAGTGACATACTCAGGGTCACACAGCTAGTATCATGAGAGATTTGAATCAGGTCTTCCTAAGGACAAGGCCAGTCTTCCATCTCCTGTGCTACTTTACTGTAACCTTTCCCCGAAGTGTTTTCTTATCAATCTCCTTTGGATGCTCTTCTCAGTAGTGGAATATCACATCCTGCAGGTGCCTTTCTGTTTGCCTCTGATCTCACACACTGGGGGGAGAAGCTGACCTAGCTCAGCTCACAGGGGAGAGAAAGAACAGCCTCTTGGGAGCTGGAGTCAGTGAGTGGCTTCTCTTTCTTATTTCAGAAATAAGCACATCCCTTTGCATCCTGTCCAGAAGACAGGCTTTTTTCCGGTTAGGAAATCGTGTTGTATGGGTTGCATGGAGGGATGCTAAAAGGTTTGTGTTCAATGCCTCTGGCTGTCCATTCAATAGAAATATTTCTACCCGTGTATCAGGTTGTGTCTCAACTGGAGGGAAAGGAGCATACTTCTTGATTGTTTTACCAAAAGCTAGTTGGCTAGTTGCCCATCCTCTTTGCTTCCTGTTGTCTTTGACTCCCTCCCCTGCTTCCCCATTAACCTGATGTGGCCATCATCCAGGCCTCCCACCACCATAGGGCTCTTGACCCTAATGCTCAGAAATCCTTTGGCTTTTCAGCTTCACCTCAAGACTTGGGGCCAAAGGCAGATTGAATTTGGCAGAGGGTTCTGTGGTCCCAAAAACCTCCTGTCCTGACCCTCAAGAAAATTTATACTGCAACAACATTGTAGAGATACACAGTTTTGAAAGACTTAAGAACTGTGATTGGTGCAACAATTACCCATGATTCCAGAGACCCAATGATGAAGAATGCTATCTACTTCATGACAGAGAAGTGATGGACTCAGGATGCAGACTGAGACGTATTTTTGGACATGGCTGAGATGAGAATTCATTTTGCTTAACCATACATATTTGTAGAAGAGTTTTTATTTTTATTTTTTCAGTGGAGGGGAGGATGATGGGAAGGAGGAAAATAAATGCTTGCTAACTGAAAAAAAATAAAATCCAATTACAAAAAAAAAGAGAGAGGTAGAGAAAGAAGTATATAAAAAAAAGAACAAAAATTAGATCCAAAGACCAATGTGTGAATGCCTAACTAGATAAATACCTTATAGAAGGGAATGGGAGAGGTTGGTCTTGCCAAAGAGGGGAACCGGGGAAGCTATTAGTAGCATCCTTCTCCTACCTCACCACCCCATCCTAGCTTACTTTTCCATACATTCTATTAGCATGTAAATTCCTTGGGAGTAAAGATTTTTTGGGGGGGAGGGGTGTGGATATTTACGCCACGCAGTATGGTGCCTGGCACATAGTAGCCACTTAATAAATGCTTATTGATTTATTTTCAAGGCACAGCATGGAGGCGGCCCTGCCCCCACTTGGTTTCAGCTGATCAGAGCTATGTTGTCATCCTCTGTTTTTTCTAGTCACCCACCTGCATGAAGGTGGAATGGGGAGGAGGGGCACAATCTCATCCATGTCTGTGTCACTTTCAGCTTGGCTGCCTTAGCCTGTGGAGAGATAGAAATTCTAGCCCCACCAAGGAAGGATGATTACAATGGAGGGACACGTATGATTCACCCTACTACCTCCCCCTCCAAATCTTTTGGTCTTCCCAGACATGACTACTCATTAAGGTAGAGGGATATGGACTGAGCCTGTAATTTTATTGGTACAAGGAACTCCCAAATAAGGAAACTCCTTCTACCAATGTAGATGGTAAATGGTACTTTCTCTGCAACTTATACTGACTTATATGCAGAGTTGAGCAGCTTTAGAGGTGAGACTTGAACCCAGCTCTTATGGGCTCTGAGGTCAGCTTTCTAGCCACTACACCCAACTGACTCTGTTTTCTAAATACACAAGGTCAGGGACCCTGGGCAAATCACTAAACTCTGATTGCCTCAAAAAAAAAAAATACTCAAGGCTCATTCCTGACTCATTCTGGACTAGATGGCATCTGAGAACCTTTCTAACTGAGATTGTGTGATTTCTTGACTCATTTCATTGTGAGAGCTAGCATTAAGAGAGCATTAACAGAGGAAGAAACAGCACAGGAGACTTGGGGATGTTAGTTCCAAGAGTTAGAGAGCTTCAGCTACTTGTTATCTCCTCCAGGGAGTTAAAGCAGTTCCCTGGCCTTTGTAGCCTATGTGTAGATACCCTCACACCCTCACCCTGCCTGCTGACATAGAGGCCAAACAGGACCACAGCCTAGGGCTCATACCTCTTCCTGCTCAAGAGCAAAATGAACTCTAGGAGTTTACTGTTGAATACCAGGGGATGCCAATCCTGGAAAGAATGACAGCTTCAGTTTCTATCCCCTCTTTGTTGCTGTCTCTTGAGGCCTGGGGCGCCTTTCCCTCCCTTTCTTCCATACAATCTGTTAAGTTAGAATCTCACAAGGCTGGGTTGCAGCCAGATCCAGTCCTGTTTCCAACAAAGAGCTATGTGTGTGTGTGTGGCCTGTGAAACTGGTAGTCTTTGGACATTGGTTCTGGCCTTGATCAGGGGAGTAAAATGAGTCAGATGGGGAGGGGGGAAGTAAATGGAAGGGGGGTGTTGTTCCCCATTTTTGTACATGCCAAACCCTCTCCCAGCAGCCCTCTATTCCCATCATTATTATGCCTTTCCATTTGGGTGACTGAGTCCTCATGTCCTAATTTGGGATTCCCTCCAGACAGCACCCTATTATAGCTTGTCTGGTTAATCACGAATGTATTTATTAGGTATTATCCTGATAGTAATGATAGCTGTCACTGGGATTATAAATAAAGCTGACACGAAATGCAAGGGATATAGAATTCTTGGTAGAAGGAATTTCATAGTTTCCAAGCTGGAGTTTAAATAACTCCCTGGGAGACAACAGAAGGGGAGAGAAGAAAAAACAGTGTATCAATAATAAACAAATCTGTAACAGAGAAAGCTTAGTTTCATACTAAGCAGTCAGGAATGAGCCAGGGAACATGAGTTTAGTCTCATAGAAAGAGATGTGGGATCAGAATACTCACCTAGGACAGAGAGTAACCAAGGAGGAAGAAAAAGAAGGGATTCCATCTTGACTGATCTTGCATTTAAATTTAAGGTCCGCAGACAAAAACGTTGGGATTGGCCATGTCCCCTGATTTCTTAAGGTCTAGCTTTTGGTTGGGTCACTAATGAATTCCTCCAAAAGCCAAATGATTTAGCCCTTTTTCAGGAAGGTAGTAACAAGTGTCAGCCCTTGGCCACAACTTCACAGAATCATAGAAACTCACCTTGGAAACCATCCAATTCCACTTGTCGCAGCCTGGTATGAAGAAAGCAATGCTGAAAATGGAGGCCGACCTAGATTTGAGTCATATGTCAGTGACTTTACTGTCTCTGTGAACTTCAGGCAAGCCATTTCCTTTCTCAAGACCTCAGTTTCATCCTCCGTAAAATGGGAGGGTCAGATGCAATGATTTCTAATATTTTGTCCAGTTCTAAATCCTATGAGTCTGTTTACAATTTCTTAAGGTAGGGTAGGATGACCTTGTCAATGCCAGAATTACTAGAAAAGCCTCCAGATTTGGAGTGTGAGAGGGAAGAGGTCATGTAAGAGCCACATGTGTGTAATTTTAGAGCTGGAAGATACCTTAGAGATCATCTTGTCCAACTCCCATTTTTCAGCTGAGGAGCTGAGACACACTCAGGCCAATAGACGTTAACTTGGTTGGACTTCTAAGGTCCCTTCTGACTCTGATTTTTGTATTTGTCTAAGGCAAGTTACACAGCATGTTGGGGCCATATGCATGTTGGGGCCACATGCATGTTGGGGCCACATGCACACGTGTGTGTGTGTGTGTGTGTGTGTGTGTGTGTGTGTGTGTGTGCCTGTCTATGATTTCATCAGTTTAGGGAACTACCAGTAAGTAAACTTCTTACCAATGAATACCGTCATCTAAACCGCTACTTGATAGGCAGCGTGGTACACAGTGGAAAAACTGATGGCTGCTAACTATGTGATCTTGGGCAGTAATATGCTTATCTGGACCTCAGTTTCTTTTCTTTTCTTTTTTCATTCTTCTTTTTTTTTTTCAGGCAATTGGGGTTAAGTGATTTGCCCATGGTCACACAGCTAGTACGTGTCAAGTGTTTGGTCTGAGATCGGATTTGTACTCAGGTCCTACTGATTCCAGGACTGGTGCTCTATCCACTGTGCCACCTAGCTGCCCCATCAGTTTTCTTTTCTGTAAAATGAGAGGGATGGACTAGAATTCAGGGGAGGGGAACCTGTAGCCTCCAGGCCACAAGGGTCACACTTGAGGATATGTGGCCTGGAGACCGCAGATTCCCTGCTTCTGCACTAGATGGTCTCCAAGAACCCATCCCTTCTAGCTCAAAATCTATGAACCTACTGTCTTTATAATCTTCAATGCCCAGGCAACTGAGGTTTAAGTCTCTTACTGTTGAGTTGTTTTAGTCATCTCCAGGTTAAATTACCTTATCTCAGTTCTTTCATCTAATCTTTGAGTGGCTTAGTCTCAAAGTCCCTTAACAGTTTGGTTGCTCTCCTCTGTGTGCTTCAAGCTTGTCAAATCTTCTTAAAATGTGGCACCAAGAAATGAACAAAATATACTCCAGATGTGGCCTGACAAACATATAATGCAGTAGTACTATTTTGTTGTTGTTTAGTCATTTCAGTCATGTCTGACTCTTCATGACCCCATTTGGGGTTTCCTTGGCAAAGATGCCGGAGTGGTTTGCCTTTGCCTTCTCCAGCTCATTTTGCAGATGAGAAAATTGAGGCCAACAGGGTTAAGTGATTTGCCTCGGGTCACACACCTAGCAAGTGACTGAGGCCAGATTTGAACTCAGGAAGATGAATCTTCCTGATTCCAAGTCCAGTACTTTGTGCACTATGGTGGCAACTAGTTGCCCTCTTTAAGTCTTTTGCCAGAGATCAAATAGCTAGAATGTGTCAGAGGTAGGATTTGAACACGTCTTAGTGACTCTCAGGCTGGATCTTTTCTAATATGCCTGGGTGTGTTTGTGTGTGTGTGTGTGTGTGTGTGTGTATACATATATATGTATATTTATACATACACATATACATATTTGTATATGCATATATGTATATATATGTGTGTATATCACACACACACACACACACACACAGAGCATATGACACATAAACACAAAGATTTAGACCACATCCACAGTAGGGATTCCCAAGATCATCAAATGGAAGTGGGTAAGTGTCCCAGTTTTGAATTAATCTCCTAGCAAATAATAATGACAATTCACATTTATCCACTGCTTTAAGATCTACAAAATGCCTTCGTTCTAACCATTTTGTGAGGTAGGATGAGGATGCTGAGGCTCAGGGAGATTGACTTACCCCCATTCATACAGCCAGCAAGTATGAAAATCAAGATTCAAATGCAGATAAAACCACCACTACTACTACTACTACTACTACTACTACTACTACTACTGCTACTACTACTACTACTACTACTACTACTACTACTACTACAGTGATAATAGCTAGAATTTATATAACCCTTTAAGGTTTGCAAATGCTTTACAAATAGTATTAATTTGATCGTCATAACAACCCTGTGAGGTAGATACCAGTATTACCCCCATTTTACAGACGAGGACACTGAGTCAAACAGAGGGTAAGTGACTTGCTCAGGGTCACACTGCTGGTCAGTGCCTGATGCAGAATTCAGACATGTCTAGCCTATTTTCCGCTATATGCTGCTGCTTTTGAGTTGTGAGAGAGGCTCCCTTCTTAACATTTCTCCTCTTGGAAGCACTAGCAGCCACTCCTGGCTGACCCCACAGAAGGGCTGGAGAAGGGAGTTTGGAAGTATAACTGGCTTGCTAGGCTATGTGGCAGTCCTCCATTACCCCCTAGACCCCACATACCCGGAGCATGTTGGAGTGGGGATCCAAAATGGAAGAGTTGTGTGTCTGGGGGAGCCTCAATTGGGTTAAAACCATGCTCAGGAACTTGCAAAGCCCCAGGAAGGAAAATCTGCCTTTTCACTGAGACTGTCCATTTGACAAGCTGCCAGTTTTGTGCTAAGCCTCATTTAATAAAGATTTAGTCTGTGGGGACCTGTCAGTGGAAGCTGAGTTAAGAGAAAAAAAAACCACAAGAAAAAAGTGGGGGGAGGGGAGAATTACTGAAAGACTTTTTCTTTTTTCACCTTGGTGGGCTAGAGTATTCAACTCGACTTACCTGAAGTCTTGACAGTGAGCATAGGACTTAGATATCACTTTAAGTGTGGGAGAGTTCTTGGCCATCAGATGGAGAGCAGTAGGACTTTGAAAACTACTTTCAAAGTAAAGTAGTAAAGTAAAGTAAAGTAGTAAAGACCCTCCCTTAGCTGGGTGTGACTCCCAGCTCTTTCACTAATTTACCTGCTGTGTGACATTGGGCAAGTCACTTAACCCCTCTGAAATCTCACTTTTCTCAATTGTAAAATGGAGATAATAATAATAAAAAGTACCCATCTCGCAGGTTGGTTGTTAAGAAATTGTTTTGTCACTGTTAAAGTGTGTCATAAATTAGTTGCATCAGTGATCATTAACAAGCATATATTAAAAACCAATCATGTGCCTAGGAATATAAAAACAAAAATGAAACAATTCCTACAGGAGCTTACAACATGAACAAAGATTAGTGAATACAAATATGCATAATAAATAAAGTAATTTCTCTGAGGATGGGTTGGGTGTGTATACTTTTATGTGTAAATGTGGTTTCTAGGCTCTCTGAGAATCACATCTGAATCAGACCCTTACTAGCTGTGTGACCCTAGGCAAGCAACTTAACCCTGTTTGCGTCAGTTTCTTCATCTGTGAAATGAACTGGAAAAGGAAATGGCAAACCACTCCCATATCTTTGCCAAGAAAACAAGAAAAATGGTGTCATGAAGAGTCAGACACAACTGAAACGACTGAACAACATCAAAAATGGAAGTAATAACAGCATTTCTTTTGCAGGGTTATTGTGAGAATCAAATGAGGTGATATCTGTAAAGTTTTTAGCACAGTGTCTGGCATGTAGTAGGTGCTATAGAAATACTCCTTTCTGCTTCCCCTTGTACCAAGTCTCATCCCAAAGTTAGTGAAAGCACTAGGACAAATCATCCTGAATATTCCATCCCTTGCCGTATTGAATATAGGTTAAATGAAGTTAAAACAAACATGAAGGACATCTTCAAAGGGGAAAGGATATCCCAAATGGGCAATGTAGCCTGGTGGTTGGGGCAGGAATGTATGTGGAAGATGAGAAGGAGGGTCAACTGGCAGCAGACTCTGTGTCTCATAGTCTTCAGAACATATTAAAATGCAAAGAAGATTATCACTAGAAAATTGGCTACCAAGTGACTGTTTTTTTGGACATATTAACACACGGAGAACCATTTATTAAAGGCCCAAGGGATGACTGTTTGCATCTGTGGCATGAGTAAGCATATCTTTTTTTAAAATTGAAAACAGGGCAGTTCTACTTGTTATGAGAAATATACTCTATTTTGGATGTTGCCGTGACACTGAGCAGGTTTATTTGTGTCTCTTCTATTTAGTCTTCAAAGAGGAAAGCCTAGTGAAATTCTCCAGTGGCCAGGAATGAGTTCAGAGAAACTACATCTGTCATGGACAGTGATGGATTTGAGTTAGAGGTAGAATCTGGGTGGATAGCTTAGCCTTGGTTTTCACTGGACTTTTTTTATTGGGATCTTCCTTATTTTTGTCTCAGTGTCCCATTGTCACCAAGCATTGGCTGTCTTTTACTGAACACAGCAGGGAACACAAGC
Source organism: Vombatus ursinus (assembly GCF_900497805.2). Taxonomy (NCBI): domain Eukaryota; kingdom Metazoa; phylum Chordata; class Mammalia; order Diprotodontia; family Vombatidae; genus Vombatus; species Vombatus ursinus. Next base: position 50,448,463 of record NW_020954585.1, read on the forward strand.
AACACAGCGGGGAATTGTTAATAGTCTAGGGAACCAAACCGAGGGTCATCCAGCTTTGATTTCAGTCCTGAGTGGCTTCAGAGCAAAGGTGAGCATCTAGCTTGCAGTGCTTCTTGGGAAACTCTTTGAGAACTGAAGGTACAGGAGACAGTAGTACCACATTATTCTAGAGATCCAACTTCCATATGTGTGGTTGGTGAGAAGGAAATATGCCAGTTTTTCATGAAGAGGACTTTGATATGGGAAACCCTGTGTTTTGCCGAATTGCACGTATTTAAAATTTAAATCCTATCCTTGTATTAGGCCAAAACTTCTCCTTTCCCAGAGGAATCTCCCAACATCTGGCAAAATCATGGGGATAACAAAGGAAGATTTGGAACTGTTGGAATGACATTAGCATTGCCTAGCGATGGAGGGTTACCAACTGTGAAGGAGGAGGAAGAGCTACTAAAAAGCTGATAAATCCAACTGATGCCAATTTTGCTATTTGATTCCTTTCTAAGTCACCTGAGACTCACCTCAGGTGAGATCCCCAGTATGAGTCCAAGGCTTTGCCAAATATTGGCTTGAAATCGTCACTCTTTTTTTTAATTTTAATTTTTTTATTTAGTATTTTATTTTCCCCACTTATGTGTAAAAACAATTTTTAACATTTGTTTTTAAATTTTGAGTTCCAAATTCTCTCCCTTCCTCCCTCCCCCACCCATTGAAAAGGCAAGCAGTTTGATGAATGTTATACATGTGTAGTCGTGCACAACATATGCATAATGGTCATGTGGTGAAAGAAAACAGAAAAAAAACCAAGAAAAGTAAAGAAAATAAAAAAAATATGCTTCAATCTGTATTCAGACACCATCAGTTCTTTCTGTGGGGATGAATAACATTTTTCATCAGAAGTCCTTCAGAGTTGTCTTAGATCGTTGTATTGCTGAGAACAGCAAAGTCATTCACAGCTGATCATCCTAGAATATTGCTGTTATTTTGTACACAGTTCGTTTCACTTTGCATCAGCCCATGCAAGTCTTTCCAGGTTTTTTCTGAGAGCACCGTGCTTATCATTTCTTATAGTACAATAGTATTCCATCATAATCACATACCACAACTTGTTCAGCCATTCTCCAATGATGGGCATCCCCTCAATTTCTAATTCTTTGCTCCCAGAAAAGAGCTGCTATAAGTATTTTTGTATATATAGGTCCTTTTCCTTTTTGTTTTTTATCTCTTTTGGGATACAGACCTAGTAGTGGTATTGCCAAGTCAAAGGGTATGCATAGTTTTATAACCCTTTGGGCATAGTTCCAAACTACTTTACAGAATGGTTGAATCAGTTCACAACTCCACCAGCAATGCATTAATATTTGTTTTTTCCCATATCCCTTCCAACATTTGTCATTTACCTTTTCTGTCCTATTAGCCAATCTAATAGTTATGAGGTAGTACCTCTGAATTATTTCAATTTGCATTTCTCCCATCAATGGTAAGTTTAGAGCATCCCCTCACATGGCCATAGACAGCCTTGATTACCCCATGATCATATCCCCCAATCATCTATCAACTGGGGAACAGCTCTCATCTTTACAAAGTAGACTCAGTTCTCTACACACTCATCAGAGAAGCCAGCTTCAAAAGTTTTTTCACATTTACTATTGCTAACTGTATTTCCCTCCATCCTATCTCTCCTCCCGACCCCATTCATTCTGTTCTCTCTCTCCTTTCAACCTGTCCCTCCTCAAAAGTGTTTTGTTTCTGACTACCCCTCCCCCAATCTGCAGTCCCTTCTATCACACCCCTGGCCTCCCCATCTCCCTGCCCCCCCCCCCGTTCTCTTATCTTCTTCTGCTTCTACTTTCCTGTAGGGTAAGATAGATTTCTAAACTGCATCACTCTTTCCCCTGAAGATGTGGTATCTCTTTTCCTCTTTTTTCATCAGATCATAAACTTAAATAACTTTACAGAAAAAAAATCAAATCGATGGTTAAAGTCAAAGTAACTTACAACAGAAGGTAGACATACTTAAACCAAGATGTGTCAGCTTATCAATAGCTTATTAAATTCTCTTCTAGTCCTTATGACTATGCATTTATACCACAAAAATCTTTTTCTTACGTGCCTGTACTAAATATCATGAAAAAAAAACAAAGAAAATCAAAATGTTTTGTTACTTTGATTTGGCAAAATTTCTTAGTGAGAGGCTAGATGGTATAGTGGCTAGAGAGGTGACCTCAAAGCCACTAAGAAATATACTTCAATCTGTATTCAAGTGCTGCTTGTGGTATACTGAGTACTTACTTAACGTTGCTCTAGGCAACCGTCCAGGGCTGTAAGTGTCTAAGAACGTGCTGACCTACATTGATAGAGGGCATTTCTTCACCTGTGTGTTCCCTATACTAATGAAACCACAGGTCCAATCTTTACCTTTATTTTGTCTAAGTCTTTTTTCTCTTTCCCAATTTTTTTACCTCATGTTTGAATATTTTCTTGTAGCCCAGGCTAGATTTGTGGCTGTTCTCAAGAAGAAGGTTAAAAGGTTGTGGTTGTCTTTTTTGGGAAGGTCTTACTTAAATTAGGTATATTGGTTGAGAGGTAGCTCAATCTCAAGGTTTCTGTTTAAGAGGAAATCTGAACTCTTCAGTAATCTTTTCCCCACCTCCCCCAGTGGAGCAATGTGTATCAGTTCTCGTGTCTAGTTTCCTGACCCGGCTCTCTCTATGTGGCCCTCGTGATTGAGAGTTCCATTGCTCTGTCAGTGATTGAATCCAAGGACCCTTTGGGTGTGGCCAGACTGAGTCCCCAAATGTCCCTCCAACTAAAGAGATTTTTGCCATAGGATTTTCTACCATAGATTTTTATTTTACCTTAAAATCCTCAGTTCTGAGGATTATTTAACAATGTTGCCACAATAATGGTTTTATTTCCCTCTAGGAAAAATTGTGTCTGTGTGTGTCTGTGTGTGTGTAAATGTGTTTGATGAACAATGAGGCAAATGATCCTTTGGACCTGTTGAATGACTAGGCAAATCTAAGACCTCTGGTATTGCAAAAGGATTCTTTTGGGTCCTGCCATCTTAAATCCCCATTGGACACTACAGTGACCTAGTTGGACCCATATCTCCAAAACTAAAATGGTGGTTAGCTTCAAGATCACTGCCACAAGTATGAATGGTATGACTGTAGTAGTTCTATGCTGATGATTTTCCCTTGGCTATTACTCAGTTCGAGTATCCTTCCCCTGAACTCCCCTCTCCTCCTATCTATCCCCAAAGAAGGGGATATGAGGACAAGGGGTGGGAGGAGAAGTACTGAAGAGAGAAGAGCCAGGGTAGCACAGCTGGGAGTTATTAATAGTCTGGGGGACCAGACTTAGGGTCATCCCTGAATGGTTTCAGGAAGTCATCTGGACAGTGAAAATTTGGTACATCCCAAGAAGGGAACATAGTTTATCTTAAGCTTGAAAACAGGAAGACCTTTTGATTTTTCTTTAACAGACTCTCTTCCTGGCTTCACATTTCCTGGGCTAGTTCTAATTTGTTGCTACTACTCTTTCTGGATTTTGTAAAGTCAGCAGAAAATGAAGTCAGATTTTTTTTTGCCCCACTAGACTTCTGTTCTCTCAGTCACTAGCTGACTACTACAGATCTGATCCTGGGGGGTGGCAAAAGTTGTTTTCTGTCCTTGACTGCCCTATTTATGTCTTGACTCCATTTAAAGAGTAGTAGTATTGTGTTAAATTATGGGTACCACATTTTGGGAAAGACATTAACAAAGCACAGTAATTCCAGAGTGGAGGCAGCTAAGATAGTGAGGGGATTTTAAACCAGACCATGTGAGAATTGGTTAAAAGGACTAGGGAGTTATCTTGGAGAAGAGAAGACGGGAGAGGGGGAACATGATAGCTTTCTTTAAGTATTTGAAGAATTATCACATGGAAGAGAGATTACACTTATTCTATTTGGCTCCAGAGGGAAGAACTGGGAGAAATGGGTGGGATCTGGAGAGAAGCAAATTTTGACTTGATGCAAAAATATTTCCCAACGATTTTTATTCAGTTGTTTTTCAGTCCTGTCTGACTCTCTGTGACCTCATTTAGTGTTTTCTTGGCAAAGATACTGGAGTGGTTTGCTGTTTCCTTCTCTAGCTCATTTTTACAGATGAGGAAACTGAGGCAAACAGGGCTAAGTGACTTGCGCAGTGTCACACAGGGGGTAAGTGGCTGAGGCCAGATTTGAACTCACAATGATGAGTCTTCCTGACTCCAAGCCTGGCACTCCATCCACTATGCCACCCACCTGCCCTCCAATTCCCAACAATAAGTAGTCGAAAAGCAGAATGGACTACTACAGAATGGGAGTAGCCCAGGACTAAAGTATTTCCAGTAGAAGTTGATTGACCACTCATTGGGGATGTCATAGAGGGGATTTCTGTTCAGAGATGGTTTTGGATGTATCAAAGAAAAAAAAATACCAATACTGTACTCTCTGTTAAAGGCACAAGTCTGCCAGAAACAATGTTTATTGGTTTAGCATTAATCTAAATTCAAGCATTGTCTTGCTTGAGAGAAAAATGCCTAAACGTGCTCTGAGATATACCTGTAACAGAAGACATTTTGAAGTTTGAATTTTTCTCCAATTTACTCTGTATATATCTTGTATTTACATAATTGTTTGCATGTTGAGTCCGCCATTAGAATGCGAGCTGCTGGAGGCAAGGTCTGTCCCACCCTTTTCTTTGTATCTCCAGCATTTAGCATAGTGTCTGGCATGCTTTCCCTCATTGCCACAGCCTCCTGGCTTCCCTGGCTTCCTTCAAGTTTTAACTAAAGTCCCACCTTCTTTAATAATCCTTTCCCACATCTCCTTAGGGCAGCTAGGTAGCACAGTGGATAGAGTGCCAGGCCTGGTGTCAGGAAAACTCATCCCCATAAGTTCAAATTCATCCTCAGACACTTACTAGCTGTGTGACCCTGGGCAAGTCATTTGCCTCAGTTTCCTCATCTATAAAATGAGCTGGAGAAGGAAATGGCAAGCCACTCTAGTATGTTTGACTCAACAAAGAGACTGAAGTGACTAAACAACAAAAAATTAAATTTATGTTGAATTGGGGTTTTTTGTTTTTTTATTTTTAATTTATGGAATAAAACAAGCATTTCCATAACAGTACAATAAAAAAGATGATTGTACATGAAACTGCAAATCTACTATGCACAACTTGCTATTTCTTTCAAATAAATATACAACAAAATTATCTTGTAATTTTTTTTCTCTTTTTTCTTCCCTCCCCCCTCCCACCCTAGAGATGGCTATCATTAGACCCAAATAGGTACATATGTGTAAAATTATTCTATACATACTTCTTTTTATAAGTTCTTTCTCTGGATGCAGATAGCATCTTTCTTCATATGTCCTTTGTAGTTAATTTGGGTATTTATAATAGACAAAATAACTTATTTGCTCAAAGTTGCTCTTGCTGTTACTATATACAATATTCTGTTATTATGCCCAACAGATATAGGTATTTTAATAACCCTTTGGGCATAATTCCAGATGGCTCTCCAAAATGTTTGGATCATTTTACAATTCCACCAACAATGAATTAGTGTCCCAATTTTTTCCATATCCCCTGCAACATTTATCACTTTCCCTTTCTATCATTTTAGCCCATCTGGTAGGTGTAAAATGGTATCTTAAGGTTATTTTAATCTGCATTTCTCTGATCAATAGTGATTTAGAGCATTTTTTTAATATATGACTATAAATGGTTTTGATTTCTGCATTGGAAAACTGCCTGTTCATAGCCTTTGACCATTTATCAATTGGGGAATGACTCCTCCTTATAGATTTGACAGAGTTCTAATTACTATTTGTGAATTTCCCTCCATCTTATTTTTATTCACTATTTTCCTTTTCAGCCTCTCTTTTTACCCTATTCTTACTGCCCTATCTTTTCCCCTTACCCTCTTATACCTTATTTTACCTACCTCTCTAAAATTCCCTCTCTTATCTTCTCCCCTCACCTAGCTGAGAAACTCATTGTACTTCTAGTTCTTAACTTCTTTTTGTGACTTCAAAAGTCGTCTCATTTAAATCCATTCCTTAATAGAAATACCCTTCACAACATCTAATCTTTGATTGAAGGCCTCCAGGGATGAAGAACTTGCTACATCCCGCAGCAGTCTGTCTGTTCCACTTAATTTTGGGGAAAGTGTTGTGTGTGTGTGTGGTGTGTGTGTGTGTGTGTGTTTGTGTGTGTGTGTGTGTGTGTGTATTTTTCCCCTACATGAACCAGAATCTTCCAGTTGACATCTTCCACCTGCCTTTCTGGTTGTGATGTGCGGGGCCCAACAGAACAAAAACAACTCCATCAATCTGTTTTCTTCTTAACTAATGGGCTTTGATTGCACAGAAAGAAGGAACAGATCACTGGGAAATGTCAAAGAGGGGAATGGTGGGGAGGGAGGCAGATGGGGGAATGCATAGGAAGGGAGCAGGGGATGTGGTTTTGCCCCCTCATAGTGGTACTCAAGAAGGTAGGACCTCATCTAATTTTGAAAAGCTGGTGTTTGACCACCATAGTGGTCAGCTGTTCCTTCACCTCTCCTTCCCCACCCCAGGGCCAGTTGTAAAGGAAATGAAAATGGCTAACTGCCGGACAGTGACTGCCTTCCCTTGAGGCTGGCAGAGGAAACGAGCCTTTGAAATAAGTCATGCCTCTTGCTGCTTTCCAGGGATTCCTGAAGGGTCTGGCTTTCTAAAGGCAAAGGGTCCCTTACTTTTGGGCCTTTAGCCATCCTCCTAGACCCAGCTGCTCTGCCTTCCGGTGAGCAGCTGCTCATTGGCAGGAGTTGACTGTCCCCCATGCCAGCACATGGGACGAACTACCCTTCGTGTCTGGGAACAGGGAAAAACAAGGGGCAGGCAGAGCTCCCAAGCTGATCATGGGAGGAGGAGAGGGACCTAGGTGCTAGAAGAAGGTGAATTTTGGGGTGGGGAGGGAAAAGGGTAAAGTAGGGTAATAGAGAAGGGGGGAAGTCAGACACTTCTTTGAAGGAGAAGAAAAGCTTTAAGGACCTGTTGAGGAAGGGTGGCATAGCAGGTGCCCTGGATTTGGATTTAGAACTGAGTTTAGTCCTCAGTCTTGCCAGTTACTAGCACATAGTAGGCACTTAATAAATGTTTATTGAATTGAATTGAACTTTGCCTCTATGAATGAATAAATGGATAAGTATTTAAATATTTATAATGTAAGTATAATTATAATTAAGTATCCAAGTACTTATAATGAATAAGTGACAGCTATATGCCAGGCACTGCACTACGCACCAAGGATGAGCATTGGTGGACTGGTTCTTGCCAAGATAAAGTGACAGATCACCTTTTGGAACCTGAGGTCCCTGAGGTGGGGGTAGGGGAATGACCCTGAGCTTTGGTTGGAGATGGAGGACCAGAATTATTGTAGCACTACTCTGGGTTTCAGTTTCCTCCTCCATAAAATGAAGGAGGGAAAGAAGCAGCCTGGGGCACTAGAGAGCTGGCCTCTGGAGTCAAGAAGACCAGAGTTGAAGTCCCACCTTGGACTGATACTTGGTACGAGACCCAAGGCAAACAATATAACATCTCAGCGTCCCAGGCAACTCTCAAGATCGTGATTTGTGGAACAGATGCGGAACTGTATTGACAGAGGGTGGTTCTTCACCCAAGTTCCCTTTCTTATACCAATGAAATCACAGTTCTGGTTTAAAAAAAAAATGAGAGAGGGGTTTGGACTCAATCTGACTTTCTGTGATTCATTTCCTCTGTCACTGGCTCCCTTCTCTTGATGGTGTATATTCCAATCTCTGTGACAGATGGTGTGGGATAGGACGTAAGCAAGGAGTCAGGAGGTGGGACTCATTCCATTTACTAGCTTGCTACATGATTCCCTGGCAAGTCAGGTCACTTTTCTGGGCCTCAGTTTTCTCACATGTCAAATGGCATGATTAAGTCTGCTCTGTGGATCTCTGGGGATGTTGTGACACTCAAATGAGGTCATGGATAGGAAGCCACTTTGAAAATGCTCCTTTAAAATGCAAGCTGATGGTACTTATTCATTATAACATTAACAATAAAAATACTATTATTATTGATAATTGATTGATTATTATTGGTATTGATATCTTCCACTAAAGTCCTACTTTGATGCTTGACTGTGGCATGGACTTGACTCTGAGTTCTAAAGGTCTTTGTCACTGTAGCAGGATTTTTTTTTTTTAAGGCTTCATAAGTGTTTATTGAATTGAATTGAAATTAGATGACAATCAGGAAAATCTTATACCATTGGTCTACACAGCTATGTTATCTCATAACCTGACTGTGGCCTCATTTGTCCATGTCAGTTTCCACATGGTGTGATTCCTATTTCAGGAACCTCCCTTCATGGTGTTCTTGAACACCCACTCCTTTGGGCCCTTTTCCTATCCCTTGAGGCAGTTATGACATGAAAACAGTGGGAACCTCTTGCAAATTCTTCCTCTACAGTTTTTCTAAATGTGTCCAAGGACCTCCAGGCTATGTCTTGGAGGACAAAGACAATTTCCTGGGCAAATGGAATCCTGTTTTCTGTGTCAGGAATCTCTGCTCTCAGATCCAGAGCCCCACAAACCACAGGTTGGCTCTCTCAGCACCTCTGATCACCACTCTCTCCTGGAAATTTAGCCAATGTGAGGAATAGTGCATGACGGAGCTCTAGGTTCTGGTCTCCAGAAAGTACTCTCAATGGAAGCACCAGATAACTAGATTAATGGGAAATAGCAGGGGTTCTTAAACCCTTTTTGTGGCCTGGTCCCCTTTGACAGTCTGGTGAAACCTTCCCAGAATGTTTTTATATACATAAAATAAAATTCACTGGATCACAAAGGAAACCAATTATACTGAAATACAGTTTTCAAATATTTAGAAAAAATAATAATAGTTATCATTTACATAGTGCTTTAAGGTCTGCAAATCTCTTTACAAATATTATATTCACCCTCACAACAATTCTGAGAGAAGGTTCAGTCATTTTTCAGTCATGTCTGACTCTTTGTGGCCCAATTTGTGATTTTCTTGGCAAAGATACTGGAATGGTTCGCCATTTCCTTCTCCAGCTCATTTTACAGATGAGGAAACTGAGGCAAACAAGGTTAAGTGATTTAAGAGTTACACAGCTAGTAAATGTCTGTGGCCGTATTTGAACTAAGGAGGATGAATCTTTCTGACTGCAGGCATGATACTCTTTCTACTTTGCCACCTAGCTGCCACCCTGAGAGATAGGTATTATTATTATCCTCATTTTACAGATAAGGAAACTGAGGCAGATAGCAGTTAAGTGGCTTGCCCACAGTCACATAGCTAGTAAGTATCTAAGGCCAGATTTGAACTCAGGAAGATGAATCTTTCTGACTGCTGGCATGGCACTCTTTCCACTTTGCCACCTAGCTGCCACCCTGAGAAACAGGTTGATCTCAGGTCTTCTTGACTTCATATCCAGCATTCTATCCACTATACCACCTAGCTCCTTACCACTACTACTACTACTACCACTACTACCACCACCACCACCACGACCAATACCACTACCACTACCACTACCACTATCACTACCACTACCACTACCACTACTACTACTACCACTACTACTACTAAAAACAAAAAACAAATTCACAGACCCCAGGCTAAGAACCCCTACCCTAGATGTTTTACCGAGCTGGAGAGGCTTTGAGTACTAGGCTAGTCATAGATGCCTATATGTTTTTTTTTATCTGAAGGCAAATTGGTGGAAGGGTATAAATAATTAATCAAGCGTTTGATAAGTACCTTCTGTATGTCAGGCATTGTGGTGGGAGTGGTGGGGGTGGAGAGGGAGAAGGTTGGGATATAAATACAAAAATGAAATCATTCCTGCTTTCAAAGAGCTTACATTCTCTCTCATCTATTAATCAATTGACATGGTTCATGGTTTTTTATTCATATATATATATTATATATGTTTGCCACAACCGTCATTAAAAAGAAAAAAAAAAGACCACGGCCTAAGCTATAGATCTAGGTGGAGAAAGTTTCCACACTAATTATTTAATTGAAGATCATTCAAGAATTGAATAATAATGTTGATGATGCCTTTGAGAGAGGCAGCAGGTAGCAGGTAGGATAAGAAGCCTGAGTAGGAAGTAAAAGGCTACAGCCCCATCTTTTCCATTGTAGTCAATGGCTACCTTCAAATGATTACAGAAACCAGAGCTATTCAATTTAATTTAACAAGCATTTGTCAAACACCTACTTTGCACAAAGCTACATGTTAGGTTAGAGGAAAAAACTCAACCCAACAGTGGAGGGGCTCCTGCCTCTTACATTCTCTTTTGTGTACAACGTGCCCTAAGGAAATCAATAGACAACCTAAACCAAGCAATTTCCATAAAGAGAAAGTGTTACTACCTGGGGGTGGAGGGTGGGGGGAGGTGCAATCAGGCAAGACCCTGTTTAGGAGGTGGTTATGCCTTTAAGGAAACTTGGGGGTTCTACAAGGCAGATGTGAGGTGGAGAGAGAATATACTCCACAAATGGGGGACCACTTGTATCTTTCATGAAGGCAGGAAAAGGAACATAGTTTACTCAGGGCTGTGAGATGGTCTCTGTTCCTCTCCATGGGTTTCCAGTGCTGTGTCCTTTTGGTACCCTTCAGGGGTCCATAGGAACATTTTGAGAACTGAATCCTGATTGACATATTTCAGTGACCCAGAGGCCCCTGGAGGGAAAGGAGAGGGGTGGGGGCTGTTTGCTTAAGTCCTGAGAACCCTGAGGCCTCAGAGAGTTAATGTTGCGGAATAAAATAACTGTCTGGTTGTATCAAATCTGGTCCTTGTCCAAATCTGGCTGTTTCGTCTTAGCAAACTTCTGGAAAGTTGGACTTTCATCTGCAAGCCATCATCTTGGCTCTCCATCTATTTGTTGGTTCCCAGTGAGATGAATAGTCATATTATTTGTTTTGCCTTCCAGAGATATAGTGGATCTGTAAGATCACATGTAGAAGGTCCCCAACAACTCTTCCTCCCTTGAAAATGTAGGATGGTGTCCATACTCTTTGACCCAGAGATCCCACACCTGAGTATATCAAGAAGGAAAAAAAAAGCCAGAAAGATAGGTTGGTTCCATTTACACCAAAATATTGATAGCCAAACTTTCCCTGATAGCAAAGAGCTGGAAACAAAGTAGGTGCCTATCAATTGGGGAAATGTCTAAAAAATTGTGGAACATGAATGAAATGGAATTTTGGTGTGCTATAAAAAGTGATGAATATGAAGAATTCAGAAGAACATGAGAAGACTAATGAATTGATATACAGTAAAGTGACTAGAACCAAGAAAACAGTATGCATAATGACTACAATGTAAATGGAAAAAACAAAAAAAATCTGAGAACTGTGTAATTATGATAACCAATTTGTTGTTGTTGAGTCATTCAGTTGTGTTTAATGTTTTGTGACCCCATGGACCGTAGCACACCAGCCTCTTCTACCCTCAACTATCTCTGAAAGTCTGTCCAAATTCATGTTCATTGTGTCCATGACACCATCTATCCATCTCATTTCTGCCATCCCCTTTTCTTTTCAACTTCAATCTTTCCCAACGTCAGGATCTTTTCCAGTGAGTCCTGTCTTCTCATTATATGATCAAAGTAGTTAAGCTTCAACCTCAGTATTTGACCTTCCAGTGAATAGTCTGAATTATTTTCTTTAAGTATTGACTTACTTGATCTCCTTGTGATTTTCTTTAAGTATTAAGTATACCTTCTTTAAGTTGACTGATTCTATCTTCAAGGGACTCTCAAAAGTCTTCCCCAACACCACAATTCAAAAACATTGTTTCTGTGCCACTCAGCTTTCCTCATAGTCCAGCTTTCACAGCCATATGTTGCTAGTGGAAAAACCATAACTTTGACTGTATAGACCTTTGTGGAAAGGTGATGTCTCTGTTTTTTAGTATGCCGTTCAGATTTGTCATAGCTTTCCTTCCAAGGGGCAAGTGTCTTTTAATTTCATGGCTGCAGTTGCCATTTGCAGTGATCTTTGAGCCTAAGAATTATAACCAAGTTTGTCCCCAAAGAAGAGATGAGAAAATTCACCTTCCTTCTTTGCAAAGGCAGGGGACTATAGATGTGTAAAACATTGCATATACTATCCAGCTTGGTTGATATGTTGGTTAGTTTTGCTGAACTGCTTTTTTCCTGCTCCTTTCTTTTTTTGTTGTATGGTTCACTGAGTTGGGGAAAAGTGCTATGTTAGGAGATCAAATGATGTAAAAACAAGAACTATCACAATATCTTCTAAACAAAGGAAATACGTGGTGGAAATGGTTCAACAAATTATGGTACCTTCATGACAGATTATCATTTTGCTCTAAGATAAAGATGATTGTGAAGAATTTAGAGAAGCATGGGAAGACTTATATGAACTGTTGCAAAGTGAAGTAAATACTTAATGTGTGAGGGTGGAAGTAGACTTGTCCCTGGAAGATGGTTTTTCTTCTTCAGGAGTTACCATTTGAAATACCTTTTACTAGTAACCATTCCCACAACATTTTTTTTTCAAAAAGCAAACTTTCACAACCTTGTGGGTAGATATGAATCTTGGAGGCAAAAAGCAGAGTGTATGGGAAGATTAATTTACCCAATTCTTATTTATTCAAGATGAATGTATTGAGGTCAGCCCCTATCTCTAGTAATTCTGGGGAGTGATTGGCAGCACTAGTAAATGGAGGCTCAGTCTGAACAAAGAGCCTTTGGAGGGGAGAGTCAGAGGGACTCCAAGATATACATTTAGCTGATGAAGAGATTTCCTCCTTAGCTAAGAAACTCCAGCATCTAGAATGGGGCTGTCTGTCCCTTTTTCTTAGCTCCACTTTTCCCTTGCCTTTTCTTCTAGTCATTATATATGGCTACACTTACTAGCTGTGTGACCCTGGGCAAGTCACTTAACCTCTGTTTGCCTCAGTTTCTCCAACTGTAAAATGGGGTTGATAACAGTACCTACTTTACCGAGTTGCTGTGAGGATCAAAGGAGATAACATTTGTAAAGCACTTAGCACATTTACCTGGCACATAGCACATGCTATAGAAATGCTTATTTCCCTCCTTCTCCCGTTCCTCCATTAGACTTCCCATCTTCTATTTTCTAATCTAAAGCCAGACTTAGAAAGATTATCTTTCCCAGAAGTCAGGCCTTCTGCCTGCTTAGGGAATAACGTGGTCCTGCCAGCGTGGGGAAGCTGGAGTCAGCAGAGCTCCTTTGACTGATTGTAAAGGGTTGGTGTGATTTGAGCCAAGACCTTGTTTGTGGCTGAGTGATTTATCTAATCTTAATTACTTAAAGTGGTACTTTATAGTGCGGTGGTGTCCTAGGCTGTCTTTTCTAACTTTAAAGAAAGTCTTTGTTATCAAGTGGTCTGGTTTTTGTTTGTTTGTTTGTTTGTTTTTTACTCTCCTTACTGCCCCAATTAGGAAAAAAAAAATCCCCGAGACACCACTTTAATAACCCTTATCCCTCAAAGCACTGACTAGTTAGGATGTAGCCAGAGGCTAAGTTTAAGAAGCAGGTTGGTGAATGTGATAGGGGAGGTATTCCTGCATCATACTGAAAGTGATTCTGGTTTGGGGCCAGCATGTACCATCACAGGATTAGCCCTGTCATTGGAGACCCTGGTGAGCTTTGCCAGCGTTACTCTTTAATCTCCAGGATGTATTGTCTGAAGCACCCATTTGGCAGCTAGCATGGAAAAAGTCCTTTCTCAGATTGTAAGTCTCTTAGAGCATGGTTCATTCATTATCTTATACCTCTTTATATCTGAGCAACCAGCACAATGCTTTGTACATGTTCACTAAATGTGATGACTTCATGGTCCAGCAAATTTGGGAAGGACACTGACTCCCTAGCACTCCTGGATAATGAGAGAAGCCTACTAGTTCTACCCTTCCAATATTATCTGAGGGGAGAAGGACCTCGGGTAGCAGGGATTGTGTTCCTTCTGTAATATGGAGGCGTCTCCCTAGGAGTTGGCTATAACATGAGGTTTCCCCTCTTGTAGAAGGGTGAAGTGATATCTGTAATAAAGGCAATTTTGGAAACTCTGCTAGCAGTTTTGAGTTTCCCTGATAAGTCTCAGACTCCCTTTCTCAGGCTGGCGGGTTTTAAAGAGGGCTGGTATAGGATGGCTAATCCTGTACAAAGAATTAACAAGCATTTTTAAAGTATTAACTATGTGCCAGGTAGTATGCTAAGTTCTAGGGCTACAAAGAGAGGCAAAAACAGTGCCTTCCCTTAAGGAGCTTACATTCTAATGGGGGAGAAAAGATGACAAAAAAGAGGAGTATACTGGATCCATATAAAGTAGGTGGAATGCAGCCTTAGTGAGGAAGGCCGTAGCAGATGAGGGGACAGAAAAAAACCTACTGCTTCTGGAAGGTATTTTGGGAGCTGAGTCTTGAAGGAAGCCTGGGCTTCTAAAAGGCCAGCCGAGTGGGGTAGTGGGGGAAGCCAGTGAAAAGACATGGAAATGGATGATGGGAGGGTCTCGTACAAGAAACAACAAATAGTCCAGGATGGCTGGGCTGTGGAGTAATTGGGGGAGATGGGAGATGGGGTTAATTCTTTGTACAGAAATTAGCCATCCTGTACCAGCCCTCTTTAAAATCTGCCAGCCGGAGAAAGGGAGCCTGAGACTTCTCAGGGAAACTCAAAACTCCTAGCAGAGTTTCCAAAATTGCCTTTAGTATAGATATTACTTCTCCCTTCCACAGTAATTGAGGGAGAGCAAAATGTGAACCCAGAAAGGTAGTAAGGCCTCAGGTTATAAAGCACTTGTGTAAATTGTGTATATGCCAAAGGACTTTCTATCTGATCCTGGTGGTAATAGGGAGCTATTGGAATTTATTGAGTAGGGGGTGAGACATGGTTAGACCTATGCCTTAGGAAAATCTTTTTTGGCAGTTGTAGGAAAACAGCGAACTCTGGAATGGGAGCCAATGGAAAAGCTGAGTCTTTCCCAAGCTTTTACTATGAGACATCCTTACAATGGGCTTTCACAAGCTCTGTGGGAGTGTCCTACTTCTTAACTTTGGTGATTCATTGTTATTTTTTTGTGGTTAACGGGGTAGGCAGCATTTGAGATCAGAATCATTGTCTGGATGTCGGATGGATTCCCGTCTTAGTTAGAGGAACTGGGGATTAGGAAGGGTGAGTGATGAGTTTTGGAGAAACAAAGCATTTGAGTTTTGATAGGAGTTGTCGCCCATTCCTCTTGTGTTTGGAGGGCTGGATCCCCCAGGGCTGGTGTGATCGGTGCTAAAGTGGGAAGGCAAACGCTTTGTCTTGTAAACTTCATCATCAGCAGGAAATATTACTAAGGCCCTATGCGTGTGACCTTGTGCTAGGTGCCATAGAGAGGGAATTACACAGAGGCACGTACCACCCTCAATAGCATAGCCCCTGATCTGCTCCTGTTGCCCCAATGCTCCTCCCTAGATGTTTCACAAAGGAAAGGGGAATTGAAATCAACTCCAGGATTCACTTGGAAAAAGGAAGGGAATTCCCAAGGAAGTGAAGGGGTGGAGAGGAGACAACCTAGAAAAAAGAATGGTAGCAGGGTTCTGTACCCAGCACAAAGCTACTTGGAAATATATCATTATACCAAAGAACCATGATTTCTTTGGCATGGGTTCCTTCTCCATCCATGCAAATCCCTTCTCCACACCTTATACTTAAGTATACTAAAGACAGTCTTTCTGAGTGATCCTGTGGCCAGCCTTCTGAGAGTGACTTTCTTTGTACTCATCTCTGCCACAGATGACATACAGTCTGCCACCAAGCTCATACCTGAACGAAGTTGCAACCTGATAAGACCTGTTAGGGTTTGTGTCCCACTGGCCATAGCCTTTAGGAACCCAGTGAGTACCCTCCATGCCATGATATGGCATTGCAAATTAATGTGAAATAAACTAAGCACCTAGTGAGAGAAGGGGTGTTAGAGATTAGGGAGACAGGCAATATAGAGGTAGGCAGTGGGTCAGTGGTTCCCTGAATGCTTTCTTCCTTTATTTCTTCTCTTTCTGTTTGTCTTTCTCCCTCTGCCTATCTCTCTATTGCTCTCTTCCTCCCTCCGTCTCTCTGTCCTTCTGTCCCACTTTCTGTTTCTGTCTCTCTTACCTGTATGTCTTCTCTTTCCCTCCCTCATCTCACTTCCTTTCTTTTTTCTCTCTCCTTTTTCTTCCTTAATCCCCACTCCACCTATCTGCCTCCCCTTCTCCCCTCAATACCTTGGGCCTGCCAGTGGCACTGAGATCACTGAAAAAACTGTTAAGGAAGGTGGGAAAACAATATGGCAGCTTTTCAGGAAGCTAGTTTTATTTATATCATTTCATTTCTCTGTGGAATGCTAGGTTTCCCCAGACACTCATAGTTCCGTTGGAGGGAGGAGGGACTATCTGGCAGTAGGAAGGAGGGGTTCATTTGCAGATGGCCCGGAGTTGGATTAATTAACGATTCTTAAGCACTTTGCACATAGGCAGAGCTGCCTGTGTGTTCAATATTAATTATTGGTTTGCTCTTGGCGTCCTTCTTTGAAGGAAGTAGGCCAGTGGGGCAGGCTGTTTGTATCTAAACCACTAAGCCATCAGCTCTGTGCCAACCTGCTCTCCTTCTCTCCCTCCTGCTATTTTCTTTCTTCTTAGCTCTCACCTCTATCACTGAGTTCATTAGTGACTTGGGGGTGAGGAGGATATTATCCTCCAGCTTGTCCCTTTCCCTAAGTGTACAAACATTTAGAAACAATGTGGTATAGTGTAGTTATTAAGCGCCTACTATGTTCCAAGCACAAATGTGCTTACTATGTGACCAGGAACAAATCACTTAACCTCTTTTGAGTCCCCTTTTCCACATTTGTAAAATCCAAAGGTTGGCCTGGATGACTAATGATTTTATAACATCTCCCATCTCTCTCTCTCCATAGGCCTTATTGCTGCTGGGTAGCGTAGCTGTATCTTGCCTGGCTCTGGACCTCCTCTTCCTCCTCTTCTACTCCTTCTGGCTGTGCTGTCGCCATCGGAAAAGTGAGGAACATCTTGATGCTGATTGCTGCTGTACGGCCTGGTGTGTCATTATCGCTACTCTGGTCTGCAGGTGAGCTCTTGCCCTGGCCCTCCCTCCTTCTCTCATTCAACACATCCAAAGCACCTATTCTGTGCCAGGTGCAGTGCTCAGCTCTGTGGGAGCTATGAAAATGTCTGGCCTTCGAACTCAAGTTTATTGGTTGGGTGGGATATGGGGTGTGGGAGGTTCTCATAGAGTGGCATCCTTGTCTTTTTTCTGTCCCTTCCAGGGCCCTATATGAGCCCCAACTAAGGAGATTTGCTAAACCAGGGTTCAACACATTTGCCTTGACTCTCAAGCTCAACTCATACTGGTTCAGGCCTCAGATGATGACCTTGGTCCAAATCCTGCCTTTGATGCTTATTATCTGTCTGACCTTAGGTGATCACTTAACCTCTTTGACCCTCAGTTTCCTCCTCTGTGTGGGTTGGACTATTTGGCCTGTGAAAGCAAAAACAAATGGTTTCATTAATAATTAATAATCCCCTCTGTGTACTCTGCCATCCAGAGACACTGGCCTTCTTACAATCTGTCCACACTCATATACAGATGGCCTTTGCCTTCACCTCTCTCCCTCCTCATCTCTCTTCCTGGCTTCCCTGGCTTCTTTTCTAGTCACCTCTCGACTGAAGTCACTTTCTTAGATCCCCTTAATCTTAGCGATTTCCCTCTGATATTGCCCCTAAGAGAGGAAAAGACAGTGCCTTCCTAAAGGAGCTTACATTCTAATGGGGAAGAAAAGATGACAAAAAGAGGAATTACTGGATTCAAACTTTTGGATTCAGTCAAAGGGCCGTACTTGAGGACTTAGAGGGCCATATATGGCCTCGAGGCCGCAGGTTCCCCACCTCTGGCTAGCACATAGCAGGTGCTTAAGAAGTCCAGGTCCAGACCCAAATTAGGATCACTGGAGGTATATGGAAGGATCAGAAAGGGTCAAAGACCACATCTGGGTACTACTGTGCCATCTGTATGTGGGTAGAACCTTTGGTATTCAATTAATCAATAATTATTTATTAAGTGGGAAGCTAGATGGCACAGTGGATAGAGTTCTGGGCCTGAAGTCAGGAAGATTCATCTTCCTGAGTTCAAATCGGGCCTCAGACGCTTACTAGCTGTGTGACCCAGGGCAAGTCAATGAACCTTGTTTGCCTCAGTTTCCTTATCTGTAAAATGAGTTGGAGAAGGAAATGGCATATCACTCCAATATCTTTTGACAAGAAGTTCCCATATGGGGTCACGAAGAATTGGGCACCACTGAAAACAACTGAACAACAACAATTTGTTAAGCACCCATCATGTGTCGGGCACTGCGCCAGGCAGTGAAAATACAAAAGAATGAAATAGCTCAAGCCTCAGCTGGACAGGACTGTTTAGTGTGTCCATAGAGAAAACCCTAGGTGGATGGGTCCATGCTGTTATCTAGGTTAACTGGTAGTATGGATTCTTTAAAATGTGGTTTTGTTTGCTTGTCTGGTTTTTTTTTTTTTTTTTGCTTTGTTTTGGTGTTGGAAGGGGCAGGGAAGGAGATATTGAACCAATAATTTCATAGGTATAAAGAGCTTCTGATGAGGAACTTTATCTTCTCTCCTACTTACAATCTTAGAGCAGGAATCCTTAGCCCTTTTTGTGCCCTGGACCCCCTGTTTCAGTCTGGTGAAGCCATGGACCCGTTCTCCAAAAAATGCATAAAATAAAAGTCCTTTGTAATCCTTTGATTACAAAGAAAATCAATTATATTGATACAGTCATCAAAATATAAAAAAAATCATGGATGCTAGGTTAAGAACTCCCATGGGTAGATGCTTGGGGCACTCAGAGATTAAGTGACTTGCCCAGAGTCACATAGACAGTGAGTGGAATTTGAACTAAGGTTTTCTTGATTTCAAGGCTAGGTCTACATCCACCAAGGTAGTCTCCTTCTGAAGTTATTGAGAGAGTAGAGTAATAAGTAAATATGTATTTAGTCAGCACACTTTAAAAAAAACAAAACACTTAAACCAAATGAATGGGAACTACATTGAAATTAGTTAACCTAGGGGCAGCTAAGCAGCGTAGTAGATAGAGCACCAACCAGAGTTGGGAGGACAAGAGTAAATCAGGCCTCAGACACTTACTAGCTGTGTGACCCTGGGCAAGTTACTTAACCATGATTGCCTTCAAATAAAAGGAAAAAAAAGAAAGAAAAAAGAAATTAGTTGGTCCCCTGGCATGCAGGATTTGTTGATCCCTGTGATGAAGAACTTCCAGTTTTATTATCAAGTAGATGCTCAGAGAGGTGACTTATTTTTTAATTTATTAATATCCTTTCACCTAGGAGAAAATGTCATTCAGAAGGAGGTGACTAGTGTTGGTCCTTTCTGTTTTCTTTAGAGCAAGAGGGTTCAGCTTTAAGCTCCTGCATCGAGAGACTCAAGGTTAGACTTAAGGAAGGCTTGTCTGATGGCTTTTCAGCTTTGGCATGGATTATTGAGTTTTCTTCTCCTGGAAATCTTAGAAAAGCCAGGGTAGAATCTCACCTGTCTAGGTATTTGGTACTTCTTGGAGTGTGGGCAGGCACCTTCAGCACTAGGCTTCTCAGAGAGCATCTCGTTACCTGTTTACTCAGCACAGACTGAACTGTGCCTTGTTAGTGGTTCAAGAACCATGCTTTGTCTCCTAGAGGCAAGTGAGTCCATAGATAAATGTGCGTGTGATTGGGGGTGGGGAGAGAGAACTACTCCCCACTTAGTTTTGCAGGTGAGTTCCCCATCTGTGTGCCAGCTTCCTTTAGGATGATTCTTAACCAGGGGTCCACATCCCAAGGGGTCTGTGGATAGATTTCAGGGGTGTCTATGAAGTTGGATGAGAAAAAGAAATCACATCTTTTTTTCAGTATAATTGGTTCCCTTTGTAATCTTGTGCATTTTGTTTCATGCATTTTAAAAACTATTATTCTAAGAAGGGGATTGACCATAAGGCTTCACCGGACTGCTAAAGGGGTCTGCGACACAAAATAGGTTAAGGATGCTTGCTTTAGGGGAATATGCTAGTGACAGAAAAAGAGAAGGCTAGGCAGGGAACAGGTCCCTTACCATATTCATTGCCTGCAACGTGACTGCTGATAGGTTACCCTGGGGTTTTGAGGAATGCTCATTAGGGACAAAGCCAGGCTGCTCTGCTTGAGGTTAGCTCTGATCATTTGGGTATTTTCAGTCCTTCTTTGCACAAGGCACTGGCAAAGGCAACAGGGAGCCCCCCGTGCCCCCACCTCTTTGCAGGAACAGTTGCTGAGACACTAAGCCAATCTACAGCACCGGGGAGTGGCAAAATCCAGAGATGGATCAGCCTCTGGAGGCCCAGGATCCCTGATTTTGGGGGTGGAGGGGATTGTCGGCCTCTGTGACCCAGCCTGCTGCTTCTAGGATGCCCCACCCAGTATTACCGTGGTCCAGGAGGTAGAGCTTCAGGAAATGAGGATTCCCACACCCTCCATCCCTGCCAGAGCTGGAGGGCTTTCCTCTAGCTAGCTTGCATTGGCTGCCATAAGAGCTAATCCTGATCCTATGCAGGTGCTATAGTTCCTAACCCTTTCTTCCAGGAGTCCTCCCCACTCCTATTTTTAGCCTGATGGTTGGTGGTAGCAGTGTCTTGGAGGCTGCTGCTGTTGCTACCCTGCCTGCAGATTCCCGAAGCTATTGTTAATGCAGAATGAGTGTCCTAGGGAGACCTCAGCCTAGAAGAGGCAGGGGGCTGCTTGCTGGGCTTGGCAGGAGGATGGTCCAGGTTTCAGGGATGGGTAAGACGTAAGAGGAGTGTTTCAGAAGTGACCGGGCAGGTAAAAGCTATAATTGATTCCTTCCTCTGCACCACCATCATCCCCTCTTGCCTCTGTGGATATACGCCACTGATGTCAAACTCAAATAGCAGCCGTGGTCACTTGTCCACACAGGGGGCAGCTGGGTGGTACAGTGGATACAGCACTAGGCCTAGAGTCAGGAAGCCTCCTCTTCCTGTGTTCAAATTCAGCCTCAGACACTTATTAGCTGTGTGACCCTGGGTGAGTTACTTAACCCTGTCTGCCTCAGTTTCCTCATCTGTAAAATGACCTGGAAAAGGAAATGGCTTTAGTGTCTTCAGTATCTTTGCCAAGAAAACCCCAAATGGGATCACAAAGAGTCAGACATGATAGAAATGACTCAATAGCAACCAAAATCCATGTAAGCTGCACATTGAATGAGTTTCAAAATGTAATATTACATTATACGTTTTATTGTATTTGTGTTTGTTTTATTAAATATTTCCCAATTACATTTTAATCTGGACTCAGTCTGTTTGACATCTCTGGCATACACAGAAGGTAGAACCCAGTTGCCCTCTACCCTGGCCATTACTAATTTCCCCTCAGCCTTTGGGGTCCAGGTTCCCAGCCTTGGCTTATTTTATCACAGCAGGCTCAATGGTCTCTTTAGCTCAAAATGACCTAGCAACCCACATGATGATGAGGATGATAGGGACTGGACTTTTGACTGTATTGGTTTAGGGCCGGGGTGGGGAACCTGCAGCCTCCAGGCCACATGTGGCCCTCTAGGTCCTCAAGTGCGGCCCTTTGACTGAATCCAGACTGCACAGAACAAATCCTTTTATTAAGGGCCAGTGGCCTCGAGGCTGCAGGTTCCCTACCTTTACCCTCGGTCCACAAGTATGGCCTTTGACTCAATCCAAACTGCACAGAACAAATGCCCTTAATTAAAAGGATTCGCTTTGTAAAACTTTGACTCAGTCAAAAGGCCCCACCCAGGGATTTAGAAGGCCACAAGTGGCCTTGAGGCCATAGATTCCCCAGGTGAGATAAATTCCTCTACTGATGCAGGTCAGCAACTCCTCTGCCACTTTGTTTTCTTTTAGGTTTTAGGTTTCCTAGAGCACTGAAAGGTTAAGTGACTTTCCCAGTATTTATCAGAGGTGGGATTTGACCCCAGTTCTTCCTGGCTTCTAGGCCAGCTTTCTATCCACTATACCATAGTACCTCTCCTGAGGGTGACTCCCGTTTATATGATATTCTTTGGTTTATCAAATACTTCCCCTCAACCAGCCCTATGAGATTAGGTAGCAAAAGGATTATTATCATTACCATTTTAGAGATGAGGGAACTGAGGCTCAGATTGTCTGTGATTTGCCTGTGGTTGCACAGTTAATAATCAGTGGCAGATCTGGGACTTCAACCCAAGGCTTTCTGACTCCAGAAGTAGTGTTCCAGGGGTTCTTTTGACCATGGTCCTAATAAATGCTGATACCATGGGTTTGTCTCTCAACACTGCTCTTGATGCCCCTCCCCCAGCCCCAGTCTTCATCTCTGCCTTGACATTGCTGCCCCTCGGCACACAGTTCCTTCCCTCTCTTTGATAATGGCCTCGCTTTGATAGTGGCTCACTTCTTCTTCAGGCGTCATCGGAGGCCCATTACTGCTGCTAAGTGCTTCCTTGGTAATCATTAGGATCATTTTGATTTGCTCTGGTGGAGATGGACGGCGCCTCGGGGCCGTTTCTTTGCCCCTTCCTGGCAAAGGCGTGGCAGCCTTCCCTTTGTGTGAGCAGGGAGTCGGCCCCCTAGTCTGCCGGCAGAGCCTCAGGGGGAGCCCGCCAGCCAGGGCTTCTGTGAGTTTTCTGGGAACCCCCTCCTTGTTCTTAAACTTCTTGCTCTCTTGGTCTTACTCCGTACAAAACCAAGTCCATCGTGGCAGAACTGGAGGCTTCCTGCTCCTAAAACCAAGCCCCTCTTCCAGATGCTTTCGATTTTATGAGATGAGCAAATCTAGAGATGGAAGAGAACTGCATTTAGTCCAACCCCCTTATTTCACCAACGAGGAGACAAAGGGAGATGAAAGGAGTTAAGTGTGGTGTGCAAAATACTAAAAACTGTCACAATAGTATTAAATGACAGAGGGTGCGAAGTTTTGTTACTCCAACTTTAGTGCATGTCCCACTATACTGTGTTGCCTTACTTGCCATCCCCTCAATTTGGTCATAGCCTCTTTCATATCCTTGATGATGTCAGTCTCCTTCTCTATTCCTATGTCTCTGTCGCTTTGTCTATTTCAATTGC
Organism: Vombatus ursinus; assembly: GCF_900497805.2. NCBI lineage: Eukaryota > Metazoa > Chordata > Mammalia > Diprotodontia > Vombatidae > Vombatus > Vombatus ursinus. The sequence continues at coordinate 50,471,694 of NW_020954585.1, forward strand.
TGTTTCTGTCGCTCTTTCTCACTTGTTTATTAATGTCCTGGTCATCCTTATGGTCAGGCAGACAACTTGACAAAGAAATTTTTGTGCCTGGGAAGGGGGTTAGTTCAGAGAAGAAACTTTCTTTAGGGTCTAGACAGGAGTTCTAAACCTGGAGCCTGTGATCTTTTATATCTAAATCTATATATGTGTATGTATATATGTGTATGTGTGTGTGTATGTATATATGTAACAGCATTTCAATAGAATTTGTTTCCTTTGTGATCTTACGTCTTTTATGCATTTACAAATATTCTCCTGAGAAGGAATCATAAACTGTCAAAGGGTTGTGTGACACAAAAGAAGTCAAGAACCCTTGGTCTACAGTCTTCTACCGTCACATTCGGCCCTCTGGGGCCAAAGACTTTTCATCCAACAAAGACTTACTGGGCATTGAGGCTGTAGTGAAGAGAGCATTGGATTAAGGTCAGACCTGCTTTCCAGTTTCAGCTGTGCTCCTTCCTACCTTTTTTTAATCTGGATGACATACAACATCTCAGAACTTCCATTTCTTCATCTATAAAATGAGGGAGATTGGACTGAATGATCTCTAAGGTCCCTTGCTGCTCTTAACATTCTGTGATTCTAAGTTGGGGTGTGTTGGGGAGGGGCAGGGCAGGATGGAGAGAAAATTTAGTTATGTAATAATTACAAGCCAGTTCCTCCCCTCAAAGAGTTTACATTCTGGTTGGGGAGTTAAAATATACATATACTCAGGAAACAATTTTTTTATTTTAAATTTTTTTCAGTGAACAAAAAAAAATCTATTTTTTCTCCCTCCTACTTCCTCTCTTCCCTTTGGAAAAACAAGACCCTTTTAACAGATATGAATAGTCAAAAAACAAGTTCCTGCATTAGTTGTGTCCAAAAAATATCTCATTCTGCATCTTATATCCATTACCTCTTTGTCAGAAGGTGCCTAGTATACTTCATTATTGGGCCTCTGACATAAACCCATGAAACACCTTAGAAAATTATAAAGTAACATTGCTTTGTAAAACAATGCCCTCTGATTGTTGGTGGAGTTGTGAACTGATCCTACTAGGATCCAACCAAATTGCTGTTCTGGAGAGCAATTGGGAGCTATGCCAAAAGGCAGTCAAACTGTGCATGCCCTTTGATCCAGCAATACCACTACTAGGTCTATATCCCAAAGAGATCAAAGGAAAGGGAAAAAGACCTACATGTACAAAAATATTTACAGTAGCTCTTTTTGTGGTGGCAAAGAATTGAAAATTGAGGGAATGCCCATAAATTGGGGAATAACTGAACAAGTTGTAGTATATGAATGTCATGGAATACTATTGTGCTGTAAGAAATGATGAATAGGATGCTTTCAGAAAAACCTGGAAAGACTTACGTGAACTGATGAAAAGTGAAGTGAGCAGAACCAGGAGAACACTGTACACAGTAACAGTAACATTGTGCAATGATCAACTATGATTGACTTAGCTCTTCTCAGCAATACAATGATCCAAGACAATTCCAAAAGACTCATGATGGAAAATGCTATCCATATCCTGAGAAAGAACTGATGGAGTCTGAATGCATATGGAAGCATACTATTTTCACTTTCTTTATTTTTTTCCTGGTTTTTTCTTTTAGCCTGTTTCTTCTTTCACAATATGACTAATATGGAACTATGTTTTACATGATTGCACATATATAACCTATGTCAAATTACTTACAGTCTTAGGGAAGACGAAGGGGAAAGATGGAGGGAGAAAAATGTAGACCTCAAAATCTTATTTAAAATGAATTTTAAAAAGTGTCTTTATATGTAATTGGAAAAAATAAAATACTGTTAACAAGAAAGGTAAAAAACAAAAAACAAACCAAAAAAGTGCCCTCTGCCTGGTGATAGACTGGATTTCTATGGTTCATGGACCAGTCTAGCTAAGTTTGGAGAGGCTTATCACTAGGTGGGTCACAGTGGTACATTTTTCAGCTATAGGAACTCACATTACCTCTCTATTAAGGCGAAACAATAGCGCAGTCCACTTTAATGGAGAGATCTTCCTTTCACCCCACCCCCACCCCCACTCCATACACACACTTTGAGTAACTAATTACCCACACTGATTAACCCAGTTCATGAAGTATCAAAACAACATATAGATAAATAATAGATGGCCTAAATACCATTGAAATCCTTAAGAATAGAGAAGTTGTACCTTACTAGAGTCAAGGCTTCTTGGAGGGAGATGCATTTTGAGTTGGCTCCCCCAGATGACCCTGGATCCTAAGAAGAGTTGTGACTAGGAATGTTTTCACCCAAGGCAAAAACAGTTGATATAGGGGGACATAGAGGGAAGTGTGACGTCAGATACAGTCTGCCCCCCTACTACCCACATTGGAGTGAGGACAGGATCATCCGCTTTCCCAGTACAGTTGTGCCAGCAGTTGACCTCAGGGCTATAAGATGACTGGCTGAGAAGGGGAACGAGCTGGGAATATTTTCCCACTCCAACCTCCGCACCCCTTCCAATATCACTGCTTTGGGGCAAAGCCTTGTTTGCCTCAAGCCAGTTACAACTCCGGCGTGGCAAATGGTCGCCAAGGATGAGCTTGTGCCCTATGACCCCTGCATATCAGACTTAAACCCCAGAGACACCAGGGGTGGGCCACTGTGGAGAATCTCACTCATTCTGTGTCTTCCTTAAGTTGCTTCTCATTTGATCCACTGAAAGAAACTTAGATATGCAAATGATTTTTGTTTAATGGCATCATTTTACGGATGAAGAAAATTAGTTTCAATTAGGGAAAGTGACCAGCTCAGGATCACAGAGCTAGGGTGCCGGGCTCCTCAAACAAATGTTTGATATGTCGTGCACCTGAAGTGGGAGTAGTATGAGTCGAGATTTGAAGGTAGGTTGGAACCAAATCATGAAAGACTTTGAATGCTAGGCTAAAGAATCTGGACTTTATTCAATAGGCAATGGCGAGACTTTGGCTGTTTCTATCTTTAGTGCTTCTTCCTTATATACCCAATAGGTTATTAAGCAAGTTAGGTGGTGCCATGATTAGAGAGTTGGGCCTGGCACTAGGAAGACCCAAGTTCAAATCCTACCTTGCTAGCTGTATGGCGGTAACCTCTGTCTTCTTCATCTCCACATCTGTGAAATGGGGATAATAATAGTACCTACCTCTGAGGTTTAAAGTTAAGGCTTATCACAGTGTCTAGGTACTTATTAGGTGCTTAATAAATGTTTATTGATTGAAAGTGAAATATTTGTTTCATTGTTTTGTTTTAGTGAGGCAATTGGAGTTAAGTGACTTGCCCAGAGTCACACAGCTAGGAAATATTATATGTCTGAGGCCACATTTGAACTCAGGTCCTCCTGGCTCCAAGGCCGGTGCTCTATCCACTGCGCCACCTAGCTGCTCCCTTTTGTTTGTTTGTTTTGTTTTGTTTTTTTGGAAAATGAAATATTTATAAAGTACTGTGCAAACCTGAAAGCACTCTATAAATTCTAGATATTATTACTATTACTATTACTATTATTATTATTGCAAGTTTTATAACATGCCTGTAACAATTCTGTTTGGGAGTATGGAGATGGGATGCATACAATTTTGATAAGGATGATGGTGGACTTAGTTCACCAAATCCTAATTCTGCAATTAGGAGGTTATTCCCTTTGAACTCTAAACAAGATGAGTTTAGAACTATATAAAAGGACAGGTGTTATTTTATATAATGGAGAATAAATTTATAAAACCTTTAACTCTGAGGTGAAACATGCTGGAGAATAGTTTCAAGGAAGGTTGAGAGAAAATGATGGAAGGCAAAGCTATAAGAAGTTATTAAGTACTAATAACAGCTAATATATAAATAATATATAATAATAAAATAATATGATACATATGCACTATAGTGCTTTAAGGTTTGCAAAGAGTTTTATGTATATTATCTCATAATAACCTTGTGAGATAGATGCTAAAATTATCCCCATTTTATAGATAAGAAAACTGAGGTTGAGAATAGTTGAATGACTTGCATAGGGTTACACAACCAGTGAGGGTCTGAAGCAGGATATAAACTCAGATTTTCCTAATTCCAAGTCTAGTAGTCTATCCTACCCCATTTAGCTATGTAATTAAAAACTATGAGGAATATTTAGGGGGACGGGGGCATTTCCTTTCTTTTTAGGTTGTTGCCAGGGAGGATGACCATCCTCACTTTGACCTAGTTTCTCCAGTAGGGATGGGTTTGAGAGTCAGGAGACCTGAGTTCAACTCTTAACTTTGCCGCTAACTCATTGTGGGACTTTGGGCAAACCCCTTCTCCCTCAGGTCCAAGTTTCTTCCTCCCTGTTGTCTGGAGACCAGATCACAGATCACAGTCTCTAAGATCTCTGTGATTCTCAATAGCTGGGTGATCTCTAGGGCAGAAGACAACTCTTACTTTTATAATAGCATTTTTCAAGGTATGGGGTGTCAAAGATAAGAAGCCCCAGTGGTCAATGTATAATGAGCAGCCAAACTGAAAGGGAATAAAATTGATAGGGAGTATGGGGGGTGGGGGTGGGCAGAGATAGAGAGACCGGGTTTCCCCAAAATAGCATCCCTCCTCTCCTCCTAGAGTGTAAGGTAGTAATTACATAGACAAATTAGCTAATGCTTCTCCTGAGAATTAGAGGACTTTGAAGGCCTCTAGTCCTTAAGGTCCTACAATTAAGGATGAGTTGGTGGTATTTGATTGTTTAAGTCTAAAGAGGGGAGAGAAGAAGGTGGGATGGGGATCTCAGGGCCAGTCACAAGCAGGTTGACCTTTCCTCTATGGGTCACAGTTTCTTCCTCTATAAAATGAAGGGATTGGACTACCAGGCATTTTTAACCTAGAGTCCATGAACTTAAAAATTTTTTTAATAACTGCGTTGGTGTCCTTTATTTTATCTTATAATATATATTTTATATAAATATATATTTTATACATAAAATATATTTTATACATAGAAAAATATTCTGAGTAGGGGTCCATGACACACACAAAAAGGTTAAGGACCCTGGGATAAGACGATCTTCTGAGGATGTTTCTTATTCAAAGAAGCTATTACTTTGTGAATCAACAGGGAAGCTTTCCCAGCACTTTCTTCTCCCTTCCTGCCCAAGTTAGGGTCAAATTAAATCAAGTCAAGGGACAGCAAGGTGGTGCAATGGATAGAGCACTGGGCCTGGAGTCGGAAGACTCATCTTCATGAGTTCAAATCTAGCCTTAGACACTTACTAGCTGTGTGACTTTGGGTGAGTCATTTAACTGTGTTTGACTCAGTTCCTTACCTGTAAAATGAGCTGGGGAAGAAAATGGCAAACCACTCCAGTATCTCTGCTAAGGAAACTCCAAATGGGGTCACGAAGAGGGGGACACCACTGAAAAATGACTGAAGAACAAAAAAAGTCAAGTCAGTAAGCATTTATTAAGCCCCTACTATGTACTGGGCACTATGCTAAACACCAGGGACACAAGGAAAACAAAAGACAATTCTTACCCTCAAGGGGCTTACAATCTAATGGGAGAGACTACTATGTTGAAACAAACTATATACAAAATATATAGGAAGTAATCAACAATGGGAAGGCACTAGAATTAAGCAGGGTGGGGAAAAGCTTCTTATAGAATGGTGCTTCTTAAACTGTGGGTCACTACCCCATATGGGGTCAAGTAACTGAATGTGGGGGTCAAGAAAAATTTGGCAACAGTAAAAGGTTTCTGAATGCGCAACGACCAAAAATTAATTCCAAATCAAACGTGTAATGTATTCGAGGTGCTTCTGGCAGTGCTTACACGTGTTGCATAGCACAACTTCACTGCAGCCTTGGTTCTGAACACACAACATGCATACTTTGCACTGAGCACGTCATCACATGCCACGCAATGCCAACAAATGCTGCCAGAAACACCTCGGCTCAGATTTGAGACTATTGTGTGTTATGAATTGCAGTGTTTTTACTGTACATACAAAGTTTTTTGCTCTTACGGAAACATAGTAGTTTAATTATGGAAAATAAAGATTTTTAATATTTTCTTACCATCATTCCTCAGCATGTAAGTATCAGATAAGTATATCTTTGGGTTGTATTGTGTTAGAATGTTTGATTTTAAAAATTGCTGTTATCTCCTTCTTTTACAGAAACATAAGTGTTTAATTGCAGCAAGTAAAGACAAAAGCCCTTTTATAATATTTCTCCATCATCACCGCTGTATGTGTATGGAAGTGTGACCATCAGTTTTTTAAATTAAGCACAAACAAATGTAATATCATAAACTAAAGCTCGTATTTATTTGAGAAATTATTAGCAATATTTATTTATATCTTAGGACAAAAATATTTTTTGGTTATGGATAAGTGGCTAAATTTAGACCAAAGAGGTAAAAATACTGATGATGATTTGGCAGAGTCTTCGCTACCAGGTTGTAGTACACCTAAATTGATAAGAAAAAAAACTATGTTGAATCATTTTTGCAACATGGATTTACTTCTAATTATGATGATGGTATGGAAAAACCTCTTTACTTAACTTGTAATGAAGTTTTGCCTTCAGAGAGCATGAAACCAGCCAAACTAAAATGACATCTTAGTACCAAGCAAGCATCATATTGCAATAAACCAAAGGAATATTTTGAACAACTTCTAAAATTTTCAAATAAAGAAAAACAATGTTTGAAGAATTTGTTACTGTCAATGAAAAGTATTTACTTGCGTTTTATGAAACTTATTTAATTGCAAAAACTAAAAAGCCCTACACAATAGGAGAAGATCTCATGTTACCTGCTGCTATTAAAATGTCAGAAATAGTTCATGGGAAAAAGGTATGGGGATGTAATTCATAAAATTCCTTTATCAAATGATTCTGTTCCCAAAAGAATTTCTGAAATGAGTAATGACCAATTTCAGCAACTTATTACCAGGCTTAAGGGCACCCAAGGTTTTCAATTCAGTTAGATGAAACAACCGATATTTCTAACATGGTACAGTTGTTACTCTACGTAAGTTATGTTTAAGAAGGAAGCATATGTGAAGAACTGTTGTTTTGTTGCCCTTTGGAAAGGCACCCAAAAGGGGAAGATATATATTTTAAAGTCAATGAATTTTTCACAAATGAAGATTTACAGTGGAAAAATTGCATTGGAGTTTGTACAGGTGGTGCTAGAGCAATGATGGACAAGAATGTTGGATTTGTAGCAAAGGTGAAGCTGGTAGCAATGAACATAGTACTTTTACTCACTGCATGATCCATCAGGAGGCATTTGTAGCCAAAAAAATATCACCAGAGTTGTTAGAGGTTGGGCTTCACGATACTATCATAATCATGAACTTCATTAAAAGCCGTGCCCTGAACAGTCGTTTGTTTTCAAAACTTTGGAAAGACATGAACTTCAATTACAAAAATTTATTACTGCATGCAGAGGTAATGTGACTCTCAAGAGGGTGAAGTTTAAAAAGATTATGGAAACTGAAAGATGAAGTTATATTTTTGATTGAGCAGAAATCTGATTTTGTTAATTTTTTTTTCATAATGACTTATGACTTTCAAAACTGTGTTATTTGTCAGATTTTTCAAAAAACTCAGTGGTTTTTCAAGGAAAAAATTATAGCATATTTATGTTAAAAGATAAAATTGAAAGTTTTACTAAAAAAGTTAGCATATGGAAGAATAAGGTAGAAATAGTTCTTTAGAAACATTTACAGCCTCAGATGATTTTGTAATTGAAAATAACCGTTGCAGAGATTCAATTGTAAGAGTTATAATTGATCATCTGAAGTGCCTGGAAACAATTTCAGAAACATTTCCCTTCGAATTTTGATTCTAAAAATCTAAGTTGGGTTCATAAACCATACTCAATTGAAACATCAGTCATCTGCCTTTAAAAATTCAAGAAGAATTTGCCATGTTATCAAGAGACAGAGGTTTAAAATTTGAGTTTCCTAAAAAATCGTTAAATGAATTTTGGCTTGGGATTAGAACATACTTCTGCCATTCTGTACTATGTATTTATATGAAGTGGCATTCTCAGCATTGACGATTATAAAATCAAAATATCAGTCAACTCTGAAAAATGTTGAAGATGCTCTACATCCTGCAGTATCAAATATTCCACGTGAAGAATTGGAAATTGAGAGTATGCCCATCAATTGGAGAATGGTTGAACAAGTTGTGGTGTATGAATGTAATGGAACACTATTGTGCTATAAGAAACGATGAGCAGGCGGACTTCAGAAAAACCTGGAAGGACTTGCATGGATTGATGCTGAGTGAAATGAGAACATTGTATACAGTAACAGCCATGTTGTGTGATGACTAATGTTGATAGACTTAGTCCTTCTCAACAATGCAAAGATCTAAGACGTCTCCAGAGAAAGAACTATGGAGTTTGAATGCATCTCGAAGCATACTATTTGCTGCTTTTTTCCTTCTATTTTGTTTTGTTTTCTCTTTCTTGCGATTCTTCCTATTGGTTCTAATTCTTCCTTACAACATCACTAATGTGAAAATGTTTACTAGGAATGTATATGTATAGCCTATATCAGATTGCACGCCATCTTGGGGAGGGAGGGGGAGAAAAATTTTAAACTCAAAAGCTTATGGAAGTGATTGTTGATAAATCAAAATAAATTAATGAAAAAAATTCCACAAAGATTTGATTCTTCATGTAAAAACGAACAAGCACATCCATTTCATTCGTATGCAAATTTGCTTTCATCTTTAATAAATGGTAAAATTACATGTATATCAAAGAATTATTTTAAAATAAATTTCTTTATGATTTATTATCAGTAAATGCTTGATTTTTATACCTATTTTACATACCTGTACACGTGAGGTTGTGTAAAAATTTCTCAGACAAAAAGGAAAAAAGTTTAAGAAGCTCTGCTATTGACTATGGGATTTTAGTTGGGAGTTGAAGGAAGCTGGTAGGTGGAGGTGAAGAGGGAGAGCATTCCAGGTATCTGGGAGAGCCAGTTAAGATGCCCAGAATTAGGAGAGCGCTGGATCGAAGAGTATGTAGAACTAGGAAAGGTATAAGAAGACTGGAAATGTGGGAGGGGGGCGGGGGCAGACTTTAAACCCAAAGTAGAATCTGTCTCTTGATTTCATGGCTTCATTCTCATTCCCTTAGAGGGCACATTGGATCTGTGTGAGGAGAATCTGGTAGAGAGATTTTGTTGTGGGTAGTACAATGGGAAGAGCACTGTCTGTACAGTCAGATCCCCTGAGTTCGAATGTTACTTCTTGATGGTTAGTACCTGTATGACAAGCTGTTTAATCTCCTTGGGCCTCAGTTTCCTCACTTCTAAAATAAGAGGGTTGGACTCAATAATCTTTAGACAGCTCTAGGGGTGGGCTAGGTGGTGCAATAGATAGAGTGCTGGGCCTGGAGTCTGGACTTATCTTCCTGAGTTCAAATCAGATACTTAACTAGCTGTGTGACCCTGGGCAAGTCACTTAACCCCATTTGCCTCAGTTTCCTTCTGTCTAAAATGAGCTGGATTGACATTGAGTACAATGCTGTCTTCATACTATAGCATTCTTCCTCTGCTGTGGGTCAGTTTAAATTCAACCCAACTTTCAGGTCCCACATCTTTGATAGAATCTCTTCTGATTTCAACCCCTAGTCTATCTCTATCTAGGCCTAGCTCCACCCCTCCCTCCAATTTCTATGGCACTACTCCTCTAATCCTTCAATCATCTTGTATGTCTCTCCAATTTCTCTACTTAGATAATAAATTCCTGGAGAACACAGGACCCTACCATCAGAGGCATGATTTAATTGAAAGAGAATTGAACTTGGAGTCAGAAAAAGTCTGGGTTCCAATCCTTCTTCTGCCACTTAGGAACTGTGTGATCTGAGCAATCATTCAGAATTTATTGACTACCTACAGCTAAGTGTCTTAATGGATAAGAGCTTTCTCCCTTGAGTCAGGAAGACCCTAGTTTGAATCCTGCCTCAGACACTGGACAAATCAGTTAACCTCTGTTTGCCTCAGTTTCCTCATCTATATAATGAAGGGGTTGGATTCAGTGGTTTCTCTTCTACCCCTAAATCTAAGATCTCATGTTCCTATTGCTAGCTTCTGTCCCTGCCCTTAAGGAGCTAACTCATTGGAATAGACAATATATAAGGGTATACAAAATATTGACAAAATAAATATAAGGTAATGGGAGGGAAGAAACACTTGCAATTCAGAGGATCAGACTCAGGGGATTAAGAGTCAAATCATTTAACCTCTTTTTGAACCTTAGTTTCTCCATTTCTCTAAAATGGGGATAATCTGACTGCATTGTAGCACTTAATGCTTGTTGATTGTTTGATTGTTGTGAGAATTAAATGAGATATTGATATGTTTTCTCTCCCCTTAGAATCTAAGCTTCTTAGAGGCAGGAACCATTTATGCCTTTGTATTCCCAGCTCTTCCACAGTGTCTGCACATAGGAAGCATGTAATAAAAGCTTGTTGACTGACTATGTAATGCATTTTGTAGACTTTTAAAATGCTCTACAAATTGTCACTTAATTTCCTCTGTGTTTTATAAACTTTCCACCACCCTGGACAGGCACATAGTAGGCCATCAATAAATATTTGTCATTTGAGTGATTTACTTCCCTTCTCTTCTGGGTACTTGTGGTTCCTGTTACCTGAAGCTGAAGTCATTGGGTCTCTCTGGAAGGGTAGGGAGTGTTACCTTGGTTTCCTCTGTGTTCTCAACTGTATTTTCAGCTTACGTCCTGGGAAGCTATTCTGGCGGGGGGGTGGGGGTGGGGGGGAGATCGTGAGAGAACGCACTTGTCAGTTCTTGGGTAAACGAGCATTTTCCTAACCAGCTCCTCACCCTTCTCGTTAGCGCTGGCATCGCAGTGGGATTCTATGGCAATGGAGAGACCAGCGATGGCATTCATCGGGTCACATATTCACTTCGCCACGCAAACCGCACTGTGGCTGGAGTCCAGGATCGGGTAAGTTGAGGGAAGAATGGGCCTGGGAACTGGCTCTAGGGTTGATGGGGAGAGCCAAGAGAAGACACCATCTTTTTAAGGCTGTTCAGCTCATCCTCCTCCACTCTGGCCTTCAGAATGAGGGTTGCCAAGGCCTTTGTGAGAGAAAGTTTGCTGTATTCTTTCTTCCTATTCCCAAGAAACCTCATGCTGAGTGCTGCAATTTGCCAGCCAAAGGATATGTTTCACTGGCAGTGTGTGAGTGTTTGTGTGTGGGGGGGGTGCGTGTGTGGGAATGGGTGGGATGTATTAGGGGCATGCAGAGAAGTGAGGTTTAGAGTATGTATGGGTAAGAGTAGGGGGAGATTTGGTTTTGTGTGGGGGGAAAAAGGGTTTTGTAGTGTGTGTGTGTATGTGTGTGTGTGTGTGTAATGGAGAGAAGTGGAAATTATTATATAATAATAGTATAATTATAATGGAAATAATAAAATATAACATTATAGACTATGTTATATTAATGCATTGCATATTATATAGTTGTATAATATATGGTAATATAATTATTATATGGAAAGAATAATATAATGGAAAGTATAATGGAAAAAAGATTGACTCTAAACTTGAAGGTCTAGGTTCAAATCCCATCTTTGATTCTTCCTACCTGTATGACTTTGGGCAAATCACTTAACCCCTACAAGTGTCAGTTTCCTCACTGTAAAATAAGAGAATTGAACTAAATTACCTCAGAGGTATTTTCTAGCTCCAGGTCCGTGATCCTATGGTCTATGAAGGGAGAAAAAGGCAGAGTGGGAGAGGCAGAGGTAGATTTGCATATATGGGGGGGAAAGGGGAGGGATATGTGTGTATATAAGAGAGGTGGCAGTTGTCTATGTGAGAGGGAAAGGTGGGTTTTGTGTGGATGTCAGAGAGAGAAGAGGAGGGGTGTGAATAAGGTGGGTGTGTGTAAAGCAACAGCTTCTGGTTAACACTCCTGAGAAAAGTGACATGACCAGAACTTTGCCTTTTCAATGGGCAGAGGAGACTCTTTAACGAGTTGCTTTGTTCAAGTGACATATTTAACATTATCTGAATAGCAGATCTTGCTGTTCACCTCTCCTTGTGTCCCTATCAGCATATCTGGAGTTCCTGAATCGGGCTGGGGGTGGAGGGCTTCCATTTTTACCTCTGAGCTGTTACTGACCTCTAGATGAGGCAAGTGATCACTCCCCTCTTCTCCCAGGGACCTCTGAATGGAAGAATGTTCAAGTTGGACAGAAAAGAACACCGGCCCTAGAGTAAAAGGAGCTGAGTTCAAATCCAGCTTCTTATATATGCTACTTGTATGACCTTGGGCAATTCACTTAACCTAAGCCTCAGTTTCCTTATCTGTAAAATGAGGGGGTTGGATTAGATGGCTTCCTTCGAACATGAGTTCAAGTCCTGTCTCTGATGATTACCACATCTGTGACTTTGAGCAGGTCACTCTCCCTGAGCTTCAGCTGTTGTTCAGTTGTTTTCAGTTGTGTCCGACTCTTTGTGACCCCGTTTAGGGTTTTCTTGGCAAAGATATTCCCATTTCCTTCTTCAGCTCATTTTACAGATGAGGATACTGAGGCAAACAGGGTTAAGTGACTTGCCCAGGTTCACACTACTAGTAAGTGTCTGAGGTTGGATTTGAACTCAGCTCTTGCTGATTCCAAACCCTATGCTCTGTCCACTGCGCCACCTAGCTGTCCTGAGCTTCAGCTACTATCACCTACGAAATGAGGGATTGGATTAAAATGGTTTTTGAGGTTCCTTTCTTATATGATCTTACTTAATCTGGGTTCAAATCCCTCCTCTGATTCTTACTGTATTTGTGACCTTGGGCAATTCACTTTACTTTCCTCAGCCTCAATTTCTCTGCCTTTAAAATAGGGGAGAGGGTTGTACTCAATGGCCTCTGAGATCCCCTTCATCTCTCTCATCCTATGACTTCAAGATTAACTAAAGTAACCCCCTTATGTGAGGAAGCTATGTCTTAGGGAGAAGTGATTTACCCAAAGGCACAAAATCCGGTGTTCTTTCCACCAATAGCTAATAATAGCTAGCATTTACATAGCAGTTTAAGGTTTGCAAAGCACTTCAAATATTATATCATTTTCTCTTCACAACAATCCCAGGAAATAGGTGCTATTATTAGCTCTATTTTACAGATAAGGCATACCTGTCCAAGGTCACCCAGCTTGTAAGTATCTGAGGCCAGATTTGAACTCAGGTCATCTTGTAAATCTCATAAAGTGGGGCAGCTAAGTGGTGCAGTGGACAGAGCACTGGCCCTGAAGTCAAGAGGACCTTAGTTCAAATCCAGCCTCAGACCAAACGCTTGATACTTACTAGCTGTGTGATCCTGGGCAAGTCACTTAACCCCAACTGCCTTAATTAAAAAAAAAAAAAACAGGAAAAAGAAAAAAAATCTCCTAAAGTGACTTGTTCAGGGTTACCCATCTAGCACCTGAGGCTAGATTTGAACTCAGATCTTCTTGACTCCAAGTCCAGCACTTTATCCACTGCTCTACCTAGTTGCCTCACTCCAGTCCTGTTCCTTCATAGAGTAAAAGATAACAATTTCCCAGTTTCTCAAATTGACTTCTTCAATCAATACCAAAACTATTGGTATCTTCTTTCTAAATAAAAATACCCCCTTGGAGAGGTAACATACTAAATTTCTAAAACCTGCCTCACAGGATCTGCTCTATCCCTTCCCCCACTCGACTGCCCACCCAGAACTCATCATCTGTCCTGTCCTCTCTCTCCCTGATCTCTTTGCCCCAATTTCTCCTCTTCAGGTGACAGACACTACAGTGGCCCTCAACCAGACGGTGGAGACCAGCCTTCAGACCCTGGAGAAGCTCTACACAAAACATACCGATTATCTGCACATCGTCCAGAAACTCCAGGGGCTTCTGTATGACTTGCTTCGGCAGACCACAGAAATCCCCTTTTGGAAGAACAACGCGGTATCCCTGGAGGATCTGGCCGTGCAGGTTGATCTGTATGATTGGTATAGGTAAGAATAGCTTTCTCTTCAACTCTGGCTCATATGGGCTGGGAAGTTAGAGCGGCTTCCCTCTGAGATCTGTTTTCCTCTGCCAAACTGGCTTTGGGCACCAGTAACACTGATGTCCTTTCTTGTCCTTGGTTTATTGAGTGGGGGCTAGGAATGATTTCTGGATGGGTAGAAGCGAGAGTCAGGAGAGGGTTGAAAGCAGTGGGACCAGGGAGAGAGGGGGCAGGATGGGCATTGACCCCAGCAGCCTCAGTGTGAGCATGGGAATGGGGTCGCTGCTTTGGAAGGGGATTAGGATCTTTGGGAACGAGGGAGGATAGAGTCAGAGAAGAGGTCTCATTTCTTTCATTTTCTTCAGCTCTCGGTTCTGAGCACTGCTTACCTATACATACCCAGTCTGATTTTGTCTCTTAAGCTCCACACTCTTCTTGTCCATGCTGGGCATGACAACCTTATAGGATGAGCTCAGTCCTAGGGAACCTCTAGCTTGGTTGGAACAGCCAGCCTCTATTTCCGCCTGGTTCTCTGTCCTCTGATGGAAATTATTTCTCTGCTGAAAGTGTTGAGCACCAGGATGAAGCCTAAGCCCTGGGAAGATCAGGCCACTTCAGACTTCCCTTGTGTTCTAATGACTTGAAGATTCAAAATGTTTTGCTTTCAGAGATCAGAGGAGTAAGCCTAGTGTGATGTGAGGGGTACTTGGCAAAGTATCTGCTTATAAAGATCTCTCTCACTGAAGCCCAAAATTCATTTTTTTAAAAAAAAATTATTTTGAATTTAGCAAGGACCAAATAGAACGGGCATTTTGATATACACTGTTGTTGTTCAGTAGTTTTTCAGTCGTGTGTGACTGTTCATGAGTGCATTTGGGATTTTCTTGCAAAGATACTAGAGTGGTTTGCCATTTACTTCTTCAGCTCATTTTATAGATGAGCAACTGAGGCAAACAGGGTTAAGTGACTTGCCCAAGGTCACACAGCTAGTAAATGTCTGAGGCCAGATTTAAACACAGAAAGATGCGCCTTCCTGACTCCAGGCCTGACGCTCTATATTCTGCACCACCTAGCTGCCTTCCAGATGCGTAGTAGAACAGAAAAAGAGGATTGTACATAAGACTTCAGATCTCTGTTGTGTACATTTTTTTTTTATTAAGTACATAAGAAGTTCAAGAGCAGCTAGGTGGTGTAGTAGATAGAGAACTGGGCTTAGAATCAAAAAGACTTGTATTCATGAGTTCAAATCTGGCCTCAGACACTTCCTAGCTGTGTGAACCTGGGCAAGCCATTTAACCCTGTTTGCCTCAACTCCTCATCTATAAAATGATCTGAAAAGGAAATGGCAAACTTTGCCGAGACAACCCCAAAATGGGGTCATGAAGTGTTGGACAGGACTGAAACAACTCAACAACAACAACAACAAAAAGTTCAAACCTATAGCTTTCAAAGCTGGCCTACTTTTGATCTTCCTTCTGTTCCTTTCTCTGCATGGAAATTTGCTATTTAGACCCTCAGTCCAAGGACTCCTTAGGGGTCTGTAGATAGATTTCAGGGGATCTGTGAATTTGGATGGGAAAAAAAAATTACATTTTTTCCCAGTATACTTGGTTTCCTTTGTAATCCTATGTGTTTTGTTTTATGTATTTAAAAACATTAATCTGAGAAAGGATCTGTAGGCTTCATCAGACTACCAAAAGGGTCTATATCACAAAAAAAGGTTAAGAACCTCCAATTAACCTCCAATTAAGTCATACCTTACGATGAAGAAAACTGTTGATATCCTCTTTTAAAATGAAAATACCCTCTTGAAAGGGTAACGTGCTAGGTTTCTGAAACTTTATTATAAAATTAAAGTTGCCACCTTTTTCTCCTATTACTGGAAATAGGATCTGGAAAGAATAGGAGTTGGAAAAAGGAAAGAATAGGAGTTGGAAAAAGGAAAGAGAGGAAGCGGTGGGAAGGGAAGTTCTAGTTTTGGAATGGAGTGGGAGTGTCCCATGTTGAGACAGAAAAACTGGGAAGAAACGCGGTCAGTCACTTTTGAAGTTGGCATATTTGTCTTGGCTAATACATGCTGTTGGTAGCCTCTCTCTCAGCAATGCTTGTGTTCTCAGAAAGTCTGTACCTGTCTGCTTCCTTGTCCTCAGGTGGCTGGGGTACCTGGGCCTCCTCCTTTTTGATGTCTTGATCTGTTTGCTCGTGCTCTTTGGACTCATCCGGAACTCCAAGGCCATCCTAGTAGGGTATGTCCTGGGGAGCCTGAGATGAAGCTCGGCAGAGTGGGGGTGGGAAGGTGTCTGCTGGTGGGTGGAGAGAAAACTGTGGACTGCTTTGACCTCACCAGCCAATTAATTTTCATCAGGCCCCAGGATGATACCATCTACTAAAGGGCCCAACTACCAGATACCCAGCATCTTATGAGAGTCTTCCGCTCAGAGAGATTATAGAAAACAAATTCTAATAAAGACATTCTCTGGGGACTCAGTTGAGTTTTATATTTGGAAAAGATGTTTCCCTAAGGGCAGGGGTTCCCTAACCTGGAGTCTGTGAACTTGTTTTTAAAAATATTTTTATAACTGTATTTCAATATAAGTGGTTATCTTTGTAATCCCTATATATTAGCAAGTTAAAATCCAACCAATTCCCTTTGGTTCTTTAGTGGAGACTGGGGAATCTGAGTCACTCCAGTTATACTGGGAAGAAAGATCTGTCAGTCTAGGACCATAAATGTCAAAACAAGAAGAAACCTTAGGGATCAACAGTTGTAACTACCACTTCCTGTTTTTTTAAAAAATATTTTTATTGATACTTTTTTGTTTTTCTACCTCCCCTTCATTTCTGAATATACTCCTGCCCCACAACCCATCAGACCCTCCCTTTGAACAGAAATGTTTTAAGAAAAGGGCGGGGGGGGGGGAGAGAAGGAGAGTAAGTCAAGTCAACAAAACCAACTAGCAGGGCTCAACCATGTCCTATAGCAAAGGTATTGTTTCACACCTGTCGTCTCCCGTCTCTATAAAGAAGTAACCACCTTATTTTACAGAAAAGGAAACAGACCAAGCCAGGTTGTGGGTCCCCACTGTGCTGTGAACTCTTCCTGGCCCACAGGTTCAGATCTCAGCACGGCTATGAGCCCACGGTGCTGAGCTGCTTTTTATTGGAAAGGACAGAAAGGTGTCTTGCATGGGAGACTATACTGCACTAGATATAATAGAATTGGAGGTTTAGGTTTTAAGTTCCTCCCTGGCTGAAGTATAATTGGAGAGGCCAGGGTTTTTTCTTTGTTTGTTTTGTTTTTTAACTAAAGAGATCAATACCATCTGCTTGAAATACTTGTTTATAAAGCACTTTTCACGTATCTTAATGTATTGGATCCTCACGATATTCTTAGGAAGAATAGGGTTAGGGACTAGGCCTGGGATTTCACTGGAACTCATTCCTGGGTGAGGAACTCCTTCTACTAGTATTAATTGGCATCTTCTTTGTAATTTATTGTCTTTGAGAGTTGCCTGAGGCACCCTGAGGTTAAGTGACTTGCCAGGGTCACACAGTCAATATCTGTTAGAGAAGGGATTTGAATTCAGGTCTTCCTAGCTCTAAGACTGGCTCTATGCCCTATGCCATGTTGAGGTTAAATGACCTCCCTGTCTTGCCATAGGAGGAACAAGAATCCACCCCCAGGCTCTTTCTACTAGATTTTCCTTCAGTGGAATGTAAGCTCCTTGAGGGCGGTGATTTTTTTTCTTTAAAATATAGAATGCTTATTTTTTGTCTTTGTAGCCCCTAGCACAGTGCCTTGAAAGACACTATAGGCCCTTAATGTTTGAAATGAGTGTAATTGAAAATCCTTGTTCCAGTTTTCCCTTCTTTTCTATTTCCTGATTGGTACCTATGAACTAGGGCTGGAAGTTTTGAATACTATGCCCCCGGGGAACCTTAGTGTGTCATAAGTAGCTTGTGACCTGCAGAAAGGAGAAAGCTTGAAAGATGGCTGCAGAAGTAATGGCTTATGCTTTTGTTCACACCACCTCCTCCCATTCCCACCTCATTTTAAAACTGGCATTTACCCTAGGGAAAGTAAATGAAATATTATGGAGGTCTCTTAGCCCAGTCTGAAGAGGCACTCATCATTTTGGCACTGTGGCTGTCTCTTTTTCCTATGCCACGTATCTGCTGTCCCGTAGTCAGCAGCATTTCCTTTTTGGCCGAATGCCTCTAAGAACAGTGAATCACTCTGGTAGCCACCAAGAGCTTCTTAAGCAAGCAGAGTTTTGTGCAGCTGTTTTGGCAAAAGCTAAGATTTTGCCTTGGGGTTTGAAAAGGGTATGTCTCCTGCAAACTACAGCTGCTCCCAACAATGGGAAATGAGGTCACAGACAGCCTTTTGAGGGTAACTTTTTAGAAAGGGAATGGAAGCAGAATTCTGGCTGTCCCCAATTCCTCTAGGCCATAGAGTCTAGGCTGGAGCCTGGCCCAGCTGTGGACAATTGGAAACTGCAGCATTGGCTGGGATAAACCAGGGAATGCCTTCCCTATCCCCATGCCACTGGGGAGCAGAAGGTTACTTAAGCTAGGTTTAGTGGTGGCAATTGGGGAGTAGGACTGAGCACAGAGGAAAAGCTAGCTTCTCTGAACCAGGTGCTGGTTCTGCCTATGACCAGATCTTACTATGTGAGAATTCTTAGTGAAGGCAAATTCCCTAGCGATCCAAGCCTCTAATAAGTAAAGCTCCCATTTCCTATTACCCCAGTCACTGCCAGGAGTCAAGATTTTTATTTCCTGCTTTTCCCCACATTTGGGAAGTCATTCCAATTGATGTAGTTGGGTGGGAAACTATAGCTGTCAGTGGGTCAAGGGGGTGTGGGACCCTCTTGATGTGTCATGTCCTCATCTTTCCCTTTAGAGTGTGTTTGCTGGGTGTGCTAGCCTTGGTCATCAGCTGGGGATCCCTGGGGCTCGAGCTGGCAGTCTCTGTGGTAAGTGACTCTGATGCTAAAGTCACCTTCCTTTCCCCTAATATCTACTCTGAGGCTAGCTATAATGCTACAGTCTGGTGGAAAGTCTTGGAAATAGTCTCCCTACCCTCAGATCTCTCCAGCTTTCTGTTACAGGGTCTGAAATTCCACCACTTATGAGTCATTGCTTAGGGTGGCCCCTTCACAAATCCCTGAGAGAGGCAAGCACATTTATGTATGTAACATTGTGAATTCATGTAGCAGATTGCTTTCCTCCCAGGGACAGCTAAGTAAAATCCGGGCCTGGGATGTGGGAACCCTTACTTCCAAGGCCCCTGCTTTATTTTTGGTGGTAATCTATAGCATCTTCATTACCTTCCTTCCCCTCACTCTAGGGTTCCAGTGACTTCTGTGTGGACCCCGATACCTATGTAACTAAGATGGTGGAAGATCACTCAGTCCTTGGTGCAGGTAAGTTGACTCCATGAATGCCAATGTGCCCCACAGGCGTTAATGACCCAGTTGGAGAAAGGAACTGAAGAGGTTCTGCCCATGGTAGGTAGCTCAGAGTTTACATGAAAGCCTTTGTACTAGTGTGCCTGCCCTTGTCGATGAGGAATATTCCTTGGTAGTGTGGAAAAGGTTCTGGAGGGAGGAGGAGAGCTGGAATGTGTGTTGGTGTTTGAACTGATGAACCTTTGACATTTTTTCAGTTTGAGTGAGCTGATATGACAGGTAAGAGGCAGGGTGTTATATGGTAAGAGAGCTGACCTTGGTGGTAGGAAGGCTTAGGGTTTAAGGCTTGCCTCTGCCACATACTGGCCCCATGACCTCCTCAGTTTTCCAAACAACTCTCTAAGACATGTTATTTTTTAAACTTTTGTGTGTGTCATGGAACCCTTTGGTTGAACTGAATGATTGAATGAAGCCAATGGACTTTGTCTCAGAGTAATGTTATTAAATGCATAAAATAAAAGATTGTGGACCTCAGGTTAAGAACCCTTTCTCTTAAGAAAAAAAAAGACAAAAATAACCCTTCTCTCAAATTCTCAGGTACAGAGCAGTTGTATATTTGCATTGGTAGAATGAGTTGAAATGAAATTATGGGTCCAGTTTATTTTCTGAGCCTCTGTCTGGGAGGGGAAAAAATGGAATGAGTTTGGTGTTTGCTCTTGAGCAGTGTGTCCTCTCTTTTCAAAGGACACTTGAAACAACTGCAGATCAATACATGGCACTGTGTAATCAAGTCCCCCATTGTTCAGTTCTGACTGTGATAGTTCTAGGACCTCTGAGATGAGAGGTCGTTGTGACCTGGGATTAACAGGCAAGGCTTGAGGGAAATGTCTGAAAGCATCATCAGAAAACATCCTAAAAGCAGTCTTATCATCTTTTCTCTTGTTTGGTCCTCAGAGTATTCCTATTCCTGTAGGGCTAAGCAAGCGCCCCCATTTTACAGATGAGGAAGCTGAGATCTTCAGGGGTGAAACAGCTTCAAGTCAATGTGGGAGCAAGGATGGGGACCCAGGCCCAGGCTCCTTCTACTCGATTCATCTGCCTCTTCTTCTCTCCCCTTCCCCTTCTGTCCCATTCCTAGGACTATAGAATTAGATCTGGAAAGGTAATTAGTCATCAACTAGTATAACCTCCGTATTTTATAGATGAGGAAAAAGAAGCCAAGAAAGGTGAAGTGATTTTACTCACACAGGAGTGAGCTTCAGAGGTAGAATTTGAACATGTCCTCTACTTCTAGGGCCAGAGAACTTATTACTGTATCCAACTGCCTACCTCATTTACTAATTATCATCTGACAACTAGGCTTGGAGGCATTCTAGGAGGAAATAAGCATTTATTAATCACCTACCACGTACCAGGCGCTTTACAGAGACTAAGCACTTTACAAATATTACCTCATCTTATCCTCACAAGAACGCTGGGAAGTAGATGCTATTATTATCCCCATTATACAATTGAGGAAACTGAGGCAGACAGAAGTTAGGTGACTTGCCCAGGTAAGTATTTGAGGCCAGATCTGAATTCAGTCCCAATCTCTTAATCACTCCAATACCTAGCTGCCTCATTTTAACTGGGTCTTTATGGATGGGGTAGAATTTGTATAGGTAGGCAGGTATGGTGGGTTGGAGAAGGCACATCAGGCACAAGGATTATCATGAGTCAAGTTTAAAGGCCAGAATTCACAACCAGAGTGACCAGGTTTGCAGGATCTCAGGCCCACATGTTGCTAACTTGCTACTTGTGTGACATTGGGTGTGACATTTAATCTCTGGTCTTCAGCATCCTCATCTGTAGGTAAAATGGAAGAAGACTTAGGCTAGATGATAATTGAAGATCCTTTTCATCTCTGAATCCTATGACATGCCTAGGAGCTCAGGACTCTTGTCATGAGGAACGAAGGACATCTGTGCTCTGAAGGATGCTGTCTCTTTTCCCAGTATCATAAGGGAAAGGGCCATATGGTACCATGGAATTCTCTCCACTGAATTTTGGCAGGAGTGAGACCAGTATTTCCTAACCATTGTGGGAAGGACAGTTGGAATCCCAGAGCCCTGAGCAGTCACTGGAACCCTGAATAAACCTTGATTTCAGGTTTTTCCAATCCAGAAGTGACCCAGCTGAGATTAAGTCTCCCTGGCTCAGGGGGTAGGAATGGAGAACTGATCTTTAGAGGTCCAGTCTGAAGAGTCTCTGCTCCTGGTGGGAAAAAAGGGGCTTCAGCAGGTCAGATAGCAAGGTGTCTGGGCCGAAGGGTTCTGGTGTCCTGGTGGATGGCTGGATGTAGGAGATAAAACTAAAAATCAATATTGATGTCTCTGGGCTCCTGCTTGCTATGGAGACTTTATCCATCCTGATAGTAAATATCCTATATATCACCTATGGTAAAATGCTTTGTAAGTTACGTGCTGGAAGCTAAAGTAGGAAAAACTGGTTGCTTTGTAGAAAGGGGCATTAGTGTTGGGATTCGGTGATACTGAGCCTGGTCCATAGAAGATGTTACTGACTTGAAGCAAGAGAGATAATCAGGGGACAGTATCTTTAGAAGAAAGGGAGCAGCTTCTGAAAAAGGGAAGAGGCAACTAAGGAAACACCAGATTAGAAAGTCATAGGAGCTGGGTCCTTGTTCCCAGTTGTGTTGCTTCGATGTACATTCCTTTGTTTCTCTGGACCTTAGTTTTCTCATTTATAAAAATGGGGAGATTTGCCAGATCGTAGCCTAAATCTCTTTCATTTCTAACATTTTATGATTCCAAGATTTTTGAAAAAGATTGAGGAGGGCAAGAAATAAAAGTGAGAACGAGAAGGGGCAAATTAGAGTACTATTCTTTTGTTTCTCCCCATCCTGGTTACGTTGCTGGTGGTGAGTGGATGACCCAGCCAGTAAGGGAGTGAATAGGGCATCTTCTTGGCATATGGGCCCATCTCCCTTGCCGGTAGAAACACAGCCTTGATGATGCTGATACATAAGGGAGGGCTCTTTTAGGAGTGCTCAGCCAGTGCCCCTTCCCACTCAAGCGACTGCTTCTTTCTCCCTCCCTCATCTCTTTTTTGGATATCAGCTCATTTCTTCATGAAAGGATACTGGTTAAGTCTCTGGAGAAGCTAGTGGAGGGAGAGAGAGAGAGAGAGTGTGTGTGTGTGTGTGTGTGTGTGTGTGTGAGACCTAGGGATGAGTGGTCCTTTAGGCTTAGAGCCAGAAGGGGACATTAGAGGTTGGCTAGCCCTACCCCCTTGTTTTACAGATGAGGAAACTAAGGCGCAGAGAGACCAGAAGTGATTTCCCCAAGAGCACATAGGTAAAGGCTTGGTACCAAGCTCACGTTCTTTCCATTGCTCCACAATCCTGTTAGGCAAGGTCCCAAATGACATCATGTGAGTAGAGGATTACCCTTTGCCATTCATGCAGCATGGTACAGTGGAGATTGAGCTTGACTTGGAATCCTTTGGGCCAAAGTGTGAATCCTGGCTCAGCTATTTACTGCCTGTGTGACCTTGGAAAAGGTCACTTAACTTTTCTGGAACTCAGTTTCCTCCTTTGTAAAATGACAGGGCTGGATGACTTCTAAAGCCCCTTCCAAGCTCTAAAATCTATGTTCCTATGTTTGTGCCAAAGGAGATATTGTATGTAAAGTTGGCTTTGCCAGCCTTAAAGGGTTTATAGGAATTTGAGCTAGTATTATTGTTATTATTGTTATTCACTGATAGGGGGCAGTCAGTTGTACAGTGCATGTGGACTAGTATACACATGTGGGGTGGAAATGCTGGATTTTTATTTACAAGGTTCCTCTAAGGCAGGTCAGATGTGTGCCACAGAGGAGCCACGTGCAAATGTATGTCTCTCCAACAGGTTTCATTGATAACTAGCCTCCCTTCTCAACCAGTCTGGGGCTGTTTCCTCTGCCCTGTAGTAGAATGGCAAGGTTTCAGAGACTTAACCTTGACTTATGGGATTCCATGAACAGCTGGAGGTCTGCTTTCCTTTCAGCTGCTTCTACCAATTGTCCAATAATGAGCTGGAATTAACGACCTTGAATTAATCTGATTTGGTCCACTATGGATGAACTCCCACCCTCTTTCCTTTTAGAGCTGACAGATTAATGTGTTTTGAGTTGATCTAAAAAACCCCAACAAACAAACCCCAAACCCTTCTCATCCTACATTGAGCCAGGTAATAGCTTAAGGCAAAGAGAAAAGCCTGTAAGCAGGCTGCCCCAGGGTGCGGGAGCCTCAGGCATGCCCTGAGTCTGCTTTCATCAGCCCAGGTGCCATTGTGATGAGCTGACCCAGTCCCTGTGTCCTGGTTTCCTATTGCAAAATAAACACAAAGGTACAATGGGAGCCTTTATTATGCCTCTTGGAGACTTATTTTCCAGTCTAATCAGCCATTTCCACTGACAATGTGGCAACTTTGCAGGTGATTTATTCAGTAAAATTAAACAGTTGGGCCCAGTTAGGAGGTGGGGCCTGATGTCTGTTGGGGTGGGCTTCTTCCATCCACTGGGAGCTGACTTGGCCCCAGGGAAAGTGAGTGGCCACTTGGGAGAGAACTATCCCTGCTCTGTTTCCACTGTCTGCCCAGAAGAGCATGACAGCCTGGAGATCAGCCCTTCCAGCACCTGTGTGGAAGGTTGTTGAGATTCAGACTTTAGGCTGAGCTCTCTATAAGACTGGAATGTGGGGGGTGGGGTGTGGAGAACGCTGCCCTGGGATCTCACCCTTGTCTTTTCTGGGGCAACCTCCTGCGTCCCTTCCAACCCCGTGTCCTTGTCCTTTGAGCTAGAGAGCATTCCCTCCTTCTCCCTCCTCCCTTCTATCACAGGGGCTGAGTGAGCTTTCATTCAAAACAATTGAGACATCTTGTTTTGTCTAGGTCCTGGGCCTGGGCCAGGGCCAGGAGCTGTGGGGGAAAAACAAAGGATAAGTTATTGTTCCTTACCTTAATAGATCTTATAGTTTAATTAAGGAGACAGGGCACAGATATAGAAAAAGATATCTCTGTTTCTTAGAATTCCTAATTTCCTTCAAAATTTATCTCAAAAGCCACATCCTACATTAAGCTTTCCCTGTTCCCTGTCTAGGTGACTTTCTGTCTCCAAAATTGTTGTTATTCAGACATTTTCAGTCATGACCCCATTTGGAGTTTTCTTGGCAAAGATACTGGAGAGGTTCCTTCTTCAGCTTATTTGACAGATGAGGAAATTGAGGCAAACAAGATTAAGTGACTCAACCAGTTCCACACAGCTAGTCAGTGTCTGAGGCTGAATTTGAACTTGGGTCTTCCTAACTCCGTGCCTGGCCCCTCTACCCACTGTGCTGTCTAGCTGCCCTACCCCTAAATTTTAATCAGTTGTTTCTCATTTGTGTCCGACTCTTTGTGACCCCCAAAAGTGACCTTGTATTTATTTTATAAGAGAGGCAATAGGACCTGTTAGATAGCTGGCCTTAGAGCCAGGAAAACATTGGCCTACGTCCCATCGCCTACTGCAAGCCACTTAACCTCATTGCTTTCTAGGCACCTCTCAGGTACCCAGTTACAGAGAAGGCGCTGATCTGCATTGGGAGAGGGATTTTCCTCCTCTGGGAGTTCCCTTTAATCAATGAAATCAGTCCTATTCCATGTTCTCCTTTATTTTTGCACATTTATATGTGTACGTGTTGTTTCCTCCTGTAGAATGTAAACTTACGTAAGCTTCTGGAGGGCCTGGACTGTTTCATTTGTATTTGCATAGCACAGAACAGGTGCTTTGTAATGCCTGTCAGAGGCCCAATCTTTCCTTCCCTCCTTTTTACTGCAAGAAAAGCAGCAGTAATGTTAATAATGCTAGTGACTCCTATTTATGTATCCCTTATGGATTGGTAAAGTGCTTCATATGTATGTATGCAGCAGCGTGGGCTGCTCACCACAGCTCTGGGAGGCGGGCACCATCATTGTCTCCGTTCCACAGAAGCGGAAGCGGAGGCACACACGGGTTAAGCGACTTGTCCGGAGCCGTGCAGCTAGTGAGCGTCTGAGGTGAACCCGGCTCTTCCGGGTTTCAAACCTAGCGCTCTGTCCACTGTGTGAGGCCGCTTTGTATCCCAGAGGACAGCTGATTCTGGCTGCTTGGAATAAAACCGAAATGCAATCCCAGATAAGGGGTAGGATGGCCCCTTTAAAAAAAAAAAAAGAAAGACTCCTAATAACCTGGCATCATAGATCGAGATCTGGAAGGGACCTCTAAGACCATCTAGTCCAACCCCTTCATTTTACATATGAGGAAACTGAGGCCCAGGGAGTTTTGATGACTTGTCTGAGATCAAACTGCCAGGAAACATTGGAGGCAAGATTTGAATCCAGGTCCTTTAACTGCAGGGCAGCTAGGTGGTACAATGGATAGGACGCCGGGCCTGGAGTCAGGAAAACTCATCTTCCTGAGTTCAAATCTGACCTCAGACACTTACTAGCAGTGTGATGTTGGGTGAGTTATTTAATTGCTGACTGCCTCTGTGTCCTTAACTACAAAATGGGAAAAATAATAGCTCCCATCTCTCAGGGTGGTTGTGAAAATCAGATGAGATAATATTTATGAAGTGCTTAGTGTGGTCTTGACACATAGTAAGTGCTTAATAAATATTTATTCCCTTTCTTCTTCCCCTGATAATGTCTCACATTTGTACAGTATATCTCAAAAGCTGCAGTACAGTTTTAAGTTTTAATAGCACTAAGACCACACAATAGGAAGTTTTAAGGTTGACTGAGTGCTTTTTCTCACCAAAACAAAACAAAATAACCCTATTAGGTAGGTAAAATGAGTATTATTATCCCCCTTTAACAGGTGGAAAAACAGTCTGAGAGAGGTAAAATTACTTAAGGTCATACAGATAGTGTTAGAACCAAGATATGAATTCATAACCTCTTTTGTGTCCCAGCATTATTTCCTTTTTTTTTTCTGTGAGGCAATTGAGGTTAAGTGACTTGCCCAGGGTCACACAGCCAGTAAGTTTCATGTGTCTGAGGCCAGGTTTGAACTCAGGTTCTTCTGACTCCAAGGCCAGAGCTTTATCTACTGTGCCACCTAGCTGCCCCGCATTATTTCTTTTTAGAAAAAGTCCAATCCAAAAAACAAATTTTGATTTTTTGATGAATACTTATATGTTTTTATATCATCTTAATTTAAAAATTTATCCTTTTCCCCTCCCCATACCATAAGTTGTCCCTTGTTATAAAGGATAAAAAAGAAAAAGGAAAAGGAAAAAGGCAATTCTTCAAAACCAACGCAACTGTGTCTAAAAGGCTGTGCAAGGGGCAGCTAGTTGGTGCAGTGGATAGAGCTCCAGCCATGGAGTCAGGAGGACCTGAGTTCAAATGCGGCCTCAGACACTTGACACTTACTAGCTGTGTGACTCTGGGCAAATCACTTAACCCCAATTGCCTCACCAAAAAAAAAAAAAAAAAAAAGAATATGCAATGTTCCATACTCATAGACCTCTACCTCTGAAAAAAAAAAAAAGACATATATAACATTCTTGCCACCAGATTATGGTACTTTCCATCAGAGACCTGACTACTGATCTAGGTGATGATGAGTCTGATTCAGTGTGATAATTCTGATCTCCAGCTGAACATATTTTTATAGCAGAAGATAATATAGAATTTTTTGGGGGGAGGATAGATAAGGAATAAGTACATTTAAGAGGTTCATAGATTTAGGGCTGGAAGAAACATTATAGGGATTATAGTGATCAACCCCTTCATTTTACAAAGGAGGAAATTGAGGCTAGGATGAATCAATTGCCTTATGAGTAAATGGCTGAGCCATATTGAGCCTAGGTCAGACATACTTTATCATGTGAAAGTAACAAAAGAACAGTTCATTCATAATAAAAAGGAAAGAAACAGATTGGGGAGCAATCTCGGCCATAAATATTTCTGTGAAAAATCTGGTATTTAAAACCTGTAAAGAACTGGTACAGATTTTTAAGAGTAACAATGATTCCCCAATGAATAAGTAGTCAAAGGATATGAATGGGCAGTTCCACAAAGAAGAAACAAATTTTTATTAACCACCTGGAAAAAATATTGAAATTAATAATAAAGAGAAATGCTAGTTAAAACAACTCAGAGAAATAAACCTTAGACCATTGAATTGGTAAAGATAATAAAAAACTATAAAATTCAGTATTGGCAGGGCTATGGAGAAACTAGCCCACTGATACATTGTTGTTAGAGCTGTGAATTGGCACAGCATTTTTGAAAAGCAGTAGTCATATACAATAAGTACTGTGTGCCGTTTGGCCCAGTGATCACTTAAGGATGTTATTGCAAATGGGGGACAAAGGCCAATCTGTGGAAAAGATTTTAGTGGTTTTATCCATGATAGCCTAAACCTCCCTCAAAACCCCAAACTGAAAATGATTTGTAGGTTCAATGACTGGAGAATGAATGGCCACAGAAATGTGGTATATGAGTATAGTGGAGGATTGTACCATAAGGAATGATAAGTATAGGTTGCATATGAAAGGATCTAGAGTAAAGAAAACAGAATAAGAATGTAAAACTGACTACAATTATGTAAAAACATTAATGATAATAACAGTATCTGCAGCAACAACAACAAAAATATGCAAAGATAAGAGATCAGAAAAGTAGGTCAGTATAATTCTGATGATCAAATTTGGCTTCAGAGAAGAGAAAATACATGTCACTTGCCCCTTTTGTTGGGGAGTTGGGGAACTATGGGTATTGAATATTGCATTTGCTGTCAGACACAATCAATGTGTCAGTTAGTTTTGTTGAACTGTTGTTATTTGTTGTTTATTTTTTAAAAAAACCTTTGTTTGGAGAGAAAGTTAGCTGGATGGAGAAGGGATATATTCAGAAAGGAACATGAACTATAAACAAAAGATATCAATACAGCTTTTTAAATAGGGAGATACTACAACATTTTAGTTGTTTTATTAATGTGCACTTTTTTTTTTTCAAATGGATCAGTTAAGGGGACTCCTGTTAAGGAAATTCCCTCTACTGATGTAGATCAATAACGGCTCTTCAATTTTCTGTCTGTCGCACTTGGATGTTAAATGACTTGTCTAAGCTCCCGTAGCCAGTATGTAGCAGCCGCAGTCCTGTACCTACTACACCATGATTGCTTCTCTAATGAACAAATATATTTTAAATGATTGTAAATAACTTAAGAGTTTGTGTTTTTATTTAAAAAGTTAGGGTGGAGGAGACAGGTATATATGCTGATGCCTCATCATGGCAGAGAAGTGACTCTGGATTTACAAAGGTACTTTGAGCAAGTCCCAGGTTGGGAAAGAATGTAGGTGACTTGCTCAGGATCACACAGTGAATTAGTAACAAAGCTGGGACCAGCTTTGCTCAGATTGCTTTGAATACCCAGTTAATAGCTGTTGCTCCTACATCTTAAATTTGGTAGTGAAATTTAAGGAAAAAAAGCCTTCTAAGTGAATTCCCCTTCATTCTTCTGGTTCAGGTACTTAAAGAAAAAAGAGATTTCATATAGAAATACCAACTGTTGAAAAATTAACCCAGAGGACTATGACTTCAGTTTAATCCAGGCATTGTAATTTCTTGTACAAAGAAAGAATTGGGCCATGGACATAAACATGTGTCATAACCTTGCTTTTTATCTGAGTGTAGCTAAACAACGTATAATCTTTAGAGAATGCAGAAAAATCCAATGAGAGAGGTACAAAGTTAGCTGGGAGGAAGGGGGTATACAAAGTAAGGAGACTGATGAGGGTCTATAGTAATGGGAGAATCATTGCGTTACAGTGGCCAAGTTGGAAGGAGGAAAGGTTGTAATATTCTGAGAAAGGTAAAATATTAATGAAAATTGATTATAGCAAGTTGAATATATGTTTTCAACTAGTCTACCTGTAGGAAGCAAAGTTTCTCATTAGGAAGAAAAGTTTTTCATGGGTAGAAACTTCTAGCCTACCCATAAGCCTTTGCAGTAATGTCAAACCCTGTAGAAACACAACAAAGTAAATTGTACTGGGACCCTGATTCCACACCACAAAACCCCAGCCCCAGATTTTTCTGAGATCCCTCTGGAGAGCTGAAAGCTTAGAGGAAGGCCAAACAGTGAAAAGGAAAAAAAAAAAATCAGGTGTTTTTTCCTTTTCTTCTTTCCCATGTGATTGGGTTAATGAGTTTAAGAGAAGGAAGAAAAAGGACTTATTGTTACTTCGTAATGTGGTTTTAACTCACCCAGGTCCTTTCCCCCGTTACAGTTCTGGAACAGGATCATAGCTACACAGATTTAGATGTCAAAGGCACCTTAGAGGTCATCTAGTCTAACCTCCTCTTATACAAAAAACAAACAATAATGTGTTTTTGTATCATCTTTATTTCTGAACATATCTCACTTCCTCCCCAATCCAGTAAGTCATCCTTTTTAACAAAGAAATAGAGAGGAAGCTAAGTGGTGCAGTGGATTGAGTGCCAGGGCTGAAATCAGGAAGACTCATTTTCCTGAGTTCAAATGTGACCTCAGACACTTACTAACTGGGTGACCCTGGGCAAGTCACTTAACCCTGTTTGCCTCAGTTTTCTCATCTGTAGAATGAACTGGAAAAGGAAATGGCAAACCACTCCAGTATCTCTGCCAGGAGAACCTCAAATGAAGAGTCGAACATGACTGAAAGGACTAAACAACAACAGAAAGAAAGGAAGGAAGGAAGGGGTGGGAGAGAAGCAGTTCTTCAAAACAAACTATCCTATCAACCATGTCTGACAGCATATGCAATATTTTATACTACCAGTCTGCAGATGCTGCAAAAAAAAAAAAAGAGAGAGAGACAGAGAGAGAGAGAGAGGGAGGAAGGTCATTTTCTCAACTCTTCTCTGACGCCAAACTTGGTCATGATTCCATATTACACATTGGGCTCATTTTGTTTTGTTCATGTATATTCTTATAGGGGCAGCTAGGTGGCGCAGTAGATAGAGCACAGGCCCTGGAGTCAGGAGGACCTGAGTTCAAATGTGGCCTCAGATGCATAACACTGCCTAGCCCCCCCCAAAAAAGGTATATTTTTCTAGTCATCATGTATATTGTTTTCTTGACTCTACTGCCTCTGCATCAGTCCCTCTAAGTATTCTTAGCTGCTTCTCTGCATTCTTCTCATTTGTCATTTCTTAGATTCAAAGAGCACTTCTTAAGGGCTCGCTGTGTAACAGGTAGGCGCTGTGTTCTCCCTAGAAGACAGAAAGGTTTAAAACAAAACAGCCTACTCTTAAGGAACTTACCTTCTTCCTTTTACAGATGAGGAAACTGAGGCATCTAGAGGTTAAGAGATTTACCTAGGATCACATAGATTATTAAATGACCAGGCTGGGACTTAAATGTAGTTCAAGCTGCTGACACACTGCTGGAGCCCAGGCAGGGTTCACAAGGGGCTTGCTGCTGTCTGGTACATCCCATTTCCCTGTCTACGTCTTTAGCTCTGACTGAGCATATTCTTCTGGGGAAGGGGTTTGTAACCACTTTTGTGTCATCTACCCCTTTGGCATTCTGATAAAGCCTATGGGTCTCTTCTCAGAAAGTTTTTAAATGCATTAAAAAATATAGGATTTCCAAGGAAACCAGTTATATTAAAATACAATTATCAAAATATGTTTTTAAATAAAATATAAAATATAAAATATATTTTTAAAAAGTTTAGACTCCAGTTAAGAACCCCTGTTCTAGAGGCATTGATAGGAGTTTGAGTCTGGGCATAAGTGACTCGTAATAAACAAAACAAGTAATAGCTTACATTTGTTTGAAATTTTAAACTTTTTCAAAGGCCATTGATCATCTCGTCTTCCTGCTCATGATAACCTCAGGAGGGAGATGGGACAGCAAGTATTACACCCGCTTATAGATAAGGAAAAGGATCAGTGACTTTGTCCACAGGTCAGAATGGAATGGGGTGAGATGCATCTGGTGACTCTTTGTCACATGCTGTCTCTCACACACACACACACACACACACACACACACACACACACACACACAC
>NW_020954585.1:50503196-50609264 GCF_900497805.2 Vombatus ursinus
CACACACACACACACACACACACACACACACACACACACACACACACACACCTTCCCCATCTTCCTTCTCCTTCCTGAGACCTGGCTAATTGCCATTTACCAGCTCTGATGAGCTCCAGACAGAAGTTGTCCCAGAGAGATGTATGTAGTGGGGAGAAGGGTGGCAGCTGGTGTGAGCAGCCTGGAGTCGCCTAATGAATCATAAATAACAGCTGTCGGGTTCCATCTCCAGCCTGCGGTACTGAAGGGCTAGAATGTCTCCCCGTGGCTTGGAAATCACCCTGCTCTATTCCCCAGCAGGAGGTGGCCTGGCCTCCTCTGGCCCTAGCATACACTAGAGGCAGGAGGATCAAAAACAGAGGGGTGAGGGCCATTTGTGAAGGATGTGAAGGTTGTCATCTCCCTTCCCCGCCCCCCTCCCCAACTAGATACACTTCATCCCTTTCTGTCACAAAGGAAAGCAGTGTGTTGAGGACCGAATGGACTGGAGAAGGCCTCTGTGCAGCCTGATTTTCACCCTGGTTATGACATTTTTGGCTTTTGGCAATTTCACTGGTCACTTCCTCCCACCCCCGCCTCTATTCCCACAGCTCATTTTGACATATGACTACTTCCTGGTTCCCAGGAG
Organism: Vombatus ursinus; assembly: GCF_900497805.2. Taxonomy (NCBI): domain Eukaryota; kingdom Metazoa; phylum Chordata; class Mammalia; order Diprotodontia; family Vombatidae; genus Vombatus; species Vombatus ursinus. The sequence goes on from NW_020954585.1 coordinate 50,503,825, forward strand.
ACAGAGAGCCCCTCTGTAGCTTTCTCAGGACCTACTGGTCCTGACTCCCTTACAGGCTGAGGGACTTGTCCAAGGTCACTCATCCAGTATGTGCTAGCTGCCATTGTCCGCCCCATGAGTCCGCAAACTCAACAGTGTTTGCTCATCCATCTTGACGTGAGGAGAGACTAAGAGGCAGAGGATGGAGGTGTGTGAAAACAGGGCAGCCTTGTTAAAATTTAGTCAGGGAGCTGAGTTTTAATTAACCAAATGCAGATGCTGACTGAGGGGAAAGTGTGCTGGTTTGATACTGTGATTCATCCCAGAGGTTCACTCACTGTCCTCACTAAGACTGTGCCCATCTCTCTTCCTCTTCATCTTTGAATCTCCTGGGTTTTTTTCCACCCTCAAAGTGATCCTACCTACCTTAAAATCTAAAAAAATTCAATTATATTCACCAGACACCACTGGATGCCCAGCTGTATGCTAGGCACAGAGAGGAATACAAGAGAATTCTCAGACTTGATCTCTGCCTTCCATAAGGTTAGGCAGAGACAAGTTCATGGAATCATAAATTTAGATCTAGAAGAGATTTCAAAGGTTACTGAATTCAATTCCTTCATTTTCCAGATGGGAATACTGAGACCTAGAGAGGTTAACCAGTTCAACCAGAGTCACACAGCACCCTATCCATCCAGCACCCTATTTATGATCCCATACAGGAAACCATTAGAGAACAATATATAATTGTATGCATTTGTGTTAGATAACTCTCTCTACACCTCACCCTTCAGTCCTTTCTTTCCCTTGACTTGGCCTGTTCTTTAACACCAGAATCTCCCCCAGAGACCTATCCTCCTTGGGAACATCTCGTAGGAACATTCTTAATATCTGCTGGAGGGCAGCTAGGTGGTGTAGTGCACAGAGTGCTGGAGCTGGAGTCAGGAAGGCTCATCTTCCTGAGTTCAAACCTGACCTCAGACACTTACTAGCTGTGTGACCCTGGGCAAGTCACTTAACCCTGTTTGCCTCAGTTTCCTCATCTCTAAAATGAGTTGGAGAAAGAAGTGGCAAACTAATCCAGTATCTTTGCCAAAAACAACAACAGAACCACAAATGGGGTCAAAAAGAGTAGGACACAACTTAAAAATGATTGAACTGAATGTCTGCTAGACCACCCAGCCCCTTGTTTTCTGAGTCCTTTTTGTGACTTACAGGGTGATTTGCTGCAAAGGAATTGCTATGAGATTTTATAATATCAGATGTTTTGTACACCCTAAAAGGATGCCTGTCCCCATGACCAGTCATCTAGTGGATGGGGAGGCCCAGGGACTAACCTTTTTGCTTGCTCTCTGTACCAGTTATGTGGCACTTGTCACCTGTTGCCTTGCGCTGTTAGTTATGATTGCATGAATCTAATTATGTCGTCCTCATGAGACTCTCAGCTCCCTTGTGGCAGGGATGGTGGTGAAAAGTCTTAGCATGAAAAATCTTAGAATGTTAGAGTTAGAAGGGGACCTTCAAAATAAGGTAATCCAATGCCCTCATTTTGTTATCAGTCAGTTAGATGGCAGAGTGCACAGAGGGCTAGGCCTGGAGTCAGGAAGATTTATCTTCGTGAGTTCAAATCTGGCTTCAGACACTTACTAGCTATGTGATCCTGGGCAAGTCACTTCACCCTGTTTGTCTCAGTTTCCTCATCTGTCAAATGAGCTGTAATGAGAAGGAAATGGCAAACCACTCCAGTATCTTTGCCAAGAAAACCCCAAATGGGGTCTCAAAGAGTCAGACATGACTGAAATGACCGAACAAAAATAACAACAATAATCCGCCACCCTCATTTTGTCAGTCAACTAGCATTTATTAAGCACCTACTGTGTTCCAGGTACTGTGCTAAGTACTGGGAATACAAAGAAAGTCAAGCAAAACAATTCATGCTCCAAGGCAGCTCAGAGTCTAATATGAAAGAGACAACATAGGAGGCAGCTAGGTGGCACAGTGGGTAGAGCACTAGCCCTGGAGTCAGGAGGACCTGAGTTCAAATCTGGCCTCAGACACATGCTTCCTAGCTGTGTGACTCTGGGCAAGTCACTCAGCCCCAATTGCCTCATTAAAAAAAAATAAAGAAAAAAAAAGAAAAGAAAGAGGAAGAGACAACATGCAAACAACTATGTATAGACAAGATATAAATGGGATAAATTGGGGATAATATCTGAGGGAAGGCACTGAGATTAAGGAAAATTAGGAAAGGCATCTTGCAGAAGGGTGGAGATGAGAAAGCAGAGAGTTCAAGGCAAAAAGGAGAGCCAGTGAAAACACCTGGAGAACTGAGAAATGGAGGGTCCTATACAAGGAGAATCAAGGAAGCCAGTGTCCCTGGACCACAGAGTAATGGAAGGGAGTGAGGCCTAATCATTTTTTAGATGAGGGCCTTGAGGCCTGTAGCTTCTGTCCACCCCCCACAATTCCTGGTACACTGCTGTTAATTCAATTTAACAAATTTAATAAATGCCTACTCTGCGAGGCACTGTGTAAGGGACTGGTGATTTGAAGACAAAAATGAAGTCATCTTCCTCCCTTCAAGGAATTTGCCTTCTACTGAGGAAATACAGCATGTGCAAAGATAAATAAATATAGGATAATTTTTTTAAGATTTCATTTTATTATTTATTTTTAACAGTCTTTTCTTTTTAAATTTTGAGTTCTAGATTTTCTTCCTTCCTTCTGCCCTCCGTCCCCACCCACTGAGAAGACTAAGCAATATGATATCAATTATACATGTGAAATCATGCAAAACATATTTCCATATTAGCCAATATAGGATAATTTGAGGGGAAAGATACTTATTATAATAAGAACTAGTATTTATATAGTGCTTTAGGTTTGCAAAGCACTCTTCAAAAGTTATCTTGCTTGATCTTCACAGCAACCCTGGGAATTGGTGCTGTTATTTCTTGGGAGGTAGATAGGTGTTATTTTTATTACAGAGGAGCAAACTGAGGTTGAAAGAGGCTAGTTAGTAAGAGTCTGAAGCCAGATTTGAACTCAGGTTTCCTTTTTTCCCTCTTTCTTTTAAAATAGTATTTTTTCCAATTACGTGTAAAGACAATTTTTTATATTAATTTAAAAAAATGTTTTGAGTTCCAAATTTTCTCCCTCTCTCCCCTCCCCCCCCAAGCAATTTGACATAGGTTATATATATATGTAATCATGTAAAACATATTTCTATATGTCATGTTGTGAAAGCAGAAAAGGTCCAAAAGGAAAAAAAAACCACATAAAAAAATAAAGAAAGTGAAAATAGTATGCTTTGATCTGCATTCATACTCAAGTTCTTTCTCTGGATGTGGATAGCATTTTTCATCATGAGACCTTTGGAATTGCCTTGGATTATTGTATTGCTGAGAAGAGCTAAATCATTCATAGCTGATAATCATGCAGTGTTGCTGATACTGTGTACAATATTCTTCTGGTTCTGCTCACTTCACTTTGCATCAGTTCATGTAAGTCTTTCCAGTGAACTCAGGTTTGCTTGACTTCAGGCCTACTCTTCTGGCTATTGTGCTAGCTAACTGCTTTTCATGGTACATTGGTCAGGTATGACCCTTCCTGGTCCCAACTACTCCTGCACATCTGAAGATAGCAATGTGGTGGAGGTTTTGTTTTTTTTTTTAATTGGATTTTGAATCAGAGGAGTTAAATTCAAATTATAGCTCTGCCACCTTAAACGAGTTCTGTAATCTTACCATCCCTCAGAAAGATAAAAAGGGCTGGATTAGGTGAATTTTCAGGTCCCTTTCAGCTCTAGACTTGTGGTCCTATGTTGATCCTGTGATCTAACCAATTTTGGTAGATACGCTATTCTGGAACCCAGGTCTAAGGGAATGAGGGAATCACAGATCTGGAAGGGGCCTCAGGGGCTCTCTAATCCAATCCCCTTGTTTTACACATGAGGCACTGTTAAGCTAAGTGACAAGGTCACACAGGCAGTAAATTGGGAATTGGAATTTGAACCTAGGTGCTCTGCATTCTTCCCACTACGCCATATTGCTTCCCCTGGTTCTCTCTTTGTCCCTATAGGTTCCTGTTCATTGAAATCTGGATTCTATTTGAGAATCTTCCCAGTGTGGGCAGGGCCCAAAATCAGAAAAAGAAGGAAGAGGGTAGGACACACAATTATGTTACTGGGCTAAGGTTAGGAGCAGAAGTCAGAGTCCAAGGATGAAACAGGAAACACATGGGGATCAAGGTCAAGATTTTTTTTTTTTGAGAGTATGATTCAGACTTGTGATTTCATTAGTTTCAGGGATCTTTCTGAGGGAAATTTCCTTCCCCTATGTAGACTGGCAACCTATCTGTTGCTTATGGTTTCAGAGAGTTGCCTGGGGCAGTAGGGGGCTAAGTAACTTGCCTGTGACCGCATAGTAAGTATGTGTCAAAGACAAGACTTGAACTCAGACTGTGGTTTAAGATTGAAAGCTGAAATTAACCTCAGAGGTCATCTAACAACTAGCACATAGTGTTTTTAATTGCTATAGTCCAACCCCCTCATTTTACAGATGTGGAAACTGAGGCCCAGAGAGGATAAGGGACCTGCCCAAAGTCATACTGGTAGTAGATAACTGACTCCAAAGCCCAGACTTGAAGTCTGGCCCATTCTTCACTGTGCCATGGCCTCCCTCTCGGAGCCAGGTTACCTAAATATAAATGTCAGGGTCCAAGGAGAGAGATGGAGAGGCTATGTTTTTCCCCTAAGGGAATAAGACAGTAGGATGGTGGCAGGTAGGTGTGACTGGTCCCCAAAGTCCATTGCTGGGTATTCCTTTAGGTGACAGTGATACAACTCCTGCCCTTATTCCTAGACTCTTTGGGGGGGAGAGGACGGGAAGCTGGCTGTCAATGATGGATGGTGTTTTTAGTTAAAGTGCTTTTCACTCTTCAGATGGAGGCATTTTACAATGGAGACAGATGATGGTTATTACTGCTGAGAGACTGGGGCTTTTATCTACTTTGGCTGGCAGCCCCCTCTCTCCCTCCTCCCTCTCTCCCAGCCCACAGAGGCCAGGGAAAGAGGGAGGGAAGCCCATTTCCTGCATTATTGAGCCAACAAACTCATTCATTCGACAAGCAGTCATTGGGTCCCATGATATGCCAGGAACTGCGGGGGTTACTGAAGAAGACAGGCTTTATTCGAGAGGAGTTTACAATCTCCTTGGGAGGACAAGACACACACTTGAGAAGGTGAATAGTGGTACAAGACAGCCATACATAAAACAAGGCAGCATTATCATAAGTACCCAAGGAGTGATCCAGCCACTAGGTGCTTTAGGAATTTGGAGTCAGGAGTAATTGCAAAGTGGGCTGTAGTTTAACTCAAGGACCCAAAGAATCCAGGGATGAAGCTAGTTAGTTAGTTTGACTCTTGCTTTATGACTGAGGGCAGGTTGCTTGGTATCTCTGAGTCTCTCTTCTGATCTGCCTTTCTGACCTTACCTCTCAGGGTGCCCTCTCATGTGCTCTAGGGTTTAGCCAAGCTGTCCTCTGTACCCATGCCATGCCAAGCTTTTCTGCCTTTGCTCACTGACTCTCTATTCCTGAAACATTCCTTTCTCCTCTCGAGTCTTTCCATCCCCTGAGAGAGGCAGTGTGGTGTAGTAGAAAGACCCCTGGGCTAAGAATTGAGAAAAACCTGAGTTCAGATTTCACTTCTGACGTTTACTAGTTCTGGGACTATCATCAAGTAACCTCTCTGAGCCTCAGTTTCCTCATCTGTCAAATAGGGATGATATCTCTTCCTAGAATTGTTGAAATGATGACACGACATTATACAAAGTGCTTTGCAAACCTTTAAACACTGTATGAATGTCATTTATTATGATTGTCACTTGTTGAAAACTGCTTTCAAGACTTAGCTTAAATGCCACTTTCCTGTAGCTTACTCTGGCCTCCAGTGCAAATGTGGTCTCTTCCTTTTATGACATCATGCTGTGTGGCAACGTGGATAGAGTAACTGGCCTGGAGACGAGGACGACTCATCTTCCTGAGTTCAAATCTAGCCTTAGACACTTCCTAGCTGTGTGAACCTGGGCAAGTCACTTTGCCCTGTTTGCCTCAGTTTCCTCATCTGTAAAATAAGCTGGAGAAGGAAATGACAAACCACTCCAGTGTCTTTGCCAAGAAAATCCCAAATGGGGTCAAGAAGAGTTGAACATGGCTGAAATGACTGAACAACAACAAATGTGAGAAACTGTGTGTGGTGTACAGTCATAGGGTCAGGAAGACCTGGGTTCAAGTCATGCTTTTGACATATCTGACTCTGTGACCCTGGGCAAGTCACTGAATCAGACTGAATCAGCTAAATTTCTAAGACTTATCTTGGGAGCCAGAAGGAATTCCCCTCACTCCACTGATGAATTCACAGGTCCAGTCCCCCCCCCCCCACCAAAAAAAAGGTCAGGCTAAATGACCTCTAAGGTCCCTTTCAACTTTGAAATTTTTCAATTTGTTTCCTTCCTTTCATTCTCACGTCAGCTAATTTAGATCAGGCCCTCATTAGCTCTCATCAAGACTTTTCCACCAGCCTCATAATTATTCTTTTCAATTCATGTTTCTCACTCAGACAACAAAATGTTCCCAGTGAGTTGCTCGGTCAGGCTCTGATGTAGGTTTCCAAATTCTCTCACGCCATCCCTTTCCAGTGTTCTATTCCAGCTAAACTGGGCTAGTCACTGACCCCCATCCTGCCCTCTTCCATCCCCACCCCCGCCTTCATTCGTGCTGTTCCAGGTCCCTAGAATGTCGTATCTCACAGTATTTCAGAGTTGGAAGGAATGTCAAAGGTCGTCAGCTTCTTCTACATGACACATAAAACCCATCCTCCGCTTGAATACTGACAGGGAACTCATTACCTCACAAAATGGCCCGTTTTACTTTTAACCAGTTTATTATTAATTATTATGTAATTATGTATAAATTATATATAATTATATAAAAATTATTGAGACATTTTTCTTTATAAAAGGGAGCTAAAGTCTACTTCTCTGTAACTATTAACCATTAAGAAGTGGATGACATAGTGGATAAAGGCCCAACCTTGGAGATGAAAGGACCTTGGTTCAAATCCTACTGTTGCTATATTCGCTGTATTACCTGGGACAGTCACCATCCTCAGGAAGGTCGCTAAGATGAGTTGTGGGTCAGCCCTGCTAGAGCGAGTTTCCATCCTGATGAAATGGGTGAAATTATGTTCCCCCACTACCATACACATATACCCCTTGCAAAAAAAAAAAGTTGTTAGGAAGTTTTTCATTATAACAAGCTAATCTTATTCTGTATTGTTTCCCCCCATTGGTCCTGGTTCTGCCCTCCAAGGCCAAGTGGACCGAGAAGCAGCCAAGTCGTGCAGTAAATTAGAGGTGTCAGATTTTTGGCCTATGGCCCCCAACACTCCCAAGTGCAGCCTGAACTAGATTAAACTGCAATTGAGCAATGTTTGACACAATAAATAAATATACCATAAAACACTGATAATATTAATTTGAGGTTTTCTAAGTCAATATGCAACTGGCAGAGTGCTGGGCCTGGAGTTTGAAAGGCTTGGCCTCCAATTCTAGCTGGAAGTGCCTGGGCAAGTCACTTAACCTCTGTCTGCCTCAGTTTAATCATCTGTAAAATGGAAGTAATCATAGCTCCTACCTCCCAGGGATGTTGTCAGCCTCAAATGAGATAATATTTGCACTTTGGAAAGTGAAAATACCGTATAAACGTTAGCTGCTATTATTATTATATTTTACATGTGATGACTCAAATGCTGAATGGAATCAAGCAGATATTCACATGATAATTAGCAGAGGAAAATGTTTAAGCTTGCCAGATGATCAACTGACTTTATGGGCCATGCTGCTAATGTTCCCATAGCTAGAATTTTTTTACTCTCATCCAGCATATTCAAAAAACAGACCCTCAACTCATTCTTTTTAAACTATGCAACACTGAAAATAGTAATCGTTAATTAATTAAGAAATCTTTGAGTACTTAATCACTTTCACCTATTTTCAATATGGAGCAGACTGAACAAATCTTAGCATCCTAAATTTACACTTACCCATAAACATAAGTTTATAATTAGTATGGAATCTTCATATTCTAGCAGTTGAAACTCAAATCACTTCTTTCCTAACTCCTCCCATATCACTTTTAAAAAAAAAATCATTATAGCTCAAAATAAAACATCTCAAATCCCAAGAGCACCTCCTCATTTATTCTCAGAGTAGACAGTCTATATTAATAAAGTCTAGAGGAATAGATTCATCTCTTCTTAGCAATGCAAGGATCTGAGACAAGTCCAAAGGACTCATGATGGAAAATGCTGCGCACATCCAGAAAAAGAACTATGGAATCTGAATGCAGATCAAAGCATATTATTTGCTCTCTCTCTCTTTCTTTTTTTTTTGTTTGTTTCTTCTTTTTCATGGTTTCTCCCATTGATTCTAATTCTTCTTTACAATGTGACTAATGTGAAAATAGGTTCAATATGAATATATATGCAGAGCCTATAACAAATTGCACATCGTCTTGAGGTGGGAGAAGGGGAGAGATGGGGAGAAAATTTGGAACTCAAAATTTTATGGGGAGTAGGTAGGTGGTGCAGTGGAGAGAATACCGGCCCTGAAGTCAAGAGGACCTGAGTTCAAATCCGGCCTCAGATACGTAACACTCACTAGCTATGTGACTCTGGGCAAATCAGTTGACCCCAATTGCCTCACCAAAAAAAAAAAAAATTAATTAGAAAAATTAAAATAAATTAAAATAAATGAAGTGTAGGGGAGTAGATCCACCAGGACACGTGAACACAGAGCATTCTGTTCTGCTCTCTAGGCCTTCATGTTGGCTCTCTCCAATGTCTACAATGTACTCCCTATTCACTTCTTTCTTAGAATTCCTAGAAACTGCCATTTGTATATTGAGCCTTTTGTGATCCCTTTTCTGATTAAGGGGATAATGACAACACCTACTTGATAATAATATTGTTGTTGTGGTTGTTGTGGGGATCAAATGAGGTAACATGTGGACAGTGCTTTGCACACCTTTAGACACTAAATAAATGTTAGCCATTCTTTTCCTCCTCATTCTTTTTCTCCTCCTCTTCCTCTTCTTCCTGTTGCTTTTTCTTCTCCTCCTCCTCTTCTCATCTTCTTCCTTCTCTTCTTCTCCTCCTCCTCCTCCTTTGTATTATTACTATCATCCCCGATTTCTTTTTATTTACTTTGTAAATACATGTATATGTATGAATAAATCTATATCTACATACACATATATAAATATAGATACCTTATCACTCCCTGTAGAATATAAGTTCCTTGAAGATAAAGACTTTTATTTTTGTCCTTGTATCCGCGATGCCTAGGATATAGTAAGTGTTTTTGATTGAATGAATGAATGAATGAATGAATGAATGAAGGCGGCTTAGGGAGTGAGGAACAACGGATGGCAGTTTCTGCTGACGAGAACTGGGTGAGTGGGCTGTTCTCCTCTTGTACTGACCTCAGTGTCACTGTTTGTCATTCGGAGCCCTTCACAGTCTGGCTCCAGTCTGTCTGTCCAGACTTATCTTTTTTTTTAAGGCAATTGGGGTTAGGTGACTTGCCCAGGGTCACACAGCTAGTAAGTGTCAAGTGTCTGGTCTGAGGCCAGATTTGAATTTAGGTCCTCCTGACTTCAGGGCCAGTGCTCTATCCACTGCGCCACTTAGCTGCCCCCCAGACTTATTTAATGTTATAACTCCTCAAGCAGTCTAGTGTCCCGTTCCAGCCACGGTGAGCCTGTGCTTGCTGCTCTCATTTCCCACCTTGGTGCCTTTGCACAAGCTGTCTTCCATGTCTGGAATCTGCTCTGGAATCCCTTTCCTCACTTCAAGGCTCCATAGAAGTGACACTTCCTATGCTGGGCCTTTGCTGATTCCATCCTCCCTTCAGCTGACACTGCTGTCGTCTCTGAAATAACTTTGCATTTACTTGGTGTGTATTTAGTATTTATGCGTCCGTGTACGATGGGGCAGCAGGGTGGTTCAGTGGACAGAGCGCCGAGCCTAGTCAGGAAGACTCATCTTCCTGAATTCAAATCTGGCCTCAGACGCTTCCTAGCTGTGCGACCCTGGACAAGTCACTTAACCTTATTTGCCTCCATTTCCTCATTTGTAAAGTGAGGGAGTTGGATTAAATTACTTTTAAGGGCCCTTTTAGCTGTAGATCTATAATCCTCTGACCCTATCGAATCTATTTGAAATTTGAAAATCCCTCCTTTGGTGCTTACTGCCTTTGTGACCCTACGCAAATCATTTCACTGTCCGTGGTCTTCATTTCTTTGCAGAATGAGGGAGGGGGTTGTACCAGACACCTCCTAAGATCCACTCTATCTCTAAACGTGTGAATGTGTGCGACTGAGGTTGTAAAACTACAGTCAGAATGAGAATCAGACTTCTCACACGTGGCATGGGGCAAAGAGACGGTGTTGCTGCTATAGGGCAGGAACATTTTAAGAAAAAGATTAGAATCCCTGTGGTCTAAGACTTCACGTTTGTGTTTTCACACCTGTTACCTCTTTTGATCCTCCCTCATATCCACCCTACATGGGCTGAGCAGGGGGGGTTATCGTTCCCCTTTTCCGAGAATCCTTGTGATTGTGGTTCAGTCTCGTCTGATTCTTCATGACCCTATTATAGGGTTTTCTTGGCAAAGATACTGGAGTGGTTTGCCATTTCCTTCTCCACTGGATTAAGGCAAACAGAGGTTAAGTGACTTACCAGGGTCACACAGCTAGTAAGTGTCTGAGGCTAGATTTGGACTCAAGTGTTCTTGACTCCTGGCCCAATGCTTTATCTGCTGAGCCACCTAGCTGCCTCCTTCCAAGAATCCTAGAAACTTGCTAAAATGTCCTCTATCTGCATCACATCCCAGCTTGTCCCATGTCCCCAACAGGATTGGTTTTTTTTTTTTTAATCACAGAGTGAATGAGGAGAGAGGAAGGCTTTGAAAGAAAATTTTGTCCATGAACATATAAAGGCTATTTTATTGAATGACTTTTAAAAGTAAATGTTCTATTATCCACCTGTTGCTTACTGCTTTGGATCTTCTGTAAAATCCCAGACTGGCATTTCTCTGCCTTATAAAATGTTTCCAGGCTTGAGCACACCATCTGGTGGTGTGAGTAGGCATAATTAGGAAGTTCAGTTGTTTTTTTTTTAAATCACCGATTATATTCCAAAGCCAAATAGCATTATCAAAAATCACCCAGTGCTATTGATCATCCGTGTCACTGTCACCTCTCCATGAAGTGGATAATTGAACTGTATCTATATTGCTGAAAACAACAGTAACAATACTTTACATTTATATGGCCTCTTACAGTTAACAAAGCACTTTCCTCACAATAACCCTACAAGGTAGGTAGTAGAAATATTATTGTCCCCATTTTATAGATGAAGAAGGTAAAACTCAGGGAGGTTAAGGGATCTACCTAAGGTCACATAACTAGTGAGTTAAAACTTCTGCCATCTTCTTCCTTCTGTGTGAAAGGTAGGGGATTGTGAGTGTAGATAGTGTATATTCTCTGAGATGTTGGTCTGTTTTATTGAACTTTTTTTTTTTGCTTTAATTAATTTATTTATTTTTAGTTTTCAACATTCACTTCCATAGACTTTTGAGTTTTCAATTTTCTCCCCCTCCACAAGATAGAATGCAATCTGATATAGGCTCTACATATACATTGATATTAAACATATTTTCACATTAGTCATGTTGTAAAGAAGTATTAAAACCAACGGGAGGAACCATGAGAAAGAAGAAACAAAACAAAACAACAAAAGAAAAAAGAGATCAAATAGCATGCTTCAATCTGCATTCAGACTCCATAGTTCTTTTTCTGGATGTGGACAGCGTTTTCCATCATGAGTCTTTTGGAGTTGTCTTAGATCCTTGCATTGCTAAGATCCAAGTTTATGAGAGTCAGTCATCATACAACATGGCTGTTGCTGTGTACAATGTTCTCCTGGTTCTGCTCACTTCACTCAGCATCAGTTCAAAAAAGTCTTCTAGGTTTTTCTGAAGTCTGCCTGCTTCTCATTTCTTATAGCACAGTAGTATTTCATTACATTCATATACCACAACTTGTTTAGCCATTCCTCAGTTGATGGGCATCCCCTCAATTTCCTATTCTTGGCCACCACAAAAAGAGCTGCTCTAAATATTTTTGTACATGTGGGTCCTTTTCCCATTTGTATGATTTTTTTGGGATACAGACCTAGAAGTGGTATTGCTGGGTCAAGGAGTATGCACATTTTTATAGCCCTTTGGGCATATGAACTTTTTTTTTAACCTTTGTTAAGGCTCAACAAATAGGAGAGTGGGGAGGGGTGTTCTCAAATGAATATGATGTAAAAATGAAAGGCATCAACATAAATTAAGGTTTCTTCTGGCTTCATGGTATAATGGGGAACTCCTTGATCATTTTTCAGAAAGTTAGAGGATCATAGCTTGGGACTTCTGAGGTCATCTAATCCAACTTCCTCATTTTAGAGATGAGGAAACTGAGGCCCAGAGATCTGAAATGCCTTACTCAAGATCACATGCTTCTTTTGGGATGGTGGACGAGAATGGACTAGATAACCTGTGGGGTCCCTTCTCTAAATCTGTGATTCAATATGTGTGATGGTGACAAAGCACATAACTTCCTTGAGCCTCAGTTTCCTCATCTGTAAAACAATTGGATTATGGTTGGATTAAAGAGCTTTCAAGGTCCCTTTCAGCTCCCTAGGAAGGAAAGAAATATGCATAAGCACTTTACAAATATTATCTCCCAACAGCCCTGGGACTTAGGTGCTATCATTATCTTCACTTTACATTTGAGGAATTGAGGCAAACAGTGACTTAGCCAGGGTCACACAGCCAGTAAGTGTCTAGAGTAAGAGGCTAAATTTGAACCCAGGTCTTCCTAACTACAGGCTCAGTGCTCTAACCACTGTGCCACCTAGCTGCCTTCTAGACTTTACCTATGTGCCTAAAATACTGGGGCCTGCCTAATACCTACCTCCTTAAAGGTAATCAATGGCTATCCATTGGCAGTGATAGCTGCATTCAGAAGACTTTTCTTTCTATTCCCAGAGATCCTTCACTATTACTTGGACTGTTCGGCTGGATACATAAACCCCTTTCAGCAGGTGAGTAGTTCTCTAGCCATGAGGCCAGATTTACTTTCTTATACACCAAAACCATAGCATCCTGGGAAAAGGAGAGCTTTGAGGTTTTCCATCTGATCTCCAGCCAGTCTGGGAAGAAAACGTTCTTCCTGTCTTGTTCTGGTTCCCTATAGAGAATAGAAATAGCTTAGTCCTGCCCCCCCAAACCCATTTGAACATGAGGCTTTTAGACCTCAGAACCATGATTGTACTTCTGGTGAACAGCAGAGCCCAGAAGGTATCAAAAGGTCACTGTGCTGCCAGGGAAGGCAAACCTGAGGCGACCCTTGGGGACAAGCCAGCTTCTCCCTAAGGGAACCTTCCCTCCTACTAAATCCTAGCTTGATTCCTCTAGGCTGATCCAGCCTTTCCCCATGAAATGGCCATTTCATCTCTTATGATGGTCATTGTCTCTCATATTTTATCCTTTTGAAGTTTGGAGGGAGCCCTGGCTCCTGGGTACCAGTGAGAAAACTAATGAGATTGCTACAGGGATGAGTTGGTTCTCACAAACTTGCTCTGAGCCCAGTGGCACGCTGGGATTGAGCTCCTGTGGGAAAAAGAATTGCTGATAACCTGTACTAGCAAATTCTCTGGGGAAAGTTGAGTACCGTCCACGGATAGGTTTGAGTGGTGGGCAGTAGTGAAAGGGATATGGAGGGGACATAATCAAACATATTTGAAAAGCCAGGGGATACCAATTACTGGAGTAAGGCCTCCCTATTCAACAAAAAAACTGCTGGTAAAATTGTGAAGCCATAAGGCAGATATTAGGCTTAGCTTGATCTATTACACAGTATGCCATAAATACTCCATAAATGACCCAAATATAAAAATTTGGATCGTAAATTGGAGGAGAGGGAAGGCAAGACCTTTCACTACTATGGACAGAGGGAGAATTCTTTAAACAACAGATACAGATGATCATAAAGGAAAATGGACAATTTTGATTACATACATTTTGAAAAGCTTTTGTAGAAGCAAAATCAACACAGTTAAAATGAGAAGGGAAACAACCAAGTGGGAAAAGGGAATGGAGAATGAGAAGGAATCTAATATTCCTGGTAGTAATAATAATTACCAACTGCAGTTCTTTTTTTTTAACTTTACTTTTTTCTTTACTATATTTGGTTATGTCAATCCATGAGGGTAGACAGGGTAGGTGGCATTATACCCATTTTACAGAAGAAAAGTCTCAGAAAGGTTAGGTGACTTGTAGATTGCTAGGTGATGCAGTGAGTAAGTGTGTTCGACCTGGAGTCAGGATGACTTGAGTTCATATCCCACCTCAGACATTTATTTAGCTGTGGGCAGCCCTGGACAAATCTTTTAACTTCTGCCTGCTTCAATTTCCTCATCTGTAAAATGATGATAATAATAACACCCACCTGTCAGGGCTGCTGTGACGATCCAATGAGGTAACACATATGACACTTTGCAAACCTTAAGCCCTGTGCTAGTCATCATCATTATCATCATCATCATCATTATTATAGCTAACATTTATATTGTAGCTACTATGTGCCATGCACTGTGCTAAGTATTTTATAAATATTATCTCATTGGATCCTTGCAACAACCCTTCAAGATGAGTGCTATTACTATCCCCATTTTACAGATAAAGAAATCGAGGCAAACAGAGGTTAAGTGACTTGCCCAGGGTCACATAGCTAGTAAAGGGCTGAGGTCACATTTGAACTCAGGTCTTCCTGATTTCAGGCCCCATGCTCTATCCACTACACCATGCAGCTGTCTATCAGTATTGTTGTTGTTATTGTTGTGGAAGTAGAAGAGTAACTGACTCCCAGTTCTGTGTTCTTTTCACTGCCTTTGTTACTTTTTGAAAAGTGATTAGTTGGCAACCGGTTAAGTTCAAGAAGGGCAGGGAAAAACTGATAGGCTGTGGTGGCAAACCAGCTAGGCAGGGGTACATTACCACAGCACATCTTCTAATCCTCCTTTGAGGGATGTTTTGGGAGATGCAATCCCAGGGTACAGAATGTGAGCAGATCCAGGGTAAGTGATAAATTACTCCGGGCATTGACCGTGAAGAGGGATGTCCCCATTAGGGGACAGTAGGGCAGTAGGGGATGAGGTAAAGACGGTTCGGCCCCATCTCCGTCTGGGAGCTGAGCTGGCCACATTTGTATTGAACAGAAGCTGTCTGGGAGTCACAAAGCCCTGGTGGAAATGCAAGATGATGTTCTGGAGCTCTTGAGGTCTGCGCTTAGAGAGTACCCCACCTCCAAGGTAAGAGTTGGGAAAGGGTCCCATGGTTTCTTAAAACCCTTTGCTCCTAGGCAGGGGGTAAACTCTCTCTCCAAACCTCCACTCTGTTTTTAACTGTCACTTTGTGGTGTTTAGTTTATTTAGCAATTGGAGCACAAGGCTGATAGGGCCATAGTTAGGGGTTGCATCCGCAAGGGCAGTAAGCATCTGCTATGCTACTTTACCTATGAGATCCCTTCTGACTCTAAGATACTTTAAGATCCCTATGAGCTGGACTAGTTAGAGAAGGCATCATGGAGCTAGTTAATGAGCTAGTTAATGTCATGAGCTAGTTAATGTCATCCTTTTCTTCGACTATCAGTTTCCTTTCTTGTCTCAGCTCACATTTTCACTGACCTTGAAGAATTCTAGGTGAAAGGCTGTGGATGGATTAATTATAATCCATCCCCACCACTGGTGGGAGGGGGAGGAAGTCACTCCAGTCCCATAACCCACCGACAGCAGACCCAGAGCATACCCTTTTAGGTCTAAAGGTGGTCGTATTTAATTCTTCTTGCCTTGTTATTTCCAGGATTATCTCATACGCATCCAGGAAGTTCTGAATTCCACAGAGATCAATCTACAGCATTTGACCGCCCTGGTGGATTGCCGCAGCCTGCATCTGGTGAGTGCCCATTAAAGAAGATTCTTAGCAGCATTTGTCTAGAGCCTGAGTGTTACATGTAGGGGAGCTGGGAAGAGCGTGTGGCTGGTGAGACAAAATGCAAAGTCATCCAGAATGTATAGGTTTTTCCTTGAGCCTATGGTGGTTCATTTGAAAGCATTTTGTGCATCTTAAGCCCCAAAGATTTAGGGGTAGGGGTGGCAGTAAGTACCAGAGGCAGGAAGAGGGAAGACTAAATGGTCAGAAGGTTCTGGAACATAAACCTGCCATATAGGCTTAAGAATGTCTAGTTGCTTGGGAGTGGGATGACTGTCTCAGGAGGTACTCAGGAGAGTTCCCTCTCACTAGAGGCCTTCAGGCATGGGCTCAGTGACCACGTTGGGCATGATGTAGAAATTATTTTTGGTCCAACTGGATGGTGATGATAATGAAATTCACATTTGAAGTGGTGTGTGTGGCATAGTAGACAGAGAGCCTGCCTTGAAGTCCAGAAGACCTGGATTCCAGTCTTGCCTCTGACACATACAAGTTATGTGACTCTGGGCAGGTCATTTTATCTCTTACTGCCCCAGGAAACTAAAATTATAATATTCAGAGCAGGTGTTCATCTGCATAGATAGAGTTTCCTTATTGGGAGTTCCTTGTGCCAATTAAATCACAGGTCCAGTCTAAATAAAAAACTAAATCCATTTAGCACTTGAAGATTTATAGAAGCTGGTAGTGTATTATCTCCTTTTACAGATAAGGAAACGGAGGATCTAAGAGGTTGTCGCTTGGCCAGGATCAGACAACTAGTAAGTGTCTGAGTTTCAGACCCAGATCACTTGACTCCATATGCAATATTTTTTTTTTCTGCTGTGCTACTTTACCTATGAGATCCCTTCTGACTCTAAGATACTTTAAGATCCCTATGAGCTGGACTATTTAGAGAAGGCATCATGGAGGTGGGACTTGTCCTGGCCTTTATAGTATGGATGTTGTTTTCATTGGTTTTCAGTCATTTCTGACTCTTCATGACCCCATTTGGGGTTTTCTTGGCAGAGATGCTGGAATGGTTTACCATTTCCTTCTCCAGCTCATTTCACAGATGAGGAAACTGAGGCAAACAGGGATAAGTGACTTGCCTAGGGTCACACAACTAGTAAGTGTCTGAGGCTGGATTTGACCTTGGGTCTTCCTAACTCCAGGCCCTGCTCTCTATCCACTGTGCCATCTAGCTACCTCTGTGGATAGAATTTTAATAACCAGAGAAGAGAGAAAGACTGCTCAGTCAAGAGAAATAGCATATGCAATGGCCTAGAAAAACTTGGAAAGACTCATAAATTGGTATGCTGCTCTCTGCTGCTATGTTTTTAGAAGGTGAAGATTTCTGATCCAGCTCTGGATTGGGTTCCCCCAAAGCTGTGGTTAAAATAACAGGCTCATGCCACATGCATGTTGCATCAGAGCATACTTAGATCTTGGGCTGTGGGCTGTTGGAGAGCAACCCACAAGATCACAGGATGTCAGAGCTAGAAGGGACCCTAAAGTTCATCTAGTCCAATCCAACTTCTTAATTTTTGTTGTTCAGTCGTTTCATTTGTGTCTGTCTCTCTGTGACCCCATTTTGGGGTTTTCTTGTCAAAGGTACTGAAGTGATTTACCATTTCCTTGTCCAGCTCATTTTGTAGATAAGGAAACTGAGGCAAACAGGATTAAGTGACTTGCCCAGGGTCACACAGCTAGTTAGTATCTAAACCTGGATTTGAACTCATGAAGATGAGTCTTCCTGATTCCAAATCCAGTACTGTGTCTATTGGGCCACCTAGCTACCCCATTTTTACACAGGAGGAAACTGAGGCCCAGAGAGAGGCCCAAGGTCAAACAAACAGTTTAGTGGCAGAACTGGGGTTTGTAATCTGCGTTCTTTGACTCCAAATCCAACACTTTGCTATTACTCCGATGCAAGAGAGGTTAATTTCCTGCTATTGTTCTCTGTCAGAATTGCCTTTTTCCACAGTCTCTAGACTGTTGCCACCAAACTGTCACCATGACCCTTTCTTGGTTGGCTTTGCTCAGAGTCATTGCTACCAAGAGTACCACTCAAATGAATGAATTTGATGCAACCCATATGGCTTTGAAGGAGGAAGCTGGGTGGCTCAGTGGATAGAGTGCAGGACCTGGAGTCAATAAGATCTGAGTTCAAATCTGTCTTTAGACACTTACTAGCTGTGTGACCCTGGGCAAGTCACTTAACCTCTGTTTGCCCTAATCCACTGGAGAAAGAAATGGCAAACCACTCCAGTATCTTTGCCAAGAAAACCTCATGGTCATGAGGTCATGAAGAGTCAGATATGATCGAATGCCTGAACAATAACAATAACAAATATGGCCTTGAAAGTGATTCTGGACAAGATTAGCTACACAAGACTAAGAAACAAAGAAATGTCAAGAGAGGCCATAGACCAACATGTGTCTTAACCATTGGCTTTAGAGAAAAGGTAGTTTGGCTGAACTAAGAGTTCTTTTGGTCCTGCCCCCTTTAGGATTATGTCCAGGCTCTGACTGGCTTCTGCTATGATGGCGTAGAGGGTCTCATCTACCTGGTGCTTTTCTCTTTCGTCACGGCCCTCATGTTCAGCTCTATTGTGTGCAGCGTTCCTCATACCTGGCAGCAGAAAAGGTAAGAGAGGGGAGACCTATAACGCAGGGGAAGGACTGTGCAGAGGAATGGGCACTTATATTATTTGGGGGTAAAATCCCACCTTCTACAGAAAGTGCTTCCCAACCCTCTTAATTCTAGTGCCTCCCCTCTTGATTTATTCCCTACTTATCTTATAAATAGCTTGTTTGCACATACTTATGTTTGATTTTCATGTTGTCTCCCCCATTAGATTGTGAGCTCCTTGAGGGCAGGGACTGTCTTTTGCCTTTCTTTATATCCCCATATATATCTTTATATCCCCAGCATTTAGCACAGTGCCTGGCACATAGTAGGTACTTCATTAGAATTCCTTTAGTGTTCAATTAAGTAGAATTCCTTTAGTATTCAATGCTTATTGAGTGACTGAGTTAGGCTGTAGATATTCTCTAGGGCTCTGAGCAGTTATATTAATCTACAGGACTCAGAGATGAACCTAGCAAGCTATACCCAGAACAGATATTAATAAATATACCCTCAGATAGATTTTAAAAAGATAAATTCAGTTAAACAGAGGAGGAGTTGACGACTGGAAAGTGGAGGCAACCCTGAGACACCATTCCATCGGAAGAGAGGGCCAAGATACTGGCCTCCTCAGAAGCAAATAGAATTGGGTGGGGTGAGTATGGGAGGAGAAAGGGGAAACTTCCTGTTTGTTCCTATTTAAGGAAGAGGAAAATGGGAAGTTAGTTCAGCCTTAGTTGTATGAAAATTAATTTAAAGAAACTAATGGTGAGAAGACTATTTCTGTCTTCAAATATTCAGTCTTCTTACTAGCTATGTGACCTTGGGCAAGTCACTTAACCCCAATTGCCTTAAAAAAAAATATTCAAAGTCTTGCTTATATGGGAGAGGGAATTAGGCTTATTTTGATTTATCCCCTGGACAGAAATAGGACGGATGAGTTGAAGGCTGAGTGGGGAATAGATTTGGGCTCAATCTAAGGAAGACATTTTAAATCTTAGAAAATTGCCCCAAAATGGAATGAGTTGCCTCAATAGCAAGTGAACTCCCTGACACCCCAGATGTTCAAACTATCCTCATCTAAGGATATTATATAGAAGAGTCATGCATCCAGCAAGGGATCTAAATTGCTTTTTGTGGTGACATAGTGGGTTAGAGACCTGGTCTCACTATCTGTAAGACCTGGGTTCAAGTCTTACCTCTGGAACCTGCTGACTGTTACCCTGGACTAAATACGTTACTTCTCAATCCTCCAGACAGACTATTAGTTGAAGAGATAGTATGAAATTGCATTAATAGAAAGTTTTCCTACAACAATTAAATCACGATTAAAACCCTTTTAAACTCTTTAAGATTCAAAGATTTCATCCAGGAGCCCAGTTACTAAAGTATTAACCTGACATTGTTGGATCTTGCCTGCCACCTGCTAGCTAAGTGGAATATAACATGGGAAAATATGAAGTCTTCTTAACTGTTAATGAAAAAAGTAGTAGTAATCCTAATGAAAAAAGTAGTAGTAATCCCATATATTTGTGTTGCACTCTTTAGCATTTGAAGAACTTTTATATTTCAAATTGGATGCCCTGTTGGCATCTTGGATGTGTCTAAAATGGAACTGATCTTTCACCCCAACCTTCCCCTCTACCGAACTTCTCTCTGTCAGGAGTGCTACTACCATCCTTCCCATCAGCCCTACCCTCTTTCATTTCACATGTCCAGTTATTTACTGAGGCTGGTTGATTCTTCCTCAACAACATTTCACATCCATCTCCTCTCCACTCATGCAGTTCCCATGCTAGTTGAGGCCCTCGTAACCTTCTTTCTGAACTATTACAGTATCCTAACTGGGCTCCTTACCTCACATGTTTTCCCTCCCTAGTTCATCTCTTTACCAGTGGTCAAAGTGATATATTTTTTTTTTTTAGGCAATTGGGGTTAAGTGACTTGCCCAGAGTCACACAGCTAGTAAGTGTCAAGTGTTTGGTCTGAGGCCAGATTTGAACTCAGGTCCTCCTGACTTCAGGGCCAGCACTCTATCCGCTGTGCCACCTTAGCTGCACCCCAAAGTGATATTTTTTTTAGGCCATTCTTCTCCTCATTGGCTTTTTGAACCTCTTTTGCCATTTGGGTTAGGCTATTTTTTAAGGTGTTATTTTCTTCAGTATTTTTTTTGAGTCTCCTTTAGCAAGCTGTTAACTTGCTTTTCATGATTTTCTTGCATCACTCTCATTTCTCTTTGCAGTTTTTCCTCTACTTCTCTTACTTGCTTCTCAGAATCCCTTTTGAGCTCTTCCAAGGCCTGGGCCTGATTCATATTTTTGTTGGAGGCTTTGAATGTAGGAGCTTTGACTTTGTTGTCTTCTTCTGGTTGTATGTTTTGATCTTCTTTGTCACCAAAGTGAGATAATATAGTCTGACTCTTTTTGCGCTGCTTACTCATGATCCCAGCCAATTACTTGAATTTTAAACTCTTTGTTAAGGTAAAAGTCTGCTTCCAATGTGAAGAGTATACTATCCCAAGCTTTGGGGGTTTGTACAGCTGTTTTCAGAGTTACTTCTAGGGACCTAAAAATTTTCAGTTCTTCCTAGGTGCTATGATAAGGGACGAGGTGTTTCCTCTCCACCGCCACATCAATCTCCACCACACCAGCGCTCCTTCTTGCCCCAGGACCACCCCTCAGAACTGTGACCCAGATCCAAGCACCGGTAAAGCAAGAGATTCCTGCCTCAGCACTGGCAAAGAGATCCGTGCAATCCCCCTCTGATCAGCCACTTGATTCCCCCTCAGTCTGTGGGCTGGAAGCTCAGGAAACAGCCGTGGCCCCGGGCCACACTCGAGACTTGCAGCTGAGACCTAGCTCCTCTCTCACCACAGTCACAGACTTTTCCCACTGACCTTCTAAGTTGTCTTTGGCGTTCGTGGGTTGAGGAGTCTGGAAACCGCCACAGCTGCTGGCGATTCAGTCCTCTGAGGCCTGCTCCAGGATCGCTATGGCCTGCGCGCCCACACCAATCTGCGCTCTTCTCCCCACCCAGCACGATATACCTTTCTGATCAACCATCCAGGCTGTCTTTGGCTGGAAATTTGTTTCACTCTGTCTTTTTGTGGGTTCTGCTGCTTTAGAATTTGTTTAGAGCCATTTTTTTAGGTATTTGGAGGTCTTTGGGAGAGAGCTCAAGACAGTCACTGCTTTCCTGCCGCCATCTTGGCTCTGCCCTCCCAAAGTGATATTCTTAAAGCACATTATCTGAGCATGTTATTGACTGCTGCTCAATTAATTCCAGTAACTCTCTGACATTTAAAGCCCTCTGCAAATTGGCTCCAATCTACTTTTTCAGGCTTATTGTAAATGACCCCCCTTTCCCTCTCAATTGCCCAACCTTCTTGCTGTCTTTCACATATGACATTCCTTCTCCCATCCCTTTGCCCAGGCTGTCTTCCCTCCTGGGATAACTTCCTTTCTCACCTCAACCTCTTTTTCTTTTCTTTTTTAATTTAAAATTTTATCCCCCCCCGCCAACTACATATAAAAACCATTTTTAACATTTGTTTTTTTTAAAAATTTTGAGTTCCAAATTCTGTCCTTCCCTCTGTCCCCTTGTTGAGAAGGCAAGCAATCTGATGGAGATCATACATTTCTCACCTCAGTTTCCTTCATATGTCACCTCCTACATGAGGTTTTTTTTACTTCCCCCAGATATATGTGTATCTCTTCCAAAAAATTACCTTGTATTGGACTTTGGGAGAAATAATAATAATAATGATAGTTAGCATTTGTATAGCACTTACTATGGGCCAATCACTGTGCTAAGTGCTTTATAATTAATATCTCATTTGAGCCTCACAATAACCCTTCAAGGTAGGTGCTGTTATTATCCCCATTTTACACACAAGGCAAACAAAAGTTAAGTGACTTGCCCAGGGTCATACAGATAGTAAGTGTCTGAGCTGGGATTTGATCTCAGGTCTTCCTGACTCTAGGTCCTACACTCTGTTCAGTGCACCACTTAGATAATAAGCTCTATTTTTGACATGTTGAATAGATAGATAGGTAGATATAGATATAGATATAGATATAGATATAGATATATTTGTATCTGCCATGCTTTCTTGTGTATGTGTTGTTTCTCCCCAGTAGAATGGAAGATCCATAAGGATAAGGACTTTCATTTTGTATTACCACAGCCTAGCCGTGGTGTCTGGTCCACAGTAGGTGCTAAATAAATGCTTATTGTTTGATTATCTCATCTGATCCTCATAACAACCCATAGGGTAGGCAAGGCAGGTGGTATCCTCTTCATTTTTAGGACTGAGACTAAGAAAGTTATTTCATGGTCACAGAGCCAGTTAGTAAGAGTCAAGAGTGGAAACCAGGGTCCCTCACTGCAAATCTAGTGTGTTTTCTATAACACGCTGAGTCTGGGACAGATGGCCTTGGTCAAAATATGAGGCTCACCCTGGAGAGACCGAGGGATGACCTGACCTTTTTACTGTCTGAATATGGGAGGGAGCAGAAATGATCAGAGTCCCGTGATGTGGACTTGTTGGTTTGCTTGGGTGCCTTTGTGGTGACTGCCCCACTCCTAGGCAAGGTTGGGATAAATATTTTTGTCATACTGGTTTTTTAAAAACACTCAAGGAAGATGAAAGGCTCTAGTTGTCAATGGGAAAGAAAGGGATTGAGTGGATGGGGGTAAGGCTCCAGATAAGCTCCTGTTATCTGATCAGAGCTGCATATGGATAAAAGAAACAGCTCTCCTAGCAGGGTCTCTCTGGCCCTCTGATCAGCTCCAAGTGTCTATGAGTTGTATGTCGGATGGAAAGAGACATGGGAAAGGTACACAGTCAGGGGCAAATCCAGTGGAGAAGGAGCTCATGAGAAAGTTTGCCAGGCAGCGTGTGCTTGCTATGTTTGAGGCACTGTGCTAAACAAAAGCAGTCCCTGCCCACACATCCAGAGGAGGGGTACAACATACCAAAAATCATGTACATACACAGTACATGCAGAGTAAATCAGAGGTCATCTCAGAGGGAAGGCATTAGCAGTGTGGGAGGAAGAACAGGAAAGGCTTCCTGCAGAAGGTAGAAATCGAGCTGAGTATTGAAGGAAGGAAAGAGATGAGTAAGGGGAACGTTCTAGGTCTGGAGGACAATCAGTTAAAACATATAGAGTGAGGAGAGAGAATGTTGTGTGCGGGGAGGCCAGTATGACTGAATTGTACAGCATGTGGAGAGGAGTGAAGTATAGGAAGACAAGAAAGAAGCAGGAATTTGACACCTCTGCTCTAAAGTGTTTTTATTCATAAATTGAGAAAGTGGACTTTCAAACATGAAATAACTAGAAATAATATAATTACTTTGAATTTATTTGTATTTATCTTGAATATATTTTAAATACATGTGCTCCTAGGTATACATGTTGTGTGTCTCCTAATAGAATGTAAGTTTCTTTTTTTTTTTTTTTTTTAGAATGTAAGTTTCTTGAAGAGGCGTGCTACCTTTTTATCTCCATTGCCTAGCATGGTGACCGTCACATAGTAGATGTTTAATCAATGTTTTTTACATTGACCAGTTAATGCTTCCTAGGAAAACAAGAGCCAAGCCTTACAGTTCCAGTCTTTTGTCTGCTGTCAGGCCTTTTCTCTTCTGACCACCCATCTCCTCACTCACTTTACTGATGCCATTTTGCTCATCTAGGGCTGCCGATGACGATGGGGAGGAAGAATCTGTGGCTCCAGGAACCAGGCAGACCCATGACAACCTCTATCGAGTACACATGCCCAGTCTTTACAGCTGTGGGAGCAGCTATGGTAGTGAGACCAGCATCCCTGCAGCAGCACACACAGTCAGCAATGCCCCTGTCACGGAGTACATGTGAGTTGATGAGGCAGAGCACTCCCCACCCCCCACATCCAGAGTTTGTGGTGGGAGGCAGCATAGTCCTCTGAGCCAGCAATCCTCCCTTCCTCTAACTCTGGACTCAATGCCTGACATTTAGATAGTTCTTTCAGGTTTGCAAAGGGCTGGACGTACTATTTCCTCATCCTCATGTGTCCTTATTCCAAATAGTTCTCTGAGGGAGGTGCTATTATTGTTCCATTTTGCAAAGGAAGAAACCGAGGCTAAAACTGGAGTAGTTTGCCTGGAGTCAGACAGCTAGTAAAATATTTGAGGTAGGATTTGAACGCAAGTCTTCCTGACTCTGAGTCCAACACTATCATTGTGCCATCTAGCTGCCTCTTAACATCACGGATGGCGTGCCTTGTTACCCCTTGAATGGACATTAAAATGGGACTTTGAAAGAGCTGAAAATTGAGTCCAAAGACTGAGTTCTGTTTCTGACTCACGTGTACTATGTGAAGGGAAGGATTAAATGATTCCTAAAGTCCTTTCTAGCTCTAACAAGCAGCATGCTTAAAAAATGATAAGAGAGGGATATATTGGGAATTGAAGATGAGGTTGAAACAAATGTTATCGGGGCACTAGGGCCCTGGAGTCAAGAGGATTTGAGTTCAAATCCAGCCTCTCTCTCTCTCTTACTAACTGTGTGACCATTATTAAGTCAACAAACCCTCTGAACCCCAATTTCCTCCTATTTAAATGGGGATAATACACAGCATCAACTGTAAATTGCTGTACCAGTGAGAGTTATTGTTGTTAGAGGCTGGTGAGGGAGTAGGACTGTGCTGAGAGTATGGTCATCACTGGAGGCTCAATTGGGGGGGGACGGGACCTGCCTCCCTCTCTCTTCCCCAACCCCCTCCCCCGATTTGGACAGCACAGGTGTCCATTTGTTCCAAATCCATGATTGAAAACCTTGACAAAATACCTAATGAGCTAAGCAGAGCCAAGAAAACTATATACACAATCACTCCAGCAGCCTAGGTGGCAAAAACAACCTCCACCCAACAATCCAAATGAGTGTTGCAATATTGCAAAGGACAGGCTTGGTTCCAAAGAAAAGATAGGAGAAGATCCTTCCCCTCACTCTTTGTAGAGGTGCTGGGGAGTGGGTCCACCAGTGTGGACCCTTACATAGAATGTTAGATTTTTTTCAAAGTTTTGATAGGTTTTGCTGACTTTTCCCCTCTTTTCCCTCTTTAATTGTTTTTATTTTTGTTATAAGATATGAGTCTTTGAGAGGGAAGAAGAAGAGAGATTTAAAAATAAAAGATATCAGTAAAAATATGTTTTTTGCAAGTGGGGTTACAAAAATACCTGGTTCCTGTGAAGCAGGATCCTAAGTACCCAAGGGAATAATAGGAGATACTTTTTTTTCACAGTTGTGGGGATGGGAAGGGGGAATCCCCCAAAGGGCTTGCAAGGCCATGGTTAACTCACACAAGTTCACATTCTTGCCCTTTTCCACAGGAGCCAGAATGCGAATTTCCAGAACCCTCGATGTGAGAACACCCCTCTGATTGGCCGAGAATCCCCACCGCCTTCAGTAAGTCTAACTCTACCCAGAGCATTAAGAGACAGAGCAGAGCCATGGCCTGGAGCCTCTGGCACACCTCAACCCTGGGGAGCACCAGCTGTGTGTCCCCCCTCATTTGTACCCAAGGTTCTACATGGTGGTCAACTCAAGGCCTCCACCCAGGCTGCACATGGAGGCCTCCAGGATGGGGGAAGGCCACCCATATCTCTGGCTTTCTCTTTTCTGACTTGTCTTTGGTTCAGCTGCAGTTTTATGTCTTGGGAAAAGTGGGGATGGAAAGGTAACATGGATAGCTCTTTCCCCAAGAGCATCTGTGAAAAGGTCTTTGGGACAGGGAGAGGGGAAGGGACCTGATGAGGCTCCTGTCTCAAATTGGGAGGTAGCAAATCCCTCCTCTTGAGTTGGATTTTATTTCTTCTCACATCCAGGCTCAGACAGGCAGCCCCGACCCTGAGGGCATTGGGCCTAGTCATAGACCCAGTATGGGTCAGCTTAAGTGCTGAGCCATCTCAGCTGCTAGACTGGCCACCCTGGCAGGGTCTACTCAGGAGTTTGAGGCCTGGTGGTCAAAGTGCAGCAGGCTCTTGGTGGAATATAAGGTCTTGGAATTAAAAATGGCAGCAGACCGTGACACGGTGAGTAGGTGGGAATAGGGAAGACTTGGGTCCCTTACATGGACCCCAAAGGACCGGGGGAGATATGATACAATCCGTTCTCTGCCTCTTTCTGAATTTATATCATCCTGGTTCTGTCTTCCCCTCTGGAGGAGAGGGCGTTTTTCCTTTCTCAGCCTTGTGACTTCTATTGCCACCAAGACAAATGAGTTTTTCTCCACAGGCCTGCAAGTCTCATCTGTTGACTTAGGCGGTTGCTCATGAATTTCAAAATATAGGTGAATGTAAGTTGTGGGGCCTGGGTGGTGGGGAGAGATGCTGGCAAGAGAATTTGTCCAGCTCAGTGGACAGATAGGGAAGAAGCTCCTGGATATCAAACAAGGTAGATTAGAAGGTCTTCTCCCAGGCAGGAAGCATCACCTCCAGCCCTTGGGAAAAAGGGAGAGGACCCTGAAAAGGGACAGAGTTTTCCACCTGATATAGTAGAACTAGTCTTCTTTTCATTTTCCAAGTCAAGAAATGTCAGGAAGGCAGAACAGACTACCTGCCCCTCACCCTCCAACCCTATCTACATAGACTGCCCAAGTCATCCAGGCATTTCACTCATTCATTCATTCAATCAACCAAGAGATATGCTATGAGTATCCACCATGTGCCCTGGACCGTAAGGTATAAAAGAAGTTAGTATGTGATGGGGCCTGCCCATTAGGAGCTTATAGTCCATCTGGGAAAGGACGGAAACAGTTACATTACAATATAAGGCAATATATGATGAAGGCCACAGTGAGTAGTACACATACTGTAAGATCTCCTGGAAGAGAGAGCTCAGAGGTAGGTAGGCAGGTAGAGCAGTCAAAGAGTCCTTCATGAAGAAGGGAAACATTGAGTTGGGTCTTTTGAAGGCTCGGTAAGACCTGCAAGCAGAGAGGAGAGATGATGAGTCAAGCCCAAGCCCCTGCAGCGTGGTCAGTGTGGCATGGTCAGCAGCCTCTACTACTGGAGGGGAAAAGGAGAGATGGAAAGAAGTCACTCCCCATTGGGGGCAATACTGCAGTGACACGTCTGGGTGATGGATGAGTCTGTTCTGGTTGTCTTCTGCTCTCTCCTCTTTCCCCCATGCCCCCATCACTCCTGTCCTCCTTCCCTCGTTCCTTCTGTCCTTCCCTCCCTCCCCATTCCTGCAGGGGGTCTGTGCCCTTCTGCCCATCATGGACCCATCTCGCTTGCTCTGTGTTTTTCATGCCAGTTGAGGCTGCCCTCTCTTTTTTCTCTCTCTCCTGCGACATCACAGCTATATCTGGCTGCCATGGACAATAGTAGCCATATGAGCTGGCAGCTTAAGCCCTCGGACAGTTCAAGGACGTACTGGTAACAGCAGCGCCCTCAAATGGAACAGGTACTGAAATAAGGTCCTTCTCGCTCCACCTCTTCCTTCCATCCCTGCACTGTCCTCCTCCCCGTCCTCTTCCTCTTCCTTCTCCCCGTTTTAGCCAAAGCCTTTACTTTTCACCTTTACTTCCATCTTTGCACCCTCCTCCACACCCTTCCCACCAGGGGCAAAGCCCATTGCAAGACTCAGCCAGGGGTGGGCCAAGGAGGCAGCATCCACCTCTGGGTCCCAGGCCCCAGCTGCCCATGAGCCCCTTGGCCTGCAGGGCACCTAGTCATGCCCCCTCTCTGCTCTCATGCCATGCCTGGAGCTTGTGAACTGCTGCTGTTGTCCTCACTGTGAGAGAAAAGGCCCCTTTCCCCCGAGGACATCCCAGTTATCCTTTTTAGGAGTCAGATAGAGCGTGATTTCTTTCCTGGCCCCATCACCCCAGGTGGCCCCCTTGCTGGACTGATATAGACTTGACCCACATCACCAGTGGTGTCTTGGTAAATGTTTAAAAACCAGTTCACCAAAAAACCAACGATACCACAATAGTAACCACCACACATGCACACTAATGCTTTCCCATTGCTTTCTTAAGGTGTGTGACCTTGGTCAAGTCACTTTCCTTTCTCAACCTCGGTTTCCTTATCTGTAAAATGAGGGTAATAGAACCTACCTTACAAGGTTGTTGTGAGAATCAAGGTGTCAACCTTTAAAGCATTGTTTAAATGCTAGCTGTCATTATTATTATTATTATTATTATTATTATTATTATTACTTTGAACAGCATGGTAGCACAGACTTCATCTAAAAAAGCTATAGGAGCCACAAGAAATTTTTAAGTACTTGTGATAAATTCTGACCAAACCAAGAATTAAAAACAAAAGAATTCCTACTAAGAGAAATACTTTTGGGGCAGCTAGGTGGCACAGTGGATAGAGTAGTGGCCCTGGAGTCAGGAGGAGCTGAGTTCAAATCTGGCCTCAAACACTAGCTGTGTGACCCTGGGCAAGCCACTTAACCCCGATTGCCTCCTCCCTCCCAAAAAAATGAATAAGAGAATTACTTTCAAGTTGATCTCCTCAAACCCTGTGAAACCTCATGATTTCAACCTCCCTATAAATTCTGCCCCCCCCCCCCACCCTAAGGCTCTCAGTTCATGACTCTGGCCTATTCTACCACACACATATTTCCTTTGTTCCTGGTATTCAGGGGAAGAGACAAAGGGACTGTTCCAGGCACTACAGCTCTGATCACTCAGTGGGATCAGCCAGGTATGATCTCAGATAAACTGAGTCATGGGCAAGTGGGGGTAGAGGGGAGAGAGAGAGAGAGATGAGAAAGAGAGAGAGAGGTGAGAGAGAGAAAGAGAGAGAGCACACCCAGAGAAGGGCAGCTGCTGGGAGATAGGTGGGCCTTCCCCTTATGGCTGGGGTGGGCTTGGTGTCGGTGCCATACTAAGTCACTGTCTGTTTCATCTGTGTGTCAGAAGGTCTGAGTTGCTCCTTTTCCATTGTCCTTTTCCCTAATTCTCTCCTTCCTCTGCTCTCACCTCCCTCTGGATGCCATGGTCGCCTGCTTGGGTTGCATCTTGGTTTGGGGGCTCTGCTGGGTTGGGGGGCTCTCCAGGACAGGGGCTCCCCCAGCTCCAGGGCACCTGGAGGTGGAGCATGGCCAGGAATGCCAAGGCCTGGCCTGCCCTCTGCATGTTGCTGGTGCTTTGTGGAATGACCTGGCTCCATTCTTCCTCCCCCTTACCACTCCCTATGCCATCTGCTCTGAGCGCTTCTTGCTTCTTCCTTACCCCCACAGGTGCCCTGGCAGTGCCTGGGCAGGGCTGGGTATGATCCCCAGCCCCGCTGTGATGGGCATGTTACCTAGGACTGGTCTTATATAGACTTAGTCTGTCTTTGCTTTAGAAAGCAACCACTTCTTCCTACCAGCTGTGTTCTAGTAGGAAAAATGCTGGGCTAGGAGTGGGGAGGGCTGTGTTGAGTCCTGTCTGTGCTTCATGTGACCTAAAGCTAATTATTTAGTTTTCCTGTGCCTCAATGTCCTTTTCTGTAAAATGGAGATGATCCTTCTTGGGGAATATTTATGGGAATAAAATTTAAAAATCACTACAAAAGCACTTTTGGAAAGTTATAAACTCATTGTAGGAATGCAATAGATTATTGGATTTGCTTTATTACCGGTGAAGGACGTTCCACTTGGAAGCTTCTCATTGTCTAAGGGCCTCCTTCCCCTTATGCATGTACAGAGACCCCCTTTGCCCTTGGCTTCATGTTATAGTCCACAGTTCATGTTATAGTCCATGGTTCATGTTATAGTCCATGTTAGAGCACTCAGCCTGAGAGGTTCGCACAGCGAGGGTAGCAGCTGGTGGTCATAGGGCTAGGCTTTCATGGGGCATTTTCCCATACACAGTCTAGAGCTGCTATTGCTACATGGGTTGCAGCCTGCAGACATCACACGTCATGCAAAAATGCCCACAGAAGGTCCCTGTGCCAGCCGTTGGCCTTCCTATCTCTATGGTCACCTCTTCCCTGTGCCCGGAGTATTTAAATGCCCATTCACTGAATGGGACAGTTGAAGCAAGGTAATCTGGGAAGGACTTGATGGCCTTGAATAACTGAGTTATTTAATTCAGGAGTTTCCATTTTATTAATGGTTTCCTTCAACCCAGAACTGTTCACAGGTAACAAAGTGGCCTATCATGAACTTGGTTCCATCCTTTGTGCCATTCAGCAGAGATGTAGTTGAAGGAGACTCAGTGAGAAAAGAAAGGAAAAGCAGAGATCATAATAACCCTACAGGAACACATCATTCCTAAGTCACCCCAAGCAGACTAGTTACAGGTTTGACCTCAGAGCCTACTGCTGGGTGAGAAGAGAAGGATTCATAGGTAGGTTTTCCCCATCTTCTCAGGGTAGGGTTCTAGTCTATAGCTGAGGAAGTTGGATTGTATCCTTGGGACATCTATCCATCTATCCATCCATCCTTCCACTCATCCACTCGTCCATCTATCCATCCATCCTTCCACTCATCCACTTGTCCATCTATCCATCCATACATTCATCCATCCATCCATCTATCCATTCACCCATCCATCCATCCACTTGTCCATCCATCCATCCATACATTCATCCACTAAGTGTTTACTAGTCCCATAGCAGCTCTTGCCACATGATTTTGTTATAGTTGGGAAGATCAAGTCCAGCCTCCATTCTTTTAGCCACTGAAGCACAGAAGGTTTCAGGGTATTCTCTGGATTTTGGATGCATGGTATCTAACTCTGAGGGAGTTCATCTTGTCCTACCTTCTCCAACCTTCCATGAATCTGCTTGACAATGACTTAACAGAGAGGAGGTAGGGCTTCTGGTCTTGCTTGCTTTTTGTCTCATGGACCTAACACTTTCTCCTTTTACCTAGTTCGGGGGCCTTTCCTTTTAGACATTGTTTAAGGGGTGTCATTTTTGACAGACTTCTGAGACATGCAACCTTGGGTTCCTTTCCTCCCAGATCTGTCATGTCTCATCGTGGGTCCATCCTCCTCTTGCTTAGAAGTGGTTTGTGTGGCCACCAGGAAGGACTTCTTGTCTCCTGCCTTAGAAAGATTCAATCTCTTCTCCACCATTTTCATAGAGTGTGAGAAAATTATGTCTGAAAGAGACCTTAGGGTCATCTAGCCAAATCCCCTACTTCACTATAGCAGGATTTGAACCCTTGATCTCAGTCCCCTAGTTCCTTCCCTAGTCTTAGAGTCTTCTACCGATGAAGATGGAGGCATCCACTTCACCTTCAACCTTCAGGAAGTAGACCTGCCAGTTGAAGTGTTTACAAGGATTTCTCCTGTGCTTGTTTCCAGTACCCTTGGATTTACTCCTTAATTCTTCATCTTAGACCGTAGTCTCTTCCTGTCTTTCCATTAGCCCCTCTGGTATCCAGTCTCTTCTTTGACTTGATGCACCTCCGTAAGCCTTCACAAAAGGCCAGCTTCCTGTGTAGAATACCAACTATTAGTATTGTCTTGCCACCTTCTCCCTTGCCAGCAGCTATTTCCTGAACCTTGCTCCCACTTAGGTAATGCTCACTTTGCTTTGAGAAATAGAATCCTTTGGCCTTTCCATGTGGCCAAAAAGCGAAGGGATAGGGGCAGCTAAAGGAGGCTGTGGATTCTTTATACCCTAGAGAACCTCAAGAAGACAGTGGGTGACTATCTGGCCCTGGCTGGATTAGGGCTTTCCTCCTGCCTGAAGGGGAATGAATTTGACTCTAACTATAAGAAGTTTCTCCCAGCATTCTAGTTCTTGACCTTTCTCTGCAGGCTGGGGTATGTGACAGAGGAAGAGCCTGGAGAAAACTTTGTCAGGGATTATAACATCATCACAGCCCTGGATCAGTGTGAATGTCTCCCCCACCGGTAACAGGAGGCCAGTGGGAGGAGCGACTTCTTGGGGCAATAGCTGACAGTCATGTCCTGCTTAAGAGAAATTTCCATGGTGGTTTGGGGGAGAAGTATCCCCAAAGAGTCTTTCCCCTTTTCTTTTTTTGATGAGATCTTTTTAGGAATAATCCCAGGAGGGATATGGAAAGGATATGGAGGATATGGAAGAATCCTCTTCCATAAACTACAACCTAGGTTGCAATACTCTGGGATGTCCTAGGAGCACCTGAGGCTTCTTCTGACAGCCTCAATACTAGACTCAAATTTGAATTTTACCCTTTAGAGCAGGGTCCTTAACCTTATTTTTTGTGTCTTGGCCCACAATTTGTCAGTCTGGTGAAGCCTATGAACCCCTTCTCAGAATAATGTTTTTAAATGTATTAAATAAAATATATAGAATTACATAGGAAACTAATTATGTTGAAATACCATTGGCAAAGTATTTAAAAGTTTACCAACCCCAGGTTAAGAACTCCTGCTTTAGAATGATTTCACCTATCTCAAGAAACATGAAAAGTAAGCCTTGCTTACTTTCTAAATCTGAAGAGGCCAATGTGGAATAACTGTATCTAGGAAGCAGAGAACTTGGGAGTCTATACCCAGCATGGCCATTTACTGGTCTTGACCTTGGGCAAATCACTTAAAGTCTCTGGCCTCGATTTCTTTCTTTGTAAAATGAAAGAGGAGGTGGATGAGAGAGATGATCTCTAAGATCCCTTCTACCTTTGACATTTTTCTGTAATGTTAGGGCTTATTCAGAATTTCTGGATGTTCCCCAACCTGAGATCATATTCCCCTGGAGTACTGTGAAAGCTGCATGATACCAGATGGCAGGAGGAATGTCCCCCTCTCCTAGTTTAGAGGCCAGGGCAGTACTAGATGCCAGGCCATTGCTTCCTCTTGGGCAGGCTTACTGCTTTGGGAGGGTAGTTGTATCCCTGGCCAATTCCACCTACATCTTTGCCAACTCCAACACCTGGATAGAGGGTGAGAGAGAAGGAGGGGGAGAGAGGAGAGAGACAAAGAGGGAGAGAGAAAGGAGAAAAGGGGAGAGAGGAGGAGAGAAAGGGGGAGAGAGAAGGAGGAGAGAGAGAAAAGGATAGGGAAGAGAGAGATGAGAGAAAGGGGGAGGGGGAGACAGGAGAGAAAGAAGAAAGAGGAGATAGAGGAGAGAAAGGGGGAGAGAGGAGGAAAGAGAGGGAGAGAGAGAGAAAGAAGGATAGGGAAGAGAGAGATGAGAGAAAGGGGGAGAGAGGAGAGAAAGGGGAAAGAGGAGGAGAGGGGGGAGAGATGAGAGAAAGACAGGGAAAGAGAGAGGAGGGGGAAGAGAGAGAAAGAAAGGGGGCGAGAGAGGGAAAGCATGCTAGTGGGGTGGCCTCTGTGGGTCCCTGGCATGTGGCACCAGGGCTCCAGTCTTTCATCTGGGAGACAGAATGTGGCCTTGTTTTGTCCTTCAGGCTTAGAGATTGCACACTGCCTCTAGAAAAACATCATGGCCTAGTGGACAGAGAACTGGACTTGGAATGGGGAAAAGTTGAGTTCAAGTCCTGACTCTGGTATTCCCTGGTTGTCTGACTCTGGACAAGTCACTGAGCTCCTCCATGCTCAGTTCTCTAGGACGATGTCACATCTCGGTGCCAGCCTTCATTGGTAGAGGGAGTTTCCTTGCCTGCTAGTTTCCCATACAAATGAAATGAAATTACAGGTCAAAACCAGAAAAGCAACAACAAACAAAAACTGTCCTGATTCTCATAACTCCAATTCTGGGCCCATAGCTCAGGAATTGAAGCCAGGAAGGATATTGCCCCCTTTGTGATTTTTGATGAAGAGCATGTCATGTTGGTTACCCTCCTTTGGGTCTCTCAAGTGGATGCTGACCCCTGGTGAGGAAGGCAGAGGACTGGCCCCTCACGGTGCCCAGGAGTGACTCAGAGGGTGACAGACGTGCTGCTTTGACCCTTGGCTAGGCTTTGTTATTTGGCTGGGCACAAAGATCAGGGGAAATCAGGTCTCTGGAAACGCAGAGCTGATGATGTTGACAGAAGCTGGGCTTGCTCTGGACACGCATTCCCTCCCAACAAAGCTGTCTTGACACTGATTTTTTTTGTTTGTTTTGTTTTGTTTTGTTTCTTCTTCTAGTACACCTCCAGCATGAGAGCCAAATACCTCGCTACCAACCAACCTCGCCCTGACTCCAGCAGCGGGCATTAGACACCGATCGCAAATGTGCCAACTGCCCCCCTGCCCCCCTGTGCTCCCTTGCCAAACCCACTCTGCTTCCCTCCCTCCACTCCTCCTGATGCTGGCGCTGTACCTCCCACTTCTGCTGCTCCCAGCATCTGGCCACTGGGACCCTGAGAGGCCAAGGACCACCAGGGAATGAGCCCAGTGAGAGGGCAGGGGCTCCTGGGGCAGCTAAGGACTTACCTTCCAGCCTCCGTGAGCTGCACAGGCCACGGGCCCAGATTCATGTGCTTCTTCCATAAGCCAAATGGGAATATATTAACAGATCAGTTTCCTACTCCTCTTCCATCTCTGTCCCTTCTGCAGAAGGAAAAGATGCTTTGGAGGTCTGGGCTCTGGAGTGATTCCTAACGGTGCTTCTCATTCATTCTGGACCAGCTTCAAGTTATGAGGGCTTTGAGTCCAGGGTGTCCTTGTCCTGGTCAGGAAAACAGTCTCATATGCATCCTTTTGTGACCCAAACATACATGCACTGACCCAGTCGTACACATGCCCATGCTGACCCAAACACCCTCACTTTGACCTAAATGTGTACCCTTACACTGACCCAGATAGATGCTCACTTGGACACATATTCTTTTTACCATCAAATAGAAGTTCCCTCACGCACACCTCTTCCACACCTAACATACACACACTTTCTGTCTCTGTGTCTCTGTTTTCATCTCTCTGTCTGTCTGTCTCTCTTTGTCCGTCTCTCTCACGCATGCATGTACGCACCCACGAGCCATGCTTCCTAGCTCACCACTTTTAGCTTCTTGTTAGAGGCCTTAATCCAGAGTTAGTCTCCATCTACAGGGAGGTAGATTGTGAGTCATGGTAAGAACCTCTGCCTCCCCTACCCTTCAAAGTCAACGTCATTTTCTCACTGCCTTCTCTTCCTTTCTCTGGTCCTCACTTTGTCTCCTGGAGCCTCTGAGACAATAGTGTTTAAATTCCTTGTCCGTGTTAGGGTGAGCATCAGGTGCCTGGTGCCAAACCGAAGGCTTGGGCCTGTTTACTTCCTTGGCCTTCCCCTAACCCTGGGTTGCCCCTTTGCCCCTGTCTCCTCTCCAGTGTGGCTATCCAGAATCTACCGGGAGTCAGCAAGAGCTGTCCACCTCCTTGGTGCCAAATTTTTTTTTTTTTTGCACTAATCACATTTGTAATCTCTAGGCAGAACACTTTATTGGTTTTTCCAGAGATATGGGCCAGATGAGAGATCCTTAGGGTATAGTGGTTGCTGCTGGACTACTTCCCTGCTCCCTTCTTTTTTTCATTTTTTTTTTAAACCCAGGAATAGAAGCATTGCACTCCCAGCAAGATCTCTGGGAGGCTGGGATTCAGGTCCCTGCTTCTCTAGGCCTCTGTTTTGTTTGCATCAGAAATAGAAAGCCAAGGACTCATGAGCCAGCTATGAATGGGAGATGTGTCTCCTCCCTCCTCCTCCTGCTCTTCCTGGCTCTAACCACTAACCTCACTTCCCACATGTCCCTGGACTCCTCAGACCCCTGGGCCTGGATGGCAGGGAGGAGCAGGGCCAGGACCAGCGGCTTTGATGGTAGCCTGAGTCCAAGGCCCCTTGCTCCCAGAAGAGATGGTTCAGCCAGGCCAGCACTCCTCCACCTCCACCTCTTCCTCATCCAGAAATGTTACCCACACTGTGGTTTCCAGAATGGAGAAAGCAATGAATGGAGGAAGGGGAGATTTTAATCTTCTACTAATAGGGTAAAATTGCTTCAGCAAAGTGCTCAAGAGAGAAGAGCAGCCGAGATGTTCCTTGTTCCGGAGATTCTATGAGCAGAGTGTGCCTCCAACCAGTCCCAGGCTTTTCAGCCATTCTGAGTGGCCTCTGTGTAGTTGTCCTGTAGACCTGAGAGAAGAGTGACCCACGAGATGGCTGAACAGACGTCTTAAGTTCCTTCTGTCTGAAGTATGAGCTAGGGCTGGCCGCTGAACCTCTGTGTCTCAGTCTCCCTGTCTGTGAAATGGGAATGAGACATCTACCATAAGGTGCTTGCTGCCTTGGTGTGCAGAATACTCATGACATGTTCTGAGTCTGCCATTCTGCCTCCCTTCTCCTTTTTGGCCAGAAAGCTAGGGAGAGCCGCCATCTTCCTTCCCTCTGTCCCACCTCCTCTCCCTCGTACCACCTACCTACTTGGCAAACTGTTTACCAGAGACATGAGGTATCTAGGCCCAAAGAGCCTAGAGTAGATCCAAAGTGCTGGACTGTCAGGGTTGGGGGCCATACCAGAGTCCATCTATCACAGGCCAAAGGGAGCCTAAAATTTTGTGTAGTGAAGAGAGGAAACATCAACTAAAAACTCATGATTGGTCCCTTCTGGGACAGGCAGCTAAGACAAGCAGGTGAGAAGACCCACAATCCCATTTTTACTGAAATGACCCATGCTTACATCTCCCTGGGCCATTTTAAAAATCTCTCCTCTCCTGTCTGTATGCTCCCTACCCCCATTCTGTTCATACCCCTCATTAATGGTCCCTGGGTACTTAAGAGTTAGGCTAGAACAGCAATTTTCAAAGCATAGTCTGGGGACCCATGGGGTAGGACCCTTTCATAGGGTCCTCAAAGAAAAAACTATTTTCATAATGCTAAAATGTTTTCATTTCTAATATGGTAAGCATCCATAGATATGACCCATATATTAGCAAAAGCTCTTTGAAGGGGGTCCTCAGTAATGTTTAAGAAAAATGTAACGGGGTCCTGAGACCTGCTGGGCCTAAAAGAACAAGGGTCACAATGACAACTCTATTTCTGAGAACAAGGAAGTTTCGAGGATGTAAAGGGGTTGGCATGGCCTGTCCTGGGAAGGATTCAAGTTTCACAGGAGCGGCAGGAAGACGAGCCCCATCTGGAGCTAGGTTTTAGGTGGCCAAAGCCCTACTGAACACCCATCACTGACAGCTATAACTACATGCTGCCTCCCCCCCACGCACTTGATGATTCAAAAAAAAAAAGAGCAGGCAGGGCAGTCTCTGTCCAGAGACCTCAGCACTCGACACACAGAACAGGACCACCTGGAATGAAGTCCCTGCAAAGGGAGGTTGTGTTTCAGAGGCCGGAAGAAAGTTGCTGCCTGTGTCAGGGGATCCCTCATGGGAAAAACCAACTTGTGCTATGACAACCTGGTCCGCTACCCCTCTTCTTAAAGGCCTACTTCAAAGGATGCCAGGCTAGGTGGTGGCAACATGATAGCAACAGCACAACCTAGAATCAGTCAGTGGTCCTCCGGTGCCATTGAGAACCTCAGGGGTGTCTGGAAGGGAGATCCTTTGACTCAGCCCCTCATCTGACCTCAGACTCCTTCAGGGAAGGCACCAAGGTTTTCCAAGTCTGGCAAGGTGCCTCTCCCCCGGGGGATGCTGGGATAGCTCCCACCTCCATTCACAGCAGCTCCTTCCAACATCCCTAGCAGTGGAGTTAGGAGCAAGGCAACAATGTCCTATTGGTCCTTCTGGACCTTTTTTTTTTTTTTAACCACTCATGTGAGCTGCTGGCCTCCCATCTCTGGGCCACAGACAACCTCCTGAACATCATCACTAGGAAACCTTGGAAGCTGCCATCAGGAACTTCCTCTGTGTGAAACATCTCCAGTCTCCTCTCTTCCCTTCTATCACTGCATTCTGGACGTGGATGTGATTGAGCCTCGGCTGTCTCTGTGTCTTTTTTTTTAGAAGCACAAACATTAATTATCAGCTTTGTCTGGTATGTTCAGCTTTTTTCCATCGCATCCTGATGAGCAAAAAAAAAAGGAAAAGAAAAAAAAGAACCCACCACTGATCAGACCAACCACCTCCCACAAAAAAAGCAAAAAAGCAAAAAAAAAAAAAAAAGCCCTCCAGTTCAGGGAGGGATGGGGGCCTGTGGACTATTTTTTCCCAAGCACATGGACATCTCCACAATGTGAATGTAAATAGCATGTTGAACTCCTGGGTCCAGTGTTCAAGACTGCATTGTACTCGTTAAAAGAAATCAAACTCCAGACTTGGCTGTGAATTTCTCGTGCTGTCTTGGGAATCTTTAACTGTAGTGTTTGTATCCTGTCTGTAATCTTTTAACTTAGTTAATTTTACTTACCTATATGGAAAAGGAAAAAAAGAGGGGGGGTTCAAACCGAAAACTCAGCACTTGGAATGGGGCTTTTGCAACACCCAAATAGCATCCTAGGCAGACAAAGTGCCTTAGGCCGCTACCTTCAATTGGTTTGAATTATTTTTAACCCCTTCCCTCCCCCAAATGCCTCCCTTGCCCCTCTCAGACCCCAATCTGACTTCTAAATGTAAGTTTTCTTTATCCCAGAAGTCAATGTGTCTTCCATCTGTCCCATGGAACTTATTCCGTGGCCATTACTTGGCAGGGTGAAGAAAAACTAGCCCCAGGGCCATAACAAAGGCAAGGTATCTGGGGCTCTTTCCCAGGGCTCTAAGATTTAGAGGGTGCCAAAAGCACCATCCTAGGATTCTATCTTCCTGGTAACTGCACCCCAGTTGAGCTAGCCTTTCCCCATTCCAGACACAAAAATTTCTAGTTATGTCTGATATTCTCAACTGTTGTAATTTCATTCCTTCTTCTCCTACCCAACCAGAAGGGACTGGGCAGTCATGCATACTCCTGCTTCACTGTGGGCACCCATAGTCTTTGAGTGATCCTGATGGAATAGGAGAGGAAACATTTCAGTTTTCCTTTTAGGGTGGAA
Source organism: Vombatus ursinus (assembly GCF_900497805.2). Classification (NCBI taxonomy): domain Eukaryota; kingdom Metazoa; phylum Chordata; class Mammalia; order Diprotodontia; family Vombatidae; genus Vombatus; species Vombatus ursinus. Next base: position 50,543,388 of record NW_020954585.1, read on the forward strand.
ATCTTTTTATCTGATTTCAGCCCTAGAAGCCTCACAGGAATGGAGGAGTGAAGACTGGGAGGGAATTTGGATTATCTCCCTCCCAACTTTGGGGATAAAAGGTTTTCATTCACAGCTTCCTCCAAGTGGTTCAACAAAGAGGGAGAGGACAGTCACTAACTGAGTCATATGCAGAATGTACCTAGGAATCCTGGAATATGAAAAGAAATGGGAGTGCTTCTGAATGGAGGTATAAGCCCAGATTTCTTCTGGTGAGGGAGAGAGCAGGGCTTGCTCTGGTCCTCTCTCTATCCCTAGTAGCTCACTAGGCTGAGAGTAGACAGAGGATTCCCTGCTCTTCCGCTCCATCCCTCCCTGGAGTGAATCCTGGCTTTGTTCCTTAGCTTAGCTGGGAAAGATTGTGGCCTAACTCAAGGAAAGTTTGTTTCCCAGCAAACCAGCTGGCCTCACCATCCCCTAATTCACATGTCACTTCTTGTTCAAAGGCTCCCTTATCACCAGTTGGGGTAGAGGGATGTCGTTGAGTGTCTTAGACCCCAGACTGCCCTTCGTGAGTAATTGTCCAAGGCCACTGGAGGACCTTCACCCTCAAACACAATTTAGTTTTGTTCCAATCAAGTTCTTAGAATAAGGGAGTTGATAGAACAACATATTCTCCATTGGTCGCAGCAACTGATCTTCCTGACTTTGCCACAAAGGCAGAGATTGATTGCTGGAAACAAAACGGGATGTAGAAGGAGGAGGGCACCCATTCCTGCTCCCTTTGACATAGAGGGCAGGGAGGTGGGGGGAATGACAAACATCCCTGAGGGCTACCCTCTGTACCCATCTCACTATGCAATTCCAAAACAGCATTTTCCTTCCAGACCCCAAGCCCCATCAATGGATGCCTCCCTTGACCCCAATCAGTTCCCAGAGACCCCCTCAGGGCCAGGCCCCAAGGTCAAGGCCATAGAGAACAGCTTCTCTGATAAGAGGGTGTTGGTGGGGCTTGACTGGTCAACCTGTCCTTGAGCCTTTTGTACTGATTTTGTTTTTGTTGTTTTTAACCATAATGGTTGTATATCATACCACTTTATATGCGTTATATATAATATATAAAATATATGATTTTTTAAGGAAATGCTCAACTTCCTAGTTTTTTTTTTCTCTTGCAAGTCCCTAAACTTGCCCCAACATGTTTTTAAATTGTGAGGGTTGAATTGAGGCTTGAACCTGTTCTTGTATTTTTTTTTTCCTTTAACCTTGGTAGCTTCATGGATGTACTGTAGCTATTTTTTACTGGGTTTTTTGGTTGCTTTATTTTTGTTTTATTCTCTTTTCTTTCCTTTTTTTTGGCAAATACTAAAAACAAAATCTCTTCAATGTAATTTCTGTGGTTTCTATTCAGCTTGGGTTTAATGTTTTAAAATAAACAAATGAAAGAAACAAACCGTCTCCTTTTCTTAAGGGATTTCCTTTTGCTTCTTCTTGATGGCATAGAAAATGACTGGAGAAAGCTGAATTAGTTTTCCCGAAACAGAATGGGTGGAATGACCAGAGATGTTGCACCGAGATCTGAATTGTGATTTTTGCTTATTAGTGAACTGGACAACCTGGGGCCAATATTTCAGGCCTGCATTTACACAAAGATTCGAAAAATGGGTAAAGCCTGAAAAAAAAAAGGGGGCTGGGCTGTGAGATCCAATTTAGCTCTACCAGTGTTTCTCACTGAGTGCTTAAGCAGACATTTGCAAGGCTTCAGACTTTCCCAGTTCCAGAGATGACTGATTGACCAGTGAAGAATGATAGATTTGGAGTCAGGCAGACCCTGCATTCAACACTGCACTGCATTGACTCCCATAGAATTCCATTGCCTTTCCGTTCCTCAACTTTCTCATAGGTAAAATGAGGTGGAGCTTGATGATTTCTGAGGTCCCTCCCAGCTCTAAATCTATTATCATATAATCTTCTGGAGTATGAATTACTCCAGATGGAAAAAGAGAATTACCTGTTGTTGTGATGGGGATGCCCCAGGATGTAGTACAGATAAGTAAGATGACACACATGGATGAATGCCCTATGTTAAAGAGAGGAGTCACCAACCCCAGCTATCCTTCCCAGTCACTGCCATGGGACCCTGGATGGGCCTTTTTAATACTGTGCCCAGAGCGTTGTGGATACTTAAGAAATATATGCAGATTGTCATATAATTGTTGTGTATGGTTTTAGGAAATAGCAGAAAGACCATTCAGCAGCCCAGGAAAAAAAAGCAATCTGGGCTGGTATGTGAAGATGAGAAAGTAAAAAGTTCTTCATTCCAGTGAAAACAAAGGTCCAGTCCCTATCCTAGTCATCACATGATCTGGATGGATCTCACAGAAGTCCCCCCAGGAGTCCATATATTGGGAGCCGCTGTTCTTTGCTCCAGCCAAACTGGCCTAGCCATTGTTCACTGCTCTATCCTAACAACTAAAAAAAAAAAAAAAAAATCACCCTCCAGTCTGGAGAGACCAAGGCCAAGAGGGAATATTACAAGTCTTTAAAGTCATGCCATGGTTGTCATAGTCATAGCTATTTAATGCTATGGTTGGATAAATAGGGAGTGTGGGGCCCCTCGAAGTTCAAAAAAGATAGTCATGGGACAAATAAATAGAGGTATGACATCACACAGTGCATCTCCCATTCCTCTCCTCTCCTCCCTTAGAATAGGCTAGAGTATATAGAGTAAGCTATTCAGGGTATTCTTAAAGTCTTGGTGCAGGCTTAAGCTATCAAAGCTTAAAGCTTCACTAACACCTTTGGGACAGTGTCTGAGTGTGCTCATGTGTATATGTACATAATATACAATGTGAGTCATAAATTCTATATGTAAACATACATTCATGTGTATTATCAATGTGTATTGTACACTTTCAGCTTATGCTATATGTGTTGTACATATACATACACACATGTATATGTATGCATATATGTGTGTGTGTATGTATGTATATATATATGCTTTCAGCCTATACCATAAATATGTGTGTGTTTACTTAAATTATAAATGTTTATGAATACACATATATGGTACAGGTATAGGTATACACACATATGTATTAGGCTGAAAGTCTATCAGGAAGGGTTTAAAAATGGAAAACTAAATATAATGAACAAATATGGCCTTGGGAAAGTGTTGGGGAAAATAAATTTCCCTTCTTTGCAGAGGTGCATCTTTGTGGATGTGGAATGTTGCTTTCCCTATCATTTGATAATCTTTATTAAATGCATATTTTGGGCAAAGCACAGTACATGTTAGTCAATTTTATTGAAATGCTTCCCTTCCCCCTTCTCATTCTTTGTTATGCTGCCGTATCTACCACACAATGCTTATTCCTTATTCTTAAAGAATTTACAATCTCATAGAAGAGTTGGGATGCCCATGACCATATTTTAAAGAGACAGTGTGGTACAAAAGAGAGTAATAGTTTTAGAATCAGAGAACTTGGGTTTAAATCTGGCCTATTTCACTTAATACTTATGTGATCTTGGGCAAGTCACATCTCTTTCTTAATCTATAAAATGAGAGGGTTGTATGAAATGAATTCAAAGGTCCCTTCCAACTCTAAGTTATGATCCTCTGAACTATTAATGCTACCATAATGGTGAGGCCTTGGGCGACTAATTTCCCTTCCTTTGGGTCTCAGTTTCCTCCTCTGGGAAATGGAGAAGCAGTGCTAGATATGTATTTTCTGATTTCTCTCTCAGCTCATTCTATGTTCTAATAATATATGAAGTGGTTTAGCTACAAGCTTGGGGCAAAGACCTGGTAATAATGCCAGAGGACTGGTTGGCATCCTTTTCAGAGCAGACCGGAGGGAAAGTAGTCCAGGTAGTAATGGCGTCCTATGAACCTCTGGTGAATTTAATGAAGCCAAATGACAAACGAGAAAAGCCAGAGTAGGGCGTCCTGACATACATCACTGCAACAGGACAGCACCTGACATTCCCTGAATGATTATGACTCAAAATCTCCACTAGGTGGCAGCCATGGCTTGTGTTTCAAAAGCTTAGGTCTGACCAGGGCTGTGGTGCGGGCATTCTCAGATGCTACTTCCACTCATACCTCCAGGCCCATTATGGAACCTGGAATTCTGAGTCCTTTTCAAATACATGTTAGTTGGGAGAGGGAGAAGTGGGATAAACCAGCCCTCTCTCAGTCTACTAAACTAACTGCCATCTTGGGAAAGAAAAATCTAGGCAATGGGATACCTCCAAGTGAGTATTGATAGGAGGGTTCAGAATAAGAGTTTGGATAAGGCAGTTGGTGGTGTAGTGGATAGAACCTGGACCTGAAGTCAGACCTGAGTTCAAATCCTTCCTCAAACACTCACTAGCTATGTGACCTTGGGCAAGTCACTTAACCTGTTTGCCTCAATTTCCTCCACTGCAAAAATAGGAAAATAAAAGCACATATCTCTCAAAGTTGTGAGGAGCAAATGAGATAATATTTGTAAAGGCCTGGCACACAGTAAATGCTATATAAATGTTAACTATGATGATGCATAGGAAAAGATTAATAAATTACCTTGTATGGGTTTCTCCAAGCAAGTATTTTTCCTATGGGAATGGAACAGGTAAGTTTTAAGCAATTGCTACTCACAGTTTACCCTTGCTACCTGCCTCCAGAGCAGTACTAATGAGCTTCCATACCCTCTCTAGGCGGAGGGGAGGGAAATCTATTCAATACTGGAGTGAAGCTTGGGTCAAAGCTGACCTGGAGAAGGATCAGAGCCTGAGTACCTCAAACGCAACCTCTTCTATAGACACTCAGGCTCCAGGACTCCACTGGCCACTGCCCTTCCATTGAGTCCCAAATGGTACTTCCCACCTCTTTTTTTTTTTTTTATATGAGGCAATTGGGGTTAAGTGACTTGCCCAGGGTCACACAGCTAGTAAGTGTCAAGTGTCTGGTCTGAGACTGGATTTGAACTCAGGTCTTCCTGACTCCAGGGCCAGTGCTGTATCTATTGCATCACCTAGCTGCCCCTGCTTTCCACCTCTTAAGGATCGACCATCAAATCCACATTACTGTAAAGGGTGGGTCAGCTTCTCTATGGCTCCATGCAGAATCCTGGAAACTATATATGCTATATTTTGTATTTATCTAAATACATGCTGTTTACCCCAGTAGAATGTAAACTCCTTGAGGGTAGGGTTTGATTGTTTTGTTATCTTTGTTTCTGTCCCCATCACCTAGCACAGTTCCTGGTACATAGCAGTCACTTAATGCTTGAATAGGGAAGGGGAGGAGTTGGAGGTCAAGGGCCATCATGGAATTGCTGAGTAAGCCAAGCATGAAGAAATTGGGATTCCTTAAACCAAATTAGGATATATTCATAATTTTACCTACCTACCTAGGTTATAGTGAGAATAAATAGGAAGATCTCATTTCCTTCAATTTCCCTCAAAAATTGACTAAGTCCAAGTTTTACAAAACAAATCTTTTTATTAAGAACATCTGTTCTGTGAAGTTTGGATTCAGTCAAAGAGCCACATTGAGGACCTAGGGGGCTATGTGTGGCCCTGAGGCCTCAGGGTTCCCCACCCCTGGAACTTTAGCCATTATGGAAAGCAATTTGGAAGCATGCACCAAAGTTAGTAAACTATGCATACCTTTTCACCTAGTAATACCACTACTACACCTATATCCCAAAGAGATCAAAGAAAAATGAAAAGTATCTATACATACCAAAATATTTGTAGCGGCTCTTTTTGAGATAGCAGAGAATTGAAAACTAAAAGGATGCCCATCAATTGGAAAATAACTGAACAAACTTTGGCATGTGAATGTAATGGAATACTATTATGCTATAAGAAATGATGAAAGGGATGATGTCAGAGAAATCTGGGAAGACTTGTCTGAACTGAAACAAATGAAATGAGCAAACCTAGAACAATATATACAATAAAACATTAGAAAGACAACTCTGAAGTTAAGAACTCTGATGAATGCAATGACTAATCACAATTCCAGAGGTTTATGGTGCAGATTGAGACATAATTTTTGTATATAGCCAATGTGGGAATTTTTTTTGCTTGATTATACTTATATGTTGTGAGAGGTTCTGCACTCTGCTACTCCTTACCCCTAAAGATGAAAGTGAAAGAAAACAGATTTTTGTTAATTGAAAAATAGGTGTACATATCTATTTGTATTTAAGATCAGAAGGAAAAGGTACTATGCCATCTCCTTCCCTACATGGCTGGGCAAAGGACTGGATACAGAATAGGTGCTAGAGTTATAAAATGCTATGACCACGATTGGTTGAAGACGTTAGATGATAACAGAGCCACCCCTCCATTAAAGAAGTGTTGAACACTCTTTCCAAACAGGGAGAGATAGATACTCACCACTAGGTGGCACCAGGGGCTCATGTGGGGAATTGCGACACAGAAAGATCTCAGATGTTCCATGAGTCAAGAGTTCCCTAACTGGACCATCCGCTCAACCTCTGGAGGCTCCAACTGTGGTCTGGACTGGATGAAGGTTATAAAAAACCAGCCTTGAGCCTTAGGCCCCAGCAACCCTCTGACAGTTTTTCAGAGTTTGTCCATCACAGAGTTTGGTCCTGGGACTTTCGTCTTTCACTCTTTGCTCAGTTTTCCTAATTGTTGAACCCCCCAAATTTAGGCACAGAGTATCTTGATCTCTTGGCCTTCTAGACCTGTTGGCTCCTTGGGTTCATCTATCTTCTATACCCAATCTTAATCACATCTATTCCCATGCTGAGGCAGGGTGGTGCAGTGGAGATAGCCTTGACCTTGGCATAGTGAAATTGAAAGTCACAGGACCTGAGTTCAAATCCCAGCTGTGCCATTTCCTTACCAGTATGACCTTGGGTAAGTCATTGAACATCTCTGGGCCTCAGTTTCCTCATCTGTCAAATGAGGAGGTTGGATTAGATAACATCCGAAATCCTTTCCAAGTCTATATGATCTCTCTTCTGTTACTGTAAGTCCCTAGGTACCAATTTCCACCACCCATACCCCTCTTTTTCCTTCCATCCTTTATCTTATGTCTCTAGACTAACAACCTATTTCCCAGGTTTTATTCACAAGGAAAAAGAGAAAATACAAATTCCTAAATAGTAATAGCTCCATAGAAATAATAATAGTTTCTCACATGCTTTAATCAATCATTTGATAAGCATTTATTAAGCAGTTAATATGGACTATGTGCTAAGTCTGGAGAAACAAAGAAAAAGCAAAAATAGCCCCTGCTCTCAGGGAGCTTACATTCTTTTATTAAAATATATTTTTATTTATTTTGTTAAATATTTCCCAATTAAACTTTTGAAAAGTTTTAAATATTCATTTTTTAAAATTTTGAGTTCCAGATTCTTTTTTTTTGAGTTCCAAATTCTATCCTTCCCTTCTGCCTCTCCCCTCCCCCTTAAGAAGGTAAGCAATATTATATCAATTATACATGTAAAGTCATGTAAAATATATTTCTATATTAGGGAGTTTACATTCTAAAGACAGAGATAGGGTCAGTACATTAAAGATAAATGCAGACCCGATGGAAGGTCACCGTAGTTACATTAAGGCCTGAGAAGGGCTTTTCTCATATTTTGAGGCAGTTAATACACATATTATCATCCCTTTACAGATGAGGAAACTTCTTTTCAGAGAAGTTGTAAGTTGCCTTTGCTCACACAGCTGAGACATGTCAGAGCAAGGACTGGACTTGAACCCCAAAGTCCAAAACTACTACCCTGCCGTGTGCTATGATGGCTCCAGGAGCAGCTAGGTGGCGCTGTGGATAGAGAACTGGGCTTGGAATGAGGAAGACTCGTCCTGAGTCCAAATCTGGCCTCAGACACTAGCTGTGTGACCCTGGGCAAGTCACTTTGCCTTGTTTGCCTCAGTTTCCTCATCTGTAAAATGATAAACCACTCTAGTTTCTCCTCCAAGAAAACCCCAAAATGGGGTCATGAAAGAGTTGGACACAACGGAAATGAAACAACAACAACGAAAAATAACTTCTCCAGAGTAATGAATGATGGCCTTTGAGTCCTGGAAGAGAGTTTATTTTCCTCACACTTTAGAGGATTTTGAATTTAAAGATCATCTCCAAAAGTTCTAAACTTAAGGTTCGTGAATATATTTTTGAGAATATTTTGATTACAGTCTTTCAAATCTAATTGGCTTTCTTTCTGATCTTATGTGTTTTGTCTTATGCATTTAAAAACATTCTAAGAAGTCCGCAGGGTTCATCAGACTGCCAGATGGATCCATGACACCACAAAAGGTTAAGAACTCCTGATCCAGCCTTCTGATCATCCCCTTCATTTTATTTGTTTTTGTTTTTAAAAATAAATTTTTTGAAATCTTTTTCTTCCTCACCAGAATTTCAACTAGTATTCCTCCCCCATCCTCTCCCAGAGAGCCATCTCACATAACAAGTGATTTTTATTAAAAGGGGAAAAGGGGAAGAGGAAAGTCAGCACAATTAATCAACATAACCAGAAAAATCTGCAAAATACCACCACCATGAACCTCTTGAAAAATAGTGGGACAGGCATGAGGAAACAGAGACCCATGAAGAAACAGGCCCAGGGTCACCCAGCTAGTTGAGTACCAGCGTCAAGGTTTGAATTCATGTCTCCTGACTAAATGCAGTGCTCTTTGGACAAAAATGAGATACCTCTCTCAACAGGAATAGGAAATTGGACCTCTGAGTTCCCTATATCTGTGGTATACCAATACCTTCTCTTTAATATATCAGCTTAGAGCTGCCTAGGGCACTGAGAGGGTAAGGGGTTTGCCCAAGTGTGGCATAGATAATGTAGGTCAGAGGCAAGACTTGAACCCAGGCCTTCCTGTCTTGGAGGCCAAGGCTGACTCTCTATCCATTAAGCCATGCTGGCTCACCTCTTAGATATTTGTAGATTCTCAGAGAGAGTGACACTTAGACTTTCTAACCTAATCCCTAGAACTATCCTGGCCTACACCGATTTTCTCTTGGACTAAACACATCTCTCTCATGGTCTCTTCAGGACATACCCAAACTGATTTTGGTTCCATTTAGGCTCTTCGGTATGGAGCTCACTGGGCTATTCTTTCGATCCTTTGGATCAATTAAGAAGCTCTCCTCCCACACCCACCGCAAAGTACTTGGTAGTATTTAACTGACTGTCCCTTTCCTCCAAGGGAAAACCAGAGAAATACAAAACCTATACAATGCTGTACAGAATCGTGGGCTGTCATTCTATAATCAAATGTGAACCCCTCAAGGAGAGCAAAAGTGTTTTCATTTTTTATCTTTGTATACCCAGTACTTAGTATAGTGCCTGGCCTTTAACAAATGCTTGTTCAATTGAATGGAATAGAAAACTACTAATTATCTCAAAAAGATCAGACTTCAAGGTTACCTTTAAACTACTACCCAAATTAGGGAAAAACACTCCTTTTCCTTACAGATTATCTGGGGCCTGTTTTGAGGAGAGGAGCAGGGGAGTCAAAGTAATAATGACTAGGGAAATAATCTGGCATAGCAGATGAAGAAGGGGCCTCAGAGTTAGGGAGAACTGGATCCATGTGCCTATGCCACATGTTGGCTGTGTAACTCTGGGCAAGTCACTCAACCTCTCATTACCATAGGCAACTTTCGTCTAAGACTAAAAATTGTTTAAAAAAAAGAAAGGAAGGAAGAAAGAAAGAAAGAAAAAAGAAAAAGGAAAGAAAGGAAAAGAAAGAGCAAAGAAAAAAAGAGTGCAGATGTGCATTCTAATTGGAGGTCCATATTCTAATGAAGTCACAGGGCCAGCCCCAAAACACACATATATAAGCAACTCACATTTCCATAGGGCTACACATGATTTCTAAAATATAACATCAACTTCAATAATGCTGTGAGATAGATCATATAATATTACAGTCCCCATTTTGCAGATGGGGAAAGTGAGCCTCAGAGAGGCATTTGCCCAGTATCACAGAGCTAGGAGGTATCACAACTGGAATTCAAACCTAAGTTTCCCGACCTCAAGCACAAGGGGAATTGGTTTTCTTCTTGGAGCAGCACTGGCACCTCCAGAATAGGGAGCCAAGTGACCTAGTTTATTTTTTCTCCTCAGACCCGCTTTGGAACCATTTCCCAGGAAGCCACTTTGAGAGTAGGAAGTAGAAAGGGGTACGTGGAGAGGGCAGCTGCAAGGAGTAGCAGCAGTGGCTGTTGACTGGCTCAGATTAACCGATTCTGTTTGCAATGATTAACCCTAGTTTGGTGTGGGGTGAAGGAGGCTGCCAGAGCTTCAGCAAACACCTGCCCCTAGCTCTCTGCCAGCCTGGGAGGTGCAGGGTTGGGAAAGACCATTGCATCACATGTCTAAAGCTTGAAGGGACCTTAGGGGCCATCTAGATCAACTCCCGGATTTTCTCTTTATTATATCTTAAATAGAATAATTTCCGTTGTTGTTGTCCAGTTGTGTCTGACTCTTTGTGAGCCTATTGGGAGTTTTCTTGGCAAAGATACTGGAGTGGTTTGCCCTTTCCTTCTCCAGCTCATCTGACAGATGAGGAAACTGAGGCAAACAGGGTGAAGTGACTTGTCCAGGATCATACAGCTAATAAGTGTTTGAGGCTGGATTTGAACTCAGATCTTCCTGACTCCTGGCCCAGCACTCTATCCACTTTGATACCTAGCAATATGGCAAAAACAGCCTCCTCATTAGGGGCAGCTAGTTGGCGCAGTAAATAGAGTGCCAGGCCTCTTCAAATCCTGCCTCAGACACTTACTAGCCATGTGACCCTGGGTAAGTCACTCAACCCTGTTTACCTTACTTTCCTCATCTGTCAAATGAATTGGAGAAGGAAATGGCAAACCACTGCAGTATCTTTGTCAAGAAAACCCCAGATGGGCTCAAGAAGAAGTGTATGTGAGTGAACAACAATAAACCCCGAATCAAGACAAGTGACTTGCCCAGGGTCACACAGCTAATAAGTGTCTAGTATCTGAGGCCAGATTTGAACTCAGGTCTTCTTGAATCCAGGGCCAGTGCTCTATCCACTGCACCATCTAGCTATCTCAACCCCCTCATTTGATAAGGGAAAGCTGAGAGCCAGAGAGAAGGAGGTGGTATTTGAAGCCAGCCATATAACTAGGAAGGCATGAGAGCTGGTCACTGAAAAGAGTGTTCTGGGAAGGGGAAGAATTGATTGACTTCTTTCCCCCTCCCCTGCTCAATGCCTGTGTGAAAGATGAGCACAAACCGCTGGCTAAGGTGATTGACAGGTTCACTCACCGGCCATTGTTCTCTAAGTGACATCAGCTTGATGAGAATGGCCTGGCAGGCTGGGTCCGGACCTGGTCCTGACCCAGTCAGGGGTAGGTGATGGGAAGACAGGGGAGCAGAAAGCCAACTGAGACAGAGATAGGAAGCCTTCCTAAGCTTCTATTTTTTCTGGACACCGGATTATGATCCTTACTTAAAGAAGAGGAGTGTCCAGAAGTTCCATTGGGCTCATTTTAAGCACCTGCTAGAGCCCACACGCAGCTGGGACTTTTGAATTGTCCAATAATAAGGACAATAAAAACACCACCTGGCATTTCTATGGATCGTCATGCTTTTTTTCCCCTTCAACATGCTCACCTATCTCAGCTTCCTCATTAGATAGTTAATACAACCCTGTGAGGGAGACGAAGCAGGTGGTAGCGGGTTCTCTCCACCTCACAACACCCAAGATTACTTTGACCAGGTGTCCTGAAGTCTCAGAGTCCCAACCCCAGGCCCAGAACCACATGACCCAGGAAGCCCATGGTTAGCCACCCATGGGCTTCCCAGCCCTGGCCTGTGCTGTAAGGAATACAGCGGCCTTCTGACCCTGTTAAGACACCTGCTTCAAGGGAAGGACCAGAGGAGAAAGACTAAATGATCTCTAAGGGTCCCTTCCAGCTCTCAAATTCTATCCTTCTGTAAAGGGGCATTCTCAAATTCCTGAAGCTTGGGAAACTCTTCTAACCTTGCCAAAGACAAGATGAAGATCTTAAAGTGCACAGTTTGGTAGGGAGTGGGGGGAGTCATTGATCCTAAACCCAGTCAGCAGCTGGGTGTGCAGGTGCCGTGGACAGTGTGCTGGGTCTGGAGTCAGGAAGACCTGAATTCAAATCCAGCTTAGACACTTGATAGCTCTGTGACCCTGAGCGAATCACTGAGCCTCTGGATGCCTCCCGTTCCTCAGCTGTGAAATGGGAATAATTTTACACTTACCTTGGAAGAATCAAATGAGATGGTGCCTTGCACATAAAAGACATTTAATACATGCTCTTCCTTACTCCCTTGTTCCAGCTATACTTACATGCTAGAACATGATCTTTCCCCCACTCTCCCAAAAATGGCTATAGCCCAGGGGTTCTTAACCTGAAGTTGCTGGACTTTAGATAGATAGATAAAGATATATGTACATACATATGTACACATCCAGAGGTGAGGGACTTGGAGTCAGGAGGACTTCTCGTCCTGAGTTGCTAGCTGAGTGACCCTGGGCAAGTCACTTAACCCTGTTTGCCTTAGTTTCCAGCTGCAAAATGGCAAACCACTCCACTGTCTTTGCAAAGAAAACCCCAAAAGGGGTCAGGAAGAGTTAGACGGGACTGAAAAGTTACTAAACAATAACAACAACAAAATATATGTGTGTATATGTAAATACACGTATATACACATACACATATGTACATATAAATATATTTAAATCTACCTCATTATAATTGCTTTCCTTTGTTTTATTTTATATATTTAGAACACTACTCTGAGAAGGGACCCACAGGCTTCACCAAATATAATACAGAAAACTTATGTAATGCATAATACAAAAATATATAATATATTAATACAAAAATATTACAAATAATACCAAAAAAAAACCCCTTAAGATCTCCAGGTCTGGTCAAAGGCTTCCAAGATCCAAGCTCAGGCCAACGTCCTCCTCCTGACCCAGACTAGATAGACCTTGGCGGGTTACTTTCCTTCCTTGTCTATCAGTATCCTCTTCTCAAAGTCTGCGCGCTAGAGAAGCAATCTCAGGCTGGAAATAACATCATACTCCCTGACCAAGTTGGCTGGGACTAGAAGGAGAAGAGTCGGCCAGGGCCGTGTTCTTTAGCTTCCCAGCCCAAACCTCTCCCTGCCCCCTCCTGCCCCATTCATTGCTTATTATTAAAAAGCAAATCCCCAGGGAACCTCTAGCAAATCTATGGCAATTTCTAGTCCCCGAAGCCTCCTCAGAGCCTCCACACAGGCAGGGGCAGAGAAGGACCTTCCAATCCCTTTGCTTATTTCTTGAACCTCATCCAGGAACTCTGGGATAGAGGCTAAATAACATCAAAAAGTGTCAGGAGGGGGACAGGGGGAGGAGGGGGATTGTATGGCCCTGGTTTTTTTTTTCTTCCTTTTCTTTTTAAATGATTATTAAAATAATCAGAGACAACAAAGAGAAAGGAGACTTCCTGTCTTGGGTTGAGCTCTCTGAGTCAACACCACTTCCTGCATTTCATTAAGTAATCAGTTGGCTAAAGGGGCTTCCCTCCCTCTTCTCAAGCTTTAAGCTAATAGGCTGATTTGCATTTGCATTTACAATGCAAATTGGGGCCCAGCAGACCTAGGCTGCCAGAATCCATGCCCCTAACTGCCAGGAATTGGCTTCCTACCACCTTGGAATGGCAGAAGAGTCTAGAGAAAGCCTCTAGAACAGGCATTTCTTAATCTTTTCTGTGTCACGGACCCTTCAGGCAGTCTGGCAAAGCCTGAGGACTCCTTCTCAGAAGGGTGGTTTTAAATCCATAAAATAAAATGCCTGGAATTACAAAGGAAATCAGTTTTATTGAGATAGTTATCAAAATATTAGAAAACAAATTCATGAACTCTAGGTTAAAAAACACCTGTTCTAGTCATTATTTTAGATGGAGAAGGTCTTTTCAGGCTCTTGAACTGTGGATTCTCTGTTCTAAGGGGTTCCTTCCAGGTCTGACATTCTATGGCTCCCTGATTCAGAAGCCTAAAGAACAAGATCTTTGCCCTGGATCTTGCTTAGAACCTTGTTGGGGTAACAAGACTAATATGTATGCAGTTAAGGGACAAAGCTGAACCACAGGATAGGTAACAATCAATTCACAAGCATTATTAAGTGCCTATTATGTGCCAGGCACTCTGCTAAGCCCTAGGCTAAAAAGGAAAGCAAGCACAAAATAGTTCTTGTTCTCCTGGAGTTTTTCGTGGTTCAGTCATTTTAGTCATGTCCATGACTCTGTTTGGGGTTTTCTTAGAAGAGATATTGGAGTGGTTTGCCATTTCCTTCTTCAGCTCATTTTACGGATGAGGAAACTGAGATAAACAGAGTTAAGTGACTTGCCCAGGGTCACACAGTTAGGAAGTGTCTGAAACAAGATATGAACTCAAGAAGATGAGTCTTCCTGACTTCAGGCCTGGCACTCTGCACTATGGCGCCACCTCACTGCCCCGTGGGGAGCTTATATGTTAATTAATGGAGAAATCAACAGGTAACTAAATATCTCCATATAAGATACATACAGACAGAGTAGAAAGAAGATAATCGTGGAGTGGGGGGTGGATTTGAGGGCTGCATGAAAGAGAGTAATAGATGCTGATTGAAGAAGGGAAGACTTCCTAGAGAAGGTAGGACCTGAACTGAGCTTTGACCTGTGTGTGTGTGTGTGATTTAGCTAAGAGGAGGAAACTGGGTGGAGCATCCTCAGAGTGGTGAGAAGCATGAGCATAGGACTGGGAGCATGGTTTAGGTGAGGAAGGATAGAGAGAAGAATTTCATGTCTGGAATGTTAGATCTCTGTTGGGGCAGAGAAGACAAAGCTAAGTTTGGATATATAAGAAGGTGCTACATAGTGGAGGACCTTGATGGTTGGGCAGGGGATTTTGGTTCCCATCAGCAATGCGGAGCCGCTGAGGATTATTGAGTAGGGGAGTGAAGGGAAAGCACCTACTATAGGGCTTGGTGGTTAGAGAAGAGTGCAATGGTAGAGGCATGGTATACAGAATGGGGACAGGGGTGGAAGGTGGAGAGTGATAGTCCTGTTGTCTTCTGTTTTGGTCAGAACACATCTTGTTCTCCAGTTGTTTTAGTCATGTCTGACTCTTTATGATATTTGAGGTTTTCTTGGCAAAGATATTAGAGTGGTTTGCCATTTCCTTCTCCAATTCATTTTACAGATGAGGAAACTGAGGCAAGCAGGGTTAAGTGACTTGCCCAGGGTCACACAGCTAGTGTCTGAGGCTGGATTTGAATTCAGGTCTTCCTGACTCCTGGCCTGCCCCTCTACCCACTGCGCTGCTTCACTGCCCTGGAAAACATCCACCATATTGTATTCAGTTCTGGGTACCCCATTTTAGGAAGGACATTAACAAATTGGAGTATATCCAGAGAAAGACAAACAGGATGATGAGAGGATTGAATACCACACAACATACAAGGGCAGACTGAAAGGACTGGACATGTTGAAGCTGGAGAAGTGAAGCCATAATTTCTACCTTAAGTCTGTTTTCAAGCATTTGAAAGACTGCTATATAATTTACACTGGGTCTGCTTGTCCCTGGTGTGAGGAGCAATGAGTGATGGTTATAGGAAGGCTGATTTCAGTTCCATCTAAAGAAAACAATTAGGTCTGTCTAAAGGTATAAAGGGACTATTATAAATACCCAAATTAACTATAAAGGACGTAAGAAGAAAGTCACTATCTGCATCCAGAGAAAGAACTGATAAACAGAAGTATGTATAGAATAATTATGTGTATATATATATATATATATATAGATGCCTATTTGTGTCTAATGGTAGTCATATCTGGGGGTGAAAGGGAAAGAAGAAAGAAAAAAGAAATTTACATGACAATTTTATTGTATATTTGAAAGGAATAGCAAGTTGTGCACAGTAGATTTGCAGTTCCATGTGCAATCATCTTCTTTATTATACTATGTTATGGAAATGCTTGTTTTATTTCATAAATTAAAAATAAAATAAAATAAAATAAATGGTATATTTGGTGGTAGTGAAGTTCCTATCACTGGAAATCTGCAAATCAGAATTGCCAGAGCTAAGCAAACCTCTGACCTTTATACTCTCTAAGACCATGCTTCCTCATCTTCCTTGGTCATTTTACACCTTTGCTATCCCCCCTCTGACTCCCAGTTCATTTCCCTTGCATTGAAAACACTAATCAAATCAATACCACTATTGCCTCTATAAAGGGTGTCAATGGAGGACCCCATTGTTCCACTTACCACCTTAGTGATTTCCTAGATCAAAGAAATTGTTCATCTCTGGCCGCTAAAATGAGTGTATCCTCCTCTTAGAAAGTAAGCTTTTTGAGGTCATGGAAAGTTTGTATTTTTGTAAGTCTATCCCCAGACCTTAGTAAGTGCTTCATGAATGCTTTTTTATTCATTCATTCCTTCTTTCAAGGAGAAACTGAATGACTGCTTTCCAGGTATGATGTTGTAGAAAAAATTCCTGCTCAGGTAGAGGTTAGGACTATATGACTTCTAAAGTGAGAAGGAAATAAACATTTATTAAGTATCTACTGTGTGGTAGGTGCTATGCTAAGCACTTCACCAATATTATTAATATCAAATGAAATCATATTTGTAACATGCTTAACACAGTGCCTAGCACATAGTAGGTGCTATATGTGTGTTAGCTGTTACTGTTATCTCATTTGATCCTCACAACAACCCTGGGAGGTAGGTGCTATTATTATCCCTATTTTACAGTTGAGGAAACTGAGACAAATAGAGGCTAAGTGACTTGCCCAGGGCCACATAACTAATAAGCATCCAAGGCAGGATTTGAGCTTAGGTCTATCTTTATTGCAGGCCCAGTATTCTATCCACTGTGCCACCTAGCTGCCTAGCATGAGGAACTTTTCAATTCTGAATTTCTGCGATTCTATGAGCCTGGGAGTGCTCTGTAGGATGGATCTGCAAGTAGGAGAGACCCTTTATTGGAGTATTTAAAACTGCCTAAACTGAGAGACCATATCACCCAACCTTGTCAAGACTGACTATGCTCCTCCTGGGCATGATCTCTGGTGGTCTGGTTTGAAGACCTCTAGTGACAGAGACTTCACCATTTACTGAGGTAACCCATTCCATTCCACTTTTAGACATGTGTGATGAGTTGGTTCTGCTTTTGTATACTTTTTAGGAGCTACTGGGTTCCCCAGGCATTAAGGGTACCATCCCCATGCATTCTTGGGATAATGGGGAGGAACGCAAGATGGCTGCTGGCTGCTAGGAACTGGTGGTTTAGATAGCCTCGGTTTTCAATGTACAGGCACTTTGGTGGGTGCTGGAAGCAATAGATAAGAAAGGAAACCCAGCTCCATTCTGGAGCAGACTGCTAGTCAATTAAGGGCAGTTATTCAACAAGCATTTATTAAGTGCTTACTATGTGCCATACTGTATACTAAATTAGAAAGAAAGGCAAACAGAATCTTTGCCCTAAAGGAGTTTACATTCTAATGTGAGCAAACAGTATATAATTAGGTAAATACAAGAAGTATATAGAGTAGATGGAGGTAATCTCAGAGGAAAGACATTAGGGTGTGTGTGTGTGTGTGTGTGTGTGTGTGTGTGTGTGTGTATGAATGTATAAAGGGGGATAGGAAAGGCCTTCTGTGGAAAGTGGAATTTGAGTTGAGCCTTGAAAGGAAGCGGGGAAACCAGGGTCCAAAAGTGAGAAATGAAAGGATTGTAGGCATGAGGGACAAGCCAATGAAAAGATGCAAATTTGGGAGATGAAAGAGCAAGAAAGCCAGTATTTCTGGGTCATAGAGTGTGTGAAAGGGATTAAAGTGTAAGAAGACTGGAGAGGTACAAAGGGGCCAGGGTAAAGGGGTTAAATGCCAAACAAAAGACTTTATATTTGATTTTGGTGGTAATAATAAGAAGCCACTGGAGTTCAGGGAGTAGGGGAGGTGATACTGGTTAGCCTTGTGCATTAGGAAAATCATTTTGGCAGCTAAGTGGAGGATGGATTGGAGCGGGGAGGGATGAGGTAGGAAGAGCAGCCTCAGAAGTCCAGGTATGAGGGAAGGAGGGCCTGCACCAGGGTGGAGACCATGTGAGTGCAGAAATGTTGTGAAGGTGAAAAGAACAAGGCTTGGCAACAGATTAGATGTGTGTGGTAATTGTGAGTGAGGAGGTAAGGGGGACACTGAGGTTATAAGCTTATAGGATTGGAAGGGTAGCAGTATTCTTGACAGTAATAGGTCCATTCTCCTGCCTAATTGGGCAGAGACAAATAATGGTAATAACGGGTATTTCCATAATACTTCAAGGTTTACAAAACCTATTTTATCTTATTTAAGCCTCGTAGCAACCCTGTAAGCTAGGTAGTATAACCAAACAACTAGGTACGGGAGTGTGTAAGCTCTCTGAGGGCATGGTCTGTTTTGTATCTTGTCTTGGTGGGTACTTAATATTTTAGTACCTAAATAGATTGGTTAATAGAACCTGGGCCTGGAGTCAGAAAGACCTGAGTTCAAATCTATCCCCAGATACTTCCTAGCTGGGAGTCCCTGGGCAAGTCACTTAACCTCTATTTGCCTCAGTTTCCCCAACTATAAAATGGGGATAATAATAGCACTTATTTCACAGGGTTGTTGTGAGAATAAAATGAGATAATATTTGTAAACTAGTTTAGCGTGGAGCCTGGCACATAGTAGGTGTTATATAAATGTTTGTTTCCTTCCTTCCTAAATGCTTGTTGTTTGATTAAATCATTAACGATTATGGTAATGATGATGTAACTTGAAAACGACACCATTTTGTCATGAATTCAAACCTCCAGGAAATCTAACTGAATAGTGTTTCTCAGTTATGAACATCATTTTAACAGCGATGGCTTCAAGTTAACAAGTCAATCACCTAAAGAAAAGGCTGCCAAAATAAGCTTGATTATTAGTATTAATCGAAGCATAAAACAAGGAGATGAATGCTTATCTAGGTGTTTGCCACCATCACTTAATGTATGCAGTACAGAGTCCAAATGGAAGAGGAATTCCTTATAGATAGTGAAATTCTCTAGATCATCTTGTTTGCAGATGGTGCTGTGCTGATTTCACAAGCCCTGGAAAATTACATACCCTCCTAAATGAAATCTGTAACTATTCAAATTATTTCAGCCTAACTAATCACACAAGAAAAACAAAGTGGATGAAAAATGTCTATTATCCAGATTGCAATATGTAATTGTATGGATAACCCATAAAGCAGGCATATCAGTAAATATGCCTTGGAGAGTCTATGCATGAACAATTATCTGGTCTCAAAATTAAACAGAAGAAAGGGAGTAGTTTGGATTGCCTTTGGAAAATGGTGCAGTGCTTTTAGTGACCAAAAGTTTCTACCATCTTCCTGACAATATTTTTCCAGTTATGCTGGAGTCATGAGATACAACAGTATTCAAATAATTAAAATTGTTTGTCAATGAAGAGACACATGAAAAGCATGTGTAGGTTGCAACACCTTACCGCCTAAGAATTTCACAAGAAAAGGATGAAGGATAAAGGATGTCAAAGAGATATATAATGAGAAAAAGAGTTAGGTAAGGTGTGTGGTGAGAGTGAAGGATAACTTCCATTAAATATCAAGAGAAGTCCCCTCCAACTGTCTCCTCCAACCACCTTGCCCTTTCATGGGTACTTTTTCTCTTATTCTTCCCTTTCCTACTCCCTCCTCCTTCCTGCTTCTCATAGCCCCAGGTTCTGAAACCATAAACTATGAACCAATTCTGTTATTGTTCCTGGATGGGATGTGTCAGCCTACTACCCCAAGGCCCCACTCACAATCCCTGTAACTTTCCGGACCAAAATGCCCCTTCTTCGCCACCACTCCCCTTTGTGCATAATGTCCCCTTTTAGAACGTAAAATCCTTGAGGGCAGGGTCTGTCTTTGCTTTTTTTGTATTTGTATCCTCAGGACTTAGCACAGTGCTTATACATAGAAAGCTTTTAGTAAATGCTTTTGAATCATTCACAGAGGAAGACCTTTTATGTTGGGTGGACACTCTGTGGAGAATTTAAGAGAGGACATGAATGAGTTTTGCACAGGATGATTAGCATGGGTGAATGGGTGGCAATTTTTATCACCAGAGGGAGTACCAACATCAGTGAAATCACATGCCTATCAGAGTAACAAAGTAATAGTCTCACCGGAGAAAAGAGTAAGCCATTTTCATGGAAGTAAAAAGTAGCCATCTTTTGTGAAGGTCACAAGGTTTAATACTAGGAAAAACTCTCTTAGGAAGCTTCAAAGAGAAAAAGATAATTCCACCGAGAAGAACACATTGTCAATATCTGCACCAATTTCTTTTTGAGGATTTATGCCTATTTTATGTTATTAATTATTATAATTCACAATGATATAGTGCTTTAATAGATAGAATGATGGATTTAGAGATACGAAAGACCTAGGTTCAAATCTTACTTCTGACACTGACTAGTAGTATGACAACAGGCAAGGTATTTAACTTCTCTCAGTCTCAGATTCCTTATCTATAAAAAAAGGAAATAACAATAACACCTGCCTTATTGTGAGGACCAAGTGAGAAAACTCACGTAAAGTGCTTTGTAAACTTTAAAATGTCCTATAAATGTCAGTTATTATCTCTCACTTTATAGATGGGAAAACTAAGCCTCCTAAGTGAGGTTGAATGACTCGCCTTTTGGGGGGGGTGCTTTTCAAATAACTGCTTTTAGAAAAACAAAAATTGTTTAGATCAATTTAGATCAAACATGCATTTCCCACAAACTAGACCTGGTAGCAGAGGCACTTTTCCAACAGAAGTCCACTGTGTAGCTATTGACTCCATTTGCTGCAGAGACACAAAGTCTCCAGGAGCCCCTCTCATTCTCTACCCCACCCCCCAAATCCCCTGGCTTTTCCCTCCTCGCTCAGCAAAAATACTCTTTACTAAGAGCAGGTTACTTGGAGCAAGTGCTCCAACTTTCTTTCCCTGTGACAATCAGGCCACTCCCTACCGTTTTTTCTTCTCTGTAAATATTAATAAAGAGAAGGGTTTTTGAGCTCTGCTGGACCTCTGTGAAACTCGAGCTGAGAAGCCCCAGAGTATCACCCTGGCCCTCCTTCCTCAGTCTCCTCAGCCTGAAAGGCTGCCCCCCCACCCAAGGACATCTGGCTACCCCAGCGCCTCTCCCTGCCCCATGCTTCTGGGTACCAAACCAGGCAGTCTGACAGGAAAGCCATCACAGACCACCATAGCCCTAGCAAAAGAGCAAAGGGATAGATTTTGTTCCTTCTGGGCTGCCAAACTGGGGTGCCAACTCTGCTATCAGAGATGGTATTCAGACATAGCACAAGAAAAGTCACAGCTAGTTCCTCTGAGAGGTGGAATTTGAACCCAGGTCTTCTGCCCCCAAATCCAAAAATCTATCATCTCTCCTTCCACTAGCCCCTCCCTCCATTTCCATCAATTTACCACCTTTCTCAGCATACTCACCTCCCTATCTATGCCGCTTACCTACGAGTATTATCTCCCATTTATTGTGTTGAAGCTAGGATAGCTTCATTGCCCTTTTCCACTCCTGCTGGTAAAAACCTCCCCTACTTCAGAAAATGTTCCCTGACTTGTCCATCTACCCTTTGATGCCTTAGGTTCATGGGATCATAGATTTAGAGTGGGATACTTCAGAGGCCATCTAATCCAATTTACTCCTTTTACAGATGAGGAAACTGAGGCCTAAGGAAAGTAGGAGACTTGCTCAGGATCATACAGATAACAAGCTCCCTACCCAGAATCCAAGTCCAGGCCTCCTCTGACTCCACCTCCAGCACTTTCTGCAGTATTACATCACCTTCTTTATTCCTGAATTCTACCAATTAAGCTTAGACCTGTGGAAGGTTAGAGCTGGAAGCAGCCTTAGAAACCAAGCACCCTCAGAAAGGTCAGATCACACAGGGAATCCGTGGCAGGGCAAATAGAGCCCACAAATCTCCTGGTTCCCATGCTAATACTCTTTCTTTCATTTTTCAGTCATGTCTGACTCTTTGTGAGCCCATTTGTGGTTTTCTTGGCAAAGGTACTGGAGTGGTTTGCCATTTCCTTTTCCAGCTCATTTTATAGATAAGGAAACTGAGGCAGACAGGGTTAAGTGACTTGCCCAGGGTCACACAGCTAGTAAGTGTCTGAGGCCAGATTTGAAACTCAAGTCTTTCTGACTCTAGGCCTGGTACTTCATCTACTTTGCCACCTAGTTGCCTGCTTGACAAAAAGGCACTTAATGTTTCTTTCCTTTTATTGGAGTGGAGAGGGTCTCCTGTCTCTCCCATTAGATAATATGCTCCTGGAGGGCAGAGGTCCTTCTCCATCTCTCCCTTCTTCTCTGTCCCAGGGCCTGAGACTTCACAGAATCCGAGCTATACAGGACTTTAAGAGTGTTGGACCTTAGGGCCCTATGCTTGGAGTCAGGAAGACCAGAGTTCAAATTCAACCTCAGATACTTACTAGCTGGGCATGTCACACTCTGACCTCTTTGTCGCAATTTCTTCAACTGTAAAACGGGGATGATAATAGCACCTCCTTCCCAGAGTTGTTGGACTTGAGTCCAACTCCTTCTAAAAAAAAAAGTTAAAAAGAATGAAACTGATGCCCAGAGAGGTCATATAGCTTGGAAATAGTAGAATCAAAATTGGAAGGCAATTGTCTTAGGTCTGAGTCTGCGAGTCTGAGATATATAATAGGTGCGTTTCTGCAAGTCACTTAACCCTGTTTGCCTCAGTTTCCTTATCTGTAAAATGAGCTGGAAAAGGAAATGGCAAAACATTCCAGTACCTTTGCCAAGAAAACCCTAAATGGGGCCACAAAAGTGGGACATGACTGAAAATACTACCCTTCCATTGTATTCAGTGAGTACTCAATCTATGCCCTTTCGGGCCACGTCTTCTGTGGTTTGTCATCTAAGACAGGGAGTGAGAGGTATTGCAAAGAAGTCATCCTCTGGGCTCACATCTCTGATATGCCCACGTTCTCCAGCTATTAAAGAAGGGGGAAAAGATTGGGCACTTTTTGTTCTCCTGTGCTAGCTGCCAACAAGGGTAATCCATCTGATAGTTGGGGTTAGGAAGAAGAAAGAGTCATCTAGCAGGGCCCCAGAAGCACATGTCTGACCTAGCACCTTTTGGGGGGAAGGGAAGGGAGTGGAACATTTATATAGCACCTACTACTGCTAAGCACTTTACGAATCTTGTTTCATTTAATTCTCACAATAACCCTGGGAGCGAGGTGCTGTTATTATCCTAATTTCACAGTTGAGGAAACTGAGGTACATGTGACATGTGACGAGTGACATGACTTGCTCAGTTAGTAGGTATCTGAAGTTGAATTTGGGCTCTGGTCTTCCTGACTCCAAGTCCAGGGCTCTATCTACTGAGTCACTTAGTTGTTGTTTTAGATACAGAACAGGTAAGGGCAAGGAAGAGGGCTGACAGAGTGTTCACTAATATCCTTGAACCCATCCCTTTTGCCTTGCTGGATCACCCAGTAGACTTTAAGCTCCTTGAGGACAGGGACTGGTTGGTTTTTTGTTTGTTTTTAATATCCCAGTGCCTAGTACAGTGCCTGACACACAGCTGGCAATTAAATGCTTCTTGACTGTTTACCTGATCATCCTAGGAAGAAGAAAAAAAAAGCCATGGGTCCTAGTGCTGGCTCCGTCATGACTTCCTATGTGATCTTGGGTATGGGGCTTCCTCTTTGGGCCTCAGGGACCTAGTTCTTTACTTCCTCTCTGCATGAGGCAGGGGCAGGGCTGGCACCTTCTCAAAACTGGCAGATTAAATTTAAAAGGATATATTGTATGTACATTTTCCCCCCAGAAGACCTGCTAAAAATATACCAGTATACCACTGAGTAGGAGAATGACAGCAAAAGGGAAATGCTTTGAGCCACAGGACCTGTAAAGAAGAAAGTAGGGGCAAGAGTGCAAGATAGTGACGTTGCTTAACTTCTTCCCCTAATGTAGTTGTTTTTCCTCTTCTGTGGGGAGGGAGTGGGAAGAGAGAGCTGGTGGTAGGATTTCAGATTAGACTAGCAACAGTGTCTTTGGATGAATCCATGATTTAGCCTGTAACTGGGGAGACCCAGGAATAGTGTCCTACCTATAAGCAACAAGATGAAGACCAGCTGTTGTCCATCACCAGTAAGAATTGAACACCAGAGGAAGCTAAGGCCAGCTTTAGATCAGACATGAGGAAGGACCACTCCTGGGTCCCTGTGCTTGGGTGAACATGAGGGAGTCTTCCATATGTCCAAATAGACATTCCTTCAATTACAAATGGTGCTCCCTCAAGGAAGACATCTAAATCATGGCCTCTGTTTTCTCTCCTGTAATTAACCAATCAACAAAAATTGACCTATTATGGGTCCTGCACTTGCTACTGGGGACACAAAGACAGAAGAGGAAGAGTCCCTACCCTCAAAGTGTTCATAGTCTAACGGAGGAGGGGTGGATATTTAAGGGGTTTAGCCAAGATGACATCTCAGATCCCGGTTCTAACATTGGAGGATTCTAAGTTGTTGTCTGAGTCTCAAATCTTTAAAACCAGGACAGGCTTTTAAATTGTGCAGGGGGAATGACTTGGTGGTCCAGCGGATACAGCATTAGACATAGAGTCAGGAAGACCTGAGTACAAATTCTAACTCAGAAACTTACTAGGCTATGTGACCCTGGGCAAGTCACTTAACCTCTGCTGGCCTCAGCCCACGAAAGGGTGATCATAATAGCACCTACACTCCCTTCTCCTTGTTGTTTTCACCCATGTATGAGCTATATAATAGGTGCTTAATAAACACTTGTTCTCTTCCCTCCCACTTAGCCAGAAGAATGACTTAAATGACCTCTCAAAGGAAAATCTTCTTAGCCTTGAACTGGCTCGTGCTCATTGGTTGGGAAGATGATTAAGCACCTATCAGACAGCTAAAGTCACCCCTCCCCAAGTTCATCCACCTTCTCCTAGAGGGTCTGGGTACAGCCCACGGGAAGTCAGTGGGAAGGAAAGGGGGCTAAGTCTTAAGAGCCAAAAGACTATAAGAGGAGATTAATGTTTATTTATTTATTGCTATAAATATGCAGGAGCCTATATATGTGAGCCAGTGTTTCCTTGAAAAGTCTCCTTTGGAGAGCCTCACAGCCTGTTGAGTAAGGTATCACAATCCTGCTATTCTACCAAAGAAAGGAGAATTTCTTCATCCAAATGGGTGTTGTTTCCTTCAAAGTAGTCACCTTGGTAAACTGTACACTTATTCTGTGAATGGCCTCTAGCTATAGTTAAAAACCCCTATCAGATCAGTTTCATTACTGAACACCAGGGGTATACTAGACCAACTCAAGAGAGTCAATTGTTAAATTTTCACAGTGATTAGAGCATGATTTATGGTTTTGTTGATTATCTAGACTTAAGAAAGTAATGGAGAAAATGTTAATAATGTAGATTAAAATTAAAAGTGTGTCATGTGTATATTCCCCTCCCCCTCAGCTGGTTGCTAAACATTTTCCAGTATACCCCTAGTAACACCCACTCTGGGGTACACTTCAATTTGTATTCACACTCTCAGGTTGGATCCCCAGATGGTAGCTGCTACTCTTAAGTTCTAGGAGTAACCTGGGGAATCCACTCCTAAGAGTATAGTCCATGAGCCCCTATTTCCCAATAATAATCAATCAGTCAGTAGACCTAATTAATCCTTAGCAAAGGTATTTAAAGTGACACAGGAAGATTAGTAGCTGTAAAACATTTCTCTGTTAATCCTGCAATGCACTCTCCTACAAATATACACGTCTTCCTTGGAAGGGCAGGCATGAACAGAAAATAATGGTAGTGGGGTACTCATGTCCATGCAGAGTTATGCTAGAGCATAACTCTTGTGAGAGTTGATTGTTAAATTTTCGGTGTGATCATTTACATCCCAGAAATCAACAAATAACTATGGACAGGCCTTGATTCATTGTTTTGTTGATTGTCTCAACTCAAGAAAGTGATGGAGAAAATGTTTATAATTCAGATTAAATGTGAAAGTGTCCTCTGAATACACTTTTTTGGAGAGTCAGTTATTAAAAATTTGCTAGCACATTATTGCACGTGGGGAGCACAGGCCAGGCCAGTTCACAACTTTGGAATTGCATGGCCTGCAAGTCATTTCTCTCCTAGGACAATTCTCTCTCCAGCTCAGCTCTTGACTGCTGGGGCCAGAACAAAGAGCCAGTCCTGGAACAGAGCTAGAGATCCCAGAACTGCTTCCTCCCTCGGCTGTCTGTTCCCAATGTGTGTCTCTGCTCTCTCTACCATGTCTCAATTCTTTCTAACTGCTGGGTGGAGGATCTTGTTTCAGATATGTGGCTCCGATGATGAACGTTTGCTTACGTGTCTTATCGTTCATACTGGGGACTTGAAAGTAAGAAAGTAGGAATTCATGTTTTATTTATCTTTCCTCTGGGAAAGATAACCTCAGCCTTTTAGTAGACTACATTGCACATGATAAGGGTTTAATAAAGGTTTGCTAAAACTAAGAAATAATTTCTTAGGTCTATTAGTGGTGTCACTGGGTTCAAGGGTGTGTGATACCACTAATCACCCTGTACCCAGGGACCTGCTGGAGCCAGCTCATGAAGCTAGCTGGCAATTGTTAAACTCTCAGAGTGAACATTTACACCTGCAAAGCTACAAATCAGGGCTTGGTTTCTTGTTTTGTTCACTGTCTAGACTTAAGAAAGTGATGGAGAAAATATTAATAATGCTGATAAACTTAAAAGTGTGTAGCTTTTGTCCATTTTCCCCATAAAGTCAGTTGTTAAACATTTACCAGCATGCTCCTACCTATATGCCAAAGAGAGAGGAAAGAGATTAATATATTCAGGAATGTTTATAGCTTAAGACAGCCAGTGTGCTGAATAGAATGTTGGATGGACTTGGAATAAGAAAGACCTGAGTTCAAATCCTGCCTCAGACATTTCCTAGCTATGATCCTGGGCAAGTCACTTAACCTCTGTCAGTTTCCTCAACTGTAAAATGGGGATAATAATAGCACCTACGTCACAGGGGTGTCATGAAGATCAAATGAGGTAACATATGGAGGGTACTTTGCAAACCTTAAAAAGGTGTATAAATGCCATCTATCCTTATTGTATGGGGCGGCTAGGTGGTACAATGGATAAAGCACCAGCCCTGAAGTCTGGAGGACCTGAGTTCAAATCTGGCCTCAGACACTTAACACTTACTAGCTGTGTGACCCTGGGCAAGTCACTTAACCCCATTGCCTAGCCCCGCCCCCCAAAAAAAGAGAAGGTACAGCATATAGGCAAGAAAAAACTTAATTCAACAAAAAGGGGATACTTATCACTTGTTATGAAGGAAAGAATGTGTCCTTGCTAGCAAAGTCATTTACACCAAAACTATCCTTATTGTAATTTTTTTTGCTGCAACAAGGAACTGGAAACTGAGGGGTTACCCATTAACTGGCGGATGCCTAACAAGGTGTGGCATAAAAGTACAGGGGATTATTATGGTTCTGGGAGAAATGATGAAAGGGATTTTGTTATTGTTGAGTCATTTCAGTCCTGTCTGATGCTTTGTGACCCCATTTGGGGTTTTCTAGGAAAGATGCTGGAGTGGTTTGCCCTTTCCTTTTCTATCTCGTTTTTTATAAATGAGGAACTGAGGCAAACAGGGTTAAGTGATTCATCCAGGGTCACACAGCTAGTAAGTGTCTGAGTTCAAATTTGAACTCAAATCTTCCTGACTCCAGGCCCAGTGATCTATCCACTGCTATCCATTGTTTCCTATTCAGGAATGAGTCTTTCAGACTCTAAACCTGGCACTCTATCTACTGTACCCTCTAGCTGCCCTGAGTGGGGGCAGGGATGAAAGAGATGGCTTCAGAGAAACCTGGGAATATTAGTGTGAACTGATAAAGAATAAACTGAGTATAACGCAGAGAAAAATTAATATGACAGCTTTGAAAGCTTTAAGAACTATGTTCAACCACCAAATGATGAAGCATGCTACCTACTTCTTGACAGAGAGGTGATAGACTCAAGGTGCAGATTGGAACAAATATTTGCAGACACAGCCAAAGTGGGAATTAGTTTTGCTTGACTATGCTTATACATTGCAAGGGTTTTGTTGTGTGTGTAGTTGGTTTGAGGAAGAAAGCATTTAACTATAGGACTGCCAAAAGAAAAAAGAAAAAAAGAGAGTCATTGAAGCTTTTGAAAAATGTATAAAAGGGAAAAGAAGGAAGGAAAGAAAGAAATATACACAAGCAGGACAGCTTTGAAAGTCACATGTTAAATTTGTTATACACTTAAAACACAAGGCAAGCAAGACATAATAGAGATTTAAGTCTTCATGTCCAAATCTTTTTCTGTTCTCCTTTGTATGTGGTAATGCTAAGTTTATTTAGTATTTGTTAAGTTCAGAATAAAAAAATTAAGAAGAAAATTAAGAAATGTGTAATCTAATGAA
Source organism: Vombatus ursinus (assembly GCF_900497805.2). Classification (NCBI taxonomy): domain Eukaryota; kingdom Metazoa; phylum Chordata; class Mammalia; order Diprotodontia; family Vombatidae; genus Vombatus; species Vombatus ursinus. The sequence continues at coordinate 50,571,917 of NW_020954585.1, forward strand.
TGAAGAGTATTAGACCAAGATACAGGAGACTTAGATTCTAATCCCGCCTTTGCCACCAACTTGCTATGTGACCTTGAGTAAGTCACAAATAATAATAACTAACATTTATATAGCATTATAAGGTTTGCAAAGATCTTTGTAAATATTATCTCATTTTATCCTTAAAAAGGTAAGAGCTGTCAGTATCCCCATTTTACAGGTGAAGACACTGAGGGAAACAGAAATTAAGTGACTTAGCCAGGCTCACACAGTTAGTAAGTGTCTAAGGCTGGATTTGAACTCCGGTCTTTCTGATTGCAAGTTCAGTGCTCTATCCATTATCCACCTAGTTTTCCTTTGAACCTGACCCAACTCAACCCAACCCCACCAACCCAAACCAAACCAAACTTCTCTGGTCTTCAATGTCCTCATCTGTAAAATAAGGGACGTTAGAGTTAGACAAATTCTAAGATCTCTTCCAGTGCTAACATTCTGTGATTCAAAGATGAATTGGATTGAGGTCTTGCTTCAGGAAGGACAAGATAAGGTGGGACACTGTATTGTGGTGGAGGTAGACAAGGGAAGTCTGAGGAGAGTATGAGGGAATTCAATCAAGGACAGGGAGGGGCTTAAGAAGTGCCCCTTTCACCTCTGACCACTTCACAACAACCCATCAATCAACAAATTCTGAGCATCTCCCATATGCTGGGGGGTGTAGGAGGTGCTGCGGACACATATACGACAAAAAGTAGTTCTTGCCCTCAAAAAGCTTACATTCAACAAAGGGGGAACATGTTCACAGATATGAAAATTAACCAAGAGAGGAGACATACAAGTAAGTACACAGTGAGGTGGCTGGAGAGTACTAAACCCATGGAGACTCAAGAAAGGCTTCTTCAAGGAGATAACAAATGATCTGAACCTTGAAGGGAGCAAGGGGCACGCTGCCCATAGCGGTACTACCCAGGAGCCATCAGTTCTGCCTGGCTCCATTTCATAGATCATACATTCATAGATTTAGAGTTGGGAGGGATCTTAGAGGTGGTCAAAAACAATCCTTTCACTTTATAGAAAAGGAAAATGAGACACCAAGAGATTAAATGATTAGCTCAGGATCACATTGCTAAATAAATATCTGAATTAGGATTTGAACCTGGCCTTCCTGACTTCAAGTTCATTGCCCTCTCCACTATAGTGTACTATACCTCTCTGTATACCATTCTTATAGTATTCTAGATAGCTATAATTGAGAATTAGGGACAAAGACTAAACCAGTGATTTCACTGGTGCAGGGTACTCTTGGATGAGAAAATGGACTTTATCAATGTAGGTTGGCACCTTATAGGGGAGAAAACTGAGGTAAAGATTGGTTAAGTGACTTGCCGGAGGCATGCAGCTAGCATGTGTCAGAGTCAGGACTTGAACCCAGGGGTTCTGATTCTGAGGTTGATTATCTTCTCGCTATGCCTTACTTCATCATTCAGTTGCTATTCTATTGTTCAGTCATTTTAGTAATGTCCAACTTCATGACCCCATTTGAGGTTTTCTTCGGGTTTTCTTGGCAGAGATATTGGAGTGGTTTGCCATTTCCTTCTCCAGATGAGGAAACTGAGGCAAACAGGGTGAAGTGACTTGCCCAGGGTCACACAGCTAGGAAGTGTCTGAGGGCAGATTTGAACTCAGGAAGATGAGTCTTTCTGGTTTCAAGCCCAGTGCTCTATCCACCACACCACCTAGCTGCCCAGTTGCTACTCTGCCCCCCACCCCCCTTTCCTCTGGCGAATCTAGTCCCTGTCATTTTATTAACACACTGATAGTCCTTTTACATAGTTTGTCCCTAGATAATAAGTTACAAAGGAAAATAGAGAGAAGAAAGTCCCGCACCTCACCCTCTTCGGCCTCCCTGACTTGTCCCAGGGCATGAGCAGGGGGAGTGTCTCCATGGTGATTCCTTCACTTCATGTGGGAGGCCCATAGTACTCTGGCCTGGGAGACAATGGCCATGTGTGACTAAACTTGCCAGGACAGAGACATGTACAAGCTGAGCAGAGGTTCCTCAGTGAGAGACATTATGGTGTAGAGGATAGGATGCTGGCTTGGGGACTGGAAGACCTGTTTGAATTCTGCCTCAGATATTTACTAGTAGGGTGACTCTAGCCGAGTCATTTAACTTTCCTATGCCTCAGTTTCCTCATTTGTAAAATGAGAGAGTTTAATCTGATGGCCTCTTAGTCTCCCTCCAGTTTTACATCTATGATCTATGATCCTATGAAAACCTTGGCCCTGGGTAGGAAGGAGGAAAGGACAGTCTTTCTGAGACACAAAGAAATGAGGGATGACGGGGTCAGTGAGTGCAAATAAAGGGGCTTCCCAGAAGAATTAGACACAATGGTCAGTGCTAAAGGCAATAGGTCCTTTTATTTGGGGTGTTGATGGGAAACCTTAAAAGCAAAGGCTGTGGGGCTTAATCAGGGGCAACCAAGTGGGGAGAAAGAGGTATGAGGTACTTGGGAAAAGCACTGACCTTCCCTTCATACAGGGGCAAAGACTAATACCTCCTAGCTGGAAGAGAACATAACTCTTTCCCAATAGACCTGGGACTAACACCTGCAGTGCTAAGGGAAGGAAGAAAGCCAGAGAATCTCATACATATTCAGTCTCTCAGCCAGGGTGAGGAAGAGGAAGCAGATGATGGTCCAGTGCTCATGTTCTTAATACTTTTTGTGTTATGGATTCCTTTGGCAGTCTTGTAAAGTCTATGAACCCCATATCAAAATGCTTTTAGATGCATAAAATGAATGGGATTTCAAAAGAAACCAAAGGTTAATGAAAATCAAGATGTAATTTTTTTTCACATCCACATTCACAGACTCCCTGAAAACTATCCATGAATCCTTTGGGGGGTCTGTGGACCCCATGTTAAGAATTCCTGGTCCTTCAGATGAAGAAATTAAAGCCATCTATAGCCATATGAAAAAATGCTCTAAATCACTATTGATTAGAGAAATGCAAATCAAAACAACTCTGAGGTACCACATCACACCTATCAAATTGGCCAACATGACAAAACAGGAAAATGATAAATGTTGGAGAAGATGTGGGAAAATTGGAATGCTAATGCATTGTTGGTAGAGTTGTGAAACGATCCAACCATTTTGGAGAGCAATTTGGAGCTATGCCCAAAGGGCTATAAAAATGTGCATACCCTTTGACCCAGCAATAGCACTTCTAGGGCTATATCCCAAAGAGATCATACAAATGGGAAAAGGACCTACATGTACAAAAATATTTATAGCAGCTCTTTTTGTGTTGTTGTGGCAAAGAATTGGAAATTGAGAGGATGCCCATCAACTGGGGAATTGCTGAACAAGTTGTGGTATATGAATGTAATGGAATACTATTGTGCTATAAAAAATGATGAACAGACAGACTTCAGAAAAACCTGGAAAGACTTACATGGTTTGATGCTGAATGAAGTGAACAGAACCAGTAGAACCTTGTACACAGTAACAGTCATGTTGTGTGATGACTAATATTGATAGACTTAACCCTTCTCAGCAATACAAGGATCTAAGACATCTCCAAAGGTCACATGATGGAAAATGCTAACCACATCCAAAGAAACAACTATGGAGTTTGAATGCAGATTGAAACATACTATTTGCTATTTTTTTTTCTTCTGTTGTGTTTTGTTTCCTCTTTCTGGTGGTTCCTCCTATTGGTTATAATTCTTATTTACAACATGACTAATGTGAAAATATGTTTAATAGGAATGTGTATGTATAACCTATATCAGATTGTGAGCTGTCTTGGGGAGGGAGGTGGGGAGGGAGGGGAAGAAAAATTTGAAACTCAAAAGCTTATGGAAGTGATTGTTGATAAATCAAAATAAATTTTAAAAAATAAATAGAAAAGTTAAAAAAAAAAAGAATTCCTGGTCTAGTAAGAGGCCAAGACTTAGCTCTTGACAGCACCAAGCTCTGACTGGGACTCCTAGGTCCATGCTTTTGGGGTGTCAGGGCAGCTCCAGGACAAGAGCATTCCAGGTACCCACCTCAAGTAGGTCTGATTGGGTTCCCATCCCTGAGGTCACTGTCAGGTAGGCACCTGTCAGGTAGGCACTCGTCAGGTGGGAAAGTGGAAGCCTCTAGTTTGGAAGCTTCTACATCTAGGGGATCCAGATGAAGGATATTCCAGAAAAGGGGCAAAGTAGGAATAAGGTGGTAGGAGACTAGAGTTGGAGACTTCTTATTGATCAAAGAAAGACCAAGCTAGAAAAAACAAAGGTTTCCCATGTACTGGAAGAGTAGGAGCTTTATAAAATGTTGAGCTGACTTGTTGACTTAGGTTTATCAAATTTGAGTGTTAAGCAATATGGAGTGATGGGGAGTTAGCCTTGAGGTCAAGTCCTCTGTTTTCTGGTACATCCTGTCTATGTAATCACTTAACTTTTCAATGCTTCATGCTGCTCTCTTATATTGTAAATACAGAACAGTTGCATGTGTCTGCACTGGTCCAGAGGGAATCCTCTCACTGGGAGTTATTTCCCTACACCAATAAAATCACTGATCCACTTTAAAAAAGTTTATTTATAAAACCATATATTTAGAGCTGGGAGGAACCTTAGAGACCATTGAGTTCAATCCCCTTTTTTACATATGAGAAAACTGAGGCACAGAGTATTCTCTGTAAAGACTTACATAGGGTCACGCAGCAGATGTGGGAGGCAGTGTCTGAACTTAGGTCTTTCTAACTCCAAGTGTTCATGACATGGAGGGGAGGATTTGGAGTTCCATTCCCCACTTCTGTAGTCAGCCCTCTTCTTGGCATTTGCTTAGTTCGGGAACCAGGGAAAACTTAGCTCAGATTCAGTAGAAAGGTAGGGAGATGAAACCCTGGAGACAATAATAGCTGAGTCTCAGAGGAATTGTCCAAAGGGAGGCATCCCCAAAAAACAAGGATGCAGCAAAGTAGAAACTGTTTAGGGACATCTCCCTATGGAAAGAGCAATGAACTTCTATTCATGAGACCTAGGCTCTAGTCCCACTATGACAGTAACTTACTATATTAAATCATAGAATGTAAGAGCTAGAAAATAACTGGAAAATCATATTCTAGCCCCTAGAAAGTCACATAACCTTCCTAGGCCCCAATTTTCTAATTTGTTAAGTGGACTAAGGTGAGTTGTTATTTGTCCTTTGTTCTTGAAGAGGACCTTGACGTCAGGGAGGTGATGCCATGATCTGCAAGTGAATTGTATTCAAGTGAGGCAGGGCTGTGCAAAAGCAATAGCTTGACTTTCTCCTCCAAAGCCATCTGGGTCCAGATACAGATCAAGACAACTGGAGATGACCCTGGATTAACGAATGTGAGCACTTAAAAAGCAGTAATGACCAGGAACCAGTATGAATTTACTAAAAACAGGCCATGACAGAATTTTTAATTTTTTAAAAAGTCATAACAAAGTCCTTTTTTTTTTATTTGACGGAATTACCTAACTGATAGATCCAACAGGTGCCATAAAGATGACAAACTCAGACTCTCTGGGTGAAAAAATTGAAGATGTTCAAACTGAAGACAGTAGACTTCATGAATCTCTGGGTGTGCTGAGGGGAATGACTCCTGTCTTCAAATATTTGAAGGGCTATCTAATGGAAGGACTTTTAAGCTTATTTTGCTTAGTGCCAGAGGGTAGAACATGGAGCAATGGGTAGGAATTTCAGAGAGAGAAATTTTACCTCAGTTTGAAGAAAGTTTTTCTGTTATTTAGAGCTGTTCAAAAATGGAATGGACTGCCTTGATAGGTAGTGAGTTTCCTACCATCAAATAGAAGCTGGATGTTATTTTTGTTCAGTTGTTTTTCAGTCCTGTCTGACTCTTTGTGACCCTATTTGGAGTTTTCTTGGCAAAGATACTGGAATGGTTTGCCATTTCCTTCTTCAACCCATCTTACAGATGAGGAAATTGAGGCAAACATTGTTAAGTGACTTGCCCAGGATCACACAGCTAGTAAGTGTCTGAGAGCAGATTTGAACTCAGGAAGATGAGTCTCCCTGACTCCAGGCCTAGCCCTCTATCCACTGTACTACCTAGCTGCTCAAGAAACTGGATAACCATTATTAAAGATGAGTAAAGAGATAGGCCCAGGATTAGGGCAGGAAATAGTCGTTTGAGTCATAGTGAAAGGTATCACATTGAGGATCATAGAACCATCATCTTTGGCAAGTCTGTGGGCCTCTCCTAGTTTAGGAAGTGGTTTGGAGAGGTGTAAGGGCTATTCTTGGGGAAATACTCTGGAGGGGATTCATGCTTCACGCATAAGACTGTGGAAATAATGCTGGATTTGGAGTTAAGGACCTGGGTTCAAATTCCATTTCTGCCACCTACTACTACCTCTGTGACCTTATGCAAATCACCTAAACACTCTGACCCTCAGTTTCTTCATCTGCAAAACGAGGAGATTGGACCTCTAGGGCCCCTTCTAGATCTAAATCTATGCTCTAATAACATCTGAGGTCTTTCCTAACTTTAAGACTCTATGATTCTATCCATGCCTTACCTGCTTCACAACACCGTTATGAGGATCCAAGGAGATAATAATTGTGGGAGTACCTTATTAAATATTTTATGGGCCAGTGGTGTTTAATCAGGAAAATCCATGATCAAAGTAATGAGCTTCTCAATCAACCTGATAACATTTCCTGGACTTAGGCCACTGTTTGAGAGTAGCTGATGGAACACCTCTCCCTATCTTCTGAGGGTGTAACCATCTCTTATAGTTAGCCAGGTAACTAACATTTAGACAGACAGATAGATAGGTAGGTAGGTAGGTAGGTAGATTGATTGATTGATTGATTTAAAGTTATGTGGTAGGTGCTATTATTATTGCTATTTTACAAATGAGGAAACTGAGGCTGAGAGAAGTGAGTCCAACTCCATCTCTCTTTCCACTACAATGCTCAGTGGCCATAGCCACTCATACTAGCAGCCTTGACTCTCCCTTCTCCTTCATTCCTGATAATCAACCATTTGCCAAGTCCTGTGGTATCACTTCCACACCACCTCAGCTCTGTCTCTATCTGTCTACTCCCTTGGCCACGACCATAGTTTACGTTCTGATCATCTTTCTCCTGGACCATGGCAAGAGCCTCCCAATTGTTCTCCCTGCTTCCTGCCACTCCCCTCTCTAATACGTCTTCTGCAGAACTGACAAAATTATATTCCTAAGGTATAGTTAGGACCATGCAAATCCCTGCTGAAAATTATTCATTGGTTCCCTAGTCCCTTAAGGAGAAAATGCACATTCCACAGCCTGCTTCTCGTTGACTTTTCTAGCCTGATTTTATATTATTTCCCTTCAAGCATTCTATGTTCTAAATTCAAATGAAACTGGTGTATTAAATGATCCTCAGGTCCTACATTCTAGGTATCCACACAAGTTGTCTCCCCTGCGCTAATAGGGCATTCCCTCCTCATCTTACAGTCTTTATCATCCTTTAAGATCCACATCAGGTACTTCCTCTATGGAGCATTCCTAGACACCCTCCCAACTGTTAGTTTTTTTTTTCTGATTCCTCAAATTACCTCATATATACTGCTCTCTCTATATATCATATATACTCTATATTCTGCTCTATATACATGTCCTCACCCATCCAGTAGAATGGAGGTCCCTTGATTAAAGAAAGAGAAAATGGACCAATAGGTAGCAAACTATAGCAGTTTTTGAAGGCACAAAGAACTCAAAACTAAAGGGGTATCTATCAATCGGAGGATACCTAAACTAATTATATTAATGTAAGAGAATATGATTGTGCTGTAAGGAATGGGGAAGGATATAGTTTCAGAGAAATTAGAGACTTGTATGAATGATGCAGAGAGAAGCAAATGGAACCAGGAGAACAACACACACAATAAAAAATTGTAGACGAGCAACTTTGAACAACTTAAGAACCTTGAACAATGTAGTGACCAACCCTGATGATGACTCATGCTACACATCTCCTAACAGATTGGTGATGGATTTATGATGTAGAATGAGACATTCATTTTTGGATATGGCCAGTGAAGGAATTTGTTTTTCTTGATGATGTATATTTGTTTCAAGAGAATTGTTTTCCTTTATATCCCCTCCATGGGGGAGGGGATGAGAGAGAGGAAAAAATAGATTTTTGTTCATTAAAAAAAAATATGTCTAAAAGAATGTAATTTTTCTTTCTCATAGTTCTTTGTACCTAGTACAGTGCTCTGAATAAAATAGGTGATTAATAAATGTTTGTTTAGCTGGATAAAATTGAGTTCCAGAAAAACATGAATTCATTCATTTTTGGAGTAGTATTGTTGAATAGTTTTTCAGTAGTGTCTGACTCTGTGACTCCATTTGTGGTTTTCTTGGCAGAGATACTGGAGTGGTTTGCCATTTCCTTCTCCAGTTCATCTTACAGATGAGGAAACTGAGGCAAACAGGGTTAAGTGACTTGCCTAGGTTCATATAGCTAGTAAGTGTCAGCTCAAATTTGAACTCAGGTCTTCCAGACTCAAGGCCCAACGCTCTGTCCACTGTTCCACTTAACTGTTCCATTTGGAGTTGTTGGTGGGGTTTATTTAGCTGGTCATTCTTCCATCTCTGTGACCAATGGTCAGCATTTGTGAGACAGTTGACCAGAGGTAGGAGTGAAATTTAGCTATGCAACAGAGCAAAGCTAATTTGGTGTTATAAAAGAAAGGGATTTATGCCTTGCTTTTTATTCTAAATCTGTCACAGATAATTTATTAATACACAAACATTTCTGCTTGGAAAGACATTCAGACTGGCAGAATTCATTTGCTAACTGGAATTCCCTTTCTTCTAAGAAACTTCCAACACGCATTTCAGAGTAATTGTGAAACAGAAGGCAAAATTATACAGCAAAGAAAAATGAAGACACATTGTTTCAGTTTAGTTTTTTATGTTTAAATTAATCAAATAGAACAATAGTGACATAAATGCTGGAGGCCCACCCTTGGAGATATGCCTTCCCCAAAATCTAAAGAGTTCCCATTTTTAGTCAGGTTCAGAGTAGGCAAAAGGTCAACTCTTGTAGCTAAGCATAGCTTAAGAGGGACTAAAAGTTCCTCCTTTGGTTAACAAAGAGAAGTTTCCTCTATCTAATCACTGCTTCTGATCTTAGAGGAACTAAGCACACATCTTATCTAGATATGAAATACACTCCTTATCTTGATATGGTCCCTGATTCTAGGGAGTCAAAGGAGATTAAGAATACTAGACCAAAAAAAACTTTTTCTAACATTAATTTTTAATTTTTTATAACACAGCTGATATCTTAGTGCTATATGCTTCCACAGTGTCAATGGAGTCAAATCCACGTCTTAAAATTAAACTTTTTTTTCAATCAGCAAACATTTCTTTATTTTCTTTCCCTCTCCTCTTCCCTCCAATGTTGTTTTCCTTTATATGGTGATTGTATCATCACGTAGAGCATAGATTTTTTTCACCCCTTTGGCAGCCTGGTGAAGCCTACACATTCCTTCTCAGATTAATGTTTTTAAAGCATAAAATAAGATACACAGGATTACAGAGGAAATTAATTCTGTTGAAATATAGTTATCAAAATATTTTACGTATTAAAAAACAATAACAAGAAAACAAGTTTGTAGAGACGAGGTTAGGAGCTGCTGGGGTAAAAGGAAGGCTTTCAAAGTGGCCACACCCTAGTGAAACCATCTGGGCAAATGAACTAAACCAGGCTGAGGGTAACTGACAGGCGGCATCAGACTGGCAGGTGAGTTGTGGGGATATCTACCCCAAGGACACAAAGACTTCCTCCCTGGTGGAATGGATGGATGAAAACAATTCGTTCCAAAGGCCATGAAGGCTGCTGATGCAGGCACTATGGAAAACTTAGAGCTTGGTCAGACACGAAAGACTCCAAGGTCATTCACTGCACCCCAAGCCACTGCCTGTCCTGCCACTGGACTTTGATGACTTTGGAAGAGAGTGAGGCTGATGACTTTGTCCAACTCTGCCTCACTTAAATCCAATTCATTGGCAAGTCAAGACATCACCCATGATGTCATTGGTCCTCTTCAAAAAATAAAGGACTAAAACAACAGCAATAACGACAACAACAACAACTTTTATTCATTTTTCCTTTCTGCATGAAGACCCCTCTGCTTTGTTGTTTGGTGCATGGTGCTAATAAGACCATGGTTTCATTTTTACATATGCCAGGCAGCTTCTTTCCTTCCCCACTCCTGCCTTCAGGTCTTAAGCACCCCTAATACCAGCTGACCATTACAAATATAATCCTGTTTTTATTCAAGTCTGGAGCAACCTTCCTGAAATATTGCCCTGTGACCTACACTGCCTATGTGAAAGGAGATGACTACCATGGCTGAGAGAGATTCTGCACGCCAGCCAAGAGAGACTTACTTCGGTTGATTAGAGACACATTTCAAGAGAAGATCTCAAGGAGAGGCAACTAGGGGGAGAGAGAGTAAAAAATGGAGATAGAGACAGAGAAACAGAGACACACATAGAGAAACAAAGAGAGAGAGAGGGGCAGCTAGGTGGCACAGTGGATAGAGCACCGGCCCTGAAGTCAGAAGGATCTGAGTTCCAATCCGGCCTCAGACCAAACACTTAACACTTGCTAACTGTGTGACCCTGGGCAAGTCACTTAACCCCAACTGCCTAAGCAGAAACAAAACAAAACAAAAAACCCAAAGAGAGAGAAAGAAGAGGCATAGGCTTTTGAATGGCAGATGAGAATCCTCAAAGCCATAGACATGTATGGAAAGTTGACCCCAACATGTCTGTGATTTCCAGAGCTTGCAAATTTAGAGACTGCTGAAAGTAGACTTCCCCTGGAGTGGGATCACTCTCATTCTCACTCTCAGCTGAAGAACTCATAAACTCTTATATATTCTTTGGAATATTCTAATCTGCAAAACTGCTCTGATTTCCATTTGATATTTTGCTTGGATAAACAGGATAACTCCCTGTTCACTATTTGTGATAATCTTTTGTGCAACAACTGTTTGGTCAGAAGAAGCTGAGCTGGTGAATATAAACTAAGGGTTACCCTCTCCCTTTAGAGCAATCAGGGAAATGGTTCTCATTCTGAACCTATTGTGCCTATATAATAGAGGTATTTGAGGGGTGGCACATAAATATAATTCTAGCCCAACACCCTTCTTGTATACTGGAGGAGCAATTATCTAACCTTAGCGGTCCTTGATTTATCTGGTCCTCCTCCCTGCCAATGGTGCCAGCTGGGTCTTTCTCCCACTCTCAACAGAGATTGACTAAACCTCAAATCATATCTATCCATGCTACCCTTAGTCATATTTATCCACCTGTCTATCTATCTGTTTACCTAGCTAGCTAGCTATCCATCTAGACAAGGGACCTAAGAGGCCTTCTAATCTATGTTCCTCATGAGAAAACTGAGTTCCAGAGAGTTTCAAATGCCCTCAAAATCTACAGAGCCAGGATTTGAACCAAGGAACACAATGATCTTTTTATTCTATACTTTATTTTAATTATATTGTCTTTTTTAAGACTAAAACTCTTAGACTTTCATTACAGCTTATTAGGGATGATAGAATCAATCTATGGATTACATTTAAAGGAAAAGCAATTTTTCATCTAAGCTCCTAATGGACTTCAATTCAGCTACCTATACTTATCTTATTATTTAGAGGAGAGACAGTGTAGTGGAGAGCTGGTCTAGGAGTCAGGAAGATTTTTGTTCAGGTCCTACCTCTGATATCTACTGGTTGTGTGACCATAATAAGTCATTTAACCTCTTAAGGTCCTCTAGGCAACTCTAAGACTATAAGCTGCAGAATAAAAGTAGTAGCGACTGTCTTGGTAGAGGAAGCTGCTCCCTGGGAGTTGTCTTCACTGGTCAGATCGCAGGTCCAGTCAAACAAACAAACAAACAAACCCAAAACTAGAGAAGACAAATAATTTTTTTCTCATCTTAGCATCCAAAATAAGACCACACTGTGTCTAGCTGTATGAAGTGTTTGTTTATTGTTGTTCAGTCATTTTTCAGTCATATCTGACACTCCATTAAGTCACCTAGCTGACTCTACGAAGTGGTTGTTTAGTGTTTCGTCATTAAAAAAATATGTTTTTAAAATGTAGTTTACAAATTGTTTCTATTTTATCTACCATCTAAATGGTTAAGGGTTAAAAGCATCCAAGAACTTTATGAAGGTCTGGTACTGACCACCATACCAGACCAATGTCTGGAACATAGGAGGTGACTAATAAATGCTTTTTGAATTAGACCAGATTAGAAGCAGAATAAGATATCATCACTGCCCCGGGGATCATTTCATTGCCTTTTAAGGGCTAATAACTACACCATTGAAGTTTTGTACTCTCACTTTCCAGATTAATTTCACTGTGTACTGGGCTTTAAGTTGTTTTATTTTTAAGTTTCTAAGAATGAAAAGATTAACCCCGATTGTCTCCCTCCCCCCACAAAAATGAAAAAAGCAAGTTAGTTTCAAGAAGAAGGAAAATAAGAGAAGGGTGAGGGGAAAGTTCCATGGTTAATAGAAGTGTGTTGCGGGGGAGAGGATGGGACAAACTGCTTTGAGTTTCAACTACAATAGGAAAATTTCTTCATCCTAAAATGTATTCATAGCACCTGGGGCACGCCTCTCTCATATTTGAAGCCCTACCTTAACTTCAAAGTGATCTGGGGTCTATATTCAAAACCATGGCTCATAAACTGCCACAGATGTATTTACTTTTATTAATCAGAGGACATGAGTAATTTAACATAAAGGTATTTAATGAAATACCATAGTAAAAAAAAAGTAGCAGTCCTTGCTCCCAAGGAATTTACATTCTATTGCAGCAAGTTAGGAACAGGAAGGTGGCACAGTGGATAGAGCCTTGGGCCTGTAGTTAGGAAGACTCATCTTCCTCAGTCCATATCTGGACTCTGACACTTACTAGTTGTGTGACCCTGGGCAAGTCCCTTAACCTTATTTGCCTCAGTTTCCTCATCTGTAAAATGGTCTGAAGAAGGAAAAGGCAAACCACTCTAGTATCTCTGCCAAGAGAACTCCAAATGGGGTTATGAAAAGTCAGACATGACTGAACAACAACAGCAAAATAATGCATAAATATAGGAGAGGTTAGTTGAAGGGCAGATGGAAAAGCCCAATGAACATGACTATTATGGAAATATGTTTTGCATGACTGCACATGTATAACCTAAATAAAGCTGCTTGCTGTATCAGGGAGGAGGGAAGAGAAAGAAGGAGCAACAGAGTTTAGAATTCAAAATTTAAATAAAAACACAAATGTAAATAATCATTTTTACATGTAATTGGGGAAAAAATAAAATATAAAAAAAAACAGCCTAGTGATCCTTGGGGTTCCACCATACTACTACCACTAGCTAGCATTTATAAGATACCTACTATGTGCCAGGCACTGTACTAAGTGCTTTACAAATATTGTCTCAATAAGGTGGATGGCAAGGCCTAGTGTTCTAGATGGCAAGAAATCCGTTTTGGCTGTATTCTAAGAGATAAGGAGTGTGGAGATAAGGCTAATGAATAAATGCATCTTCTTTAGTATTATTTCAATTGATAAAACCATATCTGGTTCTGATATTGAGTCGCATGACGGTGACAAGGACTTTGGTGGGACACATGTAGTAAGCCCTTGTTTAGGGTACATGATGTGGAGGAGCACATGAGAGGAGAGATTACTCAAAGCCTACAGCATTGCTGTTATCCTCTGGTGATGTTGTCATGCTGCCTTCCCCTCTTCTCTGCTGACCATCCCTCTTCACCATTGGGTACATTACTCTCCTGGGACCATCACTCTACTTTAGAGTCACTGCTGAGCATGTCATCTCTGCTGGATGGCCCCACTGGCCATGTGTTCACCAATCTTCTCTCTGCCGTCAGATTCTGGATTTCATCTCATCAGAATCTCCTCTTGGCCGTTTCAGCTCCCATCTGTTAGGGTGAAGTGACCAGAAAGCCTCTCTCTCATAAAGTCAGAGTGACTTGTAGTCATAGCTATGAGACACTATACCCACCCCAGGGGGCTGCCAGTAAGCACAGAATGCCCCTAGGCTCTTTTCTTTGAACTCCATATCTTGAGCTAAATAGTAGTCTTTTGAACTAGGTAACTATCTGACTTAGTGTTTAAAATTTCCAACATTCGCTCTAGAAAGGTATGCAAATGAATTTAATGCAGAATAAAAGTCAATTCAAAGTGGCAAGCTTATTGCCTCTACCACACACAAATTCCTGCCTTTACTCTGTGTGTGTGTAATATATTTACGTATAAAACAATGTGGATATGTTACTATATATACTTTCTATATAAAAGAAGCAATTTATATACTTGTATATATCATATTTATGTTTATAAATACATATATTTGTGTATATATAGTATGCAATATAGAATATAACATACATACTCTATATATACACAATAAAAGCAGTAATTATATATTTGCAATATATAGTTATATATTACAAAATAGGTATATTACTATATATATTCTCTATATATAATAAAACAGGAATTTATGTATGTGTGTGTTATATGCATGTGCATGTGTGTAGATATACATGCATTCTATGTGTATACACATATGTGTATGAGTGTGTGTGTGTGTGTGTGTGTGTGTACATGCAGTAAAACCTTCTGGGTTTGGTACTGTATTTTGTTCTTGAGAAAAACATCTTCTAAAATATTCTTCAAAAACCTTTTACTGTTGTTTTTTGTTTTTCTATTTCAGTTATTTCTGGATATACCAGCCCTTGTCCCTATTGCAAATTGAAAACCCCCTCTTTTTTAAATTTTTTTTAAAACTGCCTCTTGCAAATGAAAAAAAAAAAGTTAATTAAAAAAACATTACAAAGGTCTGCATTGGATGGACAATGTATGAAACATTCTGTTCTTCTAGTTTTCTGCTCCTCTGCTGAAAAGATGGAATATGTTTTAGTATCTGTTCTCCAGAACAAATACTGGTTTTTATAGTCACTCAGAGTTCAATTCTCTTATAGTATTCAAAATTTTTATTTACGTTAGCATAGTGTATATTTTGTTCTTCTAGTTCTGCTTATCTCATTTAGCATCAATTCATATGAATCCTCTTGTTTCTTTGAATTCTTTGTATTTGTAATTTCTTATTGCACAATAATATTTCATTATAAAATAGACCACAATTTGTTCCCCAACCTTTGTTTCCTGCTCTTCGCTATCACCAAAAAAAAAAAAAAAAAAAAATGCTACTATGAATATTTCAGTATACAGATCTTTTCTTAGGTCCTTGATCATTTTGGGGAATATACCAAGTAGTAGAATCTACTGGGTCAAAGGATATAAACGGTTAGTAATTTTTCTCACATAACTAAAGGTTATATTTTAAGATGAGTGGGACCAATTCATAGCTTCACTAACTGTGAGTTCATGTGCCTATCTTCCCATAAGTTTCTCTATCATGGACTGTTTTCTTGTGTTAGTCAATCTGTTGAGTGTGAGATGATTTAATTTGCATTTCTCTTATTATTTATTATTTGGAGCATATTTTTATATCTTCATTAGCAGGTTACAATTCTGCTTTTGAGAAGTTTGTTTGAATCCTTCAACCACTAATCCGTTGAGGGAATCATTCTTTGTGTTTTATATTTGTATCAATTCCCAATATATCTTGGATATCAGACTTTTGTCGATATTTGATGCAAAGATTTTTTTTTCCCATTTGGCAGTTAATAATAATTATATAACACTTACTATATGCCAGGGACTGTGCTAAGTGCTTTACAATTATTATCTCATTAGAGCTTCACAAAAACCTTGGGGGGAGGGGGAGGGAATAGATGCTATTATTATCCTCATTTTACAGATGAGGAGACTGAAGCAAAGTGACTTGTCCAGGGTTATGCAGCTAATAAGTGTCTGAATCTGGATTTGAATTCAGGTCTTCCTAAGTCCAGCCCTGGTGCTTCATCCACTGAGCCACTGGCTTCCTAGTTTCTCTCCTTATTGTATCTGTATTGATTTTACTAATACAAAAAATTTTGAACTTTATGTAAATTATCTACTTTCTTCCCGAATCTCCTCTAACCCTTATTTGGTTAAGAATTATTCATTTATTTATTTGTCCACTCCCCAACTGATGGGCATCCCCTCAATGTCCAATTCTTTAGCTGTAGCTATGAAAGGTATCTCCTTCTGTTCTTCTCATCACTAAGTTTTTTAGTGACGTGACTTTTTATACTCCATCAGTGACTCATTTGAAGGTTATTGTGGTATATGGTGTGAATTATTGATCTAAGCCTGATTTCTGCCAAACTGCTTTCCAGTTTTTCCAATAGTTCTCAAATCGGGTACCTCTTTATATACTATCACATTCCTCCCCACACACATGCAGACAACATGCACAATCACATACGTATAAACATATGCAAGTATAAGTATGTGTAAGTGTGCACACACAAACATAAGCATATGTGCCTGAAGAAGAGTAAGTTCTACATGGCCTCTGCCCTCTAGGCCCTAACAATCTGGTCTTTTATACCAGTAAAAGAGCCTCAAACAGAAAAATGAAAGACCTGGGTTCTATTCCTGCTCAGTCACTAATTAACTGTGTGATATTGGGTGAATCATACAACATCTCTGAGCCTCCTTTTTCTCATCTATAAAATGGGGATAATAATTCCTGACTTACCTCATGGAAGTGTTGAGGAGCAAATGAGATAATCATTGTAAAAGCACTTTGAAAAGTTAAAAGAGCTGTACAAGTGGAAGGTGTTATTACAGCTAATGATGCAAGAGTTGGTTGTGTGAGGTCTTTTCAGGGGTCTGTGAAAAGAAGTAGGAGGAGGTGAATAATATGTGACTCACAAAATGTCAGAACTGGAAGAGAACCCCATCATTTTATTGATGAGGCTCTGGAAGTAACTTGTTCAGGGTGGCACAGGTAGTACATGAGACGAGTTCCATTCCTCTTAGTAAATATGGCCTTTCTACTCTCCCATGCTGACTTTTCCATAGTAGGTCCAATAGGCTCAGGCTAGATGAGATACCCAGGTCCATGTGGCCTCCAGAGGACCTCTAGGAAGCTCTGGGCTGTATCGATGGTTCCCACAGAGCTGTATCCCAAACCCCAGAGATAGCCACACAGAAGCTCTTCTCCCCATTTCTACCTGCTCATCACCAGGACCATTTCAACATCTTCCTGCTGCATCCCTGGGATCAGGGCTGGACCATTATGGTAGTCTTCTAATTGGTCTTCCTGCTTCCAATTTGTCCCCCTCTCCAATCAATCGTTCACTTCACAGTCCAAGTAATCTTACCACTATCATCTTGCTGATCAACTACTCAACAACTTTCTCATTGTTTATCTAATAAAATAAATTCCTGATCCTGGCATTCAACACCCTCTACAACTCAGCTCTTACCTTTGAGAACTCATTTTATTGCATTCTTACATGCCCCCTTGCCTCTACCTTTCCAGTCTTCTTACTTCTTAAGCCTCTATATTCTAAATCCCAGCCAGTATTCTTGTCCTGCCCAAATCAGTCTGAGAGAGACCCTATCCCTGATAATAATAATAGCAATACAAATTGTTGTTGTTCAATTGTTTCAGTTGTGTCCAACTCCTTATGACCCCATTTGGGGTTTTCTTGGCAGAGATACTGGAGTGGTTTGACATTTCCTTTTCCAGCTTATTTGACAGATGAGGAAACTGAGGCAAACAGGGTTAAGTGACTTACCCAGGATCACACATGTAGGTAAGTGTCTGAGGCCAGATTTGAACTTAGGTCTTCTTGACTCAAGGCCCAGCACTCTATACACTGTGCCACCCAGCTGCCCTCATGTAGTCTAACCCCTCATTTTACAAATGATATTGCAGAGAGATATAAACTTACCTTTGGGAGCTAGTTTGGCTCCACCATTGAGTGGATAAAAGAGAGTGATGAGTCTAGAAAAATAAGATGGAAGCAGATTATGAAAGGCTTTAAATACAAAAAGAGTTTGTATATGACCCTAGAGGCAATGGGGAGCCAGAATGAGAGAAAGACAGTAATGCATAATAAGCCTAGAAAGGTAGAGCATTAAGGAGGGGGCTCTCAGTGTTATTTGCCCTAGTAGCTACCCACATAGGGCTCAGTCTTCAGTTCTGGAGCTCTGGATGCCCTTGACAAAGCTGGCCTCCTCAGCTTCTCTTTCCCTTGCCCACCCCCTGTACCAACACTTGTTCTTTTCATCCAGTCATTTCCACGTTTGGGCTGCATTGGGAGGAAATGAGGATGGCTTGAGGTGTGAAAGGAAATTTTCCTGTGTCAGAACCAGACAGAGAGCAATCTGGGCATGAGGGTACTGGGGTGGAGTGGTTAGAGTGCCCAGTGTTTTGGGTTGGGAGAAAGGGCACTGCCTCAGCTCCCACTTCTTGCCCCCTTGGCCTGACACACTCAGTAGCAGCAGCCAGCACCACCTTTTCCCCTTCCTCCCACCTCCCACTTCCTCCCCCCACGCGCACAGCAGGGGAAAAGGTCAGCGGGCACCACCAGTAGCCTTATCTAGGGCCACATCTTCATCTTCAGCAGGACTAGATGTTCTGAAGCATTCTCTTCCTCCAACGGAAACCCTGCAAGCAACCGCCCCTGGCACCGTATTTTATCACCCACAAGAGGAGGGAGCTGAGGGAGGGGGACGCTGGGCTTTTTCTTCCGGCTTTCAAGCAGCAGCTGCGGTAACCTTGTACAATGAGTGACCTTGACTTGCTAAAGGGGCATCCAGCATGGTCACCATCACGGGCTAAGTGCCCTGGGACAAAAGGTCTGAATCACATCCAAACAAGGATTTAGTACAGTGTCTGGAGTGATCAGCTAAACTCCTAGTCTCAACTCCAGGGACTCCCTATATATATATATCCCGGGATCAAATATAAAACCCTCTGTTTGGCATTCAAAGCCATCTACAACCAGCACCTCATCCCACCACACCTTTCCAGTCTTCTTACACCTTGTAAGGTGTAAGAAGATCCTCTTCAGTCCTGTGACAGTGACACCAGCCTCCTTGCTGTCCCTGTCAGAAGATCTCCTTACCCTGGACATTTTTTCTGACTGTTCCCCATTCCCAGAAAGCTCTCCCTCCCTGATTGTCTTCAGGTCCCAGCTAACATCTCACATTCTACAGGTACCCTTTCTCAAGCCCTCTTAATTTGAGTACTTTCTCTCCATTGATTATTTCCAGTTTATCCTGTACATAGCTTGTTTGTGCATAGTTGTTTGCATTTGTATTCCCCATTAGACTGTTAGCTCCTTGAAGGCAAGGAGTTACTGGCACACAGTAAGCACTTAATAAATGTTCATTGATTGACTTAAAAGAGTAGGAGTGTCCCTAGAAGACTAGGGACACATTGTTCAAGAGTGGATCATAGGATGGTAATGTATTTTGCATGACTGAACATGTATAACCTATATCAAATTGATTTCTGTCTCAGAGAGGCAGAAGCGGAGGGAGGGAGAGAGAAAATTTGGAACTCAAAAAAATTTTAAATGAATGTTAAAAATTGTCTTTACATGTAACTGGGAAAAAATAGGATATTATTGAAAAACAAAGTAAAAAATCACAATGAAGCCAATAACAACAATAAAAAGAGTGGATCATAGGATTACAGGCTTTAAAGCTGAAAGGAATATGGCACAGTGGAAAGAGCACTAGCTCTGAAGTTTGAGGTTTTAGGGGTTCAATAATGCTTACTACATTATATTATTATATTATACCTATGAAACTGAGTGAATTATTAAACCTCTAGGCCTCATTTGCCTCATCTGTAGAACTGACATGTGTACAAAATATTTGCAGCATCTCTTGTCATGATATCCCCAAACTGGAAATTAAAGGGGTGCCTATTTATTGGGGAGTGGCTACACAAATCCTGATATATAAATGTAATGGAATATTGTTGTGCCATAAGAAAGGACAATATAGGCAGTTTCAGAGGAAACTAAGACTGATGATCTGATGCAGTGAAGTGAAAGGAATAGAACTAGGAGAACTGATGATGATAAAATTATAGAGAAAAACAACTTTTGAAAGACTTTAGAGCTCTGATTGACATAATGATAAGCCATGGAGGCCAGAGGACTGAAGATGAATCACACCACCTACCTCCTGCCAGAGAAGTGATGGATTTGAAATCCAGAATGAGATATTCATATTTGGACATGGTCTGTGTGGGGATTTGTTTTGCTGGACTATGTATTGTGCAGGGTTAAAAAAAAAAGAAGTTCTATTGGAGAGGCAGTGAGAGAGAGAGAGAAAAAGTGTTTGTAAAAAAATAAAACTAAAAAATTATGGAGTTGAACTAGATTGTCTCTGAGGGCTCTTCTTTGCTTTAAATATGTGATCCTATTACTTCTCTACAAATGAGGAAACTGAGGCTCAATGAAGGGAAATTACTTTCGCAAGAAACTTTTCCAGGTCCCTCAATGCCTTTTCTTTGCAGTGATCCCCAATTTATACTGTTTGTATCTTGTTTGTACATAGTCATTTGATTGTTTGTCTCTCCAGGCAGATTACAAGCTCCCTGAGGGTAGGAACTATTTTTGCTATTCTTTAAATTACCATTGCTTATAACCCAGAGACTCTGGGGTGCCCAGAATAGCCCAGCCTTTTCACAGCTGAATTCTTTCCTGCCATGTTAAGGTTGCCTAATTAGCATATCAAAACTGAAGCTCTAGAGCCCCCTTATCATCAACCTAAGATACCCTTTCCACCTTTGCCTCGATGGGACTGATTAGGTATCAAGCCCCGGCCATGCCTAACCCTCCTGATTAAGAGTTGAGGAAAGAGTAAACCATTTTGATTGTTTTAATCCCTATATCAAATTTGGCCCACCTTGTGGCCAAATTTCTAGCTCTACTGTGCCACAGTACCCAGCACACAGTAGGGCGTTAGCAATACTTCTTGGTTTGCCCAAGATCTCATGTGATTTGGACCCAAAATATCTGACTTTGGAACTAGGAATTTTTCCCATGGCTCCACTGCGTCTTTTCCAAGGTCTCATTCAGCTTTAAATTCTGTATTGCCAGGGAGCAGATCTTGGATTACAGTGAATAGGAGATCATGAGTTCAGTCTTTGCTACTAAATTGATGTGGGACTTTGGCCAGGTGGCTTCCTCTCTCTCCACCTCAGTTTACTCCTTTGTAAGATGAGGGATTTGGGCAAGCTGACTGCTAAGATCCCTTCCAGTTCTGACATCAAATAATTCTATAATGACAAGTCCAAAGGAATCAATCCCTTTCCAATCTCTACCCTCCATCATAGCTGCCCCTGGCACTGAAAGTTACTGACTGACTCTTACACAATATATACTCTCTCTGGTCTCTGTCTTTTCACTAGCCATCCCCTCTACTTGGAGTGTACTCCTTCTGATCTCTGCCTCTTAGAATCCCTAAACTCCTTCAAATCTCAGCTCAAATGACCCTTTCTGCAGGAGGCCTTTCCTTATCTTCCCTCCCACCCAGTTGCTACTGGTTTCCCCCTTCCCAAATTGCCCCCCCCAACACTTTTACATATATGTATACCTGTGTGCTTAATAAATGCTTATTGATTGATTCATTGATACTGGGTTAAAAGCAGGGATGTGCGGGAGCCAGCTCTAACCATCTCACAGAGCTGATGATTATATTTTCAGGGAGAGCATTTATACCTTGGAAAGTGGCGAACACCACAAATCAGGGTTTGATTTGTCTCATTGATTGTCTAGATTTAAGGAATTGATGGAGAACTGTTAATAAGGCAGATTAAACTTAAAAGTATGCCATGCATACCTTTTTGAGAGTCTAGAGATCATGTTAAACATTTACCAGCATACTGTTTTGGTGGGACATAGTTGGAGTGCTATCTATCTCACCTCTTCCATCTGTTGAATTCTTCTTTATCTTTTTAAGCCTAACTCCTCCACATAGCCTTTTCTGTTCCTCCACCTTCTCTGTGGCCTTTTTCACCTCCAGCTCACATAACACTTTTGGTTTGCACCTCTCTGATGCACTCAACATGTTAACTTCGCATCTCCTTTGGGTGACAAGAGGCAAGTCACTTAACTTCTCTGTTCTTTCTTCATCTGAAAAATGGGAAGGGAGTAGACACGATGTCCTCTATCTAACATTCTTTCCAGCTCCAAATCTATGATCCTATGTTGCATTCACATTATAATTATCTGCATGTGTGTCCTCTCTCTACTAGACTGTAAGCTTTGTGAGGGGTGAAATCACATATGATCTTTGTATCGCTCCCAATCCTAGCATAGGCCTCCCACTGCATCCTAGGCCATCTCCGGTCATCCTGATCTACATCTGGGCACTGGACCCAGATGGCTCCAGAGGAGAAAGTGAGGCTGGTGACTTTGCACAGCCTTCCCTCACTTAACTCCAATTCACTTGTATGTCATGGCATCACCTCCCTGATGTTAGAATGAAAGATAAACAACAACAACCAGCATACAGGTTTAATAACAACTCATACATACGTAGGTTTTAAGGTTTACAAAGTACTTTCCTTACAACTCTGTGAAGGAGGTAGTGTAGTTATTAGCCCCATTTTCCAGATGAGGAAACCGAGGGTCAGTGAGGTTGTGGTCCTTGCCCAGGGCCATGCAGTTAGTCATCCCTGATCGCAGGTCTGACTCCAGGCTTGGGCTCATTCCCAAGAGAAGTCAGACAAGGGCAGCCTGGGGAAGGGGGAGAGGGGAGGAGTACAGGAGACAAGCAGGGAACAGACAGGCCTACACTTGTGCTTTTGATGAGGGGGGTTGGGGGTGGGTGGGAAGGCAGAATTTATAAGGTAGCATGGTGAAATGGAATGGGCAAAGAATCACAGAATTCAAGAGTTGGGAGAGAACTCAGCAGTCACCTAGTCTACACTCTACCTGAAAGGAATTCCCACTGCAGCACACCCCACAAATAACTGTCCAGATTCTGCTTGAAGACCCCCATGGAGGAGCAACCTTCTCAGGGTACCCCATTTCACTTTTGGATAGTTCTGAAATATCCTGACCTCAAGCTTTAAATCAAACAAATCTAATCCTTTCTCCACAGGGCAGCTCTTCAAATACTTGGGGGGCGGAGGGGGAAGCAGGGTTGCAAAGTGAATAGAGGACAGAACTTGGACATGAGAGGTCAGGGTTCAAATTCCGTCTCTCTGACACCCAATGTATCGCCTCTGTCGGCCTCAGTTTGCTTATCTATAAAAGGGAATACTTGGAGCACCTACCCTCCCAGAGTTATTTTAAGGTTCTTAAAGGGTAGAAAAATGTTGTTAGGGGCAGTTAGGTGGCACAGTAGATAGAGCACTTGCTCTGGAGACAAGAGGACCTGAGTTCAAATCTGATTTCAGACACTTACTAGCTGTGGGACCTTGGGCAAGTCACTTAACCCCAATTGCCTCACAAAAATGGAAAAAGTAGAGGAAAAATGTTATTATTGTCAGAGCCAGAAAATCTAGATTCAAATTTGTGTTCTTTCTTTGACTAGCTGCATGTGTAACCATAGATAACTTACAATCTAATTCCTCCTTCTCTGTAAATTAGAGGTAATTAATACAAAGGCAATAGTTCTGCATTTGGAGGCTTAGGTTCAACTATTCAGACTGTTGTTAACTGCACCAGCCTCAGTGTCCTCATCTGCAAAACAAGGGGCTTGGTATTGTTAATGACTTCTCACAGGTCCCTGGTAGCTTTCAATTTATGCTCATATGTTCCTAATACATTTCATTTAAATTCAACAAACTTTTATTAAGTCCTTATGACAAATGACACTGTTCTGAGGAAAGAGTTTTGCAAGCAGCCTTTTCCCACGCTTGGAATGTTCTCCTGCTTTACCTCCTCCTCTTGGAATTCCTAGCTTACTTCAAGGATCAACTCCAATGCTCCCTAAGCCTTTCTGACACCCCCATGTCCCCCCCACCTAAGTGGGTGTCAGCCCATCCTCTTCCTCCCTGTATTTATATTTGTGGTCTATATTTTGTATTTACTTATCTGTACATAATATTACCACCCCAAGATAATTGGAATAAATAGGTGATAAGAGTATTTATCAAGCACTTGCAACATGCCAGGCACTGTGTAGGCACAATGTGCAAATATGGTCAAGAAAGAGAGTCATTGTCTTTAAGGAACTTACCTTCTAATGAAGAAAAGACAGTATGGAAAGGGGAAGGTGGATGGATGCTCACAGAGTGGAAATGGGCAGGAAGTGAGGTGGCTATCTGAATCCAGGCTACCTAAGGCTAAAGCTCACCTTTCAGAGTTCAAGGTGACTCCATCTATAATGTAGAGGAATATCAATCCAAACCCCTTCCCTGGTCAGCACTACCCAAGATTTATTGTCTTTCCCCTAGAAGAACTTTGGGATTTGTAATCTCAGCACCTAGCACAGAACCTGGTGCATAGTAGGAACTTAAAAATTCTTTTCAATGCATTCATTAATTCATCTATTTTTTCATTCACTTAAGTCTTACTTAGCACCAGGCAGTAGAGGCCAAATCTGGCTGGCTGTTTTCCTAATTATTCACAACCCAGCTGCCAGTCCCCAAAGTCTGAATCCAAGGGGCCTGGTTTGATGCATTCTAGGCCTAGTTCTGGGCAAACTTCTTTTTTGGTGGGTGGGGGGAGGCAATCTAGGTTAAGTGACTTGCCCAGGGTCACACAGCTAGTAAGTGTCTGGGGCCAGATCAGGGCTGGTACTCTATCTATTGCCTGAACTAGCTGCCTCCCCCTTCCCAATTTAAAAGAATTAGATCATTTTCTCTGCAAGCCCCTGCCCCTTGATTCCCCTCCTCTCAGTGCCTAAGATGTACTTGCCCACCAGGAGACCAGCCCTCTGGACCATTCCAGGTAAAGAACTAGAAAGAAAGAAGAGTCATGATCCAAAAGGATTTTGATGGGTTAAAGCACTGAGCTCAATAGGATGAAATTTAATGGAAACCAATGTAAATCTTATACTTGCTTGGGTACAAAAAAATCAATTTCACCAGTACAAGATGGGGGAGGCATGATTAGACAACAGTTATCCTGAAAAAGATCTGGGAGCTTTAGTGGACTGCAAGCTCATTGAGTCCCTAGCGATGGGGCAGCCCCAAAAGCTAACCCAGTCTTGAGGCTGTATTCAGAAGGGCCCATTTTCCAAGAGGGAAGTGATGGGACCACTGCTTTATGATCTTGTTGGACCTCTGCAGTATTGTGTTCAGCTCGTGGCTTCATGGTTTGAAAAATATTGATCATCGGGAGTGTGTCAGGAGAAGGGCAACCAGGATAGTGAAGGGATTAAAGGGTTATCATTTAGAGGAGGGATTGGCCTTGTTCTGTTGGATCCCAAAAGGGGAAGAGGAAGGGAATAAACATTTATATAGCACCTACTACATGCCAGGCACTCTGCTAAGTCTTTTTAAATAAATATCATCTCATTTGAATATCTCCATCTCTGACTATAAGTCTGAGAGAAAGGACTGACCGCACAACAGAGGCCTAAGGAAAATTGGGTAGTGGGTCTAAGGTAATAGTCAATCTCTCTCTCTCTCTGTCTCTCTCTCTCTGTCTTTGTCTGTCTGTCTCTCTCTGTCTCTCTCTCTCTCTCTGTCTCTCTCTCTCTCTGTCTCTGTTTCTGTTTCTGTCTGTCTCAATCTGTCTGCCTCTCTGTCTCTGTCTCTTTGTGTCTCACTCTATCTCTTGGTCTCCTTCTGTCTTTTTTTCTGTTTGTCTCTCTCTCTCTCTGTGTCTCTCTCTCTTTCTGTGTCTATATCTCTGCCTGTCTCTGTTTCAACCTGTCTGTCTCTCCATCCCAATCTCTCTGTCTTCCTCTCTTTTTGTGTCTTTTGGTCTCTGTCTCTGTTCTGTCTGTCTCAGTCTCTCTCTCTGTCGGCTTCTCTGTCTCTATTTCTCTCTCTTTTTGTGTCTATATCTCTAGCTGTCTCTTTTTCTCAATCTCTCTGTCTGACTCTCTATGTCTGTATGTCTCTGTGTATCTGTCTCTCAGTCTTTTTGTCTCTCTGCCTTACTCTCTCAGTCTCTGTTTCTTTCTCTGTGTCCATATCTCCTTTTCTTCTCAATTTGTCTATCTCTCCATCTCAGTCTCTCTATCTGCCTCTCTGTCTCTGTCTCTGTGTATCTCTGTCTCTCAATCTCTTTTTGTCTCTATTTCTATGTCTCTGCCTCACTCTCACTCTCTGTCTCTATCTATATGTCTTTTTCTTTTTCTCTCTTTCTCCAGCCCCCTCTGTTTGGCTTTTCATGGGAATTTGAGCATGTGGGTGTGTGTTTGCTGCAGAAAGATGCTTCATTCTCTCTGTGGCCCAAGCAGGGAGTGGGGGTGGCCTTCTCAAGTAATAGGAAGTGGGGTAAACTCAGAGGTCAAATGAAGGGAACAGGGTCAGGCGGAAGGGGATGGAGTTAGTGGAAAGTTTTAATTGTGATATCTTCTAGAAGCAATTTAGAGTTTTTGTCCTTTTGTCTGACAGCACTCTTTCATTCTAAGCTATAGAAAATTATTTTCTGAATGAGATGATGATTTTTATTTATGTCAATATTTCCTTTCCATCTTGCTCTGGATCACAGAGTGAGACCATCCCCTTCATTTGACAGGAAAAGAAACTGAGGGCCAGAACAGGGAGTTTACTCCCCAACTCACAGAGCTAGTGAGTGGCACAGGAAAGACTTGCATGCAGGCCTCCTGACCCTAAGTTCTTTCAACTACTCTTTTCCCTCCAGGGTCCCTGTCAAGCCCTAGAAGGAATGGCACCCATTTCCCAGTAGCATCAACTCAGTGAAAGCCTCTCTAATTCAAGTCAAACACTTAACCGAAATCAGAGGTGAATTATCTTATTTTTAAAACACAGATCTCAGGGCAGCTAGGTGGTGCAGTGGATAGAGCACTGGCCCTGAAGTCAGGAGGACCTGAGTTCAAATCTGGCCTCAGACCAAACACTTGACACTTACTAGCTGTGTGACCCTGGGCAAGTCACTTAATCCCAATTGCCTAAAAACTAAAAAAAACAAAAAAACCCCTAAAAAACCCACAGATCTCTTCCATAAGAAGGGCCTCAAATCCAACTACTCAAACTAGGTGTCCATGGTATTTGGATTTACCCAAATGCAGAGAAAGGAACCCTCAGGGCCTGGCAGGCCATTTGTGTAAGGTTTGAAAATTGTGCTCTCCTAGTCATCTTTTTTTTTCTTTGCAAAAGTAGCCAACTTTGTATATATGGTCTGACTTGGTTGCCCTGTTGGTCTACTTTGCCTTTTTCCCTTCTCCTTACTTCCTTGTCTCTTCACTCCCCCCTTCTCTCTCTCTCTCTCTCTCTCTCTCTCTCCCTCTCTCTCTCCTTCCCTCCCTTCCTCCCTCCTCTCTCCTCTCTCCTCTTCTCTGCCAGTCTGTCTCTGGTATAAAGAATGGCTCTCTAGGTGGAAAACAAGGAGGAATATCCCTTCATTAGCAAATGGAAGTGACATAAACCAAAAGATAGCAATTTTTTTTTAAAGGAAAAAAAAAAGAAAATTGCAATCTCCTGTGTGTTCATATCAGCAAGAAGCTTGGAGTCTCATTGAGATTAATTTTTTAAATTTTCTGAGCCTCAGTTTCCTTACTTGTAAGGTGAGGTTTGTAGTATTCTCACTGCCTCACAGAGTTGTTGTGGGACAGATAACTTTATAAAATCTCAAAGGGCTTTAAATGCAAGCAGAAAAATTTGTGCTTGATTCTAGAGGCAATATAGGAGATGACTGAGCAGGGAATGGCATGATCAGAATTGTGCTCTAGGAAAAATCATTTTGGCAGCTGTGTGGAAGGTGGATTGGAGAGGGAAAAGATTTGAGACAGAGAGACCAATTAGGAGGCTACTGTAATTGTCCAGGCAAGAAGTGATAATGATCGACTTCTAAAAGGAAAAGACCATGTCTTTAGGACCTGGACCTCAAAGCCTCTGAACCCAGATCTCTGGCATTCACTTGAGGCACCTGGCCCATCCTAGTCAATAATCCTTTCAACAGTCCTTTCATTGTGGCCCCCAAACCAGCCCAACCCTCAATTCCCTATTACCTTTGACCCAGCCCAGGCCTTCATTGCCTGTTACCTCCCGGACCACCCCAGGCTACTTCCCACCCCTTAATCCCATGTAGACCCCTTCTCTGTTAACTCCAGGCTATTTGCCACTCCTTGATCCCATCCAAATCTTCCCACAATCTTTTCCCCTATAAAAAAGTCAGTCTTTTTTTTCTTTTTTTAGGATTTCAAATTGAATGTTTAATTAACATGGTAGTTGTCTTTGTAACATGTGCACATACACTCGCACACTCTGAATGATCTGCCTGGAAAAAAGATGTCTAAATATGCCTAAGGGGAAAATTAAAAATCAAAAAATTCCTTTAAGTTTTCATTATTGTAGGCAATTATGTCCACGTCACTTACAAAGCTATTGCCGAATCTGTCCAAGGAAACAGAATTTGGGAGGAGAAAAAAAAAAACGTTGGGGGAATTCAACAGTGGCATTGATGAGGATGGGATGTGGACCCCAAAAAGGAAACCCTGGACTTTCCCACTTGGCCAAATCTCTGGTGCTCCCCTGAGGTTATAATCCCATCCACTGGCCTTTCTTTGTGGTTTACCTCCCCATGGCCCTTGGCCATTTCCCACACTTAATCCTAGCTAAACTCTGTTGTCCCGGCCCCAGCAGTTCTGTTCATCCCAGTTTACTGGCCACTCCCATTCAGATCCACTTCTAGATCCCTCCCACAGGCTTTCTGTATATAAGGTCCTTCTTGTCTCCATTAAGATGCTGGGATTCTTATAATCTAGCCAGTGCTCAGATTCTTAAAATCTAGCCAATAGCTTACTAATGCTCAGACTCCTTAAGAGTCTGCCCAATATGATGGATGTTCTAATAAGCCTTGTCTTTGGCTGAAGGACCCTTAAACCACATCAGCATAGCAGAGCTCTAAATATGAGAAAATTGACATAATGTGGACTTTTGCCGTGAAGTTTGTCTTTGCAAAATATGGGAAGAAGTTTAAAAAAAAGTCAGTCTTTTCCCTGCCAAATGCTCAGATTCTTAAAATCTGGCCCACTTCTATTGGCGACACAATAAACCTTGTCTCTGACTGAAAGAAGGCTTGAGTGGTCAAATTTTTTCGAGGCAGACCTGTGCCCTTTGCCCTTGCATTTCAGGGTTCCCAGCACCCCTAGACCACAACAATAGTGGCCTAACCCAGGGGTGGGGAACCTTCAACCTCAAGGCCACAAGTGGTCCTCTAGGTCCTTGGGTTCAGCTTTTTGACTGAGTTCAAGTTTTACAGAACAAATCCTTTTATTAAAGGGATTTGGTCTGTGAAGTTTGGATTCAGTCGAAGGGTTGTGCTTGAGGACCTGGAGGGTCACATGTGGTCTTGAGGCCACAGGTTCCCACCCCTGGCCTAACCAAAGGTTGCTGTTACATCAGTAAGGAGAGAAGGGAAGAAGGGGAGGTAAAATCACCAAGACTTAGCAAATGATTGGCTATTCCGGGGAAGGGAAGAGTGAAGAATCAAAGATGACTCCAAGATTTCAAAGTTGGGTAACTGGAAAGATGGTGATACTCTCTACAAAAAAAAAAAAAAAAAGAGAGAGGCTCAGAAGGAGGAGTGGGGGCAGGGATGGGGAAAAGGAGAGACAGATAATTGTTTCCATCAATTTGAGTTTGAGATGAATACTTTTCCAGAAAGGACATCCAGTTTAAAATGCCCAATACACAACCCAACAGGACTGGAGTTCAGGAGAGAGACTATGATGGATACATAGATCTGGGAGACTTCTGTATAGAGATCAGTCAAAAGTATGTATTAAGTACTTACATGTGCCAGGCACTGTGCTAAGCAATGGTATGATAATTCAGTTCATGGAAGCTGGTGAGATGACCACCAAACTTTTGTCGAGGAGTTCCAACCTTTACTATACTGTTCTCTGATCAAACTAGGCAGATAGAAAGAAGGGTGGAATTCCACTAGCCTAGGTGTGAGTGTGCATATTTAGAAATGTTTTCTACAGAGGTTCCTAGAGACCTGCCTTGATAAAGAAGGAAATATAGAAGCCCCAAATTTTGCACCTGGAGGCCTTAGGTCTTTATTTTCTAGAAAAGGAACCTGAGGCCAAGCAGGTGAAATTACTTGTCCCAGATGACATAGTTCCTTATTGGCACAATCAGGCCTGGAATTCAGGGTTTTGGATTCCTCAGGGAGATGGTCTTTCCAAGACCTAGCCTGATTCATAATTAGCATATCAATGAGTTTTCTGAAAACATGACTGCCCTTAGGTCTAGACCTTTTTCTCCTCTTAACTTTTTCTTGGCAAGCTTCTCCACACTTCTAATTACTAAAAAGAAAGGTTTGTCTAATCAAAGGTAAACTTCAGTCCAGCAAGTTTTCGCAAACCCTAAATTGGTGGTTTTACTGAAATGTCAGGTTTGCCATCCTGATGATCTCCACCTCCTTGAAACAAGAGGGGAGGATGGGATGGATGGACTGATTTACTAATCTTTGGTGGTGATAACAGGGGATTTCTCAGGACCTCTAAAGAGTAACAACTCCTTTTCTGCTCAGTTATCTGGTCTGTGGCCAGTCTTAGCTCACAGTCTTCCCTTACACCTACCCAAGTGACACTAGGTTATAGGTTTTCCCTCATCTTCACCTCTCTTAAAATTCTAGCTTTCTTCAGGATTGAACTCAAATGCTATCTCATACGAAAGGTCTTTCCTGATTCCCCCTTCCATTCTCCAGTATTACCCTATATGTTTTTGGGTTTTTTTTTTTAGTGAGGCAATTGCCCAGAGTCACACAGCTAGGAAGTATGTGTTTGAGGCTGGATTTGAACTTAGGTCCTCCTGACTCCAGGGCTGGTGCTTTATCCACTTTGCCACCTAGCTGCCCCTTATATGTTTTCTATTGACCTATCTCTCTACATACTATTTCTCCCAGTGCTACCATGCCCCTCCTCCCACTCCCAATCTTCCCTCGCCCCCAGCTTTTTACCTCCCTTTTATACGTTATTTTAACCCATGAAGAATGTAAGCTCCTTGAGGGCAGGAGCTGTTTTGTTTGTTTGTTTGTTTGTATTTATAGCCTCTGAGCTTAGCTGCGTGCCTAGCAAGTAGTAAGCCCTTAACATATGCTTTTTTCCTCTCCCCAGCCTCTCTACACCAAGCAAGTCTCCTCATTATAATTTTTTCCCCAGGGAGATTGTAAACCTCTTGGGGGTAGGGAAAGTCATTTACTTATGTATGTATCTCCCTCTGGCACCAAGTTTAGAGACCTTAGCAGGGTACTTGCTGCTTTGAACCTGGAAGGGGAAGAACCCAGCTAACTAGAGGTTCCTTGTTAGAAAGGTGGCCATCACAAAGTTGTGAAGAGGGTTCATTGAGCTGCTTGGGTGGGAGGAAGTAATCAACACAAGAAAATACCAAACTGAACATTTTCAAACACTTTCAACTCAGCTATCAATAATCTGTGTGGCCTTGAGCAAATTGCAAATCCTCCTTTCAGGGTTGCAGTTCCTTTCTCTGTAAAATGAAGGGATTGGACTAGTACAGAGGTTCTTAACCTTTTGTGTGTGTGTGTGTGTGTGTGTGTGTGTGTGTGTGTCTGTGATGTACTCCTTTGTCAGTCTGAAGAAGCCATGGATCCATTCTCAGAAGAGTTTTTTTAAATGCGTAAAATAAAATACATAGGATTACAAAGGAAGCCGATCATGCTGAAATACAGTTATCAAAATATTTTTTAAAAAAGACATTTTTAAAAAGTTCACAGACCCCAGGTCTAGAACAACCTTTCCACTCCCTAAATGCAAAAGTCCTACTCTGCATACAAATATGCCAATTATGTGATGATTCTTATCTATTCATTGTAACAGATCCCGGAGGATTTTTCCTTGGCAACTGTTCAGCTAGTTTTATGAAATATTTGCACTTGAAAATAAAATGATGATACTTTTAAAACTACTGTAATCTAGCATTTAAAAAAAAAAAAGCACAGAAGAGAATAGAAGGAAGGCCAGAAGGAATCACAGACCAGCAGGATAGCTCTGAAAGTTGCAGCTTTAGAAGTTGATATACTTAAAAAGATAAGCAAACCATACACAATAGATTACATTGGTTCACTGTTTCATGTGCAATCTTCTTTTTCCTATCTCCTTTTTTTACTATGTAAATGAAAACAGTCATTTAATTTGCTATTAAGGTCAGATTAAAAATAATTAATTTTTTGAAGAAAAGTTGTTAGATTATAGTTATACTTCTGACTTTTCACCCATCTAGCCTGACCTTCCCTTCTAATTAATCCAGACCAGCGAAGTTTGACTAGGCTGAAATTTCCCAGGACATTTTTTTTAAGTTTCATCTTGTTTTATTTTCATATTAATTTTGAGTTCATTGAAAATAGTGGATATGCTTATGAGATAGTTGTATTAAAAGATATCCAATAACCAGGGCTGTTGCTTCACACAACATTGAGTGGATATCCAACCTCCATGGGTCAGGGTGATGCAGCTCATGGTTTGGAAAAATTAGCTCTAGACAATGATAGCTCTCTCTTGTGTTTCTTCTCGATCTTCTATTTTCATGTCTCCATTCAGGGATAGTTCCTCAATGTATGTATTCCCTGTAGGATCATGATGCAATTTTTTTCCTTCATCCTCCTTGCTATGAAAATGGTACTTGGAGGAAACCATTGCTGTTTCAGCCAAACTCAAAAGAGGAAGAAGTTAAGGACCATGGAAACAGGGCTGGATTTGAAGTCAGAAGATGTGGATTTAAATAGTTCTTCTGTGGTCTTGTGCAAGCCTCTTAACATCTCTGGGCCTTAGTTTCCCCAACTGGTTGAACTAGATGTCCATAAAGGTCCTTTCTATCTCTAAATCTATGATCTCCAAATTGCAGAGAGGTCACTCTGCCATGGGCCTTTTCCACCTTCTTTTCTCAATGTTTTCTTAGATAACAACCCAGATTATAGAACCTTTATAGTGAAAGAGATCTTAGAAGCAGCCAAAGGAGGAGAGGTGGGGTGCATGGGAAATGCAAAGAAGCCAGAGAGCTGTGTGTGTCAATAGATAGGTGGCTTGCCCTTTTTGTGGTCCTACAGAGTTGAGGGAAACAAGTTTCCAATGATAGGCACTAATGATGGACCTCTAAAAGATCCTGGACTTTCCTACATGGCCCAGATGCCTGGCATTCACCTGAGGCATTGGCCCATCTCAGTCAATAATCCTTTTAACTGCCCTTTCACTGTGGCTCTCCAGCCACTTGACTCCTTCCATTGTCTGCACCTGGCCCCACCCCAGGCTACTTGCCACTTCCCTATTAAATAGCTCAGATTCTTAAAATCTGTCCCTCTTCTATTGGCAACACAATAAACCCTGTCTTGGACTGAAAGAAGGCTTGAGTGGTTGAATTCTTTCGAGGCAGAACTGCACCACTTAACCTGCATTTCGGGGTTCCCAAGCCCCCTAGACTGCAACATTATGGTTCCCTGACTAGGAAACTGCCTGATCTCAAACCCTTCTCCAGAAGGTATGTAAGCCCTTTAATCTTGCATTTCAGAGTTCCTAAGACCCCTAGACCACAACACCCCCAGGTCCCAGGAATATGGTAAGAATCTTCAGCTAAATAATATCAGGGCTACTCAGGCTCTGAGGTGGGAACAAAAAAAAATGCCCCCCTTTTTTAATTAAAAATTTTTTGGTGTTATCTAAATTTGACAAACATCAAAAAATGGACATTTCCGTATGCCAAGAACAGAAAAAAATTGCAGATAAGACCACAAATCTATTATGTGCAGTTTGCATTTTTAAAAATTCACGAGTTTTAAAGCTGTCCTGCTTGTCTGTCTTCTATTCTGAGCATGTAAAAAAAAAGTGCTATGATGACCCTCTTTTTCTTTTCTTCTTTTGGGTATCACTGTCAATAGTTCTCTTCTTCCTCCAAACACCTTTTATCCCCCTCCCCCCAATTAAAATAGACAAAACGTACCGCACTCACATTTTCAAACTACCCTTCTGGATCGATGACAAAGTAAGAAGACAAAGCATGGGGAAACACTTCAGGTATTCCAGTATCTGGAATTCCCTTGTGTGTGGGGGGGGGGGTTGTGAACCAAATTATTTCTGAGGCTCCTTCTGGCAAGTCATGAAAATTCTATTGAACTTTAGCTGTAAGCTAACACCAACCCAAGTATCTCCAGTATTTTTGTTTTGTTTTATTTTTTGTTTTTGGAGAGGCAATTGGGGTTAAGTGATTTGCCCAGAGTCACACAGCTAGTAAGTCTTATGTGTCTGAGGCTGGATTTGGAGTCTTCCTGACTCCAGGGCCGGTGCTCTATCCACTGTGCCACCTAAAGTATCTCCAGTCTTGCAAGTTGTCTCCTCCTTAGTGCATGACTGCTATTAGTAGTCGGGGGGAAAGTCTTGGCTAAGCCTGTTCTCCCAGAAGATAGGACAGGGGAGTTTCAGAGAGCAAGGCTCAGAAGCAGAACCTGGGAATTCTAGGATCTGGGACACATTTGGTTAAGTGGTGGTGGGGTGTTGGAGGAGACAGAGAACCTGCCATAGCCATTGATGTCTGGGGTAGAATATAGGTACCCAGACCAGTCTGCCTGGGTGTATGTTGGGGGGAGGGGGAGAAGGAAGTAAAGGTAGCATCTATCTCCTCCCTCCCCATCATGTGCATCTGTGGACAAAGCTCAACTATGGGGGTTGGGGGAAAAGTGGAAAACTGCTTTCAAGAATTTTCTTCCTATGGCACCCAAGTCTGATCTTCCAAATTGATAAGCACTCCACTAGGGCAAGAATTTTCATTTCTATTGACTTCTATACCCACTACTTCTACTCTCACTCCAATCTTACTCAGCTGAGAAAAGATCTACTTGCTCAAATGTTGTTCTCAGAAAAGAATGAAAACATTTAAGAAATCTTCAAATTGCCTCTGCCTCCACCTCCACCATGCTGCCCAAGAGGAGCCATGGAGTGCCTCTCCCCTCTTAGAGTTTCAGTTCTTTCTTCTGTTCTGCTCTTCCTTCCTTTATCCTGTGCAGACACAAGTCATAACTCCTAATAGCATTGAAACAGACCAGGTAACAATTGGTTAGAGTTGTTTGATGGCACCATGTTTTTCTCATCCCTGTTGTGTGTAATCAGATGTCAAGGTCACCTGTGCATTATGTAATCCAATTCAGTCCTTACCTTCCCACAGGATTCCCTTATCTGTATACCTCCTGGACCTTGCAAGAGATGTTTAATTTATCCCAGTCACAGAACTAGCATTTCAGGATTTCTCCACGCAATTGACATCCACTGGGTCCAGGTCACAGGCAGGTTTGCTACCACCCTTTTCAGAGATGCAATGGCTTTCTTAAAGGGTAAGTACATTCGGTCTAAACAGTGGGTGCTCAATTTTAAGGATAATACCCTATATATCATATGGAGACCATTGACAGGGATACTTAACTTGAAGAGAAAACTCAGAGTGGAAATAATTCAAGTATTTGGAGGGTTGTCAACATACAAGGGGCATTAGACTTGTTTTGTTTGGTTTTGGAAGGTGGAACCAAAAGCAATGGATAAAAGATGCAAAAAAGACCAGTTTTGGCTTTGAGTGGGGGAGGGGAAATCTGTCAACCAACAATATCCAAAAGCAGAATGTTCAACTGCTTTGAGAACTAGTGGGTTGTCCATGCTTGAAGGTCTTCCAGCCGAGCCTAGATGACCATTTGTCAGGTTATGTTGTAGAAGGGCTTTTTCGTCTGGGTTACAGTTGGACTTGGGGTCCTTTCAACACAGATTTTATTGCTACGTTGAAACTAAGATGAAGAATCTGAATAGTACAAAGCTTCAGTTGCATATGTAGGAGCACGGTCTAGTGTGTATATGATATATAAGAAGATTGAGGTTCAAGCCTCAGGTGTGTGATTTATTAGCTAAAGGACCTGCGACAAATCACAGTTTTCATGAGCCTCATCTGTATAATGGGAATGATAGTACCTGCACAGCCTACTTCAAAGGGCAATTGTGAAGAGAGCTTTAGAAATATGAATAAGTGAGTAAACGCTGGCATATAAGACCACATCACATATTTGTTATCAGCCAAAAAAGCTGCTTTATTGAAAGCAAAGAATTCTGGGTACCACAGGGTGACCATGGTATTAACAATAAGGTTTAAATTCCCTGAGAACTTTTTTTTCCCTTTTTTTCCTATCTATGTTTTTGTAAAAAAAAACAAAACAATAAAGAACAACAATTCAACAAAACCAATACATACATACAAACAGAAAAGGGACTAAGTAGGAAAAAGAACAGATAGATTCCAGATACTGGAACATATAAATAAGTGGAGAGTTATATGATATTCCAATTTCATTTTAAAAACAAGATTATCAGAAGTTTGGTTTCTGTTTTTTTCTGATCCACAGAAAAGGTAAAATACACACAACAACAACAAAAAACTACTTTTCTTTCTTTTTCTTTTTTTTTTTCTTTTAAAAGATAACAGTAAAAAAAATACTGTTCAAATACAATATTTACAGACGCACCCAGTATGGGCCAATTCACTCAACCTCAGATAGGGAATATTCAGCTTTGACTCTGCCCGTTTATGGAAGGAGACAAAGCAAAGAATCTGGGCTCAGCCACCCAGGAACACTCAGATATTAACCTGAGGACCCCAAATGCAGGGTCAAAGATGAAGGTCCCCATCCCAGGAGCTGCATTAGGAGTAGCAATCCCTGCTCACCCCCAGCCCCAGGATGTGGTCAGGTGCCCTTGAATAGTGGAGGGCCCCAATGGCTCCTCACAGTTCGGGATGGGGACAAGGACTGGAGCCACAGCCAAGAGGGCCCCTATTCTGGACTGCTGACCTTGTCCTTTCCCTGGACCTAAGTACTGCTCAGCTCACCTTGAACCGTGAATTCAAAAGCCATTTGTTGCTTGATGGTAACGATAAGGAAGTTACAGGGCATTTCTATCCCCTTCCCATTAAGAAAAGTTTCCCAAAGGTATAACTGGGCAGATGCCTGGTCCTGAAGGGAGATACTGAACCCTAAGACAGAATAATTGACATGCATCCTGGCATATGCCCATCTGTCTCTCTCCGTCCTAACGCTAACACCCCATAGAACAATAACAAAATACCATTATACATTTCTCTATTTCTCTACAATTAACCGCTGACAGTTAATTGCATATAAATACTGCATAGCTACCTGGGACTGAAAATAGTTCAGTCAATAATAGTAAGCCCCAGTGGATGGAGCAAATGATTCTGGACCTTCCTCTTCCTCTGCCCCCCCCCCCCCC
>NW_020954585.1:50609364-50674726 GCF_900497805.2 Vombatus ursinus
CCCCCCCCCCCCCCCCCCCCCCCCCCCCCCCCCCCCCCCCCGCTCTAGGCCTTGTCTCCCTTCAGTAAACTTGGGGTCCTGAGAGGCAGCCACAGCTCTCACATGCGCACATGCACACACACTCACACTTTCTCTTTCTTTTTCTCTCCTCTATTCCAGAACATGCCACTTCCCAGGAGATTAAGGATCTCAGGTAAAAGGGATCTGTTTCTCGCATCACTTGCAGCAACACCTAGCAATGCACCCCATCCTCTCAAATCAGGATAGACGTTTAGAAATCTTTTCAATCGCCCTGCTCTCCCCTCTTCCTCCCTCCCACCCCAATTGACCTCTTACAAACAAAAACCTTCATCTGGATAGGATCTGGAGCCTGGAATATAACACCAAAAGAAGAGATGATTCAGATAGTTGTAGCAATGGTGGGTCAAGGGTTAGGAAAGTCACCCAGCAGTGACTTAAAGACAGCAGCGCCAGAGAAAAATCGGTCCTGTTGGAGAGAAAGCAGCTGATACAGGAGACAGGCAATACAGCTCCAGGACCATCTCGGGACAACTTCTAGCACTGCCATTGGGAAGCACATCAGGTTCAGCAACGGTGACACCTTCTCTGCCTAATTCTTCTTTGTTTTCTCCCAGGCTTTAGGGTCTCCTCCTCCTCCAAGATGAGAAGACAGTGGTGGAGGCAGGGTCCAGAGAGACAGCCCTTGTCTCCCTGCCTCCTTCCCCACCCCAGCTCAGTAACCATGGGCCACACAGCAGCCTATTACACAAACACACACACCCACATACTGTGCATGATGGGCACAGCAAGGACAAGAACACGACACAGGTCCCATGAGCCCTTTGGATACCAGGGTAACTCAGGGACGAGGGTTAAAGGACAGACGTGAAGTCTCCTAGTAAACCACGTTACGAGGACACCACGGAGTGTCCGGATACAGCAAGCAGTGGATAGAGCGGAACCTGTGGAATGAGAAGAGAGAGAAAAGCAAGGGTCAGTCTTGAGAACATGGATCCTGATCATGATGTAGACACCAAGAAGGGGGCTGCTTATATATCACTTTCTGTTTCCCCACCATGAAAAAGAATGTAAGACCACAGGCCCAGGACTTGAAGCCAGGTAGCAAGGCTGTATGGCTTCACGGGTGAGAGCTGGTTTCTGAGTCAGAAAGGACCGAGTTCCAGGCCACCTCTGACATAATACTAGCAACATGGTGTTCCCCAGTCTTTTCTGCTCTCTTACGAGGGCCTTTCTTGTGGGATTATCTTCCATCTACTTTTTACCTAACTCGTATACACAGTTATTTACCTGTTGTCTCTTCCATTCCAATGTGAGCTCTTTGAAGATAGAGATTGTTTTTGCCCTTCTTTGAAAATCTCTATTACTTAATATAGTGCCCTGGTACATAGTAAGTGCTTAATAAATGCTTGTTGACTGACTGACAAGCTCTCAGTACCCCAGGCAACTCTCTCAGACTATAAGCATTTTTAAAAATTTAATTAAATTGTACTTTTCCAATCAACAACAACAAAACATCCCCTGGACTTATCCTGAAGAAATTAGAGGTCTCATAATGAAAAATTTATGCTTGGAAGTCTTTGGGGGCAAAAGCTTTGGAGATGCCTTCAGTGGCCTAACCCTTAGTGTATGTAACCTAAAAGCACGAACTCATCATGGAATCTTCCCTAAATTGAGGAATGTATGCTCTTCTAGTGCCCTCTCCCTGAAGCAGAAGCAGATGCTTTCAAAACCAACAGCAGACAATGTCAATATATATTTTTTAAACGTAAAAGTGAGGTGCTGAGAATCTGAAAGTTGAATGGGACCTCAGAGGCCACCTGGTGACAACTTCTAAGTCAAGCAAGAATTCCCTCTATAATCTCCTCTGTCCCCTAGAAGTAGCCATCCATCCAACCTCCACACCTTAAAGACTTCCAGTGATAAGGAACTTGCCACTACATTTCTCCTTAGACAGATCATTACACTTTGGGACAACAGTAAATCTTGGGCAATTTTTCCTTATTTTGAGCCTGACATCATCTAGCCCAAAAAGTATGGTAAAGGCTCGACCCATTTGGGTGTCTGGCAGGTGTGATGGCTGTCAGATGGGTGTCTATGACTTTGGGAGGACTGTATATTGTGTGGTCTCAAAATCTGTGTATCAGCACCTCAGAAGACCCTTTCCTGCCTCCAGTGAGTGGGCAGGGGCATGGCCCAGGTTGGGGACCTTCATCTCACCTGGATGGATCAGCCTCCACAGAGAATGCACCTTTCATATGGATGGAATTCCTCTTGTTTTCAAACATTCCATAGCTCAGTGTCACCTAATAACCAGAAATAGGAACGATCAATAGCTGGATCGGCAGTTTCAGGGCTAAGGATCATGCCCGTAGAACGGAAACTCCTTGAGGGCAGTGACTGTCTAGACAATTTTGGTATTTGGATCCTAAGCGCCTAGCATATAATTGTAAAATTGTAATTGTAAAAGCGGGTTGGACTAGAATTTTAGTCTTTTTTTGGGTACCATGGGCTCCTTTGAAGCCTATGAACCCCTTCTCCGAATAGCATTTTAAAATGTATAAAATGAAATCCATAGGACAATAAAGTATGCTAATTATATTAAAATATAGTTATCAAACTATAAGAAAAAACTAAACCAAGTCCATGGATTCCAAGACTAGATAATTTTAAGACCCTTTCCACTTTTAAAATTTCTGTTCTTTATCATAGTATTCAAAATTGTGACTGGGGCAGTGTAGCATAGTTGATAAAAGCAGGCCTCAGGGGCAGTTAGGTGGCGCAGTGGATAGAGCACTGGCCATGAAGTCAGGAGGACCCAAGTTCAAATCTGACCTCAGACACTTGACATTTACTAGCCATGTGACCCTGGGCAAGTCATTTAACCCCAATTGCCTAAAAAAAAAATGTTTTTTTAAAAACACAGGCCTCAGACCCAGGGGGATCTTGGGTTCAAGTCCTACATCTGACACATACATACTGGTGTTGCGACCCTAGCCAAGTCACTTAATTTCTCAGCAATCTAGGTAATTCTCTAAGATTATAAAATGCAGAGACCTGAGTTGGCAAAGGCAGTTTTCTCATCTTGGGAGTTCCCTACGTCAATGAAATCACAGGTCCAGCTCCTACTCTATTAATTATTAAATAGTTGTTCACACTTAGGTATGATCTCTTTAGTTTACAAAGCAAATCTCTTTAATTTATAAATACACCCATTGTGTGCCCAGCCTTATGACAAATGCTATGGGAGATTCAGGAAGAATATGGGAAAAATGTAAACTTTGTATTCATGGCCTTGGCTATCTGGGTCTACCCTCCTGTGTGGGAACCTCTACCTCTCCTGGCCCCCAATTTTCTACTCCTTTCTTTAATGCCTTCCCTGATTAGAATGTAAGCTCCTTGAGGCCAAAAACTGACTTTCTTTTTTGCCTGTATTTGTATCCAAAAGTTTAGCACAGTTCCAGCCACACACTAAGCCCTTTGCCTGGGGCTGGGGTAGGCTGTTGGGCCCTTGGGGTACCTGATGGTTCTACTTCCTACTTTTGTGATTTCAGGAAAGTCATAACCTTTCTAGGTCTCTCTAGGTTCTCCATCTGTAAAATGGAGGGGAGAGGGAGGCTTGGTGCGATTAGCTGTCCTAAAGCACCTTCCAGATATAAATCTATTAGCCTATAATTTGTGGGTTGATTTCTGACCCTCTCATGGCCTTCAGGAGTGGTTTAATTAAGAATTATGGAGCAAATACCTGTTTATGGAGCTCTGACTTGGGCACCTGTTGAAGATTCTCCAGGTGCGAATGGAATAGGTTGCTTCGAATGAGTCTCACACCCAACACAGATTCAATGATGTAGCCAATGGTACAATCATCAGGCAGTCGGATCTTCTCTGCTGTGTTCATGAAGTGGCCCCCACTGAGGGAAGAAGAGGTGAGATGAATGTGGAAGGTCACCTCCCTTGTTTCTCCCCTAGTCTGAATTCCCAGAGAGTGAGGGAGCCCCAGAGAGGAGAGAAGAGAGGAAGAGGCATGTAACCATCCTAGTTGGCCTAATGGAATTGACTGTTCTTAGAATGAGGGAAAGAATATAATTGGCTGGAGAGTGTGTGTATCCGTGCCTTTTCCTTTTACCCATCCCAGGGGAAAGAAAACCCAGTAAACTGATACATCATTCACACCACATTAGTGGTAATAGCGGCTGACATTTATATAGTGCTTTACAAATGTTATGTCTCACTGGATCTTCTGGAATTCATATCCTAGGGCACTATTGTTTATCTGGGAGGCAACCGAGGGAGAGGCAAGAATAGAGGATGGAAGAATTAAGTAGCCTCTATGGGTGTGGCCTTGAAAACCCTATCAAATAAAAGGTTAACAAATTATAACCACAAACACCAATTTATCCAGAACTCAAAACCAACAGAAAAGTTCAAGTGAGGAGAAGTGGATAAGTTCATAATAATAGCCCTGAAGTTTTCTCAGAGGCAGTATAATAGAAAGAGGGCTTGGGACTCTGGAGTGAAGAGACCTGGGTTTGAATCCTGACTTGCCACCTTGTAGAATATGAGGACCTGGACAAGTCCCTTAGTCAATCTGATCCTTATTTTCCCCAAACTTAAAATGGAGACAATACTTAGATTAACTCCCCTTATAGGACTGTAGTAAAGAAAGAACAAGGTAAAGAACTATGGATAGGTGAGTTAGGACTACTGTAAGACAATTTCTATAAAGCTAACTAGATCATAGGAGATAACTCTAGTTTACGTGGCGTTTCAAAGATCTGAAAAATGTTTTCCATGTGTTGCCTCATTTGATCCTCTTAGGAACCCTGTGAAGTAGGCAGTGCAGTCATTATTATCACCATTTTATAGATAAGAAAACTGAGGCACAGAGACTAAGTACCTCATTCAGGGTCACACAGGAGTAAATGTGAAACCCAAGTTTCTTTTGGCTCCAAGTCTATACCAAATAGCTTCTGAAAAAAGCATTAAGATGTACTTTGGAAATTTATAAAAAATAAATTTATACTTTATGTGTTCATTAAAATGATTAATACTACCACCAAAACAGAGCTTCAAGGGTATGCATTGGGTTTCATCAGCATCTTTCTCAAATCCACTGAAGTATACAAAATAAAGGCAAATAGCATTTCCCCAGCTTTGTTCTTGGACCTCTTTCTAAGTTGAATGGCTCAGAAGTATGTAACAGGAGTTTAGAGACAGAGATA
The DNA here is from genome assembly GCF_900497805.2 of Vombatus ursinus. Classification (NCBI taxonomy): domain Eukaryota; kingdom Metazoa; phylum Chordata; class Mammalia; order Diprotodontia; family Vombatidae; genus Vombatus; species Vombatus ursinus. Next base: position 50,614,605 of record NW_020954585.1, read on the forward strand.
GAGAATAAATGGAATCCAAAGATGCCACTTGAAGAAGAAGGGCAAGACCCTGTCCCAGCCCCCCACTCATTCTGGGTGCTGGAGAAAAATGAAATTTGCAGATATTGAATGGAACCCTCTTACCTTGCCCAGGGACTCATCTTCAAGGCCAGACCACGGCTGATGCAGAAACCAGCCCCACCAGTTGCAAACCAGAAGTGAACAGGACGCTATAAGGAAGACACACCAATGTCATTTCTGTGTCAGTTAGATACCTGAGAGTGGTCTTTCTAAGCTAGGGGCAATGGTGATCCTTTGTCCTCCTAATATGTTCTAGAAAGGGATGTACCAGACCTAGGATGATTTAAAACAACAAACAGCAACAAAAATTGGGTTCTAACCTACGATTTGGCCATGTGACCTTGAGCACGCCACCACATTTGCTACTTATCACTTAACTTTTAGGCCTGAGTCTCAATTTCATCAACTGTAAAAGGAGGTCAGACTAGATGACCTAATGGTTTAAGGTCTTCTATGATTCTGAGTCTACGATCTCGGCTTCACCCCTAAGTCTCCATCTTGATGCTGGGCTTCCATGACCCTGATGGCTTACCATCTTGTTCTCACTGATCCTCTCTGTGGCCTGGATGGGCCGGTCCAAACTGGGCTTGCCGATGTAGACATCTTGAGTGTGAGGGTAGCTGGACAGCAGCTTGATGAGTGTCGGAACATTAACATAATTGTCATCATCCACATGGCAGAACCACCTGAAGGAAATATAGGATGGATGGTCACAGAGATTCTGGTGGGCAGGCTGGGGATCAGGGAGATGGCCAAGAAGGGAACCAAATATCCTTAGATTTGTCATCTCAGCCCTTAGTGCAACCCCAGAATCTCCCTTTTCCCGACTATATAATATATGGGAAGACATCCTTTACCTCTCAGACATAGGAAGGGGGTATTCCTAGGAATGTAATCTAGTAGTGGGGATGAACTGAACTAGATCATCCACAATCTTGTTTTTGGTTGCTCTTGTCACAAAAAGTCTACATTTTTAATAGGAAACTACTCTTGAAGTTAGTGGATATGATAGAAGAGACTTAGATCTCAGTCCTGGTTTTCTTATTTTTAGAATACTGAACGAATGGCTTTACTCATTGGGCCTCAATTTTCTCTTCTATAAAATGGGGATGATGGTACTTTTGGGGGAGGGGGAAAGAGAGGATAAGGTGACAAGGAATTCTCAAATGTCACTTACTTCCTTCCTGACTCAATGAACTTGTCATATTCCACAGCCATCTTGCAGGATAAGGCCTGGCGGCTGTGGGCTGCAGAACAGTTGGTATTGATGACATTGCCTGTGGAGAAAGAAGACATCTGTGAGTAATGATTCCTGATGCCTGTAAGGCACATTTAATATATTTCAGAGCAATACCTCACCGAGATAGGGCAAATGGGAGGAAATGGCAAACCATTCAAGTATCTTTGCCAAGAAAACCCCAAATAGGGGTCAGGAAGAGTGGGACACAACTGAAACGACTCAATAACAAAAACAGTCAGTAGAAGGGAGTAAACATTTTAAAAGTACCTACTATGTGCTAAGTATTGTTTTAAGTGATTTTTACAAACATTACCTCATTTGATCCTCACAAGGGGGGGTAGGTGTTATTATAATTCCCACTTTACTTTGAGAAAACTGAGGCCAACGGAGGTTAAGTGACTAGTCCAGGGCTACAAAGTTAGTAAGTGTAGGTGGTGGAATTTGAACTGTTAGCTAAGTGGTTCTGGGTGGTGTGAAGCAGGGACAATCACAGACTGGAGAAAGTCACAGGTAGAAGACTGTACCTAGATCCCCTTTCTCACGTGCCCTGTTCAAGTAGATGTGCTTTGACTCAAAAGACTGGTTGGAGATTAGGAGGGAAGGAAGAGCCAGGGGACCCCAGGCCCCAGGAGAGAGGGTGCTATGGAGGACTGTTCCCAGGGAAAGGGGAGAGAAGAGGGCTGGGAGACTCCAGGAGGGCTGTGGGAGCCAGAGTCCGGCCCTCCCCTATTCAGTCTGCATTTTCCCAGCACTAGCCACCTGTTACTTGCTGGGCCCTCTCAAAGGGAATTAATTCAAGGCCTGAAAGGGAATCATTTACATGAGAAGAATGAGGAGACCTGACCCAGACTGGAGGGGTGGGCTGCTGAATAAACACTCAACGAGTAAACCTCTTCCCATCTACCCAGCCACCCCCACCCCCTCCAGGGGAGAATCTCTCTTCTTTGCAGGGGAGGAAACCAGAAAGAACTTTAGACTGACCAGGGCAGGTTCCCTCCTCCTCTGTGTGTATTAGTGCCAGAATCTTCCCTCCCTCCCCAAACATCCCCACCCCATCCTGGTTCCCTCCTTTGCCTGCAGAACCTCAACCTGAGCTCTTGAGTGGCTCAGGAAAGCCCTTTCCCTACTCTTCCTTCAGAGAATGGGACAGGATGGCCCTTTCCCCAAAGAAGAGCCCTCAGATGGAGAGAAACTGGAAGGGCCAAGATTCCCTTCCCCAAAAAGGAAAACGAATGCTCAGTGACTGGGAGATTTACCTGTGTGTTGTTTCAGCACTTCATCCTCCCCATCTGTGAAGATGAAAGTCTGAAAGAAAGAAGAAAACATCTCCATGAGCCCCATTCCTGCTTCCCAAAGCTCTGTTTTGGGAGTGAGAGGTAGTAGAGTTTTCAGCTACCGTTTGTTACTCTGAGCCCTTGGCTACGCCCCACTCAGACCTTCAGCTCTTCTTCTTAAGAGCTCTGAGGCATGAATGTGCTCCAAATCAGAGGAACAGTTTGCTCTTCACTGACTTAGGAGAGTTAGAGGAAACTCCTTCAGGGACACAGGAACTAAAGCCTCCCATTTGTCTAAGCCCTTGTTGTTGTTATTCAGGTGCATAGGATTCTATGTGACCTCGTGAAAGTCCATGGGGTGTTCTTAGCAAAGATACTGGAGTTGTTTGACATTGCCTTCTCCAGCGTGCCCTCATTTTACAGATGAAGAACTGAGTCTAATAGGGGATAAGTGACTTGTCCAGGATCACATAGGTACTAAGTGTCTGATGCTGGATTTGATCTTGGAGCTTTCCAACTGAACTTGGTGTCCTATCCACTGCACCACCAAGCTGCTCCATCTAAACCCTACCTATCTCTTAAGATTCAGCTTACCACCTCCTCCAGGCAGTTTTTCTTGACCACCATAGCTAGCTTTAGTCTCCCCCTTCTCTGAAAGCTAGAATACTGACATATATGTCTCACTTGGTAATCTCCCTAACTAGACTAGAAGCTTCTCTGCTGGAGAACAGGGACTGGACCTCCATTATCTGGATTCGATTCAACTTAACATACCTACAGTGTGTGTCATAACAAAAGCTCACATTTAGATAGGCTTTAGGTTTGAGCTGAGGCCTCTTGACTTAATGGATAGAGAGCAGATCATGGAGTCTCAAAGATCTGGGTTCAAATCCCACCTCTGATATACTGGCTATGTGACCCCAGGCAAGTCATTTAACAGGTCAATTCTTTAGGCAATTCCTGAAAGCCCTAAGTGGTAGCAATGAAATGAAATCACAGGTCCTGTCCCCTTCCAGGCTTTACATAATTATCTCCCTTGATCCTCACAACAATCCAGAGATAGGTGTTATTGACCACATTTTATAGATGAGGAAACCCTCGTCTGAGTGGGGTTTAGAACCCAGGTCTTCTATCCACCATGATATCCTTACCCCTCTCCTCCACTTAGAATATTGAGAGTACTAAATAAATATTTGTTAAAATAGGGGCAGCAAGGTTGAATTGAAAGAATCCTGAGGTTAAGAGTCAAAAGTTCTGTGAGATCTAGCCTTGACTCAGTTTCCCCTGCCATAAAAAACGGAGTAGCTTGGGGCTGTAGTCTGTGTTTGGACTAGAATAGTTAAAGTATTTTCTGGTTGTCACAAAGGGCATTCAGAAGCAGAAATAGTTAGGACTTCTAACCTGAAAGTGTTCAGAGAAACCGAATATTCTTACTTCTAATAATTACCTTGAAAATAAGTGGATTTTGGCTCTAAACTTTTTATGTCTGTATAAAAGACTCCTACTTTCTGCCCTTTCCTTCGGAGATGACTGTTTCCTAACTGGCAGCAGGAGGGCCAGCGTTTACCTTCTTCCCTCCCCTGGGAAGAGAGGGCCTCAAAGCCACCTCCCCACACCCATCTAAGCCTCACCCATCTGCTGATCAACCGAAGGTCATGCCTGGCAGCTGCTTCATCTCCGGCACGAGCCCAACCTGGCCGGCCCGCCTACACCTGTGCACTCACGCACAGACACACGGCCTGCTCCCTCCCACCCCTGGCCAGGTAACTCACTAAGTCATCCACAGCCCCAGCAGCTTGGAGCCCAGCCAAAGGCCTTTGCCTGCCCCACTGGGTACCTGCGCCACCTGCCTCGCCAACACTCCCTTATTTACATAGCTAATTCCTAGCATCTGGTGGTTGTCCTGGGTGGGGCTCCCCTCCTCGGTGGAGGGTGGGGGGAGAAGATGCTTTGAGGAGAGTTTGTGGGGGCGGGAAGGAAGGGGGGCTTTGGTTGTGGGAAGAAAAAAAAATCTCAATCAGAAGCTGGACAAAGGCCCCGTAGAGAAGGAGAAAAGCGTCCCTGGTCAGTTGCCAAGCCCCAGCAAAAAACCCAACTTGGGACAATGGGGGCAGAGAAAAAAACCCAGACAAAGGAGAACGGGGCAGTGCAGGGATCCTTAGAACGATGAATTACAAGTGAACTAACTGGAAGCGGGCTATTGTCCAGGGCTCTGCTTTGTCCAGAGGGGAAAGGGGTGCTATGCAAGCAAGAGGGAGGGGACAGGGGCTGTAACAATGTACCAGGGTCCATCACACCCCCACCCCAACTTTTACTCAGTCCAGGAGAGTTAAGTAGCAATAGTTTGCTCCACCATTAGCATACAGCTGGGTTGGTTAACTGGAAGAAAGGGGGCAGAGAGAAAGGCGAAAATTGTTTGCTTAGGTCCCTGGGGAGGCCGCAAGAGGCTTTTCTGGGAGATAAATAGCCATCCTGGAGGGAGGAAGGGGAAGCCCAGCAGGCTGGAGGGTGGGGAGATGTGTGCTCAGCCACACCAAGGTTGGGGGCCTCGCTGGTTTGGAAGGAAAACAATGGGATTTTTTTTGGGGGGGAGGGGACTTGAGGGCAGGGAAGGAAAGAGGAGAGGAGCTATCTTCCAGGTGGGCAGAGGAGGGGTGAAGAGGCCCCTGGGGCCCAGAGGGGTAGGGCACCCAGGAAGAGACAGAGCCAAGATTAGGGTCGAGCATGTCAGGCACATGCCTGTGCTGCAGTAGCACAAAGCTTTTTAACATAAATAAATGTACACATTCTTAATGCCAGAAAATTATGATCACCAAGGTACCAACCTTGTTAAAGACATAATGACAGTTGGTTTCTACATCGCTTTAAGGTTTACAAAGCACCCAGCTTAGTACGTGCCTGACACGTTGCTAATAATGCTTAATAAATGTTTGTTGACTGATTACTTCAGTGGCAGTATTAGTGTGATAATAGCAAGCTCCCTGGGTTGACAGTGAAAGCCTCAAGTATTAGACAGGGGGGGGGGGGGCTCAGAGAACGGTGTGGTGTGGGCAATTTGAATATGTGGGTGGGGAAAAAAAATCACAGCAATTATTTTTCTGTTTTTCTGAGGCAATCAGAATTAAGTGACTTGCCCAGGGTCACCCAGCTAGTGAGTATCATGTGTCTGAGACCGGATTTGAACTCAAGTCCTCCTGACTCCAGGACCGGTGCTCTCTCCACTGCTCCACCTAGCTGCTCCAATTACAGCAATTTTCAACCCATATATTCGAGCCACCCAAATGTTTGCCTCCAAAGAATGCAGTGGAAAGTCCTGGGTTTGAATCCTGATACATTGTTTACTGTTGTTCAGTCTTTTTTAAGTAATGTCTGAGTCTCTGTGACCCCATTTGGTTTTTTTTGTTTTTGTTTTTGTTTTTTTGGCAAAGATACTAGAGTGGTTTGCCATTCCCTTCTCTAGTTCATTTTACAGATGAGGAAACTAAGGCTCAGGGTCACACAACTAGTAAGTGTCTGAGCTCCTATTTTAACTCAGGTCTTCCCCACTGGAGAACTGGTGCTCTATCCACTGCTGTCCACTGTTACTTACTACCTTACCTTTATTACCTTACTGCACTATTATTTACTAGAAAGCACTTAGCATAGTGCTTAGCACACAGTAGGCACTTAAATAAATGTTTACGGGCTAATGTTTGTTTACCTGAATAATCTTGGGCAGTCCATACCTTATTTCTCAGCCCCAGTTTTTTCATCTTCTAAAGGAGATGACTAGGAATAATAGCTAGTGTTTATAAAGCTCTTTAAAGTTTATTTAAAGATCTCACTGGATCTTTACAACAACCTTGGAAGGTGGGTGCTATTGTTACCCCAGTTTTTTCAGTGAGGAAACTAAAGCAGGCAGAGGTTAAGTGACCTCTTAAGGGTGATACAACTAGTGTCTGAGATAGGATTCAAATTCAAATCCTCCTGATTCCAAGTCCAGCACTATTGCACTATGCTACCTATCTGTCTCAAGATCATTTAAGGTTCAAAAAATCCTAAAAACTAAGGCCCAAGGTAAAAGAATCAAGGCCCAGTTGCAGACACTGTTCCCTTCCCTGGGGCTCCGCCCCAACACAGACAGGCTGGCAAGAAGGAACTTCTCTGCCGGATCATTTTGTGTCAACAAAAACTGGGCTTCTTATGGAACCCCGGTTCTAGTCATGTAGAGATTAAGAGAAGCGAGTCTCCTGCCATAGGGGATGTGTGGCTCATCAGAATGGAATGTTCCTTCTGCTCCTATGCAGTTCTTGTGCCCTTCAGAAGCCAAGAGCTGGACAGGGTACCTAAGTAAATCAGCAGTCATCCACTTTTCTCTGCTCCCCATCCTTTCCCTAAACCAGGTTAAGACCCTTAGGCTTCAGAGGTCAGCTTTGGAAAAATCCTTATTCTGCTGTTACCTCGTTCTCTCCTAGACCTCACCACACTCCCTCCATCATCAGACTCAGGCCAAAGTCTAGCCTGGGTTGTTGGGGGAGACAGGGAATTTGAGTTAAAAAAATCTAGATTGCTCCCTAGGAGTCTGGGAAATCCCCACCTCTTTAGGAGCAGGTAGGAGGCAATCTTCTCCTCCCCACCATCACCCCCTTGGTATCCTGCCTTTCCCCAAGCATGCATGCACACTGTCAAACCATCTCTTACACATTGAGGAATTTGAATGGGAGGGCAACAAAAGGGATGATTCCCATCAAGACACCCACTGAGGCTATAATTTAAAAAAAAAAAAAAGGAAAATACTTTCTAATTAGGTCAAGAGGGTCAGAGTGCTACTAGTCATTCCCCTAAAAAAAAAGAAAGAGATCCTCACAGCTATACAGATTGAAGTCACCTTTATTTTAACAACACACACACACACACACACACACACACACACACAAGCAGCACATGACAACCACTCAGTCCAGCCACTGTGTCGCTCACCAGCCGCTCTGCCTCTCCCCCCCCCCAACTCTAAACAGAGAGCTTCACCACACCACCACTCCCCCCTCCTCTCCACCCCAACCTCCCAACAGGAAAGGGCCACACGACCCGCCTGAAAGAAACTCCGGAAAGTTGTAGCCTGCCCGCCTGTCTCCTACCGCTCAGGGCAGGAAGGGTACCGTCAGTCCAGAGCCCTGGGTGTCACCTTTTTGGGCCTATCTTGGGCCTGCAGGTTCCTCACCAACCCTACTCACTCCCCTCCTCTCCACCCCCAGTTCTTTCCGGGCTCTGGGCAGTAGGAAGCCAGCCAAGAGAAGCAATTCAAATCCAAACCATTTAGGCCCCTCTCCTCTACTTTTGTTTGTTTGTTTGTTTCTTTTCTTTTTTTTTTTTTATGATTGGCTTACATTGCATAGCATCACAGGATTTAGAACTGAGGTGGCCTAGTCCAGCTCAGTTTAATTAAATGCCTTGCCTGGGATCACATCAACCAATTTGGAAGGGAGGAAGGATTCAAACTCAGGTCCTTTGACTCTATTATAACAGGCAGCAGCTCTTCTGCTGAATGAATTCTCCCCCAGCCTCCCCTAAACCCACCCTTTCAGCTCCTGCACAGTGGGGGAGATGGGAAAGCACAGTAATAATAGGCAGGATTGTCCTGGCCACTGTAGGAAACACTGGAATGAATATCCCAATGGGATGGGAGATCTGGGTTGCTAATTATGTTCTTGTTCAGTCATTCAGTTTGACTGACTCTTCAGTAGCCCCATTTGAGGTTTTCTTGGCAAAGATGCTGGAATGGTCTGCCATTTCCTTCTCCAGCTTATTTTACAAGTGAGGAAACTGAGGCAAAAAGAGTTAAGTGACTTGCCCAGGGTCACACAGCGAGTAAGTGTTTGAGGGCAGATTTGAATTTAGGAAGATGAGTCCTCCTGACTCCAGGCCCAGAGTCCCATCCATTTCATCCCTAGCTGCCCTATCTGGGGGTTTAGGCTCCACCATTCCCTAGCTGCATAACAATGGGCAAATCTCTTGACCTCTTTTCCCCTTAACTTTCCTTTTAAGCAAAATGGGGACAATACTTCTTCCACCCTTCTCCTCCATGGGATACATTGGTGAGGACTGAATAAGATCATGGATATGGGAGGGTTTTGAAAACTGCTAAGCCTTACAAAAATGTCATTTTAAAATTAAATATTCATTTTTCCAACCAATGAAAATCAGCTTTTTCTTCCTCATACCTCATCTCACCCTCCATCATCCCCATTGAGAAAGAAAGAACAGTATAAAAATGCCAAGGAGGCTGTCAATGACTTGACTCATCTCTCTGAGTCTCAAGTTTTCTTCATCAGTAAAATGGGGGAAGGGAGGCAGAGATGTCCTTCAGCTCTAAGGTATATAATTTAGAGGGTTTCTCTCAACCATCCCCCCAAAGGCACACCATCAGTGAGGTAAGGTCTAACTCATAGAAGTTACAACGAAGTAGAGTACCCCACAGAGAACTTTTGGGTCTCTTAAGGTCCTCACCTCTCAGCGCCCCTGAGCCCCCAAACCTAAGCCATCAACACTTCCCCCTTCCTTCCCTAAGGGGCCTAATCTGATTAGCCACACACACCCTCCTCCCCATGGTCCCATTCCAGAGATGCATCTTTCATTCATAGGGAAACTAGGCTTTATCTGACTTTCCTGTTTCATCCCCTCCTCACTCATAGAAAGCAACAACTCCTGCATTGGCGTCTTTGAGATAGGGACCCCTTAAGCTTACCTGTTACACTTCCTTCAAAACCCACTCCTTTCATTCCATGCTTTTTGAATAGACCACTGAGTTACCTGTCCCTGAAAAGAGACCCCGGGGGACTTCTGGCTGCCTTGCCTGGCTCGTATTGTCTGTTGGGGGGTGGGGGTGGGGGAGACACACAGGAAGCAGCATTGTTCGACAAGCTGCAATTGAAAGAAACACAGGATGCCAAATTCTGGCTTGGAACAATTGTAGCCTCCGTGAAGGAGGCCCCCATGGTGGCAGGCTCCTCTAGGTTTGGGGTTGCCAGAGTGAGGTGGAGGAGTTGGGGCGGGAGGGGGGAGGGAACACCAGGCAATGCTGTGGCCTTTGCTTACTCTGGTTCAGGAAGAGGGAGCAGAGTCTTCTCCCCCAAATTCTGGGACTGAGCCCTGGTCCCCCACTTATATTAACTTAGGGAGAATTGCCTTTTTCATTGAAAGCTTGGTGGGGGAGGGAGAAGAAGATGGCTATAATTAATAGCAGTTAACCTAAGCCTTTCTCAGGCTAAGGACAGTCAAGTTATCTTTCCTCAGGTTTGCCCTTTGGTACAAATAGGATTCTGATGGAGATCTAAAAGGGACAGTCTCTGGATCAATTTTCTTTTTAAAATCTCCATTACCCAGCACAGAGTCTGGTATATAGTAGGTGCTTAGTAAATCTTTGTTGATTATCTAATCCAGCTTCCAACTCTTAAATTTATTATTCTGTGATCCTGAGACCTGGCTAGGAGGATAGAGTTGCTGGGCCTAGAGTCAGAAAGACATGAGCTCAAATCTGTCTTCAGATACTTACTAGCTGTGTGACCCTGGGCAAGTCACTTAACTGGTTTGCCTCAGTTTCCTTATCTGTAAAATGTGGATACTAATAGCACCTACTTCCCAAGGTTGTTGTGAGAAGCAAATGAGATAATAACTATAAAGTGCTTTAGCAGAGTGTAAGAACTACATAAATGTTGTTGTTGTTGTTATTATTATTATCCTATGACTTGCCAACAGCAGAATTGGGATTCAAACCCAGAACTTCTGAAGCCAAATCCAGGTTTGATTGTCTTCCTTGATATCAATCTTAAAGTTGAGAGAATGTCTTCCTTCCACCCCAGAAAGCAGCCCTAACTTTCCTATTCAGTAGGCCAGGATACTCCCAAAACATCCAATCCAAGTGGATTTCTCCCACAAAAATATGGAATTTCAAAGACAGAAAGGATCATCTAAGGATTCATCTAGTTCAATGCTTCCCACTCAGTGGTTCTTGAACCCCTTGGACATTCTCATGATGGTACAAGGGATTTGTGTCAGACACATAACACTAGCTGTGTGACTCTGGGCAAGTCACTTGGCCTCAATTGCCCTCACCAAAAAAACAAAAAACAAAAAAAAACCAGTTAGCTCAAACCACTCTTTCCCACAAGAGAGCCAAAAGCAAAGAGAGAGAGGGAAATAACTTGGTCAAGGTGACACAACAAATTAATGAGAGTCAGGTCTCCTGATACCTTTTCACTGCCCAACTGCTGTAAGATTCTCTTTTCATTTGTGCTGAATATTTGGTTCTTGAAGCTCCCAGGGGATAATTCAGATCAACCAGAATTTATTAATGGAGTCTGTATTCACCTAAGGGATTTAACACTGTCTGTTCTCTACCTGAGGAGGCCTAATTTCTTTTAGTCCATCTTTACAGCCCCACATCCAAAGAGATCACCCATGTCCCTAGTTCCATTCCACTTAAGGGAGGAACATTCAGTCTCCATCCCATCTTCCCTCCCAAGCTATTCTAGGGTGGAGCCACACCCTCTGTGGGATCCTAGCTGTACCCCTTGGCCTCTGAGAAGACAGCCAGCCTCAAAGGCTGCTAAGTCTTTAGGTACTGACTTAGCTGGGTGATTCTGAAGACAGGAAGGGGAAGTCTGTCATTCAATGTGGGTAGACAGGGGCTTACCCAGCTTTCTCTTCCCTATCAAGATGTCTCTGGGGCCTGATTCAAGTACTAGTCCGATCCAAGGGAGGGCAATATTGATGAATTAGCATGGCCTAACAGGAAGTTAGCTCCTTCCCCCTGCCCTCATTGATTTAATGATTTAATGTACATGTGGGGAGGGGGGGCCCCTCTCCCACCCAGCTCCTCAACTGTGTTCCTGAAGGGAAGAGTTGTATAATGGAAAGAGCAACAGATTTGTAGTCAGGAAACCTGGGTTCAAAGCCCAGCTCTCCCATTTACTACCTGTGGGACCATGAGTGACTCACTTAACCTGAACAGGCATCCTCATCTATAAAGGGAATGAGTTGGTCTAGACAGGCTCTGAGGTCCCGTCTAATGATCAATAAACAATGTATCTGGAGCCAAAAGATGGTTTGGGATCCTGACTGCTATCTGCAACTGTGATTTTGGACAAACCGCTTAACCTCTCTGCAGAATGAGGGTGTTATGGTCTGCTCGGTTCTCTTGCCACCACATACTGCTTCCAAGTTAGCAAGAAGAGGCATGATGACAAAGAATTAAAGTGGGTTCTGAACTTGTTCTGAAGTGCAGGCATATAACAACTCATATTTCTCTAGCACTCAAAGGTGAAGCAGTTTCCTTACAACTATGAAGTAGATGTTACAAGTATTTTGGGGTGGGGACTGGGGAGGAGAGTCTGGATCTGTGATTTCATTTGTGTGAAGAGCTCCCAGTGTGGGGATTCCCTCCACTCATCCTTTGACTTGTCTCTAATTTATAGTCTTACAGAATTGCCTGAGGGCACTGGGAAAGTAAGCAGCACAGAACCAGTATGTGTCTGCAGGCAAGATTTGAACTCAATTCTTTCTGACTTCAAGGTCCCCATTACAATTTTTTTTCCTATTTTACAGGTGAAGTAACTGAGGCTCAGTACTTGCTAATGGTCACAAAGGTAGTTAAGTGGCAAGTGCCAGGATTCAAAACCCATGTTTCCCCACTGTCCAGAGGATGCTTTCCCTCTTCCCCCCCAACCTGGGAAAGGCCTTGGTCTTCCTGGCAGGACTATTGCATTGGACAAACCAGGTATAGTTTAGTGTTCCTTAACTACTTTCTGAAACCTGCCCCAGTGCTTAGACTGGGAAGTTCTTCCTGATGACTTGCGGAAACAGGTCTTACAAATTTATTTTTTCTGGCTTTGCCCTCAGCAGAACAAGTTGTCTGAATTCCCTCTAGGTTTGAAGACCTATTCATTCTTTCTTCTCCAGGCTGATACCTCTAGCTTCTCTGCACAGGGTATTTTTCCTCTAGTCCCTAACTCTGCTTTGTTACCTCTCAGTGTCTCCTTTATACTGCCCCCTACATTCTTTCTGAGGGAAAAGTCTAACCAAATTGTCAAACAGATTGCTCATCAGGAAATGACAGTATTCCCACCCCTACCCTCCTCCAGTTTAGTCCTTGCAAAAGCCACTTATCAGCATGTGGCAGAGGGGGAGAGTTGCCAAGCATCCTTTCACTATATATGGCATTCTGCTTGCCAGAGGCCAAGGCCAATGAGCACCGCCCCTAACTCCCCATAATGGGTACAACTACCTCTAGCCATGATGCCCTCACCTTACCATCACTCAGAAAAGCCAGGGTCCTTAGTAATTTTCCAACCCAATTGCCTTAATTATCTCTCTAGGGATACTACCAGCAACTTTCGGAGCCCAAGAAGTATCTTTACTTCCTCTTTGCTGTATGCTAACACTTATCACCATTTCTGCAACATCCCTGGGCTTCTGACTAAAAGTCTCACCAGCTGATATCCCCTAGGAGCAGTGAGGTGGTGAAGTGGATAGAGTATGTTAGACTCGGAGTTAGAACACCTGAATTTGAATCTTGTCTTAGTCCAGGGGTGTGGTTCCCCACCTCGGTAGACACTGGCTCAGGCAGACCCTGGAGTTGGGTCTGAGCCCCCAGAAGATCCAGAGCTTACAGCTGTTCCTTCAGTTTGGTGCCTACACAGTAGCCTAGCCTTACTGAGGAAGAGGTCAAGTCATTGCTAAGTGGGCACTGGGGGATTCTGGCTAAACTAAGCTAAGTCAAGACAAGTCTTTAGCCCTCAGGAAGGGGCCAGGGGCCAAAGCATCAGGATGAATGCAAAGAGCTGCCAGGCTGGCGGGGGAAGTGAAGCGTGTGCTCCGGAAGGAAGGCCGGCCAGCCAGCCATGGTCCTTCCCCTCTAACCAGCAGGGAAAGTCATCTTGTCTTTCTGTTTTGTGGAAGCCGGCAAGGCTTTCATCTGATGATTTTCAAAGGCAAAAATCCTGACCTTCCCTGCAGGGAGATTTGGGGTGGGGTAGGGAATAGGGTGTGACAAAGAAAGGGTGATCGACTTGCCTATGGTAAAACAGCCAATTATTGGCCTTGGACAGTTCTGGGATGCTGGCATCTTGCCTCTGGGTTCTCATCACTAACCATAGAACAGCATTCTTTTTCTTACACATCCTTGTTCCCCACTATCCTTGATCTTGATACAGCTGCTCTCAGTATACCCCCCCCTCCCCAAGGAGTATTGATTGTTGATTCTGTAGTGACCTAAGCCTGGAGCTGTTTTTTAAAAAATGTAGCCCAGTACACCTGAGCCAGTTCAGAATTCACCCTTCCTTCCTAGAGTTTATATTTATCTTTGCTCTTCCACTGAAAATTCTTACACTCTCCCTCCCTTTGTTTAAGCACTAAACCCAGGATATAGGAACTCTCTCCAAACAGGAGAGATGAGGGAATGTTATGCATTCTCTCCCTTCCTTGCCTGCCTGCCTGCCTGTCTTTCTGTATGAATGCTACATGACGACAGAAGGACACTTCCTTCAAATAGGCCAGACAAACTCCCAGGATGTCAGGGTTGTTTGGCAGATTTCCCTGTGGGTGTGGGGTTTTGGGGGGAGGTAATGAAAGGGGGTCACAATTCATCCCTAAACACAATTCAGCTTGCTTACACACACACACACACACACACACACACACACACACACACGGATCATCAGGTCTCTCTGCCATTTAGATGACAGCCTGTTACCTAAAGCAGGCCCAAAGCTCTATGAGCAGAACAGGAAGAGGACACATGGTGATGGAGCTAACCTATGCTTCCGTAGTAGAATCATGCAGAAAGCAAAACTGATGATGCTTGCCCACTTCCTCTCCAACTTGGATGCCTCTGTCCCTCTCAGAGCTACCCACACCACCCCTGTGAAAAGCCCCTTCCCCAAAATAACACTAGACTGATCCATCCTGCAGGGACTGGAAACCCGGCAAATAAGCTCCTGTGTGACTTTGGGCCAACTAATTAAAGTTCTTGGGCCTGTTTCCTCATTCAGTGGGACACCATCCATTAACCAACATTTTGCAGTCACTATGTGGCAAGACACAAGTGAGCTGGGCCATGGATTATAAAATTAGGTAAAATATAGACCTACTCTCAAAAAGTTTACAGTTTCATAGTGGGGTAAAGGGGTAGCTGTAGAAGGGAATCCAGCATACACACAAAGAACTCTGCTATAAGGGAGACTGAGAAATACAAAGGAAAGACCCTGGCAAAGTGCTAGGAGAAATTTTAGGTAGGAGAGATCACTTTAGCCAGGACTAGGGTGGGAGGATAGGAAAGGAAGAGATCATTAGGGAAGGCCTGATGAAAGAGGTGGGACCCCAGATGTAGATGGGTGTTTGAGCAAGGGAAGAATCCATTTCAAACATAGGAGATGGAGTGACACCAGGCACAGACAAGAGCAGACTGGGTAAGAAGAGGGAACAAGAATAATGTCTCAAGCCAGGGCTTTAAGTTTGGAAAAGCTGGCTGGAGCCAGTCTGTGAGGCACTTCCAACATCAGAAGATTCTATTTTATTTAGTAGGCACTGGAGAACCACTGAAGATTATAGAGTGAAGGGGTGACTTGATTAGAATCGATAACACTTGGCCAATTGACTGGATAGGGTAGGACTAGGTAAATGACCTGAAAAGGAGAGGCTACTGGGGACCTGTGTGAGGGCTGTATCCACACATCTACAAGCCAGCTCTCAGCCCTTTCATTTGAGCCTGAAGGATCCCCATTTCCCAGGCTGAGAGAGGACGCCTGCTGTCCCTTCTTAGAGAAGCTAGGGGAACAAAAGCAGCCTGTCAGCCCT
Organism: Vombatus ursinus; assembly: GCF_900497805.2. NCBI lineage: Eukaryota > Metazoa > Chordata > Mammalia > Diprotodontia > Vombatidae > Vombatus > Vombatus ursinus. The sequence continues at coordinate 50,630,010 of NW_020954585.1, forward strand.
TTCCTGGAACCCCTCCTTCCTCCCTAATCACCCCCCACTGCCATCTTCCCTCCCCAGGTCACTGTTCTTGGCTTGGAGGCCAGGTCAGTGTGGAGAGCCAGGATGATTCCCACCCTCTGGCCCACTTTCTCCTCTCAGGCCAGCCTGGGGAATTCTGACAGCTTCAACTCTCCCCCAAACGCCTGTCCCTCAAGTTCAAGTGGTCTCACAAGGGTTGTCACTCAGTGGGGCCCAGCAGGGATGCTGGGAATGCCAACAGCCCCCCTCCCAGGCCTGCCAGGCCCCCTTATCTCTAGGCAACCTGACCGGGACGCTGGGGCTCGGAGCTCCCGGGTTCCCATGGCAAGCGGCACACAAGAAGGCACGACGCCTTTTCTCTGCGCCCAGAGAAAGAGGCTTTGTTAACTTGCCCAGGGGGGACAGCGTGAGAGCTGAGCCTGGGGACTCTGGGAATCCAAACAGCCAGGACAGAGGAAACAAAAAAACTGCATTCTCTCGAGCCCCCCCTCCTCCCACTCATATACCTACCCCTCAAAAAAGCTTCAGCCCTTGAGAAAAGGGTCCAAGGCATTCTCAGGATGACCAAAGACTAGGCACTAAGTGACCACAGGATTGAAGGCTGTGTTCATAAACCCTTCCCTCCCTTCCCATCCTAAGGCCCATTCCAGAGAATGAAGCAATAGGGGCTGAGGGATGGTTCAGAAATAATATACATGTTTAAAAACACATACATACATACACACACACCACACACACACACACACACACACACACACACGGCTCAGAGTCAAGCCTTTCTCACCCTCTTCCACTCTTTCTAGTACGTGCTAGTTGACAGAGACTATACTTTCTGGAAAGCCCTATTCTGAAGCCACTATTTCCATCTGTCAATTTATTTTAGTTTAGGAGAAGGGGAAAGGGAAGAGGTAGCAGTTTGTCCTCTTCTGATGTGGAGAGCAGGGGGACTCCTGACTCTGGACTAATCCAAGTTCCAAGAAAAGCTCTGGTGGGAAAATGACAGCCATGGGGCTGGGTCTCTAAGAAAGGGTAAGTTAGACCATTCAAGGTCTGCCATCCCCTAAGTGGGGGGAGGGAAGGAGTTCATTCTCTCTTTTTGAGGTTCTCCAAGCAAGGATTGGAAGGCCACTTGTTGGTTGTGTATAGTAGGTAAGACTAGATGCCAATGTAGCCCTTTCCATCTCTTAAATTCTGTAATTCTGTGATTCTTCCCATTCACCACTCCCCTACTTCTTTAACTGATTTCTCTCCAAGATATACATGGAGTCAGAGGACCTGGGTTCAAATCTTTAGCCACTTCAGTCTACTCAAGTCACTCCCATTCTCTGGTCCCAATTTGCTCATATAAAAATGAGAGGATCAGACTTTGACAGGACTACTGAATCCCCCTACACCAACCCATGTTGTGGCCAGAGGTTAGGTTTCAGCTTTGGTAAGGGACTTGATTTTACTTATAGATGAAGATATGAAGTCCTAGAGAAGCCAAGAGATCTGTCCAGGGTCACAAAGCTTAATTAATGGTCCTGTAGCAACAGCAGTTAGGTGGACATTATTTTGCTACCAGTACCTGGTTGGGCTCTCCACCCTGGTAGGGTGTCTGTATGTCTACCCTGGGGTCACCAGACACTTTAGAGATGGAAGCTGTGCTCCTCCACCAAGAGGAGGTAGAGTCCCCTGGGGGCCTTTTAGGACCTAATTCAAAGCTCTCAATAGCCAAGATAGAATACCAAGACAAACACTAACAATAGCTAACATTTATAATACTAAAATTTTGAAGCCTTCACAAACATCTCAGTATATTCGTGAAAACAGGCCTGTGTAGTAGAAAGGGCAAGTATTATTACCACCATTTTATAGATGAGGCTTGGAGAAAAGTTAGGAGACTTAACCATGTAACCATGGGCCCATTGAACCCAGGTCTCCCAGACTCCAGTCCAGTACTCGAACCCTGGCTTATATTGCGCTGCTTCCCTTCCCCCAAACCTCTCAAGCCAAACATGACAAACCCTGCCTGATTTACAACCGTTCTCTACAACTTACAAGCTTAGCCATGGGTTTAGGGCATGAAATTTCAAGAGCATGAAAAAAAATTGGGGGAGGGGTCTTTAAGCTCGGGCAGTACCTATTTCCCCAAACACAAAAAGAAAAACATTCAGGAAACACTTACACTCTTAGGGGTGGAGGAAGCGATGAGCAAGAATCTAAATCCGGGCAATAATCAGTTTGCCCAACTAAGAGTCCTCATCCACGCCCGAGGCGCCCCTAGGCAACCAAAGGAAAAGAGTTCGCTGGGGCTTTTGTCTTGCCCTCTCTTATGCTGCCTCTAGGGGGTGGGAAGAGAGGACTGAAGCCAGCTCGAACGTGGCTGAGGTCTTCCAGCTCTTCATTCATTCCGCTGCCTTGGCTGCCTGCCGGCAGTTTCCAAGTCTGGGGACCAAGCTGACCTTCCTCGGGGCACTTGGGCCACCCTGAGGGTGAGGCAGAGTCGGGAGAAGACTAAGTTGGTGGGTTGGAGGAGGATTAGATTTTCCTCTAAGCCTGTTAGCTGGGGTCCTCGGGGAAGGACCTCTGTTTTTTCCATCTGAGTTGGGGTAAATATGGGGGGAGGTGGAGAGAGAAGCTGGCATCTAAAAAACACCTGCGATAAAAGTACTATCTCACTTGTGCGTGGGCGGTCGTTTGAGGTGCAATCCACCCCTCTGGGCGAACATCCCCCTCTACCAAGTGAAAAGCTTTGCGCCCCGGATTGTATCTCATTCAAACTCCTCAGCAGCATTAACGCTAAGACTCCCTCCCCACCCCCAGAGGAATTAGGGAGACACTCTAGCCCTGTGCAGCAGCGGCGGGGGCGGGCGGCGGAGGCTTGAAGTGTGTCTGGTTGGAAGAGGGGGATGTCCGGGGGTGGAGCGGAGAAGGAGACGGGCCCTGCGGGCGGGCGGGCCGCCACTCGCTAACAGGTCCCGGCACTTGACTCGGCGCATCCCTGGCATAGTTTGGCACCGAGGCCCGCTTACCTTTGCCAGGAGGAAGGCCGGGCCTTATGCCTCTGGGGCCCCAGATTGTCCCTCATGCCTGAGATAGGGGATGTTGAAGGGCGATTTGATACATCAATCCTGGGCTATTTTTTGGAGGTTTTGAGGAGAGGGGAGAAAAACATTCCCTTCTAGGTCCCTTTTTTTGTGGGGGAGGGAGAGAAGAGAAAAGAAAAATACGAATCCCTTAATAAGAAAAATGGAATCAAATCGCGTCCCTTGGATGTTTAAATGTTTGGAAGAGGCAAGATTTCCCCTTGCTTTGAACAAGGTGTTTCCCCGCTTCCTGTACTTTGAGCAATGAAGAGAGAGCATGGAGCTCCTCTGCCAGATGTTTTGTGTGTGTGTGTGTGTGTGTGTGTATGTGTGTGTGTGTGAGAGAGAGAGATTGGAGGGTGTGGTGCCCGTATCCAAATGTTTTGGGGTCCAAGGAAAGTGCCGGAATCTCTCGTCCAACTCACCATTTCTTTATTCCTGGAGATCCAGGTGTCCATCAGCAGGTCCAGTCGGGATCTGTGGAACTTCTTGGTGGTCTTGACTGCGATGAAGACGTCTCTAGGGAAGAGCTTCTCCATCTGGGGCCTGGGGACGCTCTCGCGCGCCGGGGCTGCCCCGGGCAGGAGACCCACGTCCCTCCTAGCTCGGCTCAGCTGACCGAAATACTCCGAGAAGCTGCGGACATCGCCGGAGGGGCCAGGCGCCCCCGCCAGTGAGGCGGCAGGCTCCTCCTGGGGCTGCGGCGGGGGCGGTGGTCCCTGTCCCTGGGGTTCGCCGGGACCAGCCAGGCTCTGCAGGACTCGACGTCCTATTTCGCCCCCCGGGAGCTCCTCCTCCGGCGGCGGCGGCAACCGCTGCCGCAGCTGCTGCCTCTGATCCACCGTCAACACCAAGAGGCAGGCGAGCAGGGCTCCGACCAAGGACAGGAGCAAGCGGCGGCCGCAGCCCTTGAGCATCTTCCAGCCGCCTCGGCTCAATGCACAGCTGGCTCGATATGCGCACACAACTGGAGGGGCTCCCCGAAGGAGATCCAGTTCCCAGTCACCCCTGTAGCTTGGCAGAGGGAGCAGAAGGAGGGGATGAGGCGATGGCAACGCAGGGAACCTCTCAGGAACTACCGTGGAACGCCTGTCCTCCAGCTCTAGGATCCCTACCTTGGCTTCCCCAGCCAGCCCCTAGCCCTAGCTGTCTCTGACCCTCCGGCTTGTCTGCAGCAGCTTTTAGCCGCTAGCAGTAGGCAGAACTCCCTTATTTAATACTTCCTTTCTTGTGGCTCCGCCTCTCGGGGGGGTGGTCTATGGCTTGGGTCCCGCCTCTTTCCCATTAAAACTGTCTCCGGGTCTTCTGGGGTGTATGGGGCGCATTGCTGGGGCTCCGCCCCCAGGTCTAGTTCGTTCCCTCCCTTGTCTCCCGCCCTCCCCAGTCCCACGTGGGTCCTCAGCACGGGGCTGGGAGAAGCGGCTGGAGCAGCTGTGTGGCCCCTTGTGTCTCCCGCCCTCTTTGCACACCATACACACACGCACGCTTTTTCACACACACACTCTTTTTTCCTCCGCTTTTCTTCCCCTCCCACTGTTCCTCCTTCCCCTTTCCCCCTCCCCCTTCCCACCTCTGTCTGTCTTCTGTCTCGGAATCTACTTGTTACGGGAGACAGAATTGGGAAGTGGACAGACTTCGTTTTCTCCGCTACCGCCCTTTCCCTTCAAGCTGGAGCTGGAGCACACACAGCTTCTCCTTTCTGCACCTTTTTACGTCCCTAGTGGTGTAGAGCAGATTCCGGCTCAGGCTGGGCAAAACAACGCATCCTAGAGCTCCTTCCAACCCTAAGATTCTCAGATTCAATGGGAAAATGAGGACAAGGATCTGCATTTACAGAGCGTTGGCTTTCTACACGTGATCTTATTTGATCCTCTGGACACCCCATATGAGGGTGACGCGATATCAGAAATATTAGTGTCATCATCTCACAGATGAAGAAATTGTGACTCGAAAAGGTAACACAGTTGGAAAGGAGAGGCAGGACATAAAACCCAGCGCTTCTGACCAACTGTGGCACTCTTTTACATTACAGCTTCCCCGAGCCGTCAAACACCTGGGTTTCACTCAGACAAGGATTGAAGGAGAAGGAGGTGACCTTTGTACGCGGCAAAACACCTTAGGTTGATTGGCTTCCCGGGCCCTCCTAGAGACACTTCTCTAGCCCATTTTACAAATCAACCCACGAGCCCTTCATTGTGCTTGCTAAGTGCATACGATAGCCTTGTGCTGCCGATGGCATACAAAAGACAAGAAAAATGGAAATATTCCTTGCTTTCAGGGAGATTGGATTCTATGGGGAAAACAACATATGCACATATAAGTAGATAGGAAATACAGAGACACGAGGAATAGACTCCCATGGGGGAAGTGATTGAGCAGAATAAACAGCAGCACAGGGAATAAAACTCAAGCCTCTGGTCTTACATTCTTGGTGAATTTTTCAGCTCCTTTCCCACTCTTTCTTCTGAGGGCTCTTAAAGTTGAGTCCTCTTTCCTCCCTCATCAGGGGACTAGAGAACTATGCTTCAGATCCCCTCCTTTTCATCCCTGGCTAGAACTCTGGACTCACAATTCCATGCCTGCTTAGCTGAATCTAGAACCTTGGGAAACTGGAACAGTCCCTATCCCAAAGAAAATAAAGTATGCTTTTAATGGGGCTTTGCAACAGGAATATGTATTTTCCTTTTTTTTTTTTTGCCAGACCATGTGGCCTGGTTTGCAAAATATGATTGCCTTAGACCTAGAGAGTTGGGTGGCTAGAAGGAACCCAACTCTGGCTTCAGCCTTTGCTCATTTCCTAACCCATTCCACCTGAGTAAAAATATCAGTGATAATGACAACTTACGTTTATATAGCCCTTTCTTCACAGCTATCCTTTGAAGTTGGCAAGAAAAAGACTACTACCCCATTTTACAGATGAAAAAACTGAGGCTCCCTTTTCAATATCTCTCCTCTCTAAACCATACTCTACACAACCACTCAAGTGAAATTCCTAAAGCACAGGTCTGCCTATGTCACTCTTGCTTCTATTGCTCTCATTTGACCTTAAACAAGTAGCTCTATTTCCTTGGGCCTCAGTTTCCTCATATGTAAAATGAAGGAGTTCTGAGGTCCTCTAGAGGACATATACCCACCACAAACTGACTTAGAAAACCACATGTTGATTTTATCTATGTTTTATTGCATTTTTATTTTGTCAAATATTTTCCAATCACATTTTAATCTGGTTCGGGCTGTACTCAGGAGTGTTGCTGTTGCTAGAGCTTTGATTCTATGGTCTCTGGCTCGGAACTTGTCTCATTATTGCCTCTAGGATCAAATACAAACTTTTCTACTTGGCATTTAAAGCCCTTCACAATCTGGCTCCAGTCTACCTGCTCAGACTTACTGCACATTACTATTTTCATGAACTCTATAGTCCATCCAAACTGGACGATCTTCTATGTCCGTGTCTGCACAGACCATCTCCTATTCCTGGAATGTAATTTCTTTCCCTCCACTTCTTAGACTCTCTAGCCTCCCTTAGTTTTTTTCTTTTTTTTCTTCCTTCTTTTTACTCCTCCTCCTTTTTTTTCTTCTTCTTACTCTTCCTCTTCTCTTTGCACCTAACTCAGTAAATTCTTGTTGATCAATTGGTTGACTTTTTTCTTAAAATCACAGTTAGTAATTGGTAGCACCAGGACTAGAGTCCAGATTTGTATTCTTTCCACTAAATGCTGAAATGCTGAGAATAAGACTTTCTGTTCTCCCTTTAAGTTCCTGAAATTCTTGGGACTCACTTATTCTATCAGACAGAAGGTATTTTTATGCGATCATATCATTAACTGTTATGATAATCAATAATATCAATACTGATGATATAGTAATATTAGTGGCTCTCAAGTTAAATGACCCTTCTCTCCTCCCCCCAATAACTTCTCTCTTTTTCTTCCTGATGTGTGGCAGCTGTATGGCCAGATGCTGGGGAACGGTAATCCTCAGCCCCTCCTCTCAACTGGGTGTCAGAGCACAAAATGAGTTCCCCTGCTGTGAAGTGTGCCCCACCTCCCATCTTCCCTTTCCCACTTCTAGGTGTGGGGGACATTTGTCCTAGAGGGGGGCGGGGGAGGCAAAATGGAGCTTTGAAATGGGGCCTGAAAGGTACTGAGGCTGAGGAGGGGGCTGGCCTGGGGAGGCTTGAGTAAGAAGTCTGTCAGGCCAGCTCTCAGAGTGTGCCTGTGATAGGAATGTGTGGAAAACAGCTGGATGGGGGAGAAAGAGGGCAGGCATTTAGGGTTTGCTGTCTGCTCAGAGGGTGGGAAACAAAAGGGACCTTATTGAAACCAAACTAAGTAAAACTGCTCAGGCTGCCCCTTTATAGCACAAGGATGTGTGGAACCTTTGCCTCTTGGGGTTTCTCCCCTCTCCTGCCAGAGCCCATCAGCAGTGCCTTCTTTCTCTTTTTTTTCTTCCTCTCTCTCAGCTCCACCTCTCAATGTGGGGAGGAAAAGAGAGCCCCTTTTCAAGAGAAGCTCACGTTTTGCTTGTGGGCAGTCTGGCCCTTCACTGCCTACACCCTCTCTAAGTCTTGGAAATAATCAAAAGGTAGGTGGATGGAGACGAGTAGCTAGCTGTGCAGGGTGACTGAGAGGGCCAGGGTTAGTTCAGGTGTTGCTTACCTGGCATTCTCTTTCCTATGCTCGGGCCTGTACCAATGAAGTGGCAAGCCTGTGTGTGTCCTGTGGAGTCCAGAATGCATATCAATGGGCGAGCAGGTTTCTGGCCCCAGTACTCACCAGCCCAAAAAACCAGGGCTAGAGTTCTAAGTTCTGTTCCTTGAAGGCCTGGGTCCTGAGGGATGGGTGGATTCCAAGAACAAAAATATAGCTGGGTGCAAGACAGGACTTCCCAGGCCCAGGCCACTCAGTTAGTGCCAATGCAGCCTTAGAAGTATATACAAATGCACCTTCAGAAAGTCTCCCCACCCTTCCAAGCCCAGCTGAAGTCCCTCCTCCTTCATAAAGCCTTCTTGGACTACTCATGGCAGTGTACCCAGCACCATAACAGACATCACAGGGGGAACAAGGCACACATAAGACAGCCACTGCCCTTTAAGATTTTATAGTCTATTTGGAGAGACAAGAATAATGCAGAGGTAATAATTAGAGAACAGAAGGCAGAGCATAGGAACAAGTGTCAGATTGCATAGTGCAGATTTTATGGCAGGAATTTATGGGAAAGAAAGAGGGTGCTTGATATAGTGGATACAGTACTGGGCTGAGGAAGCAGAAGCTCCTCTAATTGTGGAAAGTAGACTGGCTTCAAATCCCAGTCCTGCTTCTTACCAGTCACTTAAATCTCTCTAAGCCTCAGTTTCCTCATCTGTAAAATGAGGTGGTTTGAACTAGATGTCCTCTGAGGTCCCATGATCCTGTAATTTGAATGAATGAAAAAAAAAGCATTTATTGAGTGCTCTGTCTGGACAGAGGACTGCTAAGCAATGGGAGTACAAGCTCTCAAGGGAACTCATGTTCTAAGGGATAGATAACAAGTATGTACATTTCAACTGCAAGTGGGATGGAAAGATCCCATGATTCTTAGGGTATAGCTACAAAGCAGATGGTAATGTCTCTTTTTTAATGAAATTTCCATCGACAAAACCAAATCTGGTTCTGATGGAGACCCATTTTATAGTACCAAGTACTTGATTGGCTAGAAATTTATTTTCCATGTCTTCAGTAGCTGTGGCTGCTGGAGAGATGGGAGGGGTGCTGCTGTAGGATCTGCAGAGGAAGGCGCTAGGTTGTATCTCCACAAAAATTGCTCCCTTGATCCATGGGTGTGGGGGGATGGGCTGCTATTCCTGGGGCTCTTGAGCTCAAAGTCCTTTGACTTACCTCATAATGCACTGATTCCTGTAGCTTCCTCGGGGTGACTTGCTGCTTAAGCTAAGCTAGCTTTTCTGCCCAGACAGTGACCCTTGGGACTCAGTTTCCTCATCTTTAAAATGAAGGGGTTGGAATAGATGGCCTTTAAAGTCCCTTCCAGCTCAGAGTCCATGATCCTATGACAATTTATGGAGTATTTTCTGCACAGTAACTATGTGAGTTAAGTCCTACAAATATTACCTCCATTTTACAGATGAGGGAACAGAGGCTCACGAAGGCTAAGTTGTCCATGACCACAAAATTGGCGAAGCATCATACCCTGAATGTGAACTCCATTGTTGTAACTCCAAGTTTAGGCCTCTCTATATTATATCACATAGCCTCTTAGGTCACTTCCCCTATCTAGGCTTCAGTTTCCTCACCTGTAAAATGAGGGGGTTGGATGAGATGATCTTTTGGGTACTTTCCAGCTCAGTGATTCTATGATTCAGTATAGAATCATACTGAACCCAGGGAATTCAGGGAGGCAGCAAAGCATGAAATCACTCATAGAGATTAAGTGGCAATGGAGGTTGAACTAGGTGGGAAAAGGCCCTTCTTGTCAACTGTACTGATTTTGGCTCCCTCCTTTTGGTCACCAATTCATGGTTCTCTCCACCTAGAAGAATAACCCCTCACACAGATGTGGTAGCACTTGAATGTTTACAAAGCACTTTCTTCTCAATAACCCTGAGAGACAGGGATTCTAAGCCTCATTATCCCCTATTGGATAGGTGAGGAAACTGAGAAATTTGAAATTTGTTCTTGATCTCAGAGTCCTTGATCGGACCTAGGATTCAAGACCAGGTCTCCTAACTTGAGTTTAGTCATTTTTTTCCGACATGCCACAGGGCTACTTGCCTTACTATAAAACTTGGCTCTTAACTCTAGGAAGTTTTCCCAGATCTACCCCACCTGACTCTGATCCCTCAGTTACTCATACTCATGGATGTGGTTGGCTCTATATTTAGTTACATTGAATGAGATGTACGTTTTTGGACATAGCACATTTGCATTGTTTGGACTACAATTTGGACATAGGAATTTGCATTGTTTGACTACAAATATTTCTTAAGATGATTTTATTTTTCTTTCACCTCATTCTTCAAGATTTCTGCTTTAACTTCACTACCCCAGCAACTTTCTCGTACTGGAAGATCCCTCCTCTTCTTTGGGACTCTTCCTCTGATTGTTCAGTCCCTCCTGGAACCTCCACTTTAAGAAATATGTTCAAACCCACATTCACTCTTTTATTCTCTGAGCTTTGCCTGACTCTCTTTACTTTTTTCATCATGATGCTATGAAGTCACCTTCTCCTTACCCACCCCTTCTTCAGTTTGCCTTTTTCACAAGTATCTTATTCCATTAGAATATAAGCACCATGAGTGCAGGGAGTATCTTTGTTTCTGTTTGCATTCCCAGTGCTTAGCTTAATGCCTGGTATCAAATAAGCATTTAATAACTGTTCGCTGTACTTGATTTGCTTCTCTCTCTCTCTCTCTCTCTCCCCAACTGGGAGTAAAGGAAAGGTGGGAGAAAAAAACATAATGTTTGTTAGTTGAAAAAAAATAAAGTATATTCAATTCCATTTGGTGAAATAATGTTTTCTAAGAGTTTTTATGTTTTCATGTATGCTCAGTCCATCTTTCCTCTTTTGATCAGCAACTCTCTGAAGGCGAGGACTGTGGGTTCTATAATTCTCTATAATACCAGTTCACCGGCTCCAGGTCACCCTGCCTGCCTTCCTGGTGCTTAGCGCAGTGTCTTACAGAAAATGAATGAAGTCATTCTATCTAAAAGGTTCCCATACTTCCTCTGTCTCTGTCGGATGCTAGCCAAAGGAGGAAAGTGAGAGTTTATGGGCAGAAGGGAGATACCAGTAGAGGGTGCTTCTGTGGCCTGTTTCCTCCTTGGTCACAGAAGGAACTAGTGGGGAGAAAAGACAGTCCAGCTTCCCACCTCGCTGCTTCAGAGGAAACAGGTGAAGTGGTCTACTCAGCAACACCCAGAGACTTGTGATCAGATGAGGGGTCAAGGCCCCAGGGCTGGCTGCTGACCCTTGCCACAGGTGTGTGTGTGAATTAGAGGTTTCACTTCTAAAAGTTCTTATCTTTTTACTCAGAACATAGTGGAGGGAAAAAACTCCCAGCCCCAGGTGATTTCTCCAGGGAAAGGCATCAGAAATAATGAGTAGGTATTTGGGGGTTTCCCAGGACAGCAGGATGGGCTAGGCTGGTCTAGTCTGGGAAAAGAATTCACTTAAGCCTATCTTAATGCTTAGCCCACAGCCAAGAAAGTATGACAGCCCTGAAGAGGGGAAGAGAGTGCTGCTCAATGGTGAGAGCCAGCCTAAGAGTAGGAAGTCTATTTCTTTTGCCTAAAGAGTCAAGGGTCAGCTAGGTAGTGGTGGAGTGGAAAGAGCATAGAAGTTGGAGCCAGAAAGACCAGAGTTCTAATCGCGCCTCAGTGAGGTGTGAGACCCTGGGCAAGTTACTTAATGTCTTTCAGCCTCAGTTTCTTCATCTGTGAAATGGAGATGGCAACAGTATCTAACTAACTGGGCTGTTTTGAGAATCAAATGAGATAACATGTAAACCTTAAAGTCCTATAAGAAACTAGCTATTATTAAGATCAAGTTTAGGGCCTTGGATTAGCTAGGTAGTCAATTCATCCTCTGGGGCAGGAGGATGAAGTGTGGGGATCACTCACATTTTTTTTAGTTGTTAAAAAGGCCATTCCTTGGCTCCCCTTCTCCAGTGGATAATTGGGTGTGGATAGCTGAGAGTTAATTGCAGGCAGGTCCCCCCAGCACCAGGCAGGCAGATCACAGAGCAGATGGCCCTATCCTCAGACCCAAAGTGAGAAATCTCTCATGACCTCACCTCCTGCTATAAATCCTCCTCTACTTCTTTCTGCTGGGGCTGGCTTTTTTCAGCATCATCCCCATTGTAGTCAGACTTGGAGGAGTCTGAGTAACTCAAAACCATAGCTAATCTTCCAGCTACACTGGAACCAAATATATCAACCACCCCCAAATCTCATCAGAAGACTGGTAATAAAAGGGGCGAGACCTTACTGATGCTCCATTTCCATTTCTTTCTGAGCCCAACTCCCAGCAAGCTGCAGGGACAGGAGGAGGAATCAGAGGCAGGCAGCAGAGATGAGGAGGAGGAGGAAGGAGCCATCCTGGGAACCAGCTAAGTTCATCACCCCCTAACCTCTGCCAACATTCTCACCCTAGGACCTAAAGACCCAAGACTTACATCTGATAGATTTCAAATTTAAAGCCACAAATAATGCTCACCAAGTCATAGAATCACAAGGTCATAGAATCTAGAGTTAGAAGGCATCTCAGAGGCATTTAGTCCAACACTGTCATTTTACAGATATAAACCTAGGAAACCAAGGTCCAGGGACTTGAAATGATTTGTTCAAGGTCGTACATTGTCCCATTGGAGCCCTAATGATACTCACACTAACAATCCCTCACAAATGCCATTGACACTATTGTAATAAGAGCCCTAATTAGGACTTAACAGTAATTAGGTAGCTCAGTGGATGAAATGCTGGGCCTAGAGACAGGAAGACCTAAGTTCAAACTTAGCCTCAGACACTTAGCTGAGTGAATTTGGGCATGTCACTTAACCTCAATTTCCTTCTCTATAACATGGGGATAAATAATAGCATCTCCCTCTCAGGGTTGTTCTAAGGATCAAATAAGACAATATTTGTAGAACACTTAGCACAGTGACTGGCACATAGCAAGGACAATATAACTGCTAGCTATTATTATTATTATTATTCTTGTAATAGCTAACAAGTCTTCTGGTTTCCACTTTTTCTCCCCTTTAAATCATCTTTCAAGTTGTCACTTAGAATATTCTTTCCTATTAAAGGTTCTGATTATGTTGCTCCTGTGCTCCAAAGTATTCAGTGGGTCCCTATTGCCTCCTGAGTAAAGTCCATGTTCTGGCTGGTGTATTCAAAGTCCTCTACAACATGGTCCTCCCTTACCTTTCCAGACTTGAAGACTTTGTTCATATTATTGTCCTCCAGGTACTCTAACCAAACTGGTTAACTTTTTATCCCTCAAATATGAGCCTTCTCACCTCTATGCCTTTGTTTATGACATTCCTTATACCAAGAATGTCATCTCTCTCTCCTCCTTCACCTGTTGAATACCTATTTGTCCTTTGAAGTCTAACTCACAATGCTACCTCCTTCATGAAACCTTCCCTGATACCCCCCAGTCAGGAACAACCTTCACCTTTGGATCTCATGAAATACTTTGTTTATATCTATTTAATGCACTTAAGAGGTAGATGGCACAGTGGATAGAGTGCTGGGCTTGCAGTCCGGAAGACCTGAGTTTAAATCGGACCTCAGATACTTACTAACTCTGTAACCCTAGGCAAGTCACTTAACCCTGTTTGCCTCAGTTTCCTTATCTGTCAAGTGAGCTGGAGAAGGAAATGCAAACCACCCTAGTATCTTTGCCAAGAAAACCCCCAAAAGGGGTCACAAAGAGTCAGATACAGCTGAAAAACAACTAAACAACAATAACAAAAGCCATATGCTATAATTATCTGCATTTGTGTCTTATCCCCCTTATATCAGTCTACAATCTTCATGAGGATTGTGTTTTGTCTAAACTTTTTTTTCCTCCTTCAGCACTAGTTTGTGCCATGAACAAAGTAGATATTTAATAAGTGCTTGTTGAGTGAATGAACCCATTATCTGAGATCCTTACCCTGTGAGGTAAGCAGGGAAGGTATTATTATTATTCCCATTTTACTGATGAAGACATAAAGGCTAGAAATTAAGTGGTATATCCAAGGTGGTATATCACCTAGGCAGGTGATAATAATAACTCATGTTTATTAGCTGCCTTAAACATTTACAAAGTACTTTCCTCATAAAGACCTTGAGAAATACAAGTATTATTAGCTCCTCTGTCTTACAGGAGAGGAAGCTATGGAAAAGAATGAAATAACTTGCTGAAGTTCTCAACAGGAAGTTAGTGGCAGAATTCGATTAGAAGCCTGGTTCCCACTGAGTGTTCTTTCCACTGACGAAGGCTGTGGATGTGTTAATAAGAAGGATGCTATCTCTAGTTAGTCCATCAACAAAGTTTTATTAAAGCAACTAGTGCGTGCCAGTCAGTCAACAAGCATTTATTAAATGCCTACTATGTGCCAGATATTGTACTAAGCACTAGGACTACCAATACAAGCAAGAAGACAGTCCCTGCCCTGAAGGACCTTTCTCTCTCTCTCTCTCTCTCTCTCTCTCTCTCTCTTCCTCTCCTCTCTCAATATATATATATATATATATATATGTGTGTGTGTGTGTGTGTATACATATATATGTGTATACATATATATATATACATACATACACATAAACATGTATATTCTATGCAACTCATAAATGAAGCTGAATATCAAAAAGGAGAATGTACCTTTGTGGGCCAGTTGGAGAGAGACCAGTGGAGAATTAGGTGCAGAGCTCAAAGAGGAATAAAGGAGTTAATATGAATGGCCTGGTCACTTTCCTTAAAATGTAGGAACTCACTAATCAGAGGAGGGGTCCATGATGCAAAAAGCCTGGACTAGATGACTCTTAAGATTCCTTCAAAATCAATGGCATCGTGATCTGATGTTACTGAACCTCTCCCTTCAGTTTCTTTATCTGTAAAATGGGGAAAATAAACATACTACCTCAGTGTTGTTTTAAGGTGCTTTGTTGAGCTTCAACCTCTCTGTAAATGTAAGCTATTATAACATTTTGTCAAGACTGTCCTCCAGAAACAACACTTTGTGACTGACTGGAGGACGTGTTGACTGCCTCCATTTTATAGGTGAAGCATCTGAGGCTCAGAGAGGTGAAGAGATTTGCCCAAGGTTCCATGCAGATATCGTCAGGAAAACCTGCATCTCTTCTCTCCCACAGTCCTTTCAAACTCAGATGACTCTGGAGAAGTAGCGGACGGATGTGTGTTAGGAAAAGCCATGGTCAAGGAGGCTTAGAAGCAAAGACGAGGGTAGAGGGAGAGATTGGAGAGGAGTGAAATGGCTTGAGTGGCAGGAACAAAATTTGGGAGGATGGTGGGTGGTGGGGAAGGGCAGGGTCTTGACAATAAATGAGTTAAACCCATTAATGGATCAGCCCAGCTCCTCCTGCAATGACAAAGGCCAACCAAACATTCTTGTGGGGTAACTGGGTTCTGGCGAGAGTGATTTGATTTCTTTGCTGTCAGGGGAATGGAATTCCGTGGTGACTCCTTGAGGTCTAAGAATTTAAAAGGGGGGGGTGAGTAGGAGGTGGAGAATAAGGGTTGGTCACATCCCCTGGCCCCTGTACTTAGATGCCGCATTGCCTGCCCCCCCCCCCCCCCCCATGAGCTCAGTTCCAGTCAGAGACACTGATACTTGATACCATCGGAGGTATTGTGGAATCAGTCCTGCCTCTGGAGTTAGAAATCCCTACTCCAGGGGCAGCTAGGTGGCACAGTGGATGGAACACTGGTCCTAGAGTCAGGAGGACCTGAGTTCAAAGCTGACCTCAGACAGGTAATACTTCCTAGCTGTGTAACTCTGGGCAAGTCACTTAACCCCAACTGCCTCACTTTAAAAAAAAAAAAAGAAAGAAAGAAATCCCCATTCTGCTGCTTGCTATCTGTATGACCTTGGGCAAGTCATTTCTCCTCTGGGCCTCCATTTTATCTTCTCTAAAATGGGGTGTGTGTGTGTGTGTGTGTGTGTGTGTGTGTGTGTGTGTGTGTGTGAAATGAGATGATCTCTAATATCTCTTCCAGTTCTGAAATTCCATGGTGGAGAGTTGAAGATTAGCCTGGTAGGAAGAGGAGAATGAGAAATGAGGGCAGTGCAGCTGCTGCCTGGCCCTTGACAGAGGACTAGAGTAGGAGGTTGCTGTGTGTTTGGGGGAACAAAGGAATCAGTGGAGGAATGGAAAGGAAAGCAAAGAGGATAGTCAGATATGGGCAGTTCTATTTTCTCATGGCTTCCAGAGCACCCTACCTCTGAGGCTGTTTTACTTGGATAGTTCAGCATTCATTAGAGGTGGCGAGGACCTTAGGGAACTCGTAGACTAGGGCACGGGTGGAGAACTGGGCCTCAAAGCCACACATGGCCCTCAGGGTCCTCAAGTGCAGCCAGTCTTCACAGAACAAATCCTCTTCATAAAAGGA
Source organism: Vombatus ursinus (assembly GCF_900497805.2). NCBI lineage: Eukaryota > Metazoa > Chordata > Mammalia > Diprotodontia > Vombatidae > Vombatus > Vombatus ursinus. Next base: position 50,646,212 of record NW_020954585.1, read on the forward strand.
TTTGTTCTGTAAAACTCAGACTGTAAAAAAAAAGGCTGCCCCCAAGGACCTAGAAGGCCACACGTGGCTTAGAGGCTGCAGGTTCCCCACCCCTGGACTAGGGGTTCTTAACTTCGGGCCTGTGCACATGTATGGGAAAAAAAAACCACATCTTTATTTTTACTGACCCTTGGTTTCCTTTGTAATCATCTGTATTTTATTTTGTATATTTAAAAACATTCTTCTGATAAGGCATCCCTGACACAGAAAAGTTAGGAACCCAGGACCTAATCTAACTCCCTCTTTTTATGGACAAGGAAAAGGGAGACCCAGAGAGGAGTAATGAATTGCAAGAACATCAGGGCTAGGAGGAAGAGGAACATGGTACAGTGGGAAAAATTCTTTGTCCTTAACTAGAGTAACTGGCTTTCAGGGTCAGCATAACAATTATTAGTTATTTAATATTTAAAATTGTAAAACTGTACTTTGCACTACCTACCTCACAGGTTTGTTAAGAAGTGACTACTTTGCAAACCTTAAATCATTGTAGAAATGTGCTAAAACTAAAAGCCATCTAATTCAATCCTTTGTTTTGTAGAAGAGGAAACTGGAGCCCAGAGAAGAAAATTGACTTGCCCAAGGTCACATAGCAAGCTGTCGAATGGGGAAAAATCAAGATTGAGTCCACTCCACTCCAGATGGTATCTCTGTATCAGCATCTCTGACCATAGCACAGATGACATCAGTGCCGCTTAATGAGGTTGTGGAGATAGGTTAGGGTCTGATGATGAAATAAAACCATGCTGTGCCCTAATTCCCCTCCCAGAACTTGTATGCCTTAAAATAAGTGACCTTGGAAGGCCCAGCTGTATGCTCAGTCTTGTCAGAAGGGAAATAATCCTGGATTTGAGGTCAGAGAATGAGGAATAAGCCCCACCTGTGAAGGCTAAGATTGGAGGGTAGAAGCCAAGATAAATTCTCCTTTGGGGGGGATAGGGCTCAGCAGTCTGGGATGAGAGGTCATCTCTATGTCTCTAGCTCCTACCCTGTGTGCTGGTGAGCTCCTTCTCCACAAGAGACAGCAGGACATACCAAGCTGATGGTGAGATAGCAGCTTCCCCTCTTCTCTTCCCTGCCCACTCCCTTTCCCCATTCCCAAGGGCTGTGGTGTAGGATCAAGATTGGAATTAGGCCACTGATTCAGCCCAGAAGAGAGGCTTAGAGATCTTTGCGGGTGGGGTGAAAGAAAAAGGAAAATATTTCTCTTATTCAGCATGGTGAAAAGAGTACCAGGCTGGGAGCTGAGACACCTGGGCTATACCTTTCACTTTGCTGCTTATTTGTTTTTGACCCTGGGCAAGTAATTTAACTTCTCTGGCTCACTTATCCATTTTCTAGATTTCCTGCCCTACCTCCCAGAATCTCTCCTTTTCCCCAACCTTCCTGCTGATGCCTCCTTCCATTTGCTCAGCTAGATGCCATCCCCTTCCCCATCCCAATCCCCTGAAGGAGGAAGCTTAAGTACCTGGTCCAGTCTAACCATGGGTCCACTTCCCACTTTTCATGGATAATGGCTCTTAGCCTCACCTGTCCCTGGCTGCAGGGCAGACATGACTCCTTATCCTACTTCAATTAACAGAAGAAGTCACTGTCTACAGTCTTTTTGTAAAGATGCAAGACCACCAGGCCTTACCATCTGCCCTACCACTGAACCTTGAGGACCCTTGGGCTTTGCCTCATGCCTTACTATTACATCCTCTCCTCTCACCCCTAATCAAGTCAACCAGCATTTGTGAATCCCCTACATTGTGCCAGGCACTGTGCTAAGCACCAGACATACAAAGAAAGGCACACATGGTTCCTGACCTCAAGGAGCTTCCATTCTAATGGGGGAAGGAAACTTACAAATAACGGTGTGCAAACAAGATATATACAGAATAAATTGGAGGTCATCTCCAAGGAAAGACTAGCACCAAGAAAGATTGGGCAGGGCTTTTGGCAGATGGTAACATTTTAGCTGAGACTCAAAGGAAGCCAGGAGGCAGAAATGAGGAGGGCAAGTATTCCAAGCAGGGGTGACAGCCATGCCTTACCCTCTGCTCTTCTGCTGTGTCCTGCACCCCCCTAAGTCTTTCCTCCTGCCCTCAATCTGCTCCTCCTTATATGTGTTGTCTTCCTCAATTAGAACAACTCCTTGAGAACAGGGATTGTCTTAATTGTCTATTTGTAGCCTCAGGGCTTAGCACAGTTGCTTGACACATACTAAAGGCTTAATAAATGCTTTTTCATTGTTCACCCTCTGGGTCTCAGTTTCCTCATCTGTCAAATGAAATAACCATTCCTAGTCTTTAAAGCACTGTATGTATTTCAGGGATTACTTAAGCACTGAGATGATTAGCTCTTGTAACAAGGTCCACTTCAGAGAGAGAGACAGAGAGAGACACAGAGAGAGAGAAGGGAGTTTCAGAACCAAAACTATTTTGCCAGGACTGGTTTTAGGGCTGCTCCAGTTCATTGTTCTGAGGTCTGGATTCAGTGTGCCCAGAGGAAGGGAAAGGAGGAGAGGGAAGTGGTGGGGAGGGCTCTGGGGATGGTTCCTGCTAAATAAAGAATTGCCCAAATGGCTGGGCAAACTTCCAGAGGGAACCTCAGGACCAACTTCTTCATTTCACAGATGAGGAAACTGAGGCCCAGAGACCAGAAGCAACTTACCCAAATCATACACAGAATTAGTGGCAGGGTTACCATGATGACAAACCTTGTCTCTTGCTGGGCTAGCACCTTCTCCTCTGAAATAGGTATTTTGCCATGACTGACCAGTTAGTCCTCTTCATGCGCCTGCAAAGTGTATTGAGGTATTGAGGTCTATGGTTAAGTGGGACAGAAGTTGGCAAAATGGTAAAGTAGGTAGTACTTATTTTTAGCCTTTCCCATCTTCAAGTACCCCTTGTTGCCATGGTAACCTCCTTCCTCCCCCTCCCCCACCCCATAATGACCTCGTTAGTAGTATTTCATGATCTGGTATTTGTGGTATTTTAAAAGTGCAGAGTCATTTGTTATAATACTTAGAACATTTTTTTTGAGAATTGCATTCATCATACTCTGCTGAATCTGTAATCTCATTGAGGTGTGTATTCCTTCCAGTGATGCTGCTTATAACCCATCCATGACTACCCATCTTGTAGGACTCTTGTCCATGTCCTCCCATAAGTTTGCCCCAAGGGGTCCACTCAATATGGTAGGGGCCTTCTACTACTTCTCTTGGTATTTAGAGGTAGCCGGGATTATATTGGAGAGCATCCCACGGAGCACATTTGGAGCTGAAACTGCAATTGTCATCCAGTGGAGGTCTGCAAAGCTCTCATGGCAATTTATGGGGATACCTATGGCTCAGTGCTGAAGTAAGTAGTGGTTTGGAATGATGTAGCACATTCTGGGTGGTCCTTTGGGAGCATTACATCAGTTTAAAAAGAAAGACAGATTTCCCTCCTCCTTACTCACCCCTCTCATCTGTCCAGTAAGTTAGGGTGCTTTTAGCCTCTTCTTGGAGAAGTGGGCAGCAGAAATGGCCACTACTGCAAAGAGCAAGGCCTTGGCAAGGCAAGTATCTGGCAGCCTCTTCTGTGTTGTGTTTCTTTCCCTAATCACAGGTGATAGAACAGAGATCCTGAGATGGGAATTTCAAGAGTAGCTACCTTGGGAGTAATTGTGTTTTTCAATGAGGCTGGTTATACTTCAGTTGGAGCCCCCACCAATTCCTACATTGCTTTATGCAGAAGATGATCGCTGCAAGGAATTGGAAATTGAGAGGATGCCCGTCAATTGGGGAATGGCTGAACAAGTTGTAGTATTTGAATGTAATGGAATACTATTGTGCTATAAGAACTGACAAGCAGGTGGATTTCAGAAAAACCTGGAAAAAATTACGTGAACTGATTCAAAGTGAAGTGATCAGAGCCAAGAGAATGTTGTACACAGTAACAGCAACATTGTGTGATGATCTACTATGAATGACTTAACTCTTCTCAGCAATATAATGATCCAAGAGAATTCGAAAAGACTTGTGATGGAAAATGCTATCCACATCCAGAGAAAGAACTGATGGAGTCTGAATACATATTGAAGCATACTATTTTCACTTTTTTGGTAGTTTTTTCCTTTTGTTCTGTTTCTTCTTATGCAACATGACTAATATGGAAATATGTTTTGTATGATTGCACATATATAGCCTATATCAAATTGCTTATCTTCTTAGGGAAGAGGGAAAGGAGAGAAAGGAAAAAACATATGGAATTCAAAATTTTATTTAAAAAAGAATGTTAAAAATTGTCTTTACATATAATTGGAAAAAATAAAATATTATTTAAAAGGAAAAAAGATGATCACTATCAGGAGGACAAGCTCAAATCCTGGCATAGCTTGATAGAATACATAAACCTAGAGGGAGACAGTGCAGAGTCATAGGTGAAATTCACCTATTCAAGAGTTTTGTAAACTATTCTGTGTTTTGATGTTTAAGTCTCAAACTCCCAGGAGAAAATATTGGTAGTTTTAAGCTCCTGCTCCTTTTTTAAGTCTTTGTTAATGTGCATGTTTGAGTCTCAGGAATACATTTCTTTTGTGTGGAGGAAATTAAAAAGCTGACCCACACCTAATTTATATTTTATATGGGATTCCTTTCTATTTCCTTATTTTGGAGAGGCCTTGTACATGAGTCAAACCTAAGCTTTGAATGATTCTTCTTGAGGACCTGGGATAGAAATGTAAATAGACAAAAATAATTTAAGAAAAAGTGTGATCCTTCTTTCTTTAGAGCCAGTTTCCTCTAGGCTTGAACCCAGTCTACCATGTGTGGATTCAGAACTGAGAGGGGTCTGATAATGGAGAGGAAGAAGGTGATTGGTCCAGCACCCTGGGCCCAGTAGCAGTTGTTATTGTTACAAAGAGGATATCAGTTGAGCAAGTGGCTGTCCATTGGTTATCCCTGCCTCTCACAACCCATCTTCTTTTCTTTTCTTTTCTTTTTTACTATGATAATTATAGAGGAATTTAATGTTCCTATTTCAAAGCTCAATAAATCCAATGGAGAAATAAACAAAAAGGAAAAGCTCCAAATGGATAGACTTGAGAAAACTTAATGCCTATTTTTTTATCTGAATTATCACTGCTTTTTTTTCTGAATAATTCCTTGTTTTCAATGTGTTGCTACCAGCTCACACCCATCATGTGCCTCTCCATTGCTCTTAAGGCAATCCTCAACTTCAGGGACAGTATGTGTCTTATGATGCTGTGTATGATGCCAGAGACAAAATATTGGAGTCAGAAGACTTAGGCTCCATTGCTTCTTAGTTGTGTGACCTTGAGCAAATGACTTCCCCTAGTCCTATATAATGTCAGGGTTGGAGTAGACAACTTTTATATTTCTTCAGACTCTAAATGATAGACTTTACATCTAAATATTTATGATAGTCTTTATATCAAACTGATTTGCATAAGTTTATACATTTTTATCATTTTATTTAACTTGGAGTTTTCTTATTTGGGAGTTCCTATATCAGTGAAATCATAGGTCCATTCATTCTTTCTCCTAGCCTTATTTCATTTATACAAATTAATAGTACCAAAAACAAAAAGAAAAACAAAACTCACCACCAAGTTAGTAGTACCTTTTCTCTATTATTATCTCCCAATCATCCTGTCTACATCTTATTTGTACATAGTTGTTTGCATGTTGTCTTCCCCATTAGACTGTGAGCAGGGAATGTCTTTTGCCTTTTTTGTATTCCTAGCACTTAGCACAATGCCTAGCATATAGTAGGTGCTTAATAAATGTTTATTAACTGATTGACTGATAATACAGATGGACACTCTGAGTGGTATGCAATGTGGAATGAAATAGGAGAAGATCTACAGGATATTGGTTGAATCCTCTCTGGAGGATTTTCAGGAAAAATATGATTAGGAATCTCATAGGATGAGGAGAAGGGTTGGCCTTTGCACTAGTTATTGACTCGTTTCAGTTGTGTCTGACTTTTTTTTTTTTTGGTGAGGCAATTGGGGTTAAGTGACTTGCCCAGGGTCAGACAGCTAGTAAGTGTCAAGTGTTTGGTCTGAGACTGGATGTGAACTTGGGTCCTCCTGACTCCAGGGCTAGTACTCTATCCACTGTGCCACCTAGCTGCCCCTGTCTGACTCTTCATGATGCTATTTGGGATTTTCTTGGCAAAGATGCTTGAGTGGTTTGCCATTCCCCCCTCATTTTACAGATGAGGAACTGAGGCAAACAGGGTTAAGTGACTTGCCCAGGGTCACAAAGCTAGTAAATGTCTGAGACCAGATTTGAATTCATGAAGATGATTCCAAACCCAGTGTTCTATCCACTGCACCATTTAGCTGCCACCTACCCATCCTTTGCACTAGTAGAGGAAGGCAGATCACAGAGATCTCAGATGATCTAAATATCAAATGAAAATTAATAAAAATACAGTAGAATAATTAAACAATACTGTCTCTGGAAAGCTCTCATGATGATGCTCAAGAGAAACCTAGGACCTAAAAGGAAGCCACTAAGGAATGTTTTTTGCCTTCAGCCATTGAACTGTGAGCATAATAAATGGTTCACGTTATCCAATTGTCCACTTGGGAGATGAAGCCTGGATCTAAGGGAGTGAGATGTGGGACAGGAAAAAGGAGAGGTAGAGTGTAGAGTGCAGCAAGGCCTGTAATGATGGTTTTGCTGCCTTTATCTACCTTTAGGACAAAGGAGAAATTCATATATTCCTTAGAACTATTGTTTGTTGTAGAATGCAAGCTTCTTGAAGACAGATTGTTTGAGTTGTCTTTGTGTTCTCTAGCAAAATGCCTTACACATAGTAGGTACTGAATAAATCATATGTGGAAATAAATTGCTACCTTCCTGCCCCCCTGATTTCAGCTGGACTTTCCCACTCACCCTTTGATTTTCTGTCCCCCCCCTCCAAGGCTAATGATTCATTATTTGTAGTATGAAAGGTATTAATGAGATGAGTCAACCCACAGGTACAAACTCATTCAAGTGTTTTGGTTAAAAGAGCAGTATATATGCACACTTAAAGTGTATGTACATATATATATATACACACACACACACATGTATATGTATGCATATGTATGTATACACACACACGTATATGTATGCATGTGTATGTATGTATATATATATTATATATATATATATAAAACATATAAAGTATATACACACACACATACACACAAAGAGCTTTCTGTCCAGGACCTTAAACTACCACTTCCTGCCCTACCACCTTTCTGATATTTAAAAGAAAAAATTCCCCAACCTGTGTACCATCCCCTCTAAGACCTTGAACACCAGTCTGTTCAAGGTACAGTTACTGACTAATGGATCTGGCTCATTTCCTTCTGAAGTGTTCGTGGGAGACCCCTTTTCAGGTATCGTATTTTAACAGGTACTTTGGAGGACACTGCAAGTCCCATGGAAGGACACATCAGACGGGCTGGTGAAAGAGTTTGGGGGCAGGTATGCTATTGTTGTGGACCCTCAGATCACATGATTGTATTAAGTGACCTTCTTTGCCTCTGCCCTGCAAGGCCCTATGGGAGAATTTTCTTACCAATCTACTTGGAATAAAGGATACAGGTTAGATAGTTCTGGTGTAACCTGGGAGGCAGGGCTATTAAGGTCCAAACTACACCTGAGAATTAACCAGGAAATACCTTTAAGCCAAAAGAAAGGAGCTTAAAGGCCTTGAAGGGATTGCAAAGTCCAGCTATAAAAACAACTTCAAGGTTAACAACCCAGCCTCTGTTTACCAAGACACTCAGGGACCAACAATAGGGAGGAGGCGTGTTTTTGAGTTTTTCCAGTAGTGAGGGAAAGTTAACAAGCCACTCACACTAGTTTCCCTAACCAGGAAGCAGAGTTCCAGAGAAGTGAGTGGCACAAAGGCACACAGCAAATTAGTGGCAGAATCAAGGCTAGACATATATTTACAAAATGGTTGTTTAGGTTCAGGGTTATGATCTGCGGCCATGGGTCAAAGTCAGTTGGACCACACACAGGTAGAACCCGAGACCTTGACTTCTTTAGCACCAGTTGACTTAGAAAGGGGGCAGTGGGGTTCGGAGAAAGAGCACTGACTTTGGAATCAGAGGACCTGGGTTCAAATACTGGCTCTGCTATAGCCTGTATGTCCTTGGACAAGTTATTTCTTGTTGGACCTTAGGTTCCTTATGTGTAAAAAAAAAAAAAAGGAGGGGGTAGGGTTGGACTAGATGACCTCTTAGGTCCCTTTTAGCTCTAATAACTTATTATATAGCTGTGTGACCCTTGGCGAGTCACTTAACCCTGTTTGTCTCAGTTTCCTCATCTGTCAAATGAGCTGTAGAAGGAAATGGCAAACCACTCCAGGAAACTTCAAATGCGTTCACAATGAGTCAAATGTGACTGAAAAACAACAAACAAAAGGTTTTGTATAACAAAAAAGGTTTGAAAAATGCTTCCCTCATAATAAGTCTTCCAGGAAGGTATTACAAGTATTATCATTACCCACTCTTCAGATGAGGAAACTGAGACTCAGAGAGATGAAAGGACTTGCTCAATGTCACACAAATACTAAGGGTCAGGTCTGTGATTTAAATCCAAGTCTCTCCAGATTCCCAACCCATTGTCTTTTAGAACATACCACACTGGTTTTGCTAAACCAGGCTACCAAAATGACAAATATATTTAATTTTTGTCTTTATGTGTCTCCCGGTGCCCTGCACATAGTAGGTATTTAACAAATATTTGTTGAATTGAATTAATAAATATTTGCTAACATTGGGTAATGATCAGCCATGATTGACTTAGCTCTTCTCAGCAATATAATGATCCAAGACAATTCTTTTTTTTGTTTGTTTTTTTTGATCCAAGACAATTCTAAAAGACTCATGATGTAAAATGCTATCCACATTCAGAAAAAGAACTATGGAGTCTAAATGCAGATCAAAGCACACTATTTTCACTTTTTTGTCTTTTGTTTTTTGTGACTTTTCCCTTTCGTTCTATTTCTCCTTTAACAACATGACTAATGTGGAAATATATTTGCATGATTGCACGTGTATAACATGTCAGATTGCTTGCCATCTTGGGGAGGGGGGATGGAGGAAGGGAGGGAGGGAAAAAAATTTGGAACTCAAAATTTTATTAAAAAATGAATGTTGAAAAAATATCTTTACATATAATTGGAAAAATTAAGTACTCTTCCCCCCCAAAAAATAAATACATATTTGCTATTTGTTAAGTCCTTACAGTACTTTATTAGCTGTGAGCTTGGTGCTCTGAGATATACAGAGAGGACCAAACTCCTAAGGACTTTAGTCTAGTTGGAGAAACCCAAAAGAAGTAATCCAAGTAGAATGTAATTGAGTGCTAAATTGTGGGGGTCATAGAATCATAGATTTAGAGCTGGAAGGTATGTCAGATGTAATCTAGTCTGATTACAGATGAGGAAATTGAGACCCAGAAAGGTTAAGTGTTGCCTAAAGTCACCACAGCTAAGAGGTAGAGTCAAAATTCAAACACAGGTCCTCAGACTCTAAATGAGTAAGGATGATTTCCACTGATGCTCTCTCTGAAAGTGTTTGGGAGCTCAGCTATTTTAAATGGATTGTAGAACCTCTGGACAAGGATTGTGCTAGAATGGATGACCCATCCTAGAATTAGCCATATTAGACAAAACAATTGCCCTAAAGGTGTTAATTGGATGCAGCCTCTTCTATCCTAAAGTCGGTCACTCAGGTGATTGTTCAACATTTAGTAAACACACATTGTGTATGAATTGCAATAATAGCAAGGTGAATACACAGCTCTTGATTTTTTTGTTTTTTTTTTAGGCAATTGGGGTTAAGTGACTTGCTCAGGGTCACACAGCTAGTAAGGTCAAGCATTTGGTCTGAGACTGGATTTGATCTCAGGTCCTCCTGACTTCAGAGTCGGTATTCTAACCACTGCGCCACCTAGCTGCCCCAATAGCTCCTGATTTTGGGGAATATTAATGAAGACAAGATAGCTATGTATGAAAGATACATAAGAACAAATACAAAGGACACATCAGATAAATAGTATATGTAGCTAATAACTGTTGTAAGTATGTATACATGTAATTCCAACACGTGCGTTGTCTTCCATCTACTCTGTATATTTCTATTTATTTACACATTGTCTCCCCCACTTGAATGTAGCCTCCTTGATGGCAAAGGTTGCTTGTGCCTGTTTTCAGTGCTTAGCAAAGTGCCTGGTAAACAGTAACTGCATGATAAATGCTCTTTGGTTGAGTCTTTGATATAGGACACAGAAAGAGCTAAAGTAACCCTCTCTGTACTCAAGGATCTGCCACTCTAGTTTGAGAACAGTACATACACCTAAGATGATGACTGACAATAGGGGTTCACATAGTCTAAGTATCAAAGAAGTGGTAACTACTAGAGTTCCTACGAGAATAACTGCTAGATATAGTCAGAAGATTGTTACTACAGAAGTTACTGTGGGTTGAGGCATTGCTGAGCTGAGCACTGAAGGATAGGTAGAAAAATATCAGAGCCCTCATTGGTAACCCCTTTCGGGGGATGATTGGTATCTGATAATGAGTGCCCTGAGAGACCTGGGAACTGACTCAGTCCTCTCAAAATCATAGAAGCTTATAGGTAGAAGGGAGCTCAGAGGCTATCTAGTTCAACCCACACCTGCAAGGGAATGCACTCTAGTGAATAACAAACCTAACCAGAAATCCTCTGGCCTCTCTCTGGAAGGCTAGTGAAGGGACACTCACTACTTCCCAAGGAAGCCCAGTACGTTTTTGGATAGTTCTAAGTGTTAAAGTAAGCTTTTCTTTTCTTTGAATCTACATTTGCCTCAGTAGTTTCCACCAGTTTATACCCATTGATTTTAGTTCTGCTTTTTGAGACCAACAAGAACAAGTTCAATGTACATTTACATCTTCTAAATCAGCAAATGATACAAATCTGGGCTTGATTTATTGTTTTCTTGGTTTTCTAGACTTAAGCAAGAGATGGAGAAAATATTCATGCAGATTAGGCTTTAAGTGTGTCAAATGTACTTATTTTCTTTAGTGGACAATTAACAATGTTAATTGAGGCAGAGTGGTACAAACATACTCAAGGATTTTTAGAAATTTATTACTAGGGGCAGCCAGGTAGTACAGTGGTTACAGCACTGGCCCTGGAGTCAGGAAGACTTGAGTTCAAATCTGAACTCACACACTTACTAGTTGTGGGACCTTGGGTAAGTTGCTTAACTCCAATTGCCTCCAAAAATACTTCCATTGATCCAACCCCCGCCCCCCCATACCAATTTGCCTACATTCAAGAAGTTAGGTGAAAGCTTTAATAGCTGAGGAAAGAGGATGATTTATTTCTCATGTAATTTATGTGGAAAAGGTTGGTCGGCAGGCTGTTGTCCTTCATTCTCAAAGAGGACCAAAATGACATCCCTCACTCTCATCTTCAATGTCTGACCAAGATGAAACTTGGCTTCAGCCACCTTCATGGCCATTGGAAGAAATTGTTCTCACTCTCCTTTCCCATTGGAGAAGTCTTCACATGCTTGGGATGGACAGCCCTTTAACTCACCAGTGGGTCTGAGGCCTGTCTGTTACCCTCAACCTGGTTTAGCCTGTCTGCAGAGATGGTTTAAGGAGGTGTGGCCACTACAGCTTCTTGGAGCCACAGGTGAGAATTGGATGAAGGCGTATCCCAAAGGTGGATGAGCAGCCCTGAAAAGGGCTCAACAAGCCCTCATACCAGAGGTGCCAGTCCTCCCTAAGCACCCCATAGTGCTAAGGGCCAAATGAAAGAATGAAAAAGCATCTATTATATACAGTGTGCCAAGCACTGTGATGAGCACTGGGAATATAAAAGCAAATACTATTCCTGAGCTTACATTCAGATTGGAGAAACAACAGATATAGGATAGAGATAGTAATTTGGTTTGGAAAGTTATGGGGATAGTGAGTGGTGCCATAGTTAAATAGTTAAATAGATTGACACACTCCTAGGAAAAACCATCAGAATTGGATGGGTCAATTATCCTCATTCTTCAAGCTGACAAATTCCATCTCCCAACTATTGATTTAATTATTGAACTTTCTGCCTTTTTTCTGTCCGTCCCTCATGACAGGCATTCTCTCCCTTCTCACCTCTGCCTCCTGATTTCCCTGGCTTCCTTCAAATTCTACCTGCAGTAAGAGGCCTTTCCTGGTCTCCCACCTAAGCCCCCAACCTCACAGTATCTTCCTTCCCATTTTCACTGTATATGATCCTGTATGTACATAGCTATTTGCATGTTGTCTTCCCCAGTGCAATGTTAGGTCTTTGAGGACAGAGACTGTGGTTTTTGCCTTTCTTTGTACCCCCAGTTTGTATACCCTAGGCCATCTGACCTAACCTCCTTATTTTACAGATGAGGAAACTGGGGCATAGGCTCACCCAGGGAGCATCTGAGGCAGGATGTGAACTCTCTGATATTTCATTTTGATCCCTAGTCCATTTTGACTCCAATCATTTTGATCTCTATCTTGCCATTTGACCCACATGGTTCCAGAGGAGAGTGAGGCTGGTGACTTTGCACAGCCCTCCCTTACTTAAATCCAATTCACTTGCAAGTCAAGGCATCACCTTCCTGATTTGTCATGGTCTTCTTTGAGAACAAAGGACAAAAACAATCCCTAGAATTTAGCACAAAGTAGGTGCTTAATAAATGCTTGTTGACTGATTGGATGAAGCGATGAATGAATGAATGAATTTTCCCCAGTAATTGGGTATCAGGGTTGGTGGGGGGTTGAGTGTTTGGGAGTGATGGTGATGGTGAATGGCACGGGGAGGGGTGGAGGTGTGCCAAATCCAGGAACTTAAATTGTTCAGGATATTCTGATGGGAAAGACAGCAATAGTGTGTGTTGCTGGGAGTTCTCATGGAGGAAGGGATGGGAGAGTGCAGTGTTGTAGAAGGTAAGATGCCCAGGATTTGGCCTAAGAAGACTCAAGTTCAAATCCTCCCTGGGTCACTTTTTGACCTTGGGCAATTTACTTAGCATCTATCAGCCTCAATTTCCTTATATATAAAATAAAGACGTTGAAATAAAACAGAAGTTCTTAACTGGGATTACATGAACCACCCAAGAGGTCCCTAGATAGATTTTAGGGTGTCTGTGAACTTGGATGGGAAAAAAGCTTTATTTTCACTAACTGGAAAGGAAATTTAACATTTCCTTTAACAATGAATTTAAAAAAAAAAAACCACTTTATTCTGAGAAGGGATCCCTTGGCTCCACCAGGTTGCCAAAGGGGTTTATGACACAAAAAAGGTTAAGAATCTCTGGACTAGAGGACCTCTAGGGTCCCTTTCAGCTTCAAATTAATTGAAAGGAGCTCATGAGAGGTGAAAAAAAGGACCCTGCTGCAAAAAAAACGTGATGCTGTGGAAAGAATACTGCTCTAGGGAATTGGGGTGGTGGGGGTAGTCCAGGATTGCTTAGACCTAGTCCTGGCTTTGCCATTTATGAGCCTTGTGTCCATGAGCAACTCCCTTACCTTCTCTGGGCCTCAGTTTCATCCCCTGGAAAATGATCGGGTTGTTCCCTTTTAAACTTTAGCACTCTAGAATTCTCAATTTTGATGGAAATATGAAGACAAGAGAAAATGAGGGAGAGTGATTTTAGCCTAGAGTGGAAGGGCTGTGCTGGAGAATCGTTATCTCTCAACATCCTTTCAGACTCACAGCACAAAAATGCATTCCTGACCCCCACAAATGTCTGTCCCCCCCTGAAACTGGGCCTCTAGACTCTTTTGCCCCAAGTCTCTCCTCCATGCTCTCTACTCCCCATCCCTTGAGGCCAAGAAGAAATATACAATCAGAGGAACAATGCCCACATTCCAGAGAGAAGCCCGCATTGTTTCCCATTCAGCCAGGCTAATTGCTCCGTTGAAGTTCTGAGCTTGGGCCTGGAGCCCACCCCAGTTTCTAATTTAATTGGGAATTAGAAACAGAGCTGAGCATGAGGGGGAGGCTGGGGACTCTGGGAACAGGGCAAGAAACTGCCACATCTTCTGAGAAGTTCACCCAGAACTTGGGGACAGCCATTAGTCAGGGTGACAGGGAGTTTGCCCCAATGGCTTAGGAACTTTACTGCCACTTGGAGGTTCTCTTCTTGGGGAGGGGAGGCACAGGCTTCTCCCAAAAGAGGGGAGCCACCTAATTTTTATGCCTCTCCCAGGCTGACCCCTCCCACGATCTCCTCCTCCTCTTCCCAGCTGTAGCCATATCCCGTAACCTCTGGCTGAATCTCAGGGTCTCAAAAGCCCTAGTCCCTGGACAGCAGCTAAATCAAGACAACTTCATTGGACTGAAGACAGACTCATCTCCTGGGCGGGAGGAGACTGAGCAGAGCTGCTTTGCTGGGATAGACCCCCTTCCTTCCCCATAAAGATTTTCCATGAATAGATGGGACTGATGGGGGACTACGGGCTGATGAGTATGGAGACATAAGAAGGGGTGGGGAGCTCAGGGGATGTAAGATCTCTCTCCCATCTTTTTCCCTACCTCAAAGTATCGTTTAAGTGGTGGGATGGTAAAACTCAGTCAGGAAGTAGTGAAGAGTGCTGACCTGGATTCAATTCCCGGTGCTGCAAATTACTACCGGCTTAAGCTCAGGCAAGTCACTTAACCACCTGAACCTCAGTTCTTCCTCTGTGGAATGAGGAAGTTGGCCCACACTAACTCTAAATTCCCTTTTAGCAGTAGATCTGTGACCTGTGATTTGACTATTCTAGTCTGAGCTCTGTGTGACCTCAGACATCATTTACTTCCCCTCTGGCCTCAGTTTCCTCCGATGTAAAATGGGAGTGATAATTCCTGCCTCACCTACAGGAAGAATTCCAGGGTCAAATGAAACTAATCATGGGTAGGAAAGTGAAGATAAAGAGTAAAATGCAAGGGATCAATAGTATTATTGTCTACCACCTCCTAGGACCTGGGAGTAGGAAGAAGCAAACCAGAAGGCTAATAGCTATCTATAAAACTCTGGATAAACTACTTGGTTTCTCTGAGCCTCGGTTCCATCTGTATATATCTTATTTGCAAATCGATATTTGCATGTTGTCTCCTCCATCAGACTGCGAGCTACCCAAAAACTGTAATTGTTGTTGTTTTTCCTTTCTTTCCAGTACTTTGCACAGATCCTAGCAAACAGCTGTTGTTTTCATTTTTCCAATCATATCTGATTCTCTGTGACCCTACTTGGGGTTTTCCTTGGCATAGATATTAGAGTGGTTTGCCATTTCCTTCTCCAGCTCATCTTACAATGAGGAAACTGAGGCAAACAAGGTGAAATGGTTTGCCCAGGTCACACACCTAGTAAGTATCTAAGACTGGATTTGAACTCACAAAGATGCGTCTTTCTGGTTTCAAGCCCAGTGCTCTATCCACTGTACCACTGCAGCTTAATAAATAATACTTGTTGACTTATAGGATTAGTAACCTTCTTGAAGGCAGGGACTGTCTTTTATATCTCTGGCACATATCTCACAGTCCCTGGCACTTAATAAATGTTTATTAATTGATTGATATATCGTTGAATCAGAGTCAGATGTAGCCTCATACCAGCCTAATCTAGTACGGGGGAGAGTAATCCTGGTATTATTGTTTTAATTTTTGGGTATCCATTCACCTATTTATTTATTTAAATTTTAACATTCATTTAAAATTTTTTCAATTCCATATTCTCTCCCTTCCTCAACCTCTCCTCAACCCACTGAGAAGGCAAGCAATATGATATCCATTATCTATATTATTTTAATTGCGATGTTCTTTTTTTATTGCTATCTTTTTTTTAATCACCTTCATTTCCAAATATCTCTCTTTTCCTCTCTCCAACCCAGAGATCCTTTACAACAAAGGATAAAAGAAAAAAGAGAAAAAATGAACTTCAGCAACATTAACCAACATATCAGTGGAATCTGATGGTGCTTTCAGTGTTCCAACCTCTGCAAAAAAGAGAAACAAGGTACATTTTCTCACCCCTTCTTTGGGGGCCAAGTTTGGTTATTATGCAGCCTTCTGTTTTGATTTTGGTGTTGTTATTCTTTCCATTTATATTCTTATAGTCATCATGAATATAGTTTTCCTAAACACTTTCATTTTATCAGAAAGCCTCGTGTTCTTGAGTTCGAATTCAGTCTTAGACACTTACTAGATATGAGACCCTGGTCACATTCATCAATGTGGTCCAGAAAGATTAGGCTACCTACTCAAGGTCACATGGGCACTAAGGGATTTGAATTCAAGGCATCTTTGCCAAAGGGATTGCTTCTTCCCATAGAGTGCCTGGTCCTTTCCAGCTCAAACACTCTCTATTTTAAAGTTCCTTCAAGCATTGAGTTTCTACACTTCTATGACTAAACCAAAGAGAACAAGTCTGAGGAGCAGGAGTATAACTAGGGTGGTACAAGTGTAGAAGTGGCCTAGGCAACTGATAGCTTGGGGGTGGAAGTCTCCAGAACTATTTTCACTGGAAACTCTGAAGCTCTGATATGATGTGCCAGTATTTGTCTATGAGGAGTGATCAGTCTCCCTTTCCTTTCCCCCAACAGCTTACCCCAACTCTGTTGGGGATATTCAAGGATCCCCAGCATATCCACAGCAGAGGAAGCACTTTGACTCTAAGTTCTACAAAGACATTTGGAGGAGAGAGTGAAGCTCTGCCTCACTTAAATCCAATTCACACACATCACCCTCATGATGTCATTGGTCTTCTTCGAGAAAGAAGGATGAAGAAGAAAAAGGAGGAGGAGAAGAAGAAGGAGGAAAAGGAGGAGGAGGAGGAGGAGAAGAAGAAGAAGGAGGAGAAGAAGAAGAAGGAGAAGAAGAAGAAGAAGGAGAAGAAGAAGAAGAAGAAGAAGAAGAAGAAGAAGAGGAAGAAAGAAGAAGTACTGTGCAACTCATCTAGGACCTATCAAAACGTTCTGCGTATGTAGCAAGTATTTAATAAATGAATAAATAAATATTTGCTGAATAAATGTTTGCTGAAAGATTCAAGAGTTCTTTATGGACCAAGGAATAGGGATAGAGATCAGACCTATGATTTCATTGCTATAGGGAACTCCCAGGTAAGGAAATTCCTTGTTCCAATGTAGGTTGGCAACATCTCTGTCATTTACAATCTGGGAGAGTTGACTACAGCACTGAGAGGTTAAATCACTTGCCCAGGGTCTCATAACCAGTATGTGTCAGAGATGGGACTGGAATCCAGGCCTTCCTGGAGTTTAGTCTACACCCTCTATCCACTATGCTGAGCTGCCTCCTACACAACACTCCCAGTCATAATAAAGATGATCAGATTGTCCTGGTTGTTATTAGAATCCTAGAACATTAGAGGTCATTGAATCCAATCCCTCGATTTTATAGATGGGGTAACTGAAGCTCAGAGAAAGGCCAAGGTAAATGACTTACCTAAAAACAGTAAGTCAATTGCACAGTTCAGACGAGACCCAAATTTTCCTCTTCTCAATATAATGGTCTTTATGCTCCAATCCCCATATGAAACTGCCTTTGTTCTTGAAGTAATTCCTCCCAATTAATGAATAAATGGAGGCAACTAGGTGACTCAGTGGATAGAATGCTGGGCCTGGAGTCAGAAAGACCTGAGTTCAAATTCGACCTCAGACACTAGCTGTGTGACTCTGGGCAAGTCACTTAACCCTGTTTGCCTTAATCATTAGAGAAGGAAATGGCAAACCACTCCAGTATCTTTGCCAAGAAAACCCAGTGGACAGTATTGGCTTGCTATGGTCCACAGGGTCACAAAGAGTTGGACACAACTGTATGACTGAACAACAATGAAAATCACCAAATCAATAAATGCTTATTAAGCATATGCTAAGTGTTAGGCACTATACTAAGCACCGATAGTGCAAAGAAAAAGCAAAAACGATCTCTGACAGTCAACTTTTTAAGCAGAATAATTTTAATTCTGATCAGTGCAGCTACAGGCCTTTTCCTTTCCCCCGCTCTGCTGGCATTAAGCATGTCGGTATGAGATCTTCAGGGTAAAAAAATGACACAGAGAGATACATAACACTACAATACAGATGACAAATTATATTTATACAATAAATAGTGTCAATAGTCAGCACAAATTCAAAAAAGCAGCCTTATCCAGGATTATGAAAACAGGTAAATATTTAGTCAACTAGAATTTATTAAGCAGCTTTCATGTGGAAGGCACTGTACTGAGCACTAGGGACACAAAGAAAGGCAAAAAGACATTCCCTGTTGTCTAGGACCTTGACGCCTAAAGGCAGAGACAGCTATGCACAAATAAGCGAAATCCAGGATAAATTGGAGATAATCAACAGAGGAAGGCATTGGGGATAAGAGATTTCTTGTAGAAAGTGGGACTTCAGTTGAGACTTGAAGGAAGTCAGGGAAACCAAGAGGCAGGGATGAGGATTTAGAGCATTCCAGGCCAGTAAAAATGCCATAAGTCAGAAGCTGGAGTGTCCGGTGTGAGGAATAGTGAGGAGGCCAATATCACTGCATCAAAGAGTACTTGGAGGGGTGGAAGGTGGAGGAAGACTGGAGAGGTAGGAAGGGACCAGGTTATGGAAGGCTTTATTAGCTAAATAGAGGCTTTTTTATTTGATGCTGGAGGTGATAGGAATCCAATGAAGTTAATTGAATGGGGGGGGGGGGCCTTAATGTGGTCAGATCTGAGCTCAAGAAACATCAATTTGACAGCTGTGTGAAAAGATAGATTAGAATGGCAAGAGATTTGAGTTAGTGAGATCAACCAAAAGGCCATTCTAGTAATCCAGAAGTGAAAGAATGAGGTCTAAATAAATAAATGAACAAATAAATGAATAAACAAATGAATGAATGACTGAATAAGTAAATAAATGAAAGAATGAGGTCCTGCACCAGGTTGATGGTTGGGTCAGAGGAGAGAAAGAGGAGCTCCTTGGGGAGCTTACACTGTAATGCGGCAGACTTGTATACAGAAAGAAGTATATACAAGATACATGCAGAATGTAATAACAATTGTTATCATTATGAGCATTGATACGGGGCTTTAAGATTTGCAAAGTTCTTTACAAATATTATATCATCACAACAACCTTGGGAAGTAGGAACTATGTGGACATTATTACTCCATTTTACAGATGAGGAAACTGGGGCAGGTAATTGTCCAGGGTGATAGAGCTAATAAGTGTCTGAAACTGGACTTGAACTCAGGTCTTCCGGACTCCAAAACCAGTCTTCTATCCACTCCCCCACTGAGTACACGGAAGATAACCTTAGAAAGGAAGGGATCAGCAGTTGGGGTGGTGGTAGGGGATTGGGAAAGGCCTTCTGAAGAAGGTAGCATTTGAGCCGAGTCTTAAGGAGGCCAGGGATTCTAGAAGCAGGAAGTGAGGTGGGAGAGTGTTCAAACACTCTATTACTCTTTTTTCTTTGACTTCTACA
Organism: Vombatus ursinus; assembly: GCF_900497805.2. NCBI lineage: Eukaryota > Metazoa > Chordata > Mammalia > Diprotodontia > Vombatidae > Vombatus > Vombatus ursinus. The sequence continues at coordinate 50,665,724 of NW_020954585.1, forward strand.
AGGAACGGAGTCCTGGACATCCTGGCAGCTTTGGCTGCTTCTTACCACCCTCTGTTCCACGCCCCCAGAATGATTCCATCTCAGAAACCATTTGCACTTTTTATTTAAGAACCCATAGGGTCAAACAATGGAGCCAACAAGAAAGGAGAAGAGCCATTTCTTCTAACAATCAATCAGTCAATGAACACATATTAAGCACCCACTGGGTGCCAGGCACTGTGCTAAGCACTAGTGATACAAAAGGAGACAAAAGACAGTCCTCACCCTCAAGGAGTTTACAATCTAATCTAATCTAACAAAAACCAATGAGTAGATGGGGAAGAAATCTTCTAGAGCAGGGATTCCTAACTTGGGGTTCATGAATTTGTTTTTAAAAACATTTTGATAACTCTCTCAATAGAATTGGCTTCCTTTATATTTCATTTTATGTATTTAAAAATATTTTGAGAAAGGGTCCCTAGGCTTCACCAGACTTCCAAAGGGGGTACATCACACACACACACACACACACACACACACACACACACGGACACACGGACACACACAGACACACAGACACACACACGGACACACACACACACACACACACACACACACAGAAATTAAGAATCCCTGAGCCAAAAGGATAATTAGACTTATACCTGGTATGGGGGAAAACTCACCTGAGGTGGGGGTGGCTCAGATCTGAGTTTTAGGTTACTCTCAAGCACACTAGGTAATTGCCTGACCAACCTTGGGACATTACTTAGAGCCAGACAAAAAACTCCTGGGTCCATGTGTTTGTGGGTGTAGGGGGCAGGGATGCAGAGGATTCTGAAGGAGAGGGAACAATATACAATATGACCCCCCTCAGCTCATTTCCTGACCCACAGCAGGAAGGTCCCAAGCTTTCTTAGTCCAGGCCGGTTCCTCAAGGCTCTCTCTAGTGGTGGGCACCATTGTTCAGAGGAGCTAGTGACAATGAGGACGCAGGAAATGTGTTGTCTCCCTTCCTCCCACCCCTAAACCCATACAAATCCATCGAGCCGGGAATAGCTTTCTATTGTCTTTCTCTACCTTTGGGGACCTAAAACGGGAGCTCTGATCCCACCAGACTCTCTTTTTTCCAGAATGGCATTGAGAGACAGGGCATTGGCTGAGGAGATGCCTGTTGGGTCTAATTTCACAGGGATCTGCCTCTAGGCCAGGTTCTGGAGGGTGTGGGTAAGTTTTATGGCTTTCTGTGCCTCTGAAAGAGTCCATCACTGTAATTGCTACCACATTAACCTGCAATAAGAACCACCTTGGTTCTGGTCATTCTACTGGAGCTGGTGCATTCTTCTTAGCCTCATGGTCCTGTGAGCCCCCATCAGTGGGGATACTAAGGGGACATGTGCAGAGATAGAGGCAGGGATGGAATGTTTACAAGGACAGCCACCCAACCCAAGGCCCATGAAATGGAGTGCAAGGCTGGGTCACTCCAATGGTTTCCATTTCCACAGCTGCGGTGGGCTCTGCTACCCCCGAGAAGAACAGGAGGTCTCCATCTGTGTTTGGATGCCCCTTGCCCACCTGTGGGTGGCAAAACAAAAAGAGCAGCTGTTTGGGAAGTCACAAAAGCACAGCTCTAGGAGAGGGAGAGCACACATGGACTGTTCTACTGTCCCTCAACTCCCTTCAGCGCAGGTCTCAGTGCTAGTTTCTTCCCTGTGCAGAATTATACTTATCTTTCACATTTGTAGAGTGTGTGTAGTCTTGCCAAAGCTTTTTACTTCCATTATTTCATTTAATCCACACTCCAGTAAGGTAGATGTTATCATTGTCACCATATGACAAAGGAAAAAAAAACCCAGAGCGGAGACTTAATTTGCCTGAGGTCCCACATTAAGTTGGTAGACTAGAACTGTGGTCTCTTGGTCAATTCCAACGTTCCTCCAGTACTCTATTGATGGCCATCCCTAGTCTGAAATTCAACCCTTCTTTGCAACACCTTACACAGCATCCCCCATCTCCCATGTACTCTTGGATCCGATAACATTGGCATCCTTGCTGTTCCTTTCACAAGACCCTTCCTTCATCTCCTAACTCCAGGCATTTTCTCTGGCTGTCCTCCATTCCTGGAATGCTTTTCCTCCTCATCTCTACCTCTCTGGCTTCCTTCAAGTCCTAGTTAAAACCCCGCTTTCTATGAGAAGCTTTTCCCAATTCCCCTTAATTCTAGTCCCTCCCCTCTGATGATTATCTCTAATTTACCCTTGTTTATATGTAGTTGTTTGCTTGTTGTGTCTCCTATTGAACCATGAGCTCCTTGAAACTAGGGACTGTCTTTTTTACCTTTCTTTGTGACCCCAGCACTTAGCATTATGCTTGGTATACAGTAGGCATTTAATAAATGCTTATTAACTGACTGACCAGTCAAACTGCATTTAGTAGTGGGTCTGCCTTCTATGGTAGATGAATGAAAACCTCGACTTACCTCTGGCTAGTTCTTTTACTCTTTCAAACCCAGCCTCACCTAGAGCTTGCTTCCTTGTCAACTTTCTGCTCTGCTTCATGTTGACTTGGCTGCCACCCAAAGCTTCTGAGGTCATGACCCCCTTTGTAGAGTTCTACCATGGGTTTAGAGGAGTAGCTAGATCTTAGAAGTCATTAAAGTCCAACCTACCCATTTTACAGAAGAGGAGATTGCATCTCAGAGAGAGGAAGTGTTTTACTTGAGTATACTTTGACTTCATATCCAGTTGAACTGCGTATTCATATAGCCACCAACCCTTGCCGGGGGTTTCTGGGTACTCCAGTTCCTGGAGATTCTCCTGCCATAATGGTGGATACCAGGGTTGTGCTGATAAATGTTTAACAATTGGCTTTATCCCCATTTCCCCCAAGATACATTTCTAAATTTAATTTTCATCATTAACATTTTCTCCATCACTCTCTTGATTCTAGACAATCAATAAAACCAAAAATGAAGCCCTGATTTGTAGAGTTTAATGATTTCCAAGACATAATCCTGGAGTGGGCACTATCTCTTTCTTCTCCTTCCTACACTGAGACAAAGATTTTTTTTTCCAGTGAGATCTTTGTTTAATGTATTCAATTACTAGGACATTGGAAAAATACATTTTAGAGAATATAAATGTGAAAGCAAATGAAGGAGGAACTGGAGAAGGTTTCATAGAGGATAATACATTTGAACTGGATTTTGAAGGATGGTTAGTATGCCAACAAGTGGATATGGGCGCTGGGGGACATTCCAAGTGTAGGAAACAACACAAGCAAATTTATAGCCATTGACCCTGAGCTAAGCTCTCTATGATTCACAGAAAATAGCTGATATGCTATCCCCCAGCTCTACCTATATTTGAATGGTTGGGCTGAGACAAAGATTTTTACCAAGACTTTGGGGGAAGCAAAAATAAAATCAATTAATGTTTCACATTTCTGTATCTTATTAAGCTTCCCAGAGCATTTTCCTCAATTGCCAAACATTTATGAAATGCCTTCTCTGTGTCAGGTATGTGCTGGGCCCTGGGGATACAAGTTAAAAAACAGGAAACAGCTCTTTCCTTCAAGGAGAGATAGATCAAGGGCAGTTTTGGGGCCAGCTTCTACCTGGAGAGAGAGAGGATGGTTCAGTTGTCAGTGTGAGCATTTTCACCTCAGAAATTGGCAGACATTAAAAATCAGGGCTTAATTTATTGTTTTGTCAATTGTCTGAACTTAAGTGTTGGAGAAAATTAATAATGCGATTAGACTTAAAAGTGTTTGCTGCATATTTTTTCTTCGGGAAAGTCAGTTGTTACACATTTCCCAACACACCTGGGAACTCTTCTAATTATATACAAAATATGTACAAAGTAATAATTAGAAGCCTTCTAATTATATATAAAATATAAGTAAAGTAACCAAATAGAGACAAAGTAATGGGGGTGTAGAATGGGAACCACTAGCAGCTGGAGGGATCAGGAAAGACCTCCTTTGAGCTGAGCTCTAGAGAAAGATAGGGATTCTAAGAAACCAAGGTGAGTGTATTCCAGGCACGGAGGTCCAAGAGGGAAGATGGAACAACAGCCCTGGAAAAGGATTACAATGTGGATTATTTTCTCCATTTGACAGATAGGGAAACTGATGTTTAAAGCATTTTTTTGAGATGAATTGCCCAAGGTCATACAACTAGTTAATGCCAGACCCAAGTATTCTCATTCAGAGTCCTGGGATCTTTCTTCATTTCAGAGAACTGTTAAATTTCAAATTATAATTATAAATTAATAAGATGTAAAATATCTTATCTTTGGATGCTCCTAATTTAGTCACGAAAGCACACATGAGCTTCCTAGGTTAATTAGTCCTTCTTCTTCAAACCTTAAATCTGGCCCTGGACCAATCAGGTGGAGGGCTCATCCTCTTCCCTCCCCACCTATGCAAATTTAGAGTGTCCTTTCTCTGGCCCCAATTAAGCCTGTCTTCTCAGCCCTTTGAGTTTCTAAACTGTTGCCCCTGGTGCTTTCCACTAACTTCGGGGGTCACCCCTGTCAGGGAGAACATTAGCAAGGCTCCACCCACCATTAATCAGGGAAGGGTCATCTCTTCAAAAGGGAGGTCTCAGATCTTCGGACCTCCCCTAGGGGATGGGGACCATGAGGTGGGTGTTCTGGGTTGGTGTTGACAGTGTCTATTGGTACTGGGCTCAAAAGCCTCATCTTAGTATAAGATCTTAACTTTGTGAGTCTGCATTCCACCTTTGAAGTAAATGTCCCTGTCACCCAATATTGGATGAATCCTTTCTAGAAGAAAAGCACCATTTTAGGCTACATAGGAGAGGGAAGAGTGTGTGTGTGTGTGTGTGGGGGGGGGTTGGAGACCGAAGACATGGCCTCAAATGGTTTATACCTAAAGTAGTTCATGTGAACATTTGGGGTGGATTTTCTAAATTTGCACATCTCACATTTCTTTTGAGCTGTTTCAATTCTGCTTTGCTCAAAGAGCACAGTACCATCTCTGATGTGGGCACACCATGCTGGGCGGTCCTGTGCCAGTGTCTCCCCTGTCACACAATTAATTCCAAAGTTCTTAAGAGAGCCCTTGAGTGTCTTTGTATTGCTTTTTATGACTAGTAGAAAAAAGAATGGCTCAAAAATCAGAGGACCTGGGTTCAAATCCTACCTCTGACCCTTTCTGCTTGTGTAACCTTGGATAAGTCTCTGGACCTTGGTATCTAGATGGCCTCTGAGCACCTTTCCAGCTCCAGATTTATAATCTTAACTGAATCGCGGAACAAACATTCATAAAGGATCTACTCTGTGGAGCACTGGGGGAGATATAAAGTTTAAAGAAGACACAGCCTCTGTTTTCACTGAATTTCACTGGGGAAGTGGGCAGACTGAAGGCTGAAGGAACGCTAGATGCCAATTGAGGGCTCAAGCCCTTTTTGCTCAAGTAAAGGAGACAATGCAAATGTTAGTCTTTGTATGCTTTTTGTTGCTGTTCTTGTTGAGTTGCTCTATCAAGTTCAATTCTTAGTGACCCAATATGGGGTTTTCTTGGCAAAGATACTGGAGTCATTTGTCATTTCCTTCTTCAGTGGATTAGGCAGAGGTTAAATGACTTGCCTAGGGTCACACAGCTAGTAAGTGTTTGAGGCCAGATTTGGCTTCAGGTATTCCTGACTCCAAGCCCAGCACTCTATCCACTGTGCCACCTAGCTGCTCCATGTATACTTTTAGACAAAGATATATATACCTTTCCAGATCCTCCATGCCCATATTGAGTTATCCATTGCCTTGACATGTAAGTAGAGGCTCCTTGGGCTAGCCTGTGCATAGCATCCCTTCCCATAAGGAAGTTGAGACTCACTTTGGTTTTTTCTTTAAATTTTTTTTTCTATTAACAAAAAAACATTTTTTCCTCTGTTCTTTCTTCTCCTTCCTAATGGGAAAAAAAGTAAAGGAAAACCCTTGTAATTAATTTGCATATTTAAGTAAAACAATTTCATATACTGTCCAAAAATGTTGGTCATTCAGCATCTTGATTCCATCATCTCTCTGTCAGGAGGTGGGAACATGTTTCATCATCAGTCTTTTTGAATAATGATTGGTCAATGGATCAGAGTTCTTAAGTCTTTCAAAGTTGTTTGTCTTTACAATGTTGTTATTATAGAAATCATTCTCTGGTTCTATTCACTTGCCTCTGCATTGCTCCATACAAGCCTTCCCAGGTTTCTCTAAAGGCATCTCTGTAATAATTCCTTAATAGAATAATAGTTCATCTACCATACTTTGTTCAGCCATTTCATAATGGGGGGCATCCCTTTTGTTTCCAGTTCTTTGGCACTACATAAAAAGAGAGTTTTTGTACATATATGTCCTAAGAGACTCAATTTGATTATTTGGGGACTTGGAAAAGAAATATTCTCCCAGAAGGGGAAGAGTCACTCTTGCCCCTCCTCTCAGTAAAGCAGCCTGGCAAAGATAGTTTTTTTTCCTGCCAAGAAGATGGATTTTTGGTAGTTATCTCCGCCAGGGCTTATGAACACCTGGAGTGGTGAATCAAACTTGGAACTGCACTGGAGGCCAGGAACAACTGTGTAGGTGATGGGTGACAAATACCATCTGAAGCAAGCCAAACCAGCCCCGTAATGGAAATAGGAGCGAAGCAGAGAGAAAGAGAGGCTTTGGAAATTAGGCAAATCCAGGTGGATGAGCAAGGCAAACAGGTGATTGTTTTTTTTTTTTAATTCAATTAAATATTTATATTCTCCCCCTTCTTCCACGAAAAAAAGAAAAAGAAACAAAACTCTTGTAACAAGTACGCATTGGCACATCAAATAAAGGGCTAATGGCCCAAAATACGTGTTTCATTCTGCACCTTGAGTTTATCACTGTTAAGAGATGGGTAGCATGTTTCATTTCATTGATCAGAGTTCTTTAGTCTTTGGAATTTTAAACAGGTAATCCTAGTGACATACTTGGCTTTCCACTGAAGTCTTCAGCCTCATAACCAAGCCCCAGCTACTATCAAGGTACGGCGAGAGACTGAGGACATGGTAGGTATTCAGTTTATATAGGCCACTGAGCAGATCCCCTCCTGGTTCCAGGGTTTATCTAACTGGCCAGAGATTTAGGGTTTAGAGTGGTATTTTTAAATAGATTGATCTCTCTCCTGATAGCAATTCAGGCTCCATGAACCCTAAAGTCCCTTCCAACTCTGAATCTATTATCCTTTCTGTTGACCTTCCATCCACTACATCTATCTTGCATACAGCTAGTTATTTATATGTTGTCTCCCCAATTAGAACATACACTCCTTGAGGGCAGGGACTGTGTTTTTGCCTTTCTTTGACAATCTTCAGCACTTAGCACAGTTCCCCATACATAGTAAAAGCATACTGAATGCTTGTTGACTATGAGGTAACTTTTTTCAACCAAAACGGTAGAGATGATTTATTACAGATCTTCTAAACTTAGTCACAAAGAAAACAATGAGTTCAGAATATCAAGAGGGTCCATGGAACACAACAAAGCAAAATGATTTTAGGCAAGTAGGCCTTGCGTTAAAAGATGGCATTCCCTTTGTCAGAAAATTGTAAGCTCCTTGAGGGCAGGGAATGTTTTTGCCTCTTTTTGTATCCCCAGAACTTAGCGAAGTGCCTGGCATGTAGTAGGTATTTAAAAATATTGATTGATTGATTGATTAAAAAATAGTCAAATGAGTGCTATATTTAATGGTAGAGCTAAGAGTTTCCGATGAGGCAGGAAATCTCCATGGGGTAATCGGTCTCACAGCCAGGTGTGAGCAGGCATCTGGCATTCTGTCTCTGTTCTGTGACTACTGTGGTTAGCACGGTCTGGACTTTGACTTCATCTTTGTCCTTTTACATTTCAGCCTTTCAATTCCCTTCTTAAGAACACTTTCCCCTACTACGGTTGGGCAAACTCAAAAGGTGGTTGCTTAATGAATTTTGGAACACGCTCTTTTGTTGCTGTTCTGGAGGGAAAAATGAGAATGGAAGGAGATAGGTATCAGTGGCCTGAGCCTTCAAACCCTCTGGCCAGGCGCTTGGCCTCCTGGAGATTTGCACATCCTGCTCAATGTAGGTAGTCCCATCTTTCCTTTTGTAGTGGCATCCTCAGACTCCAAGAGGAAATGACTATGGGGAGTTTGTCCCTCTTTGGGGACGCCTCACAAGGAGCTGGTCCCAGGGACCAGCTATGTGTGGCTGACTCTGCTGGGGAACCATGTGGACTGGAGGCTCTGGAGCCATCAACTTGTCTGCTTCTGGAGGCCCAACCCCAAATTCCTTTCTGTGTGACTCAGGCCTTCAAACAGGGTTTTCAGGCAAATCCCAGAGATTGACAATCAACTGCCAGGCCCCTGGCGTAGGGCAGACATAGCCTGCTCTGGGGGTCCTGTTCTGCTCTGAGGAGGGACAGAGGGCAAAAAATAAGTTTAATCTGATTTACAATCCTTACTAAAAGGGAGGGGGGAAGCCACCCTCCCCCTAAAGGGAGGTCAGAGTTGCTGACGAGTCTGCAGCCTGTCTGAGTGAGCCCCGTTTAATAAAGCAGCCGCAATCAGATAATATGGGGGAAGGATCCAGAGAACACACTGTACGGGGCTTTGTTTTGGAAAGAAAGGATGCTTTTGTGAGGCCCCCTCCCTGAGGGGCAGGGGAGAGAAGCCGCGTTTGTCCACTCTCTGCCTTTGAGGACCACAGACGGTGACCCCCGCCCTTGTCCTGGTCCTGACCTCCTCCCCGCCAACCCCGCCTTCACCCTCGCTAGTGCAGCAGCACTGGGAAAAGTGCCCTGAACCCTGACGCCTCAGTTTCTAAGCCAGAAAGCAGGAGCAGAGTCAGACCCTCAGGGGTTTAGTTTTGTTTCCAGTTAGTTGTGGGAATACTGGAACTTTTTGATCGGTCTTGATGGATTAGGAAACAACTAGGTGGTACAGTCGAAAGATTCTGGATGGTCAGGAAGTGTGTGTGTGTGTGTGTGTGTGTGTGTGTGTGTGTGTGTGTGTGTGTGT
>NW_020954585.1:50674736-50842303 GCF_900497805.2 Vombatus ursinus
TGTGTGTGTGTGTGTGTGTGTGTGTGTGTGTGTGTGTGTGTGTGTGTTTAATCATTTCAGTCGAGTCTGACTCTTTATAACCCCAATTCAAGATTTTTTTTGGCAAAGATACTGTAGTGGTTTGCCATTTCCTTCTCCAACCCATTTTACAGATGAGGAAACCGGATAAAACAGCAAACAAGGTTAAGTGACTTGCCCAGGGTCATGCAGCTAAGTAAGTGTCCGGGGCTACATTTGAACTCAGGAGGATGAGTCTTGCTTACACCAGGCCCAGAACTCTACCCACTATGCCTCCTAGCTGCCGCAGAGTCAGGGAGACCCCATGTTCAGATCTTGCCTCAGAAGCTACTTTCTGTGTGACCTTGGGCAAGTCACTTAACCTCTGTCTATCTTAGTTTCCTCAATCTGTAAAACTGAGATAATCACAGCACCTAATCCTCAGGGTTTATGTGAGTATCAGATGACATAATGTACGTAAAGTGATCTGCAAAACCTTGTCTGGTTACCTGTGTCCTGGGGAGCATCCTCTATCGACAGTGAAGAATCATGAAGTGTGAGATTTGTTTCCAGCTCTTCTCTCTTCTTTCCGTAGCCTTCTCCTCCTGTCACCTGTTCTAATTAGACTCCCAGTTCCCTGATATTCTCTTCACTCTCCCCTTTATCCACCTCTTCTCTTTCCAGGCATCATAACCAGAAGGACCTGATCAGCTCATTCCTGCGAAGGATGTGGGGTCATAGGTTTAGAGTGTGCTGGGGGGAGGAAAACCTCAGCAGCCACTGAATATGACTCCTTATTTTACACGAGAAGAAACCAAGGCCGAAGGAGATTTCCCAAGGTCACAGAGGTAGTTAGCATCAGAGGGAGGATTTGAACCCAGGTCCCCTGACTCCAGAACCAGAGCTCTTTCCGCTGCCCTAAGCTGCCTCCGTGTCCACATTGGAGACATGTTATATCATCAAGGGATCTTAGAGGTCTCCTTCCCAGACCAGGAAACCCAACCAAGCTCAGCTCAGAAAAAGATGAAAACATTCCACTCTTTTCTGTCTTTGTACCACAAGGATGTGGAGTAGGAAATTGGGCATATTGATGAATTGATGAGTTTTGCTAAAATATATTTTTTCCCTTTCTCTTTTTTTTCTTCTTTCTTACAAGGGACGGTTTTCTGGGTAGGGGAGGGGGAGGGATACATTCGGAAATGAAGGTGATGTAAAAACAAAAGACAGCAATAAATCTTTTTTTCAAAAGGAAACAGAAGCTATTTGTGTCAAGGCAACAATGGAGTAGTGGAAAGAACCTTAGTCTGCCAAAAGACTGATTTCTAGTCCTGGCTCTGCCACTTACTGTGGGACCTTGTGTAAACTGACTTACTGGGTCTCAGTTTCCTCATCTGTAAAACCAAGGGGTTGGACTCCATCGCCTCTGAGGTGCCTTCCCTTTCCAGATATATGGTCCTATGTTCCTATGAGCTTCCTCTCTGTCTGGGAGCAGTTATCTTAATAAAGACTTCCATATGGTTCTTGGGAAAGTACCTGAAACAGGTGGCAAATATATGTGTGTGTGTCTGTCTATGTCTATGCCTATGTCTATGTCTATATCTATATCTATATATCTCAGCAGGACAGATTAATGAGTACAGGGCCCAGGGCTTGGGTGTGCTAGTAAATATTTAACAACAAGCTGGGGGAGGGGAAGTGATACACTGTTAAGTTTAATTTGCATTATTAACTTTTCCTCTATCATTTTCTTAAGTCTTAGGTAAGCTAGTTTAGAGTTCCAAGACTGGAATCAGGAGGACCTGAGTTCAAATCCAGCCTCAGACACTTATTAGCTGTGTGACCCCGGGCAAGTCACTTCACCCTGTTTGCCTCAGTTTTCTCATCTGTAAAATGAGTTGGAGGAGGAGATGGCAAACCACTCCAGTATCTTTTCCAAGAAAACCCCAAAGGGGGTCACAAGGAGTGGGACACAACTGGAATGAGTGACGAACAACAACAATAACATAAATGCTCACACTCCAAGTTTAAAGATTGATTCTCCTGAAAGCTGGCTCCAGCACAGCACTAGGCCAGGGGCTCAGACCACTGATGATTTACCATACTAGAGAAATGCAACTCTGGCCCCTTCCCCCCATCCCTAGGCTCATGGGGCCCCATTGGCCTCAACTCTCCCCACCTTCCACCTTTTTCACAACAGTGAATTTATATTCCATCCCCCTCCCGCCCCCCAGAAGTGACAGGCCATCGGCATTCACTCCCCTCTTGCTACCTATTCTGTCTGTTACTCCACCCTCCCTTTTAATCTTCTATTTTCCTTTGTATTATTTTTCGTTGGGAGTTTAGAGATGACTGTTGGAGGGTGGCAGCAAGGATGGGGGAGGTGGTTCCCCTTTTTTGTTATTCTTCTTGGCTTCAGGCTTTGCTGTATATTAAAATATAATCCAGGGCGGATTTGCTTTGTTCAGGAAGGCGAAGGAGGTAGGTTGACCAAGAGGTCAGTCCAAGGTAGAAGAGTACAAGGGGTTTGGTGAATAGAGGATAGGGAGGAGAGGGGGATTCTGCCTCTGTAGGAACACTTTGGGGGAAGGCCTATTTGGAAAACAACAGCTAGAAATGGGCCACCTTAACCCAAACCCTAGAGATCGGCTCCCACTGGTTGGGGAGGGAGAAAATTAAGAAATCTGTTTTGGGTTGGAGGAACCCTGGGACAATCCTGGGTAGGATCCCTCTCTTAGCCTCCCCTTTTACCCCTTATGTATACTCTAGGATTTCTCTGGGGGATATGGATCCAAACCAGAGTTAATACCTGAGATTCTGGGGAAATCTAGTCTTCAAGTGAAGGTAGCTAAGTGATGCAGTGGTAGAATCCTGAGCCTGAGTTCCAATTCAGCCCCAGGCATTTACTAACTGTGTGACCCTGGGCAAGTCACTTAAATCTCTTTGAGTCTCCATTTCCCCGTCTGCAAAATGGGGATAACAACAGCCTACCTCTTAGGGTTGTTGTGAGGACTAAAAGAGAGATTTCTAAAGCACCTGGCATGTAATAGTCACTGTATAAATCCTCATTCCCTTCCCTTTGTGCCAAATTTCCTCACCTGTAAAAGTGTGGGGTTTGGTTTTGATCGCTGGTCCCTTCCAGCTCTAGCTTTTTATGTAGCTGAAATGGATTCTGTTTTGTTTCTCACTAACTGGACACTCGGCTCCTTGAGTCCAGTGGCTTGCTATCTTAAGTCTCTTGATATCTCTTGTGCTTACCTTAGTGCCTTGTACATAATTGTTGCTGCTGCTGCTGGTGGTCCTTCATTTTCTTTTTTTTTTGAAGTTTATTTATTTGTTTTTAGTTTTTAACATTCACTTCTTTAAGATTTTGAGTTCTAAATTTTTCCCCCTCCCTCCCATTGCTCCTCGCCAAGAAGGCATGCCATCTGATATAGGCTGTACATGTACAATCATACTAAACGTATTTCTACATTAGTCATGTTGTAAAGAAGAATTAGAACCAAAGGGAAAACCCATGAGAAAGAAGGGGAAAAAAAGAGAGAGAGAAAATAGTATGCTTCCATATGCGTTCAGACTTCATAGTTCTTTCTCTGGATGTGGATAGCATTTTCCATCATGAGTCTTTTGGAGTTGTCTTAGATTCTTGTATTGCTGAGAAGACCTAAGTCTATCAAAATTGGTCATCTTACATTGTTGCTGTTATTGTGTACAATGTTCTCCTGGTTCTTCCCCCTTCACTCAGCATCAGTTCATGTAAGTCTTCCCAGGTTTTTCTGAAGTGGTGGTCCTTCATTTTCTTTCTTTCTTTCTTTCTTTCTTTCTTTCTTTCTTTCTTTCTTTCTTCCTTTCTTTTTTTTTTTTTTTGGCTAGGCAATGGGGTTAAGCATATTGCCCAGGGTCACACAGCTAGTAAGTGTTATGTGTCTGAGGTCAGATTTGAACTCAGGTCCTCCTGAATCCAGGGCTGGTGCTCTATCCACTGCGTCACCTAACTGCTCCTATGGTCCTCCATTTTCGAAGAGGATCAACAACATCTCAATGTTGGGGTCAAAGTACGATGGGTTCATCTGTGGCCGATCAGTCTGACATGAGCTCCAGGCTGTACCACAGGTTGGGCACAAGTGGTCCGTTAGAACATTTGGCATGGAGATATCTCTAGAGTTGCACTCACGTTTCCTTTGCTCTGCTGAGATTCTGCTTTGCTCATGGAGTTCAGCATCTTCTTGGATGCTGAGTGATCCTGTGCCAGCATCTCCCACATCTCGTAATCGATGCTAAAGTTCTCTCACTCTCAACTTGCACGTAGTAGGTGCTTGGTGAATATTTGATACTGCTGCTGCTGGTGGTGATGAAAAAGTCAAACATGGGCTGCTTGCTTAATTAGAGAGTGATGCTCCCCCTAATGTCAGCTCAGGATGTGTAAGATCTCCTGCCCTTGGGGAGGTTAGGCTAGGGCAAAGGATGCTGCAGGAAATGGAGCCAGCCCAATGGAAAGATTGCACTAAGACTTCCTGAAGTGGGGTGGGAGGGGTGGCAGGAGACAAAGAGAAGCCAGGATGAGATCTGCTGCGTCCCTATCCCTCCCTGCATTCCGGTTCAGATGTAGGAGGGCTAGGAGGAGCAGGCCCCCTGAAATCCCTCTGCATCTTGGGGGCTGAAAGAGCATCCAGGTGGTTTCCAATGGGAGCCCCTGAGCTCTTTGGGAGGAGGCAGAGGAGGAAGGGCAGCCTCTGTCTGGTGAGTTCAGGGTTTTTGTTTTTGTTTTTTGTTTTTTTTTTCATTGGAGGCCTTTCATCTTCAAAACAGGAAGTCACGTGTTTTTCGGAGCAAACAGAAGGGAACTACTGGCAGTTTCAGGTTGGAGTCACCCTTTCCGACCCCAGGGGGATCGACAGGATGACAGCCCTGCTCCCATCTAGACCTGCCTGGATGTGGGGTGGTGCTCAGCATAGGGGGAGCAGATTGTGTGTTGGGGGGTATGCTCTTTGCCTGTGGGGTATATAGGGCCATGCCTGGATATTCCTGAATCTGTGATCTGCTCTTTGGAGGACTGAGCCCTTGTCATAATGATATAATAATAGCTAACATTTATATGCTGCTTACTATGTATCGGGCACTATGCTAAGTGCATTTCAATTATTATCTTATTTGATCCTCATAACCCTAGGAGACAGGCGCTATTATTATTTTCATTCTTTATTATTTTATTATGTATTATATTATCATTTTCAGTTGAGTCTGACTCTTTGTGACCCCACTTGGAATTTTTGGCAAAGATATTGGAGTGGTTTGACATTTCCTTCTCCAGTTCTTTTTACAGATGAGGAAACTGAGGCAAACAGAGTGAAGTGACTTGCCCAGAGTCACACAACTAGTAAGTTTCTGAGGCAGGATTTGAACTTAGGTCTTTCTGATTCCAGGCCCAGCACTCTATTCACTGTATCACCTAGCTGTCCCATGACCCTGATCATAAGGAATTTAGAGCTGGAAGGGACCTTGGAGATCATAATCGGATGCCCTCATTCACGGGGAAGGAAACTGAAGCCTACAGGTCCCTCAGGTAGTAAGAGGCAGAGCTGAGGTTTAAACCTAGGTGTTCAGGCCCTGAATCTATTGTTTTTTCCATTATACTGAACTGCTTGCTACACCAGTGATTTCACTCTCTGTAAAAACACAAATCACAGAGGTGGTCTGGCAAATTCTGGGAATTCTCTTTAAATTAAGTCACCTCAGGATCTTCTCAAATCTTTATGTCCTGTCACTTAAAAGCTTGCTGCCTCTCTATTGCAGCAGGCCTCCAATGGGCCATCTGCAATCATTCTTTAGCCAGAACTCTTAGAGCTACCTCCAAGGAAGAAAGGTCTCTTTCAATCAGCCATATAAATATTTACCCTTGCTCTGCAAATAATTCCCCAGAGTTAATCAGTCCACTTTATATCAACCCATCTTTGCCAAATAGGGTACTCAGTAAAATAAATGAAATCCTCCTTCGCCAAGAAAAAAAAAATCATTCTTTACTCTGTGGGATGAGCAAATGGCACTTTGCAGGCCGAGCAGCTCCCTAAAAAATTCTGCAGAATTCTGTTCAGAGTCTTAGCTAGGAATGTTTGTCCCTGGGTCAAGAGAGGAAGTGAGCCAGAGGATACAGGGCAGGGAGGTCAGCCCATGAGGTTTTTATGTTGCTGAAGAGGTGGCCGATGCTGCAGAAATGCTGTGGGAGCCCTCTAGATTTATGTACCCTGGGTAAAACCCGGGTGCCTTGTTCTGATCACGGCCCACTTATCAGAACCAACAAGAGGACATCAGAAATAAACAGCAATTTCTTCTTGCTAAGCAGATATAAAGGACAGCACCTAGTGACCTATCAGCTCAAGGCAACGATACTGTTGAATATTTATTTATTTCCTGGCCATCTTGTGCTTTAAAAAAAATAATTTTAGGTAACTTAAAACTTAATAATGTGAAAATGATAACTGTGGCAATTAAACCACTTATCCAACTGATAGACACAACATAAATGTCCCTCCTGTGAGGCAGCATGGTAGAGTAGATTTCATGGTCATGTGGCAGACAGACTTTGGAATTGGAGTCAGGAAGAGCTGGGTTTCAAATTCTGCTTTAGATACTCACTATGTAACCGTAGGCAAGCCCCCAGGGAAGCTAGGTAGCACAGTGGATAGGGCCTACAGTCTGGAAAACCTGAGGAAGATCTCAAATCTGGTCTCAGACCCTTACTAGCTGTGTGACCTTGGACAAGTCACTTCACTGTGTTTGCCTCAGTTTCCTCATTTGTAAAATGAGCTAGAGAAGGAAATGGCAAACTACTCCAGCATCATTGCCAAGAAAACCCCAAATGGGGTCACAAAGAGTTAAATGTAACTGGAAACAACTGAAAAATAAGGCAAGTCCTTTTTGCAGGGGTGTGATGGCAAATGATTTAACAATCAGCTGTCTTGGGGACCATATGACACACTTTCATGTTTAATCTGAATTAACATTTTCTCCGTCAACTCCTTAATCCTAAACAGTCACCAAAACAGTAAGTCAAGCCCGAACTTGTAGTGTTTGCTGGTTTCTGACGTATAAAACAAAACATTTAACATTCATTCTCATGAACCACGGTGGCTCCAGTAAGTCCCTGTTTCATTGTACCTCAGTTTCCTCATCTGTAAAATGAGAAGGTTGAACTTCCTGGTCTCTAGGGTCCCTTTCAGTTCTAAGTCTATGATTCTATGCAATACTTGGAGTCAGAAAGACCTGGGTTCAAATTCTACCTCTGCTACTGACTTGTTGTGTGTCCATGGGCAAGACAATCTCTCTGAAGTTTTGGTAACACTTTAATTATAGTAATACGTTACAGATGGGTTGTCATCTCACTCAGTAAAAGAACAATGAAGAACAAAAATATTTGGAGAAATAAAATGGGAGGGGAGGGAGGCTTTAGGAGGCTTAGTATTTCTTAACTTTATTTTATTACTTATTTTGGGGGGCAGTCAGTTCAGTAGATAGTACTCTAGACCTGTAGTCAAGAAGACCTAAATTCACAGTTAAACTCAAGGCACTTAAGTAGCTGCGTGACCCTGGGCAAGTCCCTTAACCTGTTTGTCCCCTAGTTTCCTCATCTGTAAAATGGGGATAATAGCACCTTTGTCCCCAGGGTTATTGTGAGGACCAAATGAGATCATTTCTATAAAGTGCTTTCCAAACTTTAAATTGCTATATGGATGCTAGCTATTATGATTTTGTGTCCTGGACCCTTTTGGCAGTTTGGTAAAGCCTGTGGAACCCTTCTCAGAAAATTGTTCTTAAATGCATAAAATGAAATACAAAAGAAGCCAATTCTGTTGTAATGTTTAAATATTTTAAAAAGACAAGCTCACAGAACCCTTGGACTAAATGATCTTAAAACTCCTTGGAGACAGAAAATTCGGAAATTCTCCAAGATGCTTTTCTGATTGAGCCAAAGAAGCTGTATCAAGTGGAGAATCCCTTGCGTATCAATAAGCCCTCTTTGTGAGACATAGAGGGACCAAAAAAAAAAAAAAGATTTAGCTCCTGGCTGGCAACCCACTGTTGATGACCCTCTCCGAACTTAGCTAAGCTGGTCCCTGGTCGATAAACATTGAGTCTACTGCCAGGCCACTATTTGAAGCCTTTCCAGCTTGGTAGGAGCTGTCAGCAGCTGTGCTGGCCAAGTACAGTCTCCAAGAAACCGGGGCTGTCTTGGTGCCACAGCGAGGTGTTGGAGTAGAATTTGAATGGAGAACAGACGTTTGTGTGTTGTGTTCCATGTTTCACCATGTTCTAAACCGAGTTAAGTTTCTCTTCCGGCTTTCAACCACCCAGGTTATGGGAGATTGTAGTATTTTATCTGGTGGATTTCCAGGTTTGCTTCTGGCAGTGCTCACCCCCCCCCCTTCTTGGATTTGCTAGGACTTCCCATAGAGTGAGGAACTCAGTTGGCAACACTTTCCTGACAGTAGTTCCTTGTACCTCAGCATTCCCCCCCTTGCTGACTTCAAGACTCCTCACAAAAGAGACAGGAAAGTTCCCCTTCTCCATTTTGTTCAATTTGATTCTGCCCCCAAAAAGAAATGTCATGGATTCGAAAAATATTAATCTGAATAGCAGTACCTAGCATAGCTCTTTGCACACAGTAGGTACTTTAAAAAATGTCTGTTGAATTAAATTGAATGTGTGTGTATGCACTAGTTCTTCTCAGTCTAATAGACTGACTTGGGCTCTCAGACCTTTAAGCCTCCTGCTCACTGTGTCTAGAGGTGCCAGACTTAGGGTCAAGATAAGGTAAGTACT
This sequence comes from Vombatus ursinus, assembly GCF_900497805.2. Classification (NCBI taxonomy): domain Eukaryota; kingdom Metazoa; phylum Chordata; class Mammalia; order Diprotodontia; family Vombatidae; genus Vombatus; species Vombatus ursinus. Next base: position 50,683,548 of record NW_020954585.1, read on the forward strand.
AACTGTATGACCCTGGGCAGGTCACTTAACCTTTTAAAGCCTCAATTTCCCCATTTTGTCGAGTCGGACACTTTGACTATATGGCTCCTTACCCAGACACTTAGCCCTCACCAAGCTCCCACTGTGAGTACTTCATCATCCTAGGCTTGCCCTCATCCCACCCCCACAAGACCCACAATGCCATTTCCTCCCCATGTTTTTCTCCATTTCCCCAGGACTAAAGTATCAACTAGCTCATTCCCAAGTTTTTTTGTTCCTCAAGCTCCTCAGTTTTCAGTAAATCCTCCTACAGTCCCTATTCAATATAAAAAGAAACAAATTGTAGGATTTGTGAGATATCTGTGAGAGGCAGTGGATAGAGAGCTGACCAGGAGGACCTGGGTTCCAGACCTGTCTCTTGCATCTGCTAGCTATGTGACTGGGCAAATCATTTAAACTCTCAGTGCTCAAGATAACGCTCTAAGATTGTAAATTGCAGAGAAGGTGCCAACCTATATCGGTAGAAGGAGTTTCCTCATCTGGGAATTCCTTTATACCAATGAAATCACAGATTTATCCTATCCATACCCTTACTATGCACATGCATGTAAGAAATTGTTTTCAATAGGATATAATAGAGCTATTTACCACATATTCTTCACACCTACTTTGTACTCTTCTCTTACCCCTGGCTGGGATCCCCTGAACTAAATAATCTGGCTAATAGGAGAGGGCCAGAGGAAACAGGTGTCAGGTAACCTCTGTATTTTAACCTGGACCTTTGAAAGAGAGTGAAGAGGTGCATGGGGTGTTCAGGGAGGACTAACAGTCTGGTGTGAGGGGTTGCTGAGCCCTTTTCAGGGCTGCTCAAACACCTTTGACATTACTTGACAACCAACTTTCACCTGTGACTCCAAGAAGCTGTAACATGCACAGCGGTCACACCTCATTAAACTGTCTTGGCAGACGGGCTAAACAGGTTGAGGGTAACTGATGAGTGACTTAGGTGGGATGTCTACCCCAAGCAAGCAAAGACTACCCCTGTTGGAATGGGCATAACGGTTTGTTCCAATGGCCATGAAGGGCTGAAGCAGGCACTGTGGAGTGCCTGGAACTCGATCAGACATGGAAGAAGCTGAGGTCATCCACTGTATCCTGGGCCACCATGGTCACTCGTCTTGACTTTTGTCCTGCCACTGGACTTCGATGACTCTGGAAGAGAGAGCGAGGCTGAGGATTTTGTGCAACTCTGCCTCACTTAAATCCAATTCACATGAGAGTCAAGACATCACCTGTGATGCCATTGGCCCTTTTCAAAAATAAAAGGACAAACAATGACAACAATGTACAAAGATGATACGGTCCCTGCGCTCAAGGAGTTTATAATCTAACTGAAGGAGGAACCTTGTATACTAATGAGCCCTATACAAGGTAAACTGTGATAAGGGCTAGACAAAGTATTATAAGACATTTGAAGGAGAGATTGCTTTTGTCTGGGAAGCGTTCAGGGAGTACTTTGTAGAAGGGGTGCCACTTCAGTGTAGCTTGATTTCAACAGGCAGAGATGAGGAGGGGGCAAATGGTGCTTTCCAGGCATGCAGCAGATGGATGAGATTAGGGAGCAGTTAGGTGGCAGGGAGTGTGGAGCACTAGACTTACAGTCAGGAAAACCTGAGTTCAAATCCCGATTTCAGACATAACTAGTTGTGTGATGCTGGATAATTCACTTAATGTCTTTCAGTCTCTGTTTGCTCATATGCAAAATGGGAATAATAATAGAACCTCATAGAATTGTTGTGAGGATCAAATAAGAAAACATATGTTAAGCACTTTGTGGACCTTAAAGATATAATAGATAGATCGATATACACACACATAGAGGTACTAGCTGTTATTATTAGCCCAGTTTAGAATCATAGAAGCATTTTTTTTGTTAGAGCCGCAAGGAATCTTGAGATTATCTAATTTTAAGAAGAAAATGAGGCCACAATATCAAGAGACGCACCCATAGCCACGTAGTGAGTTGGTGGTAGAGTAATGAGCTTTTCAGGCTCATTTCAGGCAAATTAAAAAGAGGTAGGAAAGCCCTCTGTGGCTTGTTCACACTTTGCTTGCCGCCTTCAATGCCCTTCTCCATCTTTACTGCCTCGTTAAAATCCTACCTATTTCATCTTGCACCATTTTGTGGCATTGTGGTATTAATGGGTAGCCTGGGTTCAAATTCAGTCTCAGGAAGATTTAGGGGGTGCTCATCAACTGGGGAATGGCTGAATAAATTATGACATATAAATGTGATAGAATGCTGTTGAGCTATGAGAAAAGATGAAAGGGACAGTTTCAGAGACACCTGGGAAGATGGATATAGAAGTTGATAGAGAGTGAAATAGGTAGGACCAGGAGAAATTTATACAATAATAAAAACATTGTAAAAATAAACAACTTTGAAAGACTAAGAAACTCTGAGCAGCTTAATGACCAATCCTGATTTCAGAGGACCTGGGATGAAACATGCTACCCACCTCCTGACCAAAAAAGTGGTGGGCTGAATCATACAGGATGTGAAATGAGACATATACTCTTTGGACATGGCAAGTGCTAGAATGTGTTTCGCTTGACTAGGCATATTTGTTACAAGGGTTTTCGTTTTTCTTTTCAACGTGAGGAGATGAGAGGAAGAGAAATAATTTTTTAAATTAAATTTAAAAATCCAAATTATTCCTCAGACTCTAGGTATATGATCCTCAGCAAGTCACTAATTACTCTGTACCTCAGTTTCCTCATTTGTAAAATGAGGTGGTTAGACTTATTGGCCTCTGAAATCCCTTTTAGCTCTAACTCTATGACCCCATGATCTCAAAATACCTCAGCCTGACTTGGGTCCACCTTACCTCTTTAATCAGCTCCTATTCCTCCCCAGGACATACCCTCATGAGGAGGGATTGTTTCATCTATTCTATTTGTATCCCCAGAATTTAGCAGCTTAACAAATGCTTGCTGATTGATTGATTTCCCCTTACATTCCATCACCTTTTTAATGAGTCAGCAAGATTTTTCCTTTCTCCTATCCCCTCCAGGAGACCTTTGCTGAGCACTTTGATCCATACTGGTCTTCTCCTCTAACTCACCTTGGCATCTGGGAGGATGGGGTCACGCTGGACTTTCAGTATGAAAAGAACTTGGTTTGAATCCACTTGAATAAGCAAATCAAATACAGTAATTTCTCTGATGCTCAGAAAACTTCAGAAACTTTCCTTCTGCAAAATGGGAGTAATATTCCCTGGGGGTGCCTACTTCACAGGTAGCTTTTGGGAGGTTCAAATGAGACAATATATTAAAAGGCATTGCAAACCTTAAAGTAGTATATGTGCATTAACTATTAATAATTTAATACATTTCCCATATATTGCCTGTTTCTTTGTCTCATGTATGTGTCAGTTAACCAACAAGCTTATATTAAGTGCTCCCTATGTGGAAGGCACTATGTCTTTTCTGGCCAACTAGACTGTCAATCCATTAAGGGAACAGACTATGTCATCCATTCAGTATTTATGAAGTCCAGTTACTACCCTCTGCAATTTGATGTTCTAGATTCTGGGGAAATAGACTCCTTCATGTTTATATAACCCTTAAAAATTCCGTTATCTCATTATCTATTGCCTAGCACTCTGCCTGGCCCATAGTGGGTGCTTAACATATGCTTGTTGAACGATTGATCTCATTTGATTCTAATAACAGTCCCAGTAGGTAGGCAGGCTTAGGATTATACAGATGAGTTGGATGGAGCAGTGGATTGAAATGAGACCTGACCAGGAGTCAGAAACTCCTGGGTTCAAGTCCCAATCTGACACCTATTGTCTGGGTGACCTTGGGCTTAACCCCTCATTACTCTCCAGGCAGATCTCAGATACTATAAAGTTGCTGAAGAATTGCTTCTCTGTAATAGTAGGAGTTTCCTCACCTGAGAGTTCCCTATAAAGCTGATGAGACCACAAGTCTAGAACCAATCCAAGAGAAGGAAATTAGTCCTAGCCTAGAAAGGGTGAGTGACATATCCCAAATGGGAGGGGTACTTAATGACATGTCTGGAACTCAAAACCAGGTCTCCTAGGTCTACCTAGTGCACTGCCCCTCACATTACCCAGCACAGTGCTGAGCACATGGTAGTAATAATGTGCTATTCTATAGTGCTTAAGGGTTCACAAAGTCATTTCCTTATAACAATTCTGTGAAATTGGTAGTATAACGTCCCCATTTAATAGACAAAGACACTGAACCACCTTCCCATGGTGCCTTCTAGGCTATCACTCTCCTAAATATATTGTTTCCCCTTTTTAGAATGTAAACTCCTTGAGGTCAGGAACTGTTTTTGATGTTGTACCTATATTGCCATGACTTAGCAGTGATTGGCATGTAATAAGCTTAATAGATTCTTTTTTTTTTGTTGTTCATTAGTCACATAACTAGTAAGTACCAGGGCCAGGATTTGGACTCCAGTCTTCTGACTTCAATTCTAATGCTCTTACCACTGTACCACACTGTCAAGTCAAGGCAGGTCAACAAGTATTCATTAAGTACTTATTACATTTAGGCCCCAGCCCTAGCTTATGCAAGTACAAGCAAAAAGAAAGCTCTCAAGAAACTTAGATTCTAATGGAGGAAGACAACATGCAAAAGGGGAATAGGAGAGGGGGATTCCCAGGATGAGAAGACAGCCGAGGCAGGGTGGAATAGAAATAGATAAATGAATGAATAAAAAAGCATTTTTAAGCACTTATAGTGTGCTGGGGACACAAATGACAGCCCTTGCTCTCAAGGACCTGGCATTTTATTTTATTTATTTTTTTTAGGCAATTGGGGTTAAGTGACTTGCCCAGGGTCACACAGCTAGTAAGTGCCAAATGTTTGGCTTGAGGCCAGATTTGAACTCAGGTCCTCCTGACTTCAGGGCCAGTGCTCTATCCACTGCGCCACCTAGCTGCCCTCAAGGACCTAGCATTTTAGTAGGGAGACAATACATATGAACGGTTTTAGCTGCAGGTGGAGAGGCCCCATGGTCATTAGGGTACAACAGGAAAGTAGATGGGAATGACTTTTCTTTAGTGGCATTTCCAGTGATAAAAATCATGTCAGAACCATATAAAAGATTTGAGGATTTTGATGTTAAAAACTTTTTCCCCCTGAATCTTTAGGAGCTGTGAGTGAAGTATCTATAGAAACAGTTTCCTGGCCTCATTTCCATGGAGTTGCTGAATATATCCTTCCTGGGATGATGACTATGCAGTCTGGGTTGGAAACAGGACCAGTAATCAGGGGAAGGTGCTTCTTCTCCCCCCGCCCCTTCCAGGGCTCTTGGGCTTATTTACCCATTAGTGGCAGTTGGTTTAAGTGGTGGCAAGAAAAGCATGGACTTCTCCATAGTGATTGTTTACCTCGATGATGGTTGTGGGTCTCCAGGCTAGAAACGGGGCCAGTGTTCAGGGGACCGGGGAGGGGACACTGCTATACCTAAGGCTCTTGGGCTCAGGATCTTGTGCTATCTCCACTGGGGCATGAGTAGAGGTGATAGTCAAGGTAGTCGTGGTAGTTTGATTTGCCTGGCATATGGCACCTTCTGTCTCTCCCTCATGGTGCCTTGCTGCTTCAGGTAGAAAATTATAATGCTAGCATTGGAAGGAACTCAAAAGATCATCTCATCCAATTCTATCATTTGACAGATGAGGAAACTGGAGACCAGAATAGAAAACAGGCCAAAGTCACAGGATAAGTCAGTCTTGTTGACTAATGGGACTATGAGCAGTCACTGCCTGAGGGAACTTAGTTGGAACTGGGAATTTCCATTATGTCAGGAAGGCCCTACGACAGGCTACTTTAGCAGCAGAAATTCCATATGATGCTCGAGATGAGATTTAGATCATCTCAGGAAGGTCTTGGAGTCATGGGCCAGCATCAAATGACCTTTTGAGGTTCCATGAGATTCTGGAAGTGGCCAGTAGAACAGGTCACACAGTTCCCTGAGAAAACAGTCTCTGACTGAAAGAATATTGAAAGAAGACAATTTTGGGTACAGGAAAAGATGATATATGAGTGGGTAGTAAGCAGTTCTTTTCTTTTCCTCGGAAGGCTAGGAGGAAAGGATGAAGGATTACCTTGCTGCAAGAGTGACTTAGGATGGACATGACTATCACAGAATTCCTCATTTCACAGAGGTAGCAACTAAGGCCCAGAGAAGGGAATAGGCTGGGCAAGCTAGCTGATGGCAAAATTAGGACTAGAACCCTGGCTCACCATCTATCCAGGTTATGTGGCACTGGAAAAACATTATCTTGCGAATGGAGGTTTTTTCTCTGTAAATCTTTATGAAGTAGATAGGCTATCTCTCTTAATAGTATTGCCTAGAATAGGGCAAAGGTGGGAGTGGAGATAGATAACTTCTAGAAGCCTATGCTTGTTACCTCCAGTTAGGTATCCCTGTAGACTACCTATTTTTCCCTTTACCCTTGAGTGCAAGGATTGCCACTTATCAATGGGAGAACAGACTAGAAAGATGATATTGAAGAGTTCACAGTACCCATTTTCCAATTGAAGAGACTAAGGTTCGGGCCTCTGAGGTGACTTATTATGAATGTTCTCCCCATTGTTTAGCCCATAATCTATCATCTCATGCTCCTTCTTGCTGGCCCCTGCTAGCCCCTGGCAAAGATTCATTTGGATTTTTTTGGCCATTCCAGCATCCTAAGATAGGGATATTTTATTTTGGGTTCAACTGAGGTCCGTAGTTGCAATCAATACCCAAGAGGCAGCTCAGGCAATAGCCACGGGGGTGGGGGTAGGCAGGGGAAGACTTATCTTGTGGCTCTCATCCTCCTGAACAGAGCTGTTCTATATGTCTCTACCCAGAACTTCTGTGGCCTTGTACTGAGGCAGGAATGGCCAAGTCAGTGCCTGGAGCAGAGGGGTCAGGAGTGAGCATGGGTCTATTGTCCTGTCAGTCTCACCAAAGGACAACCAGGGCCCAGGTCCTTTCGGAGAAACTATCTCCAGTCCCAGACCCAGAAAAGTGGGGCAGAGGCCTGGATGAAGACCAGGAATAGTTTGGAGGAGGGTTAGGTTCACTCTTTTTCAAATTTCTTAGTATTTGTTTCTCAGCAGGACACTCTGTCCCCGACTGCTCTGCTCTCTAAGCAGCCAGGCTTACCCGATGATGTCAACCTCTGGCTCTGCACTCTCCCTGATGGGATGGCCCCTGTCCTGCTCTAGGGAGGGCTCCTTCCCTCTGTCCCTTATCTCTGGGAACCAAGATGGATGGATAGCCCAGGGGCCCCATATGCTGCTTGCCAAGGAGTGGGCCTGAAGTAAGTCTAAGGCCAAAGCCTTCCCAAGTCTGCTGCTTAGATAGATGCACAGATTATTAGAGATGGAAGAAACCTGAGGGATCATCTGATTCAACTTTCTTATTTTACAGAGGAGAAAACTGAGGCCCAGAGAGGTCCTGCTTGCTCCAGGTTATCCTGCTGCTTAGTGGGATAGTTGGGATTAGGACCCACCTAACCTGATTCCCACTCCAATGTGCTTTCTACTGCTAAGTGCAGTCATTTAACCTCTCCAAGCCTCAGTTTTCTTATCTGTAAACTGAGGAAGTTGGACAAGAATGTGTCAAAAATCTTGTCTAGATCTGAAGTTCTAGGCTGCTATCATACCATCAGAACTGTTATGAAGAAGACAGAGTAAGATGTTCAGGCTTTGAAAGTTAATCTATATTGACTTTCCCCTGAGCCCTTTGTGGTATAGTGATTTTTGATATATGTATGTGTATGTGTATATATGTGTATGTGTATGTCTATATATGCATTCATATCTATGTATGCATACATGTATGTATATACACATACATGTATATATACTTATATGCATGCACACATATATAGGTATATATACATGTATGTATTGTGTGTATATGTATATGTACACACACTCATATATACATACATATAGTAGTATGTACACTATACATGCTATATATACATATAACTCTATGTATATATGTATACATATATATCACATAACATAAATACAGAATAATTAGGAGGTGTGGAGGGTACTAGCAAGTGAGGGGGATTAGATTGGCCTCCTGTAGGGGATGAGCTTTGAGCTGAGCCTTGAAGAAAGCTAGGGCTTCTAAGAGGTAAAGTTAAGGAGGAAATGCATTTTAGGCATGGGGCCCAGACTATGCAAAGGCCCCAAAGTGGGTGATGAAATGTTCACAACTATGGGGAACAGTAAGAAGACCAGTTTGACTGGAATGCAGGTTATGTGAAGGAGGGTAATGCGCAAAAAGTCTGAAAAGGTGTGTTAGAAATAGATTGTTAAAGAATTTAAGGGGAAGCTAGGTGGTACAGTGGATAGAGCACCGGCCCTGAAGTCAGGAGGACCTGAGTTCAAATTCTGCTTCAGACCAAACACTTGACACTAGCTGTGTGACCCTGGGCAAGTCACTTAGCCCTAATTGCCTAAAAATAAAAAAAAAAGATAAAAAAATTAAAAAACCAAAGAATTTAAGTGCCAAATGAAAGAGCAGATTGGATTGGATGCCCTCTAAGGTCTGTTTCTGGTTTCAATCCTGTGATCCTATCCTAGAAAAACAGTCTTCTCCCACCCATCTGGCCTGGTATAGAGATGAGGGGACAGTAACAGTCCCTGCCTGGAGATGACATGGATGTCTTAGACTGAGCCTTCCAAGGGATTCAGACTAATAGGACTAGCTTTAGGAGCTCATTCCTCCTTTTCGCCTTTACTGCTCTGTAGAACATTATTTCCCAAAAGGGGTTCCGTGGAAGCCTAGTGATCTCACCCGAAGTAAATAACTTCCTATGAGAAAAATTTGGTGTTAGTGAATCCTCCCTACCAAAATATTAAATATTAAATGTGGTATTCATGAAGAATGTTTGCTGCATTAGTATCGATATAGGCATACCCCTAAAATGAAATTCCATCAAAAGGAAATACACATATCAAAAGAAAAAAACAATAGCTTGTAGACCACACGTGAGTTTTATAAGCCAGGTTTAGGGGTGGGAGAAAAGAAGTTTGCCCTATATTTGGATGAGTGTGGTATTAAATTGCAGAAAAATAATAGCTAACATTTATGTAGTACAAAGTACATAAAATGTTCTCATTTTATCCTCACAACACCGTGAGGTAGTTGCTGTTATTATCTGCTTTATTGTCATATCTGACTCTTTGTGACTCCATTTGGGGTTTTCTTGGAAAAGACTGGAGTGGTTTGCCATTTCCTTCTCCAGTTTATTTTACAGATGAGGAAACTGAGGCAAATGGGGTTAAGTGACTTACCCAAGGTCATATAGTTAGTTAGTGTCTGAAGCCAGATTTGAACTCCGTCTTCCTGACTCCAGGGCCTGCTGTTCTATCCATTGAGCCATGTAGCTGCTCCATTTACATTTTACATATGAGGTAACTGAGGCAAGCGGAAGTTAAGTGACTTGCTCCAGGTCTGTCTGAGACAAGATTTGAATTCAGGTCTTCCTAACATCAAGTTCAGTGAACATTATACCACCTAGCATCCATATAGCCTTTTAGATGCTTTGTTCCCTCCAACAATCTTTCCCTGCTAATGCTACCTGATGGTGAATCACGAAAAATGACCATCTGAAGAAAACATCATTACAAAGGACCCAGGGACAATGAAGACAGGCATGGTGGTCCTAAGAGGCTGTAGGATATTATATACAGTGGTTACATGCATTCAAGAAATGGTGTAAAAGACATAATCAAAGACATGTACAAATCTCCCCCATCAAATGCTGGCCAGGTTTTTAGCCTGAGTGAGAGGCAGTGGACAGACAGCAAACTTGTGCCACGATGGCATCCTCAGAGTATTATGGAAACCAGAAGAAAGTCTTCAGCACATCAGATAAATCTGCTAGGGGGGAAATAAGGAAGATAAGAATCTGCATTCATCCTTGGAGGGAATATTCCACTCTGATGAGATAAGACTACAGATCTGTAACCCCAATTAATCACAGAAGACTGAGATTTCTCCAGTGGATCAGTCAAGCAATCAAAAGTAAATTACATGTGAATAAGTCCTTAACTTATGTGAAGGGATCATAGAGGTTTTGGGTCACTGGATGAAAGCAAAGAAAGAGAAAAAGGATCTACCTATATAAAAATATTTATAGTAATTCTTCTCATGGTGACCCTTAATTATAAATTAAGATGGTATCCTCCTAGGGGAGAATAGCTAAACCAATTGTGGCATATGAATATAAAGGAATATGATAGTAGAATAAGGAATGATAAGTTTCCTCTGAAACTGTGAAGACTTTGATGAACTGATGCAGAGCAGAGTGAACAGGAGAACAATTTAAACAATGAGAATAACACTACAGAGAAAAAAAAACTGAAAGATATTGGGACTCTGATCAATGCTATGATAAATACACCATGAGTCCAAAAGAATGAAGATGAAGCATCCCACTCACCTCCTGAGAGAGGTGATGAACTTAAAATATCAAGGCAAATACATATTTTTAGACATGTGGGAATATGGGAATTTGTTTTGCCAGGCTCTGTAGCTATGTATTGAGGGCTTTATTTTTCAGGTTAAAAAAATTGTTTAATGGGTAGGAAGGGATAGATTTAAAAAAGCAATAACTTTTATAATAACAAAAAATAATAAAAATAACAATAACATACATATAACACTTACTATGTGCCAGCCACTGTACTAAGCATTTTACAATTATTATCCCATTTGATCCTCACAACAACCCTCAAATGTATGTACTATTATTATTTCCATTTTATAGATGAGGAAATTGAGGCAAACAGAGGTTAAGTGACATGCCCTGGTCATATAGCTAGGAAGTGTCTGAGTTAAGATTTAAACTCAGGTCTTCCTGACTCCGAGTCCAGCACTCTATCCATTGTGCCAATTAGCTGCCCTAAAATGCTTGTTAAAGAGAGAGAAAAAAAAAGCAAACCAGAAAAAATAGAAACTTTTTTAACAAAAGAAATCAAATACCATGGACAAAACAGTAAGAGTTTGACCATTTCACCATCAGGTTCACCAAATAGTTGTTAAATCCATCACTAAAGGACCCCTGAGCTGGAATTGCCCTCAGAGTAGAGGGGGCTGAGAATTTCTCTGTCTCACTCTCTTTCACAATCCTACCCTCATCCCCATTGATGAGGTAATGACATTAATGAACTTCAGAAGGTCAGAAGATCTGGAATACCCATATGGGTCCCCAGCAGCAACCACCTAAACCCATAGCAGTGATCTTTGAGCAGTTATGGATGATGGTACTCTCTCCACAAATATCAGAGATAGTTCAGTTTCAGTTGCAGACTACCATAATAAAACTAATTTCAGAATAAAGTGAGTCACATGAATTGTTTGATTTCCCAGTGCATATAAAACTTATGTTTACACTATAATGTACTCTCTTAAGTGTATTAAGTATTATTTCTAAAAAAAAAAGCAATGTATACACCTTAATTTAAAAATTCTTTATTGCTAAAAAATGCTAACCATCATCTGAACCTCAACGAGTTGCAATCTTTTTGCTCATAAAGGGTCTTGCCTCTGTGCTGATGGCCGTTGACTGATCAGGGTGGTGGTTGCTGAAGGCTGAAGGTGGCTGTAGCAATTTCTTAAAATAAGACAGCATTGAAGTTTGCCTCATCAATTGACTCTTCCTTGTACTTGAACACTTAGAAGCCATTGTAGGGTTATTAATTGGCCCAATTTCAATATTGTATCTTAGGGAATAGGTGAGGGAGAGAGACAGGGAAATGGTTGGCCAGTGGAGCAGTCAGAACACACACAACATTTATCAATTAAGTTCGCTGTCTTATATGTGCGTGGTTCACAGCATCTCAAAACCATTACAATAGTAACATCAAAGATCACTGACCACAGATCACCATAACACATATAATAATAATGAAAAAGTTTGAAATACTGTGAGAATTACCGAAATGTGACATAGAGACATGATGTGAGCACATGCTGTTAGAAGAATGGTGCCAATAGACCCGTTCAACACAGGGTTGCCACAAACCTTCAATTTGTAATATCTGTGAATATCTGTGAAGTGCAAGAAAATGAGGAATGCCTATTTGTGTAAGAAGAGAGAGTACTCCTAGCTTGGAGGGCTTATTTTTGCAACAACTCTACTTATTATTCCTGCTTAGGAAATACTTTTTCTGAAAACTAATAAAGCTTGACTAATAATCAGTGGGAAGCATACCTGGGGTGGAGGTAGGGTGGGAACTCATGGAGGACTGTACTAGAGACCCTAGCCCCTCAGGGTTAACCCTAGAAGCTGGAGACAGCAGTAGTATTGGCCCTCTGGGGACTCAGCCTGTCAGTACAAATGGGAATTGGGGAAGTATCCCCAGCTGGGGCTTCTACACAGTTCATTTCAGCAAAACTACTCATCTTCATTCTCCATGCCTTCTCACTGCTATCTCTTGTGCTCAATTGCACTCTCTCCTCATTTTTGTCCCTTGCAATCCCTAATTTCCTTCAAGACTCCGTCTACGGCATGATCTTTCTGGATTCCATCTATTAGTGATAATATTATGAATAATAATAGCTAACATTCATACAGCATTTTAAGGTTTACAACACACTTTACAAATATCATCTTATTTTATACTCACAACTACCCTGGGAGCTATTATTAACCCTCATTTTACAGAGGAAGAAACTGAGGCAGAGACAGGTTACTCAGGCTCACACAGCAAATAGTATCTGAGCTGGATTTGAACTCAGGTTTTTCTGACTCCAAGCCTAGCCCTTTATATACTGTACCACCTAGTTGCTAGGGCCCTTTCCCTCTTTTCCTCCCCCTCCTCAATTTACCACATATATATATTTTTATATGCATCCATGTTATCTCCATTGATAGAATGTAGGCTCCTTAAGGGCAGAGACTATTTTACTTTTGTCTTTGTATCCCTAGTGCCAAGCACAATGTCTGGTTCATAGTAATCAATAAATGCTTGTTGATTTATGACCTATGAAAGTTAAAGTTGGGACTTGAGCATGTCCACTGATTCCAAGTTCAGTGCTGATTTCACTATATATATATATCACAGATGCTGACCTGTAAGTGTCTTTACCTTTTCCTGGTATATTTGGGACCTTTCTTTTTTATCATTAATCTCCTTGGAGTATCTGCCTAACAATGGAAACAAGGGGCATTGACATTTTAGTCACTTTCTTAGCATCATTCCAAGTTACTTTCCTGGGAAGGTTTCTTTTTCTTTCTCTTTTTAAAAATAGATTTTTATCATTAACGACCACCCCCCATCCTTCCCCTTTCGCCCTCCAAGACAGCCATACTTTATAACAAAATATTTTTTTAAAAAGAGGAATAAGAGAAAACAAATTCAGCAAAACCAAACAGCATATGAAAAAAACTAACATTATATGAAATTTTCCACCCTTGAGGCCCACACCCTTACCCTCACATCTGCAAAGGAGCAGGGACAAGTATCTTGGGAATGTTTGTTAATGGGCAATTTCACTGGTAGCACCTTGGGGTTTTTGGCTGTAGATAAAATGAATTTATCTTCTCTTCCCTCCCTCTTTTCCAAGTAGCCCTACTGTCTCTGTCTCAGCTGGGGTGGGGAGCTGTGACGAAGCATTTGTATATCCCCTGTAAAGTTTGAGAACTGAATGGCTAATGCATTTATCTAACAGAAATTTTGGAGCTTTTTCAGGACACATGACTTTACTTACCAAGAAATAAATATCCTTTTTTTGTGGGTGGGCATAAAATACTTAATATTTCAGTTACAAAACTGTATTTAAAATGTTTCATATTTACAATCTGTCACCTTTCTTCCTCCAAGGCTATGTATATATGTACATTATGCATGTACCAGAGAGGGACAATTCCACCCCACTTCCTGCAATTCCACTTTGTCTCCTCCGTGGCAATGGAAAAATCTGGGTCATCAGACACTTCAGGTTCTAAAAAAGGCTGTTTCCCTACTTTTTACCCCTGTCTCCCTTACCAAGATTTTATGGGGGTGTTGGTTGAAAGAGGTTGGGGTGATGTAACATATCCTTTGCTTCTCCTATCATTCCAACCACTGGCCCATTTCCATTACTAGACAAGACTCCTGTTCAAGGGAGGAAAAAAGTCAGTCATTACCCCATATCAAGCAGTAAGAAACCCTAATTTTCTCAAGAAATAAATAGCTACAGGCCATGAAGTGGTTGGATTTCACATTATTATAACTTTATGTATTTATCGCCCATTTAAATTGGCTAAGTTATCCATTTGCAAGGATTATTAAAGCATACTTCTTTGTCCCCAACTGTTGAACCCAAGGTATCTGTCAGTGTTGCCTAGAGACCTAGGCTTGGCTCTGTCGGGGAAGAGAGTAGTCATTATGGCTAAAACTTCCCAATCTCCATACTTTACTTAGATGCCTCTGCAGTATGCCATCCCTTTAACCTGTGGGGCCCTCTCTCCCATCCTTGGTTTTGTTTCTGGCAATCCATGGCTCATTCTTCTTTGGATCCCGCAATTGTCTCACCACTACTGGGAAGCCTTCCCTGATTGGCCTTATTTGTCTCTTTGGAGTGTCCCATTTGGACATTTTTCTCCCTCAGCTCCTGAAGTACCTCTGTTCCTTCCTGAAACAATACTCCATGTCTTCCAGGTCTTAGGTCTGGTTTACCATTTAGTGTCACTGAGGTTTCTTGGTGACTTCATGAAAGGGGAGAAGTTTGTTGTTAGCATCGTCTTCTTTCTGTGCCTTTCTCTCAGTCAGGATCCTTCCCCTCCCACCCAGTCCCCAGAAACTCACCTCTCATTTTGCCCATTTACTATATATCAATCAACAAGCATTTACTAAATACTTGCTGTGTGCCAGGAATCATACTAACCACTGAAGATTCATGTACAAAGAATGAAACAATCTCTGCTCAAAAGAAGCTTACGTTGTATTTTTTAGTTGTTTTTCAAATTTGCCCTTTTTTAAAAAAAATTATGAACTTACCCAAGACCAAAAAAAAAAAAAAAAGATGAACATTTCCATATGCAAAGTGGAACAGGAAAGTATGAAACTGCAAATCTCTATTATGTACAGCTTGCTTTTTCCTTTTAAGCACATAATAAACTCAACATGTGACTTTCAAAGCTATACTGCTTGTCTCTGTTTTCCTTCTGTTCCCTTCTGTGCATTTAAAGAAATGCTTAAGGATCCTCTTTTCTTTCTTTCTTTTTTTAACAACCCTATCCCTCTCCCTCCTCCCACCTCATCCTCCATCTTTCTCCTCCCTAACTGAAGGCATATTAAAATGGGTGATAAACCTATTGGCCTCCAAGGTGACACAAGGAACCAGTCCGTCCATGGGGCACTTCCCTCATCAGCTGGCATCTTTCCAATGCCATGAACCCCCACCACTCTTCACTCTGCCCGGTGTCCCTTTGGCCCTGGTGACTGAGCACTGTTCCTGTTTGGTTCCTCAGCTTCCCAATTCCTGTTTCATTCTTTGCCCAGCCACTACCTTAGCCCTTCATTCAGGAAATGGTACTTGGGGGAGAGCCCAGGCAACGCCTATCCAGAGAGACAGTCAGCTCAGTCCAGGCGATTTAGGGGAGCCTGGAGTGTTTCCTGAGGAGACACACCCCATGGCTTGATTCTTCTTTGTCTACACAGTGCAATTTATCGCTTGATTATACCAAGTGGGTAATGCTGCTCCGTAGAGTCATTGTATAATGGAAAGAGCATTGGCCTGGGAGCCAGGAGACCTGGGTTAACAGGCTTATGGGATTTAGAGCTGGAAGGTCCTAAGGGACCAACTAGTTCAGGGTTCTTCACCTGGTGTTTAAAGACCCTCAAGCTATTTGTGGATAGATTCTGAGAGTATGTGAACTTGGATGGGAAAAAAAAATTACCGTCTTTATTTTCATTAATCTCTAATTGAAATTTAGCATTTCCTTTGATTATTTAAAAACATTATTCTGAAGAGCCTATAGGCCTCAACCCATGGTCCATACCTGGAACCCTCTCCCTCCTTATCTATGCAAACCTCCTAGCTTCCTTGACTTACTTTAAGTCCCACCCTTTGCAATAAGCCTTTCCTAGTCCTCCTTATTCTTAATGCCTTCTTCCCTCTGTTGATTATTTCCAATTATTCTGTCTATATCTTGTTTGTCTGCAGTCGTTCGCATGCTGTCTTCCTCATTAGACTGGGCGCAAGCAGGGTCTGCCTTTTGCCTTTTTTTGTGCATTGCACATAGTAGGTGCTTAATATTTGTGAGCTGGCTGACTGCTAAAGGGGTCCTCTGTTAGTTCACCTCCTTCATTACACAGATAAAGAAACTGAGGCCCAGAGGGAAGCATGAAATATTGCAAAGAAAATGGATTTGGAGTCTGAGGACATGGTTTCACATCCCAGCTCTGTCACTACCTGTGTGACCCTGGACAAGTCATTTCTAATCCCTGCCTTTCAGTTTCTTCATCGTAAAATGAAGAGGTCAGCCTTGGAGTCAGGAGGACTAGAGTTCAAATCTGAACTCAGACACTTGGCATTTACTAGCTGTGTGACCCTGGGCAAGTCATTTAACCCTGATTGCCTCACCAAAAAAGCAAAAACAAAAACAAGAACAAAAAGAGGTCAGATGAATTGTTCCCTTACATCTGCCCCTGAATCTATGTACTCTATGATTTGCTCAAGTGAGAAACAGAGCCATGATTTGAATTCAGGTCCTCCAAATCCAATATGCCTTCCACCACTTCACCCTAGCTCTAGTCCCAGTGCTTTCACTAACTAGCTGTGAGACTTGGGCCAGGTCACCTCCTCAGGAACCTCTGAGACCTTCTAGACCAACTTGCTAAGGTCATGTAGGAAGTAAGTGACTGAGGCAGGATTTGAACCCAGGTCTTCTGAGACCTAGGGCTCTTTCCACTATGTCATTCTGCTTCCTCAGCTTATGAAGGGGTCTGATTAGATCCAGGGTTCTTAATCTTTTTGTGGGCCCCTTTGGGGGTCTGTCTGGTAAAGCCTAGGGACCCCTTCTCAGAACAATATTTTTAAATAATTGAAGGAAACACTAAATTTCAGTTACGGGTAAGCAAAAATAAAGATGCCATTTTTTTCCTCATCCAAGTTCATGGATCCCCTGAAATCTATATCCCAAATGGATAGGTGGACCCTGGGTTAGGACCCTGGGACTAGAGGACCTCTAAAGTCCTTCCAATGACTTACTAAAAAAAACCCATTTATTAAACTCTTACTATTTTGAGTAATTCTATCTTGTTTCCTTTTCTTCTGCCTGACATGGGGCATAGCCCCAGTGCCTTCTCTCCCAAGCCAACACCTACCTTGGGGGCTGACTCAGCCACCACCTCCACCCCTGTCCCTGTGACTGTTACTCTATCACTGTGACCTAGTTTCAACAAGGTGGCTTTCAGAGCAACACCTCCTTCCTAGGGGCACCCCTTGTGCCCCTCTAGTCTCCCCATTGCTCTCCTCCTTTGAAGCCAGAGCAGCAGGCCCAAAGGGAAAGTGCTCAGCATTACCTAAAGAAAACCTGACAGAGCCCCCTGGCCCCGGACATTGGCCCACAATGGGATTTGGGAACAAGCAGGATATTCAAGGATGGGGAGAGGAGCAGGGGCAGACAATGCCCCCCAGGGAGGTCAGAGTCAAAGAAACCGTCTCAGGTATCGGTGCCTGGGGAAGGGTGGGCTGGAAGGCTTTTCACTGCACTTTCTAAGGAAGAAACTTTCCTGGGCTCAGTCACTGCCCGATTAGGTTTGGTCCCCAGAGGGACCTGTTGTGTGGCCATTGTGCAAAGGCTGTGGGAATGGGCCAGTCTGGTTTTTGTCTGGGGCCTCGAAACAATAGGGCCTCCTCATCACCAGGTTCATCCTGCCAATTGGAGCTCTCTTCTTCATGGCCCTCTCTCTGTCTCAGTCTCTTCTCTATGTGTGTCTCTGACTGTCCTCTTTCTCTCCATGGCCTAGATTTTGAACATAAACTTTCTATTGGAGATTGCCTTTAGGAATACGGGTACATGCACACACACATATGTGCAGACAAAAGCACATGGAAATTACATGCAAACATACCGTAGACCCCTTCTATTCATACCTATTTTTGTGTTTCAAGTTGCAGAAGCAACCCTAACTCAGGGATAAAAGCACTGGGCTTGGATTCAGAAGATCCAAACTCAGATCCTACATTGGCTACTAACTAGCTGTGTCACCTCTGTACAAATCACTTAACTTCTCTGGGCCTCATCTTCCTCATATATAAAATAAGGAGTTGGACTCAATGATTTTTGGGGTCCCTTCCAGCTTTAAATCTTTGGTCCTTTGAATTCTAACCCTTCACTTTTTTTTTGTTTGTTTGTTTTTAGGCAATTGGGGTTAAGTGACTTGCCCAGGGTCACACAGCTAGTAAGCGTCAAGTGTTTGGTCTGAGGCCGGATTTGAACTCAGGTTCTCTTGACTTCAGGGCCCGTGCTCTATCCACTGTGCCACCTAGCTGCCACTAACCCTTCACTTTGCCAGTTGTGTGACATAAGTCATCACCTCTCTGAGTCTGGGTTTCCCCATCTATAACTAGATGAACTCTGAGGTCCCTTTCTGTTCTAACTCTTCTGATAGCTCTGCTATTCTGTCATTCTTGGGGTTCTGATTGCCCAATGGGGCATTTGAAACCTCAGAGAGGAATGTTTATAGGTGGGGAGCCAACAAATTAGGCATTACCTGCTTTCCAAACCCTTTGGGATCTAGTTCCCTCAAGTTTCCCCTTAGGTCATACTTCCCTTAATCATCTCCTACTCTTTCCAAACTTATTTTCATAATGAAAGGGCTCAGGGGCAGCTAGGTAGTACAGTGGATAGCACACTGGCCCTGGAGCCAGGAGGACCTGAGTTCAAATCCGTCCTCAGACACACGATACTCACTAGCTGTGTGACCTTATCACTTAAACAAAACAAAAAAACCCCAAACATAAGGAGAGGGCTCAAATTCTGCAGGTCAGCCAAGAAAAATCTTGCTTATTCTCTCACACATGCAGATTCTCCGCTCCCACCTCCATGCCTCTGAAACATGCCTTTTCCTCCACCTTCAGTTCAATCTCTAGCCCTAGTTTCCTTTCTGCCAGTTTATGGTCCAGTCTTCTTTGGATTCTTGCACTAATTTCCATCTCCCCCCACCCCAAGCCTCCCCTGATTAACCTCACATGACTTTTTGGAATACTTCTTCTGGATGTGTGTTCTGAGCACTGACTGTGCTTTGTTACTAACTTGTTTTCTGTGGATATGTTTGCTGTCTTTCTTACTGAATTGATCCTCGAGGGTAGGAATGTTTTGTTGATATCTCCCTAACATGCCTAGAACATTGCTCAGCACCCATGCCTGCAGCAAGCCCGTATATCAGCCTATTCTTTTATTGAATATTAATGATTAATATTAATAAGAAAGAATGATTAGTAATAATTTTGTTTTTATTTCATTTGCCTTCTACTGGTCTTAGCTCTGCCCTCCTATACAACAGAGTCAGTCTGCCCCTGCTTCTATGGGACTTTTCTTCATATATTTAATGATAGCCATTCAAGTCTCCCTTTCCTACCCTTCTCCAGATTTAATCGTGGTTCATATAAGAAAGACTGGAGGATTTTGATGGATTCATTTTGAGTCTGCAGAAGAGATATGACCGCTGAGAAAACAGAATTTCTTTTTAAGGCTATATTATTAGTAGTTCACATGTTGAAAGCATTGTTAAGATTTGCAAAGCACTCTCTTTGCAATAAGCCTGCCACAAGGTCAGTGGAAGTATTTTTATCTCCATTTTCCTGCTGAGGAAATGGAGGCTCAGAAAGGTGAAATCACTTGCCCAAGGTCATACAACTAATAATCCAATAACCATTTATTAAGTACCCACTATTTTCAAGGTACTAAGCTAGCAGCTTGGGATGCAGAGACAAAAAAAAATGGCTCCTGCCTTCAAGGAGCTTATGTTTTACTGGCAGGTCGAGGCGAATATAATATGTAAACAGATAGGTATGTGTATGATTGTTTGAAGCATAGAAAGGAAGAACTAACAATGAAAAGAATTAGGAAAGGCCTCCCATAGGCGATGATATATGAACTGATCCTAGTGCCCATGCCGCTGAGTGATATCAACATGTTGAGAACTCTGATGACCAAACCCTGTCAGATGTCAGGAGATGGCTGTCAAGGCTCTGAACCTCTAGGAGTTTCCTTAACGAAAGTCAATGGACTCAGAACTAGGATGTGTTTAATCAGTGATAATAGAGGCATTTATGTGAGTGGGTCTGTGTCACTATCCAGATCATTCCTCCATCTCCTCTCTGGTTGCCCTTGAATGTTTTCGATCAGGGCTAAAAACAGAGTTGGTCTTCTCCCCTCCCAAATAGAAGGGAAGTGGCCCTTGTAGAGCTGTTTGGGTGGAGGAGAAAGAGGTGAGTCTCTTGTGTACTGGGGAGATAGAAATCCATTCTAAACTGATCTCCCCCCACCCCAGTATTTGGCTCTTAAAAATGTCCCCACAGCTCCAGCCTGCGGTCTTGTCTCAGCAGCTGTGCAGGCTTGAGGCTTCACCACAGGCCAGAAGCTGTATGTTGCCAGAGGTGTTTGGGACTAATCATCCCAAACTTCCCACAGCTGGCTAGTTGCTGAGTTGATCTATACTTTGTGTAACAGAAAAGGTTTCTTTTTAAGGAGGTGGAGGTGTGTGTGTGTGTGTGTGTGTGTGTGTGTGTGTGTGTGTAAAGAAAAGGGATCATAGGTTTAGAGTAAAAAGATGCCTTAGAGCATGAGTGTGCTGCTGATAAATGTTTAACAGTTGACTCTCAAAGCATGCATGATATTTTGAAGTGTTATCTACATGCTTAATATCTTCCCTATCACTTTCTTAAGTCTAGACAATAAACATAACTAAAATCAAGTCCTGATTTATAGAATTTTCTTATTTTGGTAGTATAAAATACTCACACTGAAAATTCACCAATCAGCTGGTTCCAGCACACCCTTGCCTTAGAGGTCATTGATTCTAATCCCCTCATTTTATTGATGAGGTAACTGAGACCCACATAGGGCAAGTGATTTGCCCGAGGCCATGCAGGTGCTAAGTAGCATACCTGGGATTCATGTGTTTGTGTGCATGTCTGTAAGGATGTAGGTAACCGTGTGATGTATTGGGAAGAGTGCTTAATTTGGAGCAGATACCTGGGTTTGGATTCTGGTCCTGCTATTTCCTGTCTGCAAGTCTTGTTATTTCTCTGGGACTGTTTTATCTATATAAAATGATGGGGTTGGAGTAACCTTTGCTCCAGGTTGGAGTGACCTTGGCTTGGAATCTATGATCCAAGATGCTAGACATTTGTCTATGTATGAATGTATGTATGTTTGTATTGAATCATAGAATAATAGGATTTCAGAGCCAAAGAGGAAGTTTAAGAACATCTAATTATAGGATTGTAAATATAAAGCTGGAAAGGACTTTGGAGATAAATCCAACCCCTTTCTTTTACAGAGAAGAAAACTGAGGTGCATAGAAATTAATGCCTTGTCCAAGGTTACCCAGTAAGTAGCAGAGCTGATACTATAACACAGGCGTCCTGATAGCCTGGAGTTCGTTGTGAGTTCAAATGTGACCTCAGATACTTACTAACTGTGTGACCTTGGGCAACTCACTTAACTCTGCTTACCTCAGTTTCCTCATCTGTAAAATGAGCTAGAGAAGGAAATGGCAAACCACTCCAGTATCTTTGCCAAGAAAACCCCAAATGGGGTCATGAAGAATCAGACATGATTGAAAAATGACCGAAGTGTTTATACATGAATATGTGTATGTATATCTATGCATAGATGTATGGGTTAGGACCCTGTCTCTGCCACTTTGGGGCAAGTCACTTTACTATAATACCTTTAAAATGAAAGGGCTGACCTAGATGACTTCACAAGGTCCCTTCAGCGCTAAATCTATAATCCCATGCATTTATATACATATGTATGGATTTATGTGAATTCACATGCTTGTGTATACACCCATGGTCTGGCATATATATATATATATATATATATATATGAAACATATATATGTACACTATGTTTATATGAGCATATGTATGTATCTATATGTGTTTGTGTGAGCTCATCTATGTGGACACATATGTGTCTGCATTTATTTGTATCCGTGTATATGTGTGCACACGTGTATTTTGGTAGCCCCCAAGATAACTACTTCCCTCCAGCACATCTGGAAAATGAGCTCCTTTCCTCTGGTAAACAGACTTCCAGAGGAAGAGTCAGGATGGCCCTTGTTCTCCCCTTGGAATTGAACAGAGCCAAGGTAGGAAAAAACACACTGAGCCTGAAGGATGTAACCTCTCTGATCCCGGTTCTGGCCAGGAGCAAGGAGACCTGGCAGGGCTGGTGCATAGGGCGTGGGCCCTGGAGTCCATCCTGACACACTTTCTTCCTGTGGGGGTGGGAGGAAGGAATCAGAGGAAAGGAGATATTGCTCCTCTAAGGAACTCCAAGCCCACAAGGCTGTATGGAGCTGGATATTAGGGCCAGAGGGGTCCAAAGCGAGGAAACAGCAAGCCAAGGAGGTCAAAAAGCCAGGAGGAGGGTGGAATCCTCCCAGAGGGAATCAAGAGGATGGGTGGAGGTAGTGGAAGAAGATGGACCAGGGAGATGAGGCCTCTTCAATCTGGAAAAACAGAAGCAAAGAGGAAATAATGGTACTTATTATTATGAATGACAATAATAACTAACACTCTACAGTGATTTAGGGTTTACAAAGTGCTTTACATATATTATCTCCTTTGATCCTCACAGCCTTATCAGTTGGGCACTATTATTATCCCCATTTTACAGATGAAGAAATTGAGTCTAAGAAAGGTTAAATGATTTGCCCAGGGTTACACAGTAAGGGTCTGAGATGGGGGTTTAACTCAGGGCTTGCTGACTCCATGATGAATATTCTTTTCACCTAGCTGCCTAATAATTATTATGTAATATTAATAGCTTGCACTTATAACTAGAATTTGATAGCTTACCAAGTTCTTTCCTTACAATACTCCTGGGAAGTGGATATTATCAGCCCCATTTTACAAATGGGAAAACCAAGGCTCAGGGAGGCCAATGACTTCTCCACAGCTAGCAAGTTGCTTTCCATCATTTTTGAAAGAAGACCTTTTCGCTAACTATATTTATCTGTGTCAGAGTCTAAAATTGTGAGAGGTTGTGACAGGAAGCACAAATTCAGGAATTCACTCATTCCTGAATGCTAGAAAAAGGAGGGTCCCTCCTTAAAGCTGGAAGAGTCTAAATTTAGGACAAATAAAAGACTTTGTTCACATAGCAGGCAATGACCATATGGAATTCATTTCCCCTAAGATGTAGCGTAGGATGAAAATAGAAATAGATTTTTAAAGGGGTTAGCCAGATGCTCCCCATCCTTTGATGTCCAGCTGAAGTCTCACCTTCTCTAAGAAGCGCACTCTGACATTAATCTAATCTAACTTCCTACTGACAGTTTAGCATTTTCTTAAGGTCTAATTCAAATGAATTTTTGTGTGCCCAAATAGACTGTAGACTGAGGCCAGGGCTCACATCTTATACTAATCACAACTTATTTTTAGATAGTGTTTTGAAGTTTAGAAAACCTCTTCCTCTTCTCTCCCTTTCCTCCAACCTTTTGAGGTGTCAGTATTATTATCTCCATTTTACGAATGGAAAAACTGAGCCTCACAGAGCTGAAATAGCTTACTCCAAGTCTGGTGCTCTTTCACACAAAGTCTTTACTTCTCCATACCTCTCAGAGTACCTAGCAAGAGCCAGCTTTACAGGCATTCATGATTATTTATTCAGCATTCACCATATACAATACACAATGCTAGGCACAGGGGATCTATGAAGATAATTAAGATACAAACCTTCCCTCTTTTGTTGTTGCTATTGAGTCGTTTCAGTTGTGTCCGACTTCGTGACCCCATGTGGGATTTTCTTGGCAAAGATACTGGAGTGGTTTGCCATTTCCTTCTCCAGCTCATTTTACAGATGAGGAAACTGAGGCAAACAGAGTTAAGTGACTTGGCCAAGGTCACACAGCTAGTAAGTGTCTGATGTCAGATTTGAACTTGAGAAGATGAGTCTTCCTGACTCCAGGCCCAGCATTCTATCCACAGATGGATTCAATTCAACAAGCATTTCTTTTTTTTTTTCTTTTTTTTTTCTTTTTTGGCTAGGCAATCGGAGTTAAGTGACTTGCCCAAGGTCACACAGTTAGATAAGTGTTAAGTGTCAAAGGCCAGATTTGAACTCAGGTCCTCGTGACTCCAAGGCCAGAGCTCTAGCCACTGCGCCACCTAACTTCCCCTTCCACAAGCATTTATTAAGCACCTACTGTATGTCAGGCACTCTGCTAAAGGGTGGGGATACAAAAACAGAAACAGAAGTGTTCCCATTATGAAGGAACTTATATTAAACTGGGGGGGTTAGGCCAGGGAAGGAAGGGAAGAGGGGAGGTGGAATGAACACATGAGCAAATAAGTACATGAGGTCCTTATAAACTCTGGACTTACATTAGCAAGTAGAGTCCCGCAGATCTGGTTACATCTCCTCAGGATTTTAGGAGCAACACTAAGGGGTTATGAGGTTTTCTCTAGTGCTATAAGGTTGAGCCCCAATTTAAATGCATTCCTCTCAATATCTCACCAGTTAATATTTCTTCAACATCATCTAAACCAGTGGTATCAAATTCAAACAGAAACAGATGCCTGTGGCCTCATATTAGAAATAAATTAACTTGATCTATATCATATTATATTTTTATTTGTTTCATTAAACACTTCCCAATTACATTTTAATCTGATTCTGATGGCACTTGGGAGTTTTACAGGCTGCTTGCAGCTGTGAGTTTGACACCTCTGACCTATACCATTGATTAGTGCCCCAAAATCAATTTAACCAGTTGATTTTGCCTCAATATTGATTAACCAATTAATATAAATTAGCTCTTACAAAGGAATACTTACTGAAAGTACATAACAAGAACTAAAGTACAGAAACTTTGCTTACCTGCCAAACAGGGGCACACTCTCCTTTCTGTCTTGGTCTCTTGCGAGGAGGATGAGCTCAGACTTAAAGAGGTTGCTACAAAGCATTCCTCTCACCAAGCTAACTTATGAACGTGGCATTGCTGATGGACAGAGTTGCTTCCTTGCTTGTAGGACATGGCATTTTGGTTTGTTGGATTTAGTCACTTCTGGGCTGGATCAAACAGGTTTCTTCTGAGTTGTGCTCCTTCCTAGGCTCAACTGCTGGATGTTTCTTGGTTCTTTCGATCTTTCCAGATCTCACAATGATCTATACCAGAGGAGAGAAGCCATAAACAGAAGGTGACCCCATCCCATACACTGCTTGTCTAGGAGGTCATGTGCTATGGGAAGGTTACCCCTGCTTCCACCAACACTGGCCCTCTAGAGTTCAGAGGGTTGTTCTTATACCAGTGGCCAGGGGGAAATAAAGGGAACAAGTTCTCCATTGGATCATTTTGTATGCACCCTCAGTTCTGGCTAACCAGCCAACCCAAAGGCACTTCTTCACTATGGAAAGGTAACAGTATTTCATTTTTCATTTTTAATAAAGATATGCTATATAAAGATAGTTTTCAACATTCATTTTTTATAAGACTTTATTGTCAAATTTTTTCCCCTTCCCCCTCCCCAAGATGGCAAGCAAACTGATATAGGTTATACACATGCAATCATGTTAAACATATTTCCACATTAGTCATGTTATGAAAGAAGAAATAGAACAAAAGGAAAAAAAAACATGAAAAACAAAAAATTTTAAAAAATGAAAATAGTCTGCTTTGATCTGCATGATTATGATTCTTTCTCTGGATGTAGATAGTATTTTTCATCATGAGTCTTTTAGAACTGTCTTGGATCACTGTATTTCTGAGAAGAGCTAAGTCATTCACAGTTGATCACTGTGCAATGTTGCTCTTACTATGTATAATGTTTTCCTGATTCTGCTCACTTCACTCAGCATCAGTTCATATAAGTCTTCCCAGGTTTTTCTGAAATCTGCTGCCTGAGCGTGTTCTGAAGAAGAGAATTTTCATTTCAAGTAAACATGCACTTCCTGGAGTAGATTCACCAAATGCCCATACTTTCAGGATTGGGCTCTCTCTTGCTAGTCTCCCCTCTCCCAACCTCATCAGAAGAAGAAATTGAGGAGGGAGAGAGCAGTAACAACATGGGACTGGGGTAGGCTTCACAGAGAAGGTTGCATCTGAGCTAAACCTTGAAGGAAGACCAGATTCTGAGAGGCAGGAATGAAGAGGTCACTCTAGGAATGAGAAAGACAGAGTTTGTGAGAATATACAGAGGGTAGGGATGCAATAAAAAGTTCATGAAATTAGAAAAAAAGGGTGGAAAAGTAGATGGGGGCTGGATATAGGAGAGCAAGAACTGACAGAGAAGTGATGGACTCAGGATACAAAAAGAGACATATACTTTTGGTCACAGCCAATGTGGGAATATGTTTTACTTATTTATTTTGTTAGAGGGTTTTTTCTACTTTCTTTTCAATATTAAATATTAAAACAAAGTCAAAAGATTGAAAAAATAATGGAAGAACTTAAAGGATATCTCATATTAAAAAAAACCTCTAACCTGGAAAATAGAGCAAGGAAGATAATTTGAGAATCATTGGACTGCTTGAAAACAATGACAAAAAAAGAGCCAAGAAGTTATAAAAGAAAACTCCTCAGATCTCTTAGAACCAGAGGGTTAAGTGAAAATAGAAAGAATTTAGCAGTTGCCTCCTAAAAAAAACCCCTCAGGATCATTATAGCTAAAATCCAGAATTTCTAGGTCAAAGAAAAAATACTGCAAGCAGCCAGAAGGAAAAATCAAGTACTGAAAAGCCACTGCCAGGATCACACAAGATTTAGCAGATAACACATGCAGGAGAGGAGAGATTGGAATATGATATTCTAGAAGTTAAAAGATATAGGCTTGTAACCAAGAATAATTTACCCAACAAAACTGAGCATAATCCTACAAGGAAAAAAATTATCTTTAATGAAAAAGGATTTCCAAGCATTGTTGATGATAAGACCAAAGCTAAGTAGAAACTTTGAAATGCAAACACAGGAGTCAAACAAAACATAAAAAAGGTAAATGAGTAAGCAATTATAAGGGACTAAACAAAGATTCATATTCCAATATTGACAGGTGATACATGTCCCCTCAAAACTCTATCATCATCAGAGGGAATCTAATAAGACAGAGGGCCTGGAAGTTGTTTTTTTTTTTTAATGTTCTGTTGATCTCAAAAGAAGAAAGGAAAGGAAGGGGAAAAGGAATGCATTGGGGGGGAAAGGAACACATGGCAAGTGGGGTGGCATTTGATTTTCATTTTCATCTCAACTGATTAAAGGCAGGAAGAATGCACACACAGTTAGGCATAGAAACGCATTTTACTCCACAGGGAAAGGGGAAATGAAAGAGGGAGAATAGAAAGAAGGATATATTAAGGGAGGAATTATTTCTAATCAAAACAAACTCTAAGGACTAGAAGGTGGATCTCTAACCATTTCCTCCCTTATTTATCTTTAAAGATTAAAGTCACCAGGTCTACACAAATTGTAACTTAAGGTATTAATAGAATTTGCTGACGTAATTGATGAGTTATAGGTCATGAATTTTGGAAAACCATGGTGAACAGGAAAGGTGCTGCAGAGGGGAAATGGGTAAATGTGGTTCTGATTTTTTTTAAAGAGTCCATGTTGCTGCTTCACCCTCCAATGTGAACCTCTGGAGACCATGGTAAACCACTCAGTTTGAAGTCCAGCTCTGGGACTGTGCTCCTTCATACCAACCACCTGGTGCTGATTCCTCCTCCTCATTTCTTTCTCTGAGAATTGTAATTAAATCAACCCAATCATGGCTTCTAAAAACAATAAGTCAATCAACTTCCCTATTTTTCTAGCCACCATCCCTGTGACTTCCTGGACCAAGTCACAACCTTCCTCCAGCTCTCTTCAAGGTGGGATTTGCTGTGTTCCCTTGGAGAGGGATGGGCCAGATTCCTAATATCTAACTCTAATACCCATTAACCCTGTCTATATATTAGTCAACTCATTTAGATATACCTATTTTACATAGGCACACATATCTTATATTTTATCAAAAGAGGAAATTATAAGGGGAAGGATAGGCATAATGAAAGTGTTTCAAATAAAGGTGAAGTCATATTAGGGAGCTAGTAGAGGTGGAACCTCAATCAGTTTCCATTAGTCTGGGAAACACTCATCTAATATTTGAAGTTAAGGTAGGGTACTCCCCCTAGATGAATAGCTGAGCTATTTTTATTTTTGCTATGGTTCCC
This sequence comes from Vombatus ursinus, assembly GCF_900497805.2. NCBI lineage: Eukaryota > Metazoa > Chordata > Mammalia > Diprotodontia > Vombatidae > Vombatus > Vombatus ursinus. The sequence goes on from NW_020954585.1 coordinate 50,711,963, forward strand.
ATCTACCTAGTTTTTTTTTTCATCATTCTCCTTAACACAAACCTCTTGGAATCTGTCTTCTCAGAACCATGGTCTTCTTGCCACTTCTCCTGGAAGCTCACATGTGATTTGGAACTGGAAGTTCCAGATCTTGAGTCTCCAGACCAAGAGTAAGCCATATACAAGACATCTTCCCACAATATGGGAAGTGCTTGGGTTTAAAAAATCAACTTCATAAAAATGGAATCAGGGAGAAGTTACTTTGTGGAAAAGGCCCCAAAGTTCTAGTGAACAGAATGTGATTACTGAGCCTCTGTTGGCTGTCTTTGAAAAATTATAATGATTCCAAAGGATCAGTGATGAAGAATGCTACCTATCTTCTGACAGAGAGGTGATAGACTTGGGGTACAGAATAAGACATAGGTTTTTGGACACAGCTAATGCAGGAATTTGTTTTGTTTGACTATTCATATATATTACCAGAGTTTTCTTTTTGTTTTCCTAATGGTGGGGGGAAGGAGAGAAAATATTCATTGAAAAAAAATTAAATTAAATTAGGAAAAGAAAAATTGGAGTGAATGGGAGAGGTGCCATAGAACTAGAAATGAGGAAATGTGTGAAAGCTCACACATTTACCTTCCTTAGCTCCCTTATTTACCTTCAAAGATTAAAGTCACCAGGTCTACATAAATTGTAACTTAAGGTATTAATAGAACTTGCTGACATAATTGATGAGTTATTGGTCATGAATTTTGAAAAATCATGGTGAACAGGAAAGGTGCTGCAGAGAGGAAAATGGGTAAATGTGGTTCTGATTTTTTTTTAAAAAGCCCATGTTGCTGCTTCACCCTCCAATCTGAACCTCTGGAGACCATGGTAATCAATAATATGACATGGGAGCCAAAAAAGCTAATAGGATGTTTCAATAGAGGCATGATGTCTAGAAGGAAGGAGGTGAGAGTCCTGATAGAACCACTCTGGCCAGACCACATGTGGAGTATTGTGCTTAGTTCTCAATGCCACATGTTGACAAACTAAAGTATGTCCAAAAGGTGATGACTAGCATGATGAAGGGACTGGAAACTATATCATATGAGCACCAATAGGAGATCCTGAAGCCATTTTATCTTGAGTTGAAGACTTGGTTGTAGAGGGTGAATGGACATTAGCTGTCTTCACATATGTGAAGGGTTGTTATGTGGAAGAGGTGGTTAAACTAGTTTTACTTAGACCTGGGGGGCAGATCTAGAAAAAATGGGAAGAAGCCACAGAGATTTTTGGCTTGACATAGAGTAAGTAAACCCTCCTAAAACGGAGCTGTCCACAGGTCAAACAAACTACTTCAGTAGGTCATCAATTTCCAATCATTGGAGTTCTCTAAAATGAGATAATATTTGTACAGCATTTAACATAGTACCTGGTACATAGTAGGTGCTTAATAAATGCTTGTTCCTTTCCCCTTCTCTTCTAAGAAGAGCTGGATGAGGTATCATAGCTCTGGAGATAGAAGAGACCTCAGAGCCCATCTAATCCAACCCTTTCATTTTATATTTGAGAAAACTGAAACATAGGGAAATTGTGTCTTGCCCAAGGTCACACATGGAATAAATATCAGGTAGGATTTGACCTTGGGCAAGACGAGGTCACACATGGAATAAATATCAGGTAGGATTTGAACCCAAGATCTCTGACTTCAGAGCCTATGTTCTCTCCACTGAACCACACTGACCACTAGTCAGGAAGTCGAAGATAAGGCTCTTCCTCAGATAAAGGACTGAACTAGATGGGCTCTAAGACGTCTCAAAATCCAGAAACCCCGTGAATTTATAACTGACAGAGTTATTATGGGTTATTAATGAAAATTAGAGGGAAATATCCTAACCTCTATATTCAGGGAAGGAATCTCTCACAGCACATCCTTTGGTTCCCCTCTGTCTCCAATAAAGACAGAAATTTGAGTTGTAGGAACCATAGAGCTAATCTGGAGAAATGTTTACAGCAGTCTTTTTAATTAAAGAAACATTTATTATTCAGAGTCCTTCAGGTGCAAGCCTACATTAGTCTTCAGGAAGTTATTTTGTACTTGCAGGAATAAGGGAGCTGGAATATACTTGTACACCTATAAGCATACTACCAGGCAGGGAGTGAAGGGGTAGAGGGAGAGATCACACAAAGTACTTTAGACATGTTTGAGGAGGGGGAGAGGGCATGGACAACTGGAGGGATCAGGAAAGGCTTCACAGAGGAGTCAGCATCTGAGTTGAGCCTTGAAGTGAGCTAAGGAATCTGAAAGGCAGGGCTGAGAAGAGAATGAATTCCAGGGGTGAGAAATGATTTGTGCAAATGCACAGAGGACCTTAATGGCATTTGGAGTTTAGTAATTATGTCCTTTTAAATCCTTTAAGCAAAGTTATTTTTCTTATTACATTATATGGCCCACGAGTGTTTCTTTGTGTCCTAATCCTGAGCCTGAATCACTAGACTGGTCTAAGCTAGGCCTGTCCCAAAACAACCTTTGATTACTTCCATTTTTTAAAAGCATCTTAACCAATTTGATGAGCATGAAGTGAAACCTCAAAGTTTTTTTAAAATAAATTTTTATTGATATCTTTTGTTTTTATATCACTTAAATTCCTTCCTGAATCCTTTTCTCTCTCCTCTTCCAGAGAGCTATCCCATATAATAAAGAATATTTTAAGAAAAAGAAAAAGAAAAGCAGCAAAAACTATTACTACTTTAAAAAATCTGAAAATATATGCAATCTTCTATACCTGTGGATCTCCCATCTTTGCAAAGAAGGGAGAAGAGAAGGGAGGGATTTTCTCATAGCTCTTCTTTATCAGAGTTGTTTTAATTTTCATTTGTCTTGCAGTGATCTGGAGCATTTTTTATATGGTTGTTTATCAATAGTTTGCAATCCTTTTCTTTTTTTGAAAATTGACCATCTCCTTTGACAGTCTCTTGGAGAATGTTTTGGTCTCATGTATTTGTGAGTCAAAGCAAGAGGACTAAAAAAAGATCATCAGATTTAGCAATTAAAATATCCCTAATGTCCTCAGTGAAACAATGTCATTTAATTGGGTAGTTTTTGAGCAGAGGAGGGATACGGCCAGACCTGTGTTTTAAATTATTTTGGCATCTGTGTGTGGGATGGAATGGAAAAGGGAGTGATTAAAAGTGGCAGAGAGTTGGAAAGCTATTTAAAATAAAATAAAAATTTGATTTTTTTTAAAAATCCAGACAAGTGACAATGAGACCCTCAACTAGAGAGGAAGCAGTGGAATAAAGAAGAGGAAGTGAATATCAGAGAGGTTGTAGAGCTAGCATGGACGAGAATCAACATCTGATTGGATAATGAGGGATGTAGAAGAAGGAAATCAAAGATGCCCCTAAGGTTGCAAACCCCAGTCCCTCCAGAAGCTTGTAATAACTAGTGTTGGCCCTGGGACAGATGATCAAATACATTTCCCTCTTCTTTCCCCTACTAGGGGGGAAGATTGGAAGGAAAGATGATGGGGTCCTCAACAAAAAGAGGGAAGTCTGGATGTGAGAGAGGTAACTTATCGGGGGAGGGAAAATAAGGAATTCCATCAGTTCAGGGGAGAGATTACAGTTAGATAGATAGATCTGGGAGTCATCTGGGTAGATGTGATGATTGAACCTGTGGAAACAGGTGAGCTCACTAAGGGGAAATGTTATTAACATTGTTATATACAGGGTTATATGAACTTGGTTTTTTTTAAATAGATAATTGTATCAAAAGACTTATTGCAGTTAGTGGTTTACAATGTAGAACATCCTGTATTTCAACATAAGTGATAAGTTTGTAATCTTACATGTTTGATTTTATGCATTTAAAAACATTATTCTGGGGGCACCAGTCCTGAAGTCAGGAAGACATGAATTCAAACCTGGCCTCAGACACTTGATACTTACTAGCTATGTGACCCTGGGTAAGTCACTTAACCCCATTGCCTAGCAAACAAAAACAAACAAACAAACAAACAAACAAACAAACAATAAAAACATTATTCTGAAACTTAGAAAGACTTACACGAACTGATACAAAGTGAAGTGAGCAGAACCAGGAGAACATTGTACCTGGTAACAGCAATATTATGTGATGATCGACCATGAATGACTTAGCTATTCTCAGCAACACAATGATCTAAGACAATTCCAGAGGACTCATGAAGAAAAATGCTATCCACCTCCAGAGAAAGAATGCAGTCTGAATGCAGATTGAATCATACTATTTTTCACTTTTGTGTGTGAGTGTGTGTGTGTGTGTGTGTGTGTTTCCCTTTGGACTGTGTTTTCTTTCACAACATGACTAATATGGAAATATGTTTTTACATAATTGCACACCTATAACCTATAGTAAATTGCTTACTCTCTCAGGGAGGTGGGGGGAAGGAAGGGAGGGAGACTCAAAATTTAGAAAAATGAATGTTAAAAATTGTTTTTACATGTAATTGGGAAAAATAAAATATTATTTTAAAAAACCATCATTCTGAGAAGAGGTCCACAGACTCCCCCAGACTGCCAATAGGGCCTAGGACACCAAAGTAATTAAGAATAACCCCTGATATAAAGAGAAGAGGGTCCAACACAGACCTTTGAGGCATGCCCACACTTACATGGTGGGAGGTATATGAAGAACCAGCAAAGGACACCGAGGAGGCATCAAACAGATAGGAGAAAAATCTGATAATAACAGTATCATAGAAGCCAAGAGAGGATAGAGTATCTAGTATCCAGGATCATTGACTTAGAGCTGGAAGGGACCTTTGAGGCCATCAAATCCAATGCCCTTATTTTATCAATGAATGAACTGAGCTTCTGAGAGGTTAAGTTATATGCTCAAGGTCATGTAGCTAGTGCATATCTGAGGTAGGATTTTAACTCGTGTCTTCTTGACTCAAGGTCCAGAGCTCCTACACCACCTAGCTTCTTCTTAAGGAGAGAGTGATGACCAGTAGTGTACAAAGCTATAGAAAGGGCAAGAAGGAAGAAAACAGAAAAAGTCATTAGATGTAGCAATTAGATTACCAATAATCTTTGAGAAAGCAGTTTCAGAAGCGTGGTGAAGTTGGAAACCAGATTGGAAAGAGTTGAGAAGTGAGTGGATGATAACCGAAGTGGAAGGAATACATTATACTCATTCTGAGAATTTAACAGTGAAATGAAGGAGAAATATAGGATGCTAGCTTCAGGGTGTGACAGGATCAAATGAAAGTTTTTTTTTTTTTTAGGTTGAGGAAATGTGAATATATTTGTAGATAGCAGGAAAGGAAACAAGAGGACTGGCAGAAAAGATTAAGTGTGGGTAAGAAGAAATGGTCAACGGGCATGTTCCCAGAGAAGATGGGAGGAGATGGAATAAAGGACATGAGCAGGGTTAGTCTTGATAAGGAGAAAGGGGTGCCTCATCTTCATGTTCTGAGCAGGAGGCAAGGAGGGGAGGAAAGGTGAAGATGCAGGGAAGTTTTGAGTAGGGGAAATGAGGGAGCTCACGATGGATGTCTGACACTTTTTTGGGTAAAATGCCAGGTGAGATTATCTGTCCAAAGAGAGAGGGCTTGCCTTGATGTTAAGGGTTTGAAGATAGAGGAGAAGATTTGGAACAGCTGTGGTGAGGAGTGTGACAAAAGAGTTGATTTTAAATGAATGAAAGGATTGCTTTGAGTCAATGAAAGCCCAGTCAAGGTTGGATAACATGAATTTGTAGTGGGTCCTTTGCAGACTTTTTCAGCAGTTTAAGGGTAGGAGCAGAGAAGGTAGATGTTGCAAGGTAACCCAGGGCTAAGGGTTGGCTGGGCATGATCAGGGCAGGGACAAGGAGCAAGAGATTCAAGTATGAAGTATGTTGTCTGGTTGAACTAGTCAACTATTGGGTCAGGACTGAAGGGACAAAAGGGAGGCCAGAAAGAGGCTGACAGACTGAGAGAAGAAGGAATGAAAGGACTGAAAGTCATAGTGAAGATGAATAAATGGCTTTAGGAGGAATAAGGCAGAGAGATAGAGGGAAGGACAGGTGATTTTGATCAAAGAGGGGACATTCAGAGTTCAGAATTTGCCCCTTTCCTGTTAAGGAACTTGTGCTCTTGCAGAGAGGTTAGGGTGGCAGCAGCTCGGAGCTCTTGGAAACTCTGTCCTGGTGTGTCCTGGGAATGGGCCCAGGTCTTTCTGGGAAGGTCATTCCCACCCAAGTTAATCCATAGACCAAGGACAAACACTTCTTTAGGAATCACAGGACCTGAGTCTGGATCCTGCCTCCATTTCTCACTACCTTCTTACTCCATTTCTTGTTGATCTTTAGGGTGTCAGTTTTCTTAACCCTCTGGGAGGGCTGTTATTGTATGAGACAACCCCTGAGGTCACTTCTAGCTCTAAATCAATGATCCCGTGAAGAGATGTTACAAATGATACAGTGCAAACTCTTCAAGAAGACACTGCAGCCCAGAGAAAAATATTTGCCCAAAAGCACCCAGGGAATGAGTGGCAGATTGGGACTAGAGCCCATATCTGCTGAGGCTCAGCCCAGTGTTCTTTCACTATGCTCCTTCTACCCTCTCTTCATGCATCCACCCTCAGGGGTCCAATTCTGAGCATCTAAGACCAGGCTATCAGAGTCTCACTTGGGAGGGTTAAGGAAAGAGGCTATTCTCTGGCTCTGGCCAAGGCAACCAGTCCTTCCTGCTCAGAGGCCCTCTGCTCTGGAGACAATGAGGCGAGCAAATGTGCCTCTTTTGTTCCAGACCCAAAGTGTTGGCTTGTTGTTGTGAATCGGACAAAAACCCTGTTACAAGTTTACACTGTCCCTTTGTTTCCGCATCCTCCGGGAGAGCTCGCCCTACAAGGCTCTGGAATGCTGGGACAATGGCCAGACCTTAATTAGGCTGGGTGAGGAACCAGGGCTGCCTATGTCAAGAGTGGATCCTATACCAGCTATTTCTGAGGGCTACTGGGGCAAGAGGAATGAGGGCTGGGAATATGGACAGAAGTTTGGAGAAAGGAACTGAGGACAGGGTGTGAAGGTGCATGTTGATGAGGGACACCTTGGTGTCAGGCCAGGCAAGATGTCATTTCCCTGGATACAGGGGATGCTTCAGAGGGGCCAAGGAAGGTGATGGAGGAGGGTTGGAGAGAGGATTGAGGTGGGAGGTGGCTGCTAAGGTCACCTTGACCCAAAGAGAGTAGGTGAGCTTCAACTGCATATTCTAGCTAAAGGAACAGCTTGGCTCTTTTGATATTGGGGACCAATATCTTGTTTATACTTTTGGTGGGGAGGGGTGTGTGAACAAAAGGGAGTGGTAGTAACCAGAGACCTCTGGAGATTTAGTTCCGTTCCCTGGACATCTGGGGATTTTCCCAGGAGCCTTGGTTAATTAAGGTTGTGAAAAGTATGCAAGGGTGCATTCAGTCCTTGGTCTTGGCTGATTGAGGTTATCGATAGCAAGAAAAGATCCATACATCTGTCTTCAGGCCATTGTTTAAGGGGTCCCCCATACCTAGGATCCATTCCCTCCTCATCTCCACCTGGCAATCCCTACATTCCTTCAAGGCACAAAGCCTGGGTATTACCTCCCACACCAGGACCTTCTCAACATCCTCAACAGGTTTTAGTAGTCACTCCCTCTTGAAATTACTTAGTATTAATTTATATTTATTTATTTGTGTAATAGGATCACAAATCCAGAGCTAGAAAAGACCTCAAAGATCATCTTGTCTAACCCACTCATTTTACAGATGAGAAAACTGAGGCCCAAGAAAGTTAATTGACTCGGTTAGAGTCATAAGCATCAGAGGCAGGATTTGAACCTGAACTCTCTGGAACCAGAGCCAGTCCTGTTTCCACTACATCATGATGGCTATTCACTGGGCCCCACCCCTTTCACCAGTAGAATTTAGATTCCTTAAAGGCAGGGACCATTTCATTTTTGTTTTTGAATTTTCAGTACCCAGCATAGTTCCTGGTACACAGTGGGTGCTTAATAAATGTTTTGTTTTGGCTAATGTGGAAATATGTTTTGCATGACTGAACATGTATAACCTATATCAAAGTGTTTAACTTCTCAATGAGGGAGAGGAGAGAAAGGGAGGGAGGGATTTTGGAACTCAAAATTATAAAAAAAAATGTTAAACATTTTCACATTGAGAAAAATAAAATAAAAACATTCTATAAAAAAAAGTTTTGTTGTTGAATTGACCTAGTGAGCTTCCTGTGGCACCATCTCCAACCTCCTAGAGCCTAGGGGGAATATAGAAGGACGTTTCCTTTGGACTTTCAGATCTTTTTTGCATTTTATTCCTAATTAAAATTCTCTGATCTCTTAATCTCATATAGTTCCTGTGTGTGTCTTGGCAGGTAGAGTCCCCAGTATTTTATACTGTCAGTAATTATTTTAAATGAAACATCTCTTTCTATCTCTTCTTGCTGGGTTTTGTTGGTACTACACCAAAATGCTGATGATTTGTGTGGATTTATTTTATATCCTTCAACTTTGCAGACGTCGTTAATTATTTGGATTAAATTTTTTCATTGGCTTGCTAGAGTTTTTAAGAGAACCATCATTTCATCTGCAAACAGTGATAGTTTTGCTTCCTTGTTGCCTATACTTATTCCTTCAATTTCTTTTTCTTATTTTATTGCCATAGCTAGCATTTTTAGGACAATATAGAGTAGTAATGATAATAATGGCCATCCTTGCTTCACCCTGATGTTATTAGAAAGGCTTCTAGCTTATCCCCATTACAGATAATGCTGACTTCATGGTTTTAGATTGATGCTACTTATCATTTTAAGGAAAGTTCCATTTATTCCTATGCTTTCTAGTGTTTTGTTTTGTTTTGTTTCGTTTTAAATAGGAATAAATGCTGTATTTTATTTTTTTAAAAAAGCTTTTTCTGCTTCTATTGAAATAATCATGATTTTTGTTGTTTTTGTTAACATGGTTAATTATGTGTATAGTTTTCCTACTATTGAACCAGTCTTGCATTCCTGGTATATGATCTCTTAGACTCACTAAATTCATGGCACCTCTTGACCTTCTGAACCCTAAGTCAGCTTTGATGCTTAGGTTCAGAAATTTATCTGCTGCATTTGATTCCCAATTTCCCCTTCTTTTCCTCACACCTCCATCTCTAGATGAGTTGGTCGATGCACTGATTCTTTGATATCCACCCTTTTGTGGGAGCAATAACCTAAATCTCTAGGTTTTCCTTTAAAAATGTTGAAATTGTTGACATTTAATTGGCTCAGGGGGCTAAAGTTCAGGCTGTTTAATATAGGATCACAGATTCAAAGCTGGAAGGAAACTTAGAGTTCAGCTAATCTAACCCCCTTCATTTTACAGAGGAAGAGAGAGATTCATTCATTTAGTAAATATTTATCAAGTACCTTCTATGTGCCAGGCATTGTACTAAGCACTGGGGATACAAAAAGAGGCAAAAGATAGTCCCTGCCCTCGGGGAGTTTATAATCTAATGGAGGAGACAACATGCAAACAAATATATACAAAGCAAATTATAATAGGACAAATAGGAAATTAAAAAAGAGGGAAAGTACTGATATTAAGAGGAGTTGGAGGAGACTTCCTGTAGAAGATAAGATTTTAGTTGGGACTTAAAAGGAGCCAAGGAGATCATTAGTCTGAGTGGAGGCAGAGAGTGTACTATTAATGCCAGAGAAAATGCTCAGCCAAGATATGGACTGACTTGTTCATGAAACAACCAAGAAGTCAGTGTCACTGAATCAAAGAGTCCATGTCAGAGAATCAGGTATAAGAAGAGTGGAAATGTAGTAAGGGGTTAGGTTATGAAGGGCTCTGAATGACAAGCAGAACATTTTGTATTTGCTCCTGGAAGCAATAGGAAGCCACTGGATTTTATTGGGCTGGGTCGGGGGCGAACATGATAGAACCTGCGTTTTAGGAAAATCACTTAGTGACTGAATGGAGAATGGATTGGAGTAGGGAGAGACTTAAGGCAGGCTGACCCACCTGCAGGCTAGTGCAATAATCAAAGCATGAAGTGATGAGGGTCTGCTCTAGAGTGGTGACAGTGTCAGAGGAGAGAAGGGAGCATATTTGAGAGATGCTGCAAAAGTGAAGTGGACAGACAACAGCTTGGATGTGGGGAGCGAGAGACAGTGAGTCCTTGATCATGAGCTTGACGGACTGAGAGTACAGTAATAGGAAAAGTAGGTGGGAAGAGGGTTTAGGGGGAAAGACAATGAGTTCTGTTTTAGACATATTGAGTTTAAGATGTCTACTGGACATCCAGTTTGAAATGTCTGAAGGAAGTTGGAAATGCAAGATTGGAAATCTGCAGATTGGGGCAGGATAGGTAGATTTGAAAATGATCAGCATAGAGAGGGTAGTTTAAATTATCCATGCTGATGAGATCACCAAGTAAAGTAGTACAGAGGGAGAAGAGAAGAGAGCCCAGGATAGAACTTTGAGGTACACCTATGGTTAGAGGCCATGATATCTGGAAGAGGATCCAGCAAAGGAGACAGAGAAGGAGCAGTCAGATAGGCAGGACTCCAGGAGGGAGTGGTGTCCCAAAAACCTAGAGAAAAGAGAATATTGAGGAGAGAGTGGTTGACAGTATCAAAGGCTGCAGAGAGTTCAAGGAGAATGAGGTTTGAGAAAAAGATGCCTAGAGAGAATAAGTGACCTACTTGGGATAACACGACTAATAAGGTCCGAGATAGGATTTCTGACTGATCCAGCACTCAAACCGTGGCACCTTCTGCCCTCTTCCTGGTTACCTGATGGTAGAGAGTTGTTGAGGCACTCCAGCTCCCGTGCATGGCCAAGATTACTACAAGAAAACAAAGAGGCAAGAGAGTCTTTTTAGCCGAATCCAGGTGGTATTCAAACTGAACACCCTTGTTGAGTATCCTTCCCCTGCCAGGGCTAAAGACATCACCTTTGGGTAACTGTCACATTTTGTTTCATTTTATTCCAGTATCGAACTTCAATTGTCGGGAGACTGGCCTGAATCTAGCCTGGTTTGCAACACATTACTTGCAACCACACATTCCTAGTGAGTATGGATATGAGGCAAAGGGTCAGAGGAAGCCTTGGTTTGTGAATGGCCTGTCCGCTTTGGGTCCGCTTTGATCCACTGTGGGGCATATGCTTTTCAGAGTCTTGGGTCAGGATGATATACTCTACTCTAGTGCCCTCTTCTCCTAGGATAGTAGATAGGAAATCTTTAAGGCCTGTGAACCATCTTGAATTTCTGTGTAGGTTCTATTATTGGAAGGAAGATTGGGAATTTCCACATCTGAGTCTGGGCACCTCTGCCTCAGTAGGGACACATACTTGGGTTTCGTTGACCAACATGACCAAGGACATCTGCTTGGTCAAATACTAAAGGAACAGTGTGAAGAGAAATGGTAACGGAGGTGAAGGTGGGGACTTCGTATGAGAAAGTAACAGGAAGCTAAAGCAGAGGAAGGTTAGTGGATAGGGCACTCCTTGAGAAGTAGCGGAAAGTCTATGGGAGGCCAAGTCAGCCCATAGTGAAGAGATTGTAGGAAGAATAGATGGGAAGAACAAGTGGGGTAGTGGGTGAATGAGATATACATAGCCCAAGAGGTCTAGATATTCAACCTAGGTCAAAGAGACCACATATTCTCACACGGCAAGCCTGATAGCACAAAGTGATTTTGGAAAAGTAGTTTTCCTCCTTGCCTTTTCTAGCCAGAGAACAGGTTAAAGAGAGACCAGAGGTCCCTTCCCTCTGGGGCTCTGGGAGAAGAAGAGTTTCCCAGGCCTCTGGGCATTGGGGCCTGGGGTTGGGGGAGGAGTTGGTTAAACACCAATGAATCCTCCCCAAGAGATGTTCTCTGTGGGGAGGGGCAAAAAGGATGTGTAGGGCTCCTGAGAACACTCCACTCCCTTATCCATTAACTCCTTGCCTCAGTGGCTTTAACAGGGCCCCAGAACCAATCATTGGAATTGTGGAAATAGGAGGGGGTGGGTAGGAATAGCTAAGAAATGAAGGAGGGAAGGGATATCATTTCAGGATCACAGATTTAGAGTTGGAAGGGACCTTGAAGGTCAACAAATCCAACTTTCTTATTTTACAGATGAAGAGACTGAGGCACATGCACATTAAGGATTTGCTCAGAGTTGAGTCACACAGCTAGTAAGTGTCTGAGGAGGGATTTGGACTAATGTCTTTCAGTCTTTTAGTCCATTGCCCTTTCCACTATGCCATGATGAACCTAATGTTTCCTTTCTACCTATATTATTCCTTCCTTCATTCTACCTGCCAAAGGATAGGGAGGATGATCCTATGGGAAACTGAGGCACAAGAAGGTGAGGATAGGATTTGATTTAAGTAGATGAGCAGGGTCAGTGGGTTGAGCTTCAGAAAATCCTGCACTGTGGACTGGGGACTTCAAGGGACGTACCCAGCTGGTTTAAGGATGGATATCATTTCCAGGGATTTGAGAATTTAGGACTGAAAGAGACCTTGGAGAGAATCTAGTCTAACCCCCTCACTTTATAAAGGAGAAAATTAAGGCTCAGGAAGACTAAATGATTTGCCTAGGGTCACACAAATTGTCCCACCTTGGTCAGTTATAATGTCAATGCTAATCCTTAGCCCTTTCTCCATCATCATTGCCAGGAAGTGCTTGAACCCTAGCCCAAGCCGCTTACATTACCGTCCAAGGATGAAGGTGGTACTTAACTCTAGCCCTCCATTCTTCAACACCCTTCCCCCCAACACCCAGCTAGGCCCTGGCTCCCTGCCCAGGGCAGACTCCCTCCAGGGAGACACAGAAGATGCAAGGCAGTGTACAGACCTGCTAAAGAATGCAGCCTCCTCCCTTGGTGCCTCCCCCCGCCCCCTCCCGCGCAAGACAACGGCTCTTAGAACAGGTTTTCCAGTTCAGCTGCAGGGGGATTGCTTGGGCCTAGAGTGCAATTGCCTTGAGCTGGCTTGGAGCCAGGGCCTTGGAGGTGAGCACTAAAGCCCAATGTGGACACTGAGCATCCAAAGATCCTCAGAGAGACCCATGAAGAGGCTCCAAAAGTCATCAACTCTACTTGGGAACTATGAAGAAGAAAGGGAAGGGAGGGATGGCAGAAAAAACAGATTAACCAATTAAACTCAAGATTCAATTTTAAAATTCACCTCAGTGAACCCCTAATTATAGCAAAATGTTCCTCTAGGCTTATCAGGTTCAGGCATGACCAGTGGGTGAAGAGGGGTGCCTGGGCCCAGCTGTTGCTCACAATAGCCTTGAATAGGCATAGACAGCTCAAAGTATTTCTCTGTGATCTCATAACCTCTCCTGGCATTTCTGTCTGAAAACTAAGAGACAAAAAGCATGAGTTCTTACCTATTGGTTTACTTTCTGTTTATTTTTTATATTGTCTATATATTATACTTGTATGTACGTCCCTCAATAGAATATAAGCTTCTTGAGTGCAGGGATAGAACCAGTTTCCTTTTTACCTATAATTATTCCTTCCTTCATATGCTAAGATATAGAGTAATCCTAAGTGTATATCCCCAGGACCTAGCAAAGCACCTTTAAATAAAATAAATGCTTGTTGATTGATGAGCTCCACTAGATATGCTGGGAAATTGAAGCCTAGAAAAGGATGGTGACTATAAGCTTTTAGAGCACTCTAGGGTATAGAGCTGGCAAAGACAGGACTGAGCTCTACTTAGTCAAAGACTATAGAAACAGCCCTCCTGTAGTGGAATAGAAAGAACATTATTGACTCTACAATTAGAGAACCTGGGTCTGCAGTATCTCCTCTGCAGTGCACTCTAGGATTGCCCTTCTCCACAGCTTAACTCTCACCTGCCAAGAGTACTTCTCTTTTTTAATCTATGATTGACTCTCTTCTATGCTGCCAGAAATCTCAATCCTTGATGCTGCTTCTTCCCTTGAAGGCTGCTCCTCTCTGTTCTGTCTCTGTAGAGCATATGTGTCTTGGCTACCTGCTAGATTCCCTTCAGCTGTGCTTCAACCTCTCTGGAACTCTCAGAATGTAAAAAAATTTACTCTCTTTTAAGGGCTGCAGGTCAGGCTCCTGTCAAAGAACTTTTTCACACTTCAAAGATGTGGTATTATACACACATCTTTAAATTTAGTTCAGCACCTCATCTGCCTCTTATTTTTTGTGATTGCATACATCTCTCCATTAATTATCTGATATTTATCCTGTATGTAGCTCATTTTGTGTATTTTTGTTTGCATATCATCTCCCCCATTAGATCATCAGCTACTTGGGAGACTGTCTTTTGCCTCTTCTTGTATCCCTAGTGCTTAGCACAGTGCCTGGCACATAATAGGTACTTAATAATGTTTATTGATTGATCAATCACTTGATTGACTACATTCCAGGCTGTGGATTTGATCAGAGAGCAACTCTCCCCCAGACTTACAGGGAGATTGGATACAGCACTAGATTTGAATCCTCCTTTATACACTTACTAGCTGTGTGACCATTTGTTATTTAGTCGTGTCTGACTCTTTGTGACCCTATTTGGGGTTTTCTTGGCAGAGATACTGGGGTGGTTTGCCATTTCCTTCTCCAGCTTATTTTACAGATGAGGAAACTGAGGCAAACAAGGTAAAGTGACTTGCCAAGGGTCACACAGCTAGTAATTGTCTGAGGTCAGATTTGAACTCAGGAAGATGAATCTTCCTGACTTTAGGCCCAGAACTCTATGCACTGTGCCACCTAGCTGCCCTGGTGTGACCATAGACAAGTCATTTAACCTCTCTGAGACTCAGTATCCTCATCTATAAAATGGGGATGATAGTAGCAATAATGATAATGCCTATCTTATAGTTGAATACGAATGTCTTTTTTTTTTTTTTTTGGTGAGACAATTGGGGTTAAGTGACTTTCCCATAGTCACATAGCTAATGAGTGTTATATGTCTGAGGCCAGATTTGAACTCAGGTCCTCCTGACTCCAGGGGTGGTACTCTATCTGCTGTTCCACCTAGCTGCCCCAAATATGAGTGTCTTGATAGCAAGAACTGTCTCGTTATTTCTAGCACTGTGCCTAGAACATAGTAGGTGTTTAATAAATGCAGTTTAAAATGGGACTGTTGTGAGGACCCAGTGAGATAATGTGGGCAAAGTACTTTGCAAACCTTAAAGTGCTATACAAATGTTAGCTATTATTATCCCAAGTCAGCCTTCAATATTACAGCTGAGATAATGAGTCTGATAAGGTAGTGGGTCCTAGGCTATAGTAAGAATATGGCCAGGATGGCTTTTCTCCCAAAATAAACTTTGGAAGAGTTATCTGGAGGTCTCAAGGTATTCAAATTAGATAATTTTAAAACTGGGGAGGAGCTCAGGAGTGCAGATCCAGCAATTGTTCCAGGAGAAATAAGGTTTTATCAGTTGCTCCAGCTCATGTCTGTAATCTTTGGCAAGAACAGAAAAAAGATAGCTTCTACATGTAATATTCCGTAGCTGGACTGATTCAAATTGATATGGAATGGACCCTAGAGATCATCTGGTTGAGTCTTTTCATTTTACAGATGAGAAACCGAGGCCCGGGTAAATGGCTTGCTCGAGGTAATGACTGAGCCTGAATTAAATTCTATGCCTGAGTCCTATTCCAGGGCTGTTTTGATGACGCTGAGAATCAACTCTTATGGTGAATCTGGTCTGATCAGCCCCAGAACAGCCTTGCCAGGGTCCCTGAGAGACAACCTTGTCTTATCCTTTCCCACACGAGCTGATGGAGGAAAGAGAGGAGGCACTAAAGGCTAGAGGGTTATTAGTGACTCCATTCTACACACTGTTCATAATAGTCAGGTGAAGCGCCTTCCCCAGAGCAATCTAGGCAAATTCCAAGGAGGCCAGACTGATGGACAGGATCCAGGAGATCAGGTCATCTCTCAACATTTCAAGAAGAAAGGGTTATCTTTGCTCCATTCAGGGAAATTCTTGGTTGTCTCCTGGGGTAATCCAATCCAAAATCATTACCCTACACCTCTTTCTTAACTCATAGAGCATATCAAAGAAAAAAACAGGCCTTAGAATCCTCTGGTCCAGGATTTCTTTTTTATTTATTTATTTTTAATTCCATTTTTTTATTTTTAGGCAATTTGGGGCCAAGTGACTTGCCCTGGGTCCTGGTCCAGGATTTCTTAACCTCTTTTGGTATCATGGCCCCCTTTGGTCATCTGGTGAAGCCTATGGTCTGCATTTTCAGAATAATATCTTAAAAGTCATAAAATACAACACATAGGGCTACAAAGGACACTAATTATATTGAAATACACTTGTAGAAATTTTTTTAAAGTTCACAAACTTCAGGTTAAGAACCCATGACATAGTCCAACACCCTTCACTTGATGGATAAGGAAATGAAAGTCTTCAGAGGGGAAATGACCTTCTATGATCACACAGTGGCAAACTCAGGCCTTGAATGCTAGTCTTCTCCTCTTCCTCCTCCTCCTCCTCCTCATCCCATGTATTCATGCAGCTCCCGGAAGAGCTCAGAACATGCTTTGCCAGCAGTGTTGGTAAAGAGTGTAGACGCCACTAGGCTTGGGACCAGAGGCCTGGTGGTATAGTCCAGCTTACCTATTGGGCCATGGACAAGTTACTTCAAATGGATAGAATCCCAGTTTTCTCCTCTATGAAACGGGAGTGGTATTACTTCCCTTGAGTATTTCTGTCCTAAGAGATCTTGTGTGGTTCAAATGAGATAATGTACATGCAGTGCGCTCTGGGAAAGAGGATCATAAATTTAGAAAGGGACATTAGTCCAATCCCTTCATTTATGAGGAAACTGAGGGCCAGAGAGAGGGAGTAGCAGGTAGTAAGTGACAGAGATAGAATTTGTGGTATAGGAGAAAGAGCACTGACTTTGTAGTCAGAGGATCTGGGTTCAAATCATTCCTCAGTAACTTACTTACCTGTGTCACCTGGGGCAAGTCACTGAATCTCCCTGAGCCTATTATGTATAGCTTTCTCTTCTTTTCTTTTTCTTTTTTTTTGGGGGGGAGCTGTGGGGAGGGGAGGCAATCAAGGTTAAATGACTTGTCCAGGGTCATGAAGCTAGTAAGTGTCTGAGGCTGGATTTGAACTCAAGTCCTCTTGACTTCAGGACCATTGCTCTATCCAAACTTGCTTTTCTTTTAATTATTTAATTATGTAATTTTCAAAGCTGTCCTACTTGTCTGTAGTTCTTTCTAGCCTTTCTTCTGTGTTTTTTTTTTTCCTCACCATTAAAAAAATGCTTCAATGACCCTCTTTTCTATCTTATACCAATTTTTCTACCTTATCCCAATTCCCCCTTGCTGTCCTACTCCTCCCCCACAGGGAAGGAACAAACCTCTTGAAATAAATATGCATAATCAAGGAAAACAAATTCCCACATTGTTTATGTCCAAAAATGTATATCTCATTCTGTATCTTAAGTTCATCATTAGTCCAACTTCTAGAATACTAGGTTGTCCTCTGAAGTCATGACAGTTATGTCAGTGCCCTAGAGAGCCAAGGATGGGGGAAAGGTTATTCTTTTTATTTGATAGGTGAGGAAATTAAGACCCGTGTGTGTGTGTGTGTGTGTGTGTGTGTGTGTGTGTGTGTGCATACATATATGAGACAGACAGACAGAGAAAGAGAGAGGAGAAAGAGAGAGAGAGAGAGAGAGAGAGAGGAGAGAAAAACAGCAGGATGTCCCAGAGTATTGCCTCCCTTTCTGTGTCCATCCCCCCCCCCCATCCCCTACCAGCTGACCCCAAGCTGCCCTGCTGTCAGTGGGCTGTCAGGCGCCACTCCCAGGGGGCCTTCTGTAGGTGTGGGATGGGAAAGGGAGATTTCTCTTCCTCTCAGCCCTGAGGCCTTTGCAGAGAGCCAAGCCCTTGTGAGCCAGGTTCCCAGGGGCCGCTGGGGAGCACCTGGTCACAGAGGTGCTTCCAGGCAGCTCCAATGTCCAGCGCAGCCGGTTTCTGGACCTGTTCCCACCCTCAGCCTGTTGTATAGCCCAGGGGGCCAAGCACCCCAGCCCCTCCCCACAATGGGGGTGGGACAAGGCAGGCAGCTCCATCCCAATTAAAGACAGTGGGAATCCATGCCGTCTGGCCATCCTGGGGAGGAGGGGGTCATTTTGTGAGACAGAGGCTGATGGTTATCTTGTTTGATTTCCCCAAGGAAACAACAGCCTTGGTGGTAGTTGGGGGGTGGTATCTCTAGAGACCTTTCAACCTGGCTCTTCTCACGGGCTGCACCTGTCCCATTCTGCCAACCCGCTTCCCTTCCCAATCCCCTCCCCACCAGCCACATTCACACAGAGCTGCTTTCTCCGCCTGCCACCTGTCCCTATGAGGTGGGATAACCAGGGGAAAGAATTGCCCCCAGAGTAATTGGGGTACATTGGTGGCTTAAGGCGGGATGCCTGTAGGGGGTGGGAGGCTAGGGAAAGGATCCCAGGCATAGGATTCAGTTAGAAAGCCCTTTGGTGCCTGTCCAGTTAACCCTCTCATTTTACAGTGGAGGAAACCAAGTTCTGCCTATGAAAATCAACCCCAAGCCTCCTGGCCCTCTGGGAGATAGCAGATGGCAAGGAGAACAGATACAGCCGTGCCCTTTAAGAATTTAGTTCTGCATTGGACAGAGCAGTGGATGTGGACTTAGCCTTTAGGATCCCAGCCCCAACACTTGTTACCTGTGTGACCTTAGGAAAGTCACTTTGGCAGTCTTGGTCATCATTTTCTCATCTGTAAAATACGCTGGTTGGATTAAATGGCCTCTAAGGGCAGTTTCAACTCTGAAGTTGTAGTCTTTTGAACCTAAGCCCAGGCTGATCAGACCTCTAAGGTCCCTTCTACATTAAACTCTCTTCCTCACTGCATCCCTACCCCCATTTTAGCTTGTCTTTTTAAAAAAAATTTTAATTTGTTCATTTGCTCATTCACTTTAACATTCGTTTTTCTAAATTTTGATTTCCAAATTCTCTTCCTCCAGCCCCTCCCCCACCCATTGAGAAAGCAAGCAGTATGATATCCATTTTATATATTCTCTCTCTGGAGGTGAACAGCATTCTTCATCCTGAGTTCTTTGGAATTGTTGCAAATCATTGTATTGATCAGGATCTTTCACAGCTGATCATCCTTACAATATTGCTGTTATTGTGTTCAACGT
This sequence comes from Vombatus ursinus, assembly GCF_900497805.2. Taxonomy (NCBI): domain Eukaryota; kingdom Metazoa; phylum Chordata; class Mammalia; order Diprotodontia; family Vombatidae; genus Vombatus; species Vombatus ursinus. The sequence goes on from NW_020954585.1 coordinate 50,731,104, forward strand.
TTCTTAGTTCTGTTCACTTCACTGTGCATTAATTCACGTAAGTTTCCCATATTGCTTTTTTTTGTGAAACCATCCCTCTCTTCATCTCTTATAGTACAATAGTATTACTTTTTCTTTTCTCTCTCTTTTCTTTTTTTTTAGGCAATTTGGGTTAAGTGACTTGCCCAGGGTCACACAGCTAGTAAGTGTCAAGCGTTGGTCTGGGGCCACGTTTGAACTCAGGTCCTCCTCACTTCAGGGCTGGTGCTCTATCCACTGCGACACCTAGCTGCCCCAGTACAACAGTATTTCTTCACAATCATATACTGCAACTTGTTCAGCCATTCCCCATTGATCAGATCTAAGATTCTATGAGTCTAAATAAATGTTCATTCTTGGCAGAAGCTTCATTAAAAGTGGTAGAAATAACTCAGGAAATAGATGGATGCCACCCTCTCAGACTTTCTGGAAATTATGCCAGACTTGACTTGCCTTACTAGTTTTTATGATACAAGTTGCTTCACCTCTCTGAGACTCAATTTCCTCATATATAAAAGGAGGGGTGGCAATCATGATAGCATGATATACCTTACAGGGTTATTGTGAGGAAAATATTTATTGAGAGTCAACATATTGTAGAGGGCACTTAACTTGGAGACAGAAAGACCTGAGTTCAAATCCTACCCCAGACACTTAATAGCTGTTTGACCTTGGGCAACTTAGTTTCCTCACCTATAAAATGAGGTTAGAGTTGATGACATCCAAGAACTCTTCCTGATCAACATTTACGATAAGAGGAAAGCATTTTGTAAATTATGACACTCTCTATGGGAAGATGAATTGTTGCTTAAATGATTCTTCCTGTTTAGTCACATGAAGGCTAAATATGATCGTCATCTTCACCACTTTCAGGAGCATAGGGAGCCTTGGCTCACGTCTAATAGACTTTTTTTTTTTTTTTACCAGAGGAGCCTCACAAATTCCTTTTCTTCCTTAGCTATAGTCTCCAATGCCTCAGTTTATTCATAATGCCTACCCTGGGACAATCCCACCTTTCCTTGTTGATGTGATTGTCAGTGATGGAACCCACTAAATATAGCTAGGTGGTGAAGTGGATAGAATGCTAGATTCAGGAAGACCTAAGTTCAAATTCATCCTTAGACACTTCCCAGCTGTGTGACCCTGGACAAGTCACTTAACCTTGTTTGCCTCTTCTGTAAAATGAGCTGGAGAAGGAAATGGCAAACCACTCCAATCTCCTTGCCAAGAAAACCCCAAATGGGGTCACAAAAAATCAGACACGACTCAACAACAACAACAAATACTGCCAGCACTTAGCAAAGTGCCTGGCACACAGTAGGTGCTTAATAGATGTTTATTGATTGATTTCCAGGGAGAAAACAATAGTGGCTAGTTCTCAGGATCATAGATTTAGAGCTGGAAGGGGCCTCCAAGGCCATCTCTAACCCTTACCCTCCATTTTATGGTTGAGGAAACTAAAACCCAAGGAATTTAAGGAACTAGCTCAAAGTCATAGAGGCAGTAAGCATCAGAGGCTAGATTTGAACCCAGTTTTCCTGACTCTAAATGCAGTATTCTTTCCACCAACCTCAGCTTGCTGCCAGATTATTAACCTATTATAGGGATGAAGAAACTGAGGCCCAAAGAGTTAAGCAACATACCCAAGGTCACAGAGCTAAACAATTGAAGAGCTGGGATGAGAATTTAGGTCTTCTGACTCCAAGTTTGGCCTTCTTTCGCCTTCAGTATTCTTTGATCATCCCCACCCCTACCCTCACCCCAGCCCCCAACATACACACATTCTTACTGTTTCTGTCTTTATAGATCAATTTGATTTCTTCTCTTGGCCTCAGTTCCTGTTTGCCCTGGTTACATTACTCAGCTTGGTATTTACAGTTTCCAGTTCCGTAGATTCCACAACGGTACAGGGCTTATGTTCAAGCATATTAAGGAGACCCCTGTCCCTCCCTCTTTTTCTGATGCTTCAATGACTGGCTTAAGCCTTTGAGCCCAGTTACCATGACAACATGATTGGTGACTACAGACTGAGGCCATAGAGTCATCCCAAGCAGCCTAAATAGCTTCTAGTTCAGCATGGCCTAGTTTTGAACCTGCCACTCAGACGAACTGTTCTCTCTCCTGAGAGCATCCGCATCCTGCTTTCTCTCTTGCACCATGTAAAGGATCCAACTGTGGGCCTTAGGCCTCCCTGACCCATAGATGGCTTCCCAGAGAACCAGCTTCCCAGCTTGGAACCTCTCCAGGGGACCTTGCCTTCAACCCCAGAGCTTTCATCTTTCACTGTTAGCTCTCTTCCCTTCCTGATCCCAGAAAGCTTAACTCAGGACGCCTTCAAGTTCTATTAGCCAATTTGGCTCCTTAAATTCAGTCTAGTAGATTTAGTCAAGAGACCTGGGTTCAGATTCCACTTCAGCTATTTGTGTGATGTGGGGTAAACCCATTAATCTCTCTGGTATATTGTGGGTTTTGGCCTGGTGGTCTTCTAAGGTCCTGTATCATGAAGCTCTGTATTAATGAGCCTATGATTTCTGGTGCAAAAAAAAAAAAAAAAAAAAAAGTCCCACTCTCATTTCCCTTCCTCCTCCCATTTCCCCATTGTGCCCTTCTCCTGGTGCCTCTTTTTATCACTCACTTCCTTCTTTTGCCTCTACCAGGGCACTGTGGTGCTAAGTAAAGCCTGCTGCATTTGGAGGGACTGCTAGCTTAGTATGGTGAGAAAGGTGGGCCCGGAGGCTGGAAGAGTTGAATTTAAATTCCGTCACGTGTGTGAGCCGGAGCAAGTCATGTTTCCTCTTTCAAGCCTGATTCTTTCATCTTTAAAGGGGATATAATAATGCTACCTCCCTCACAAGGTTGTTGTTGAGTTGTGTCTGATTTTTTGTGACCCCATTTGTAGAACTCAAAGGAGATTATATGTATAACATTGCTTTGTAAACCTTAAAACTAAAAAGCTATGGACATGTTAGCTATTGGGAAAAATAGGATCTGAGTTCAAATGCCAACTCTTCTATCAACTACCTATGGGTGCCTGAAGTCTCCCAGATTTCAATTTCCTCATCTGCAAAATGGAACTAGAAAATCTTCAAAAATCTTTCCAGTTCTAAATCTGTGATCCTCACATTCCAGGCCATAAGACGGTGTTTTCTAGGGATTATTTACAAGGTAAAAAGAGCATGTGCCATTTGAGAAATTATAAAGTAGGGTAAGGTCATTAGTAGTGGAGAATGGCAGTCCTATATTTTTGGGGGGAGGGTCAGAAAGGCAATCAGAGTTAAGTGACTTGTTCAGGGTCACTTAGCTGGTAAGGGTCTGAGGCTGGATTTGAACCGAGGTCCTCCTGACTCCAGGGCTGGTGCTCTATCTATCACCTAGCTGGCCCTGGCCTTACATTTCCCAAGATGCTCTATATAGAGACAGTTTCCCATTCCTGTCTGGGCTCCCCATGATTCTTTCCAGGACAGCTGCCAGACTTTGCTCAGGAGAATCAACCAACCAATTAAAAAGCATTTATTAAGTACCTACTAAGTGCCAGGCACTGTGCTAAGCACTTACAAATATTATTTCATTTGATCCTTACAATAACCCTGGGAGGTATGGGCTATTATAACCCCCCCCTTTTTTTTTTAACAGTTGAAAAAACTGAGACAGATGTTAAGTGACTTGCCCTGGGTCAGAGAGCTAGTAGTATGTAAGGATGGATAAGGACTCAGGTCTTTTTGACTCCAGGCCCTGAGCTCTATCCACTTTATCATCTGGCTGCTGGTGTACCTAGAGGCAACAGAGTTGTGGGTGGTGATAAGCTGAAGCCAAACACTTCATGGGAGCTGAGGAAGTTGGTGAACCTGAAGGCCAGGGCTCTCAAGGAAACATCACACATGGTGAAATCCACAAGGATGAGGGCAAAGGTTAGGCCTGGAGCCAAGTACTTACCTCCCTGAAAAAGGAGAATGACCCAGAGGCCAGTAGATGACTGGGATTGGGACCCAGTTAGTAGACAGAGTGATTCTCATAAGGAGAGAGGTATGGCAGAGAGAGGGTCTGGCACCAAGGTCAGGAAAGAAGGATCATGGAGTTGGAAGCTACTTCAAAGGGCATTTAAGCTAATTCCTTTTATTTTAATTCAATTTTATTTTCTGCTCTGAATTCTGCCCCTCTCCCCCCCCCCCCCGTTCCCCTTAACCCTCCACCTTGAGAAAGCTAGAAAAACAAAAGCCATTACAAATAGGTATAATCAAGTAAAACAAATTCCTACATTAACCAAGTTAAAAAAATGTCTCATGCAATCAAAGTCCATCATCTCTCGATATTTGGAGGTGGGTAGAATGTTTCAATAATGAGTACTCTACCCCTCCTTTTTTTTTTTTTTTAACAGTTGAAGAAACTGAGACCCAAGGAGGTTAAGTAATTTGTTCAAAGTCATAATATTAGAGGTAAAATTTGAACCCAGGTCTTTTGACTCCAGAACCCAGTGAGCTTTCCACTGCACAGATGTATCTAGTACCAGAGAGGGTGGCCAGGGATATGGTATCTTCCTGTAAGAGGCAAGTTTCCATTAATCTTTTCTCTCCTAGAAGAGTGTAGAAAAGATGATAGGAATGCACCCCTTCCCTACACACACAGCTGCCCATTTCTCTTCCAGGCTTACATTCCCACGGAGATCCCCACACATCTTAAAGCTGATGAGGTATGTATCTCATGTATGTGTGTGGTGGGGATCGTTGTGGGAACCCCGTGATGCCCCATTTGGGATGGTGGGAATCCGATTAGCTAAATTACTTAGGGAAGGGACAGGTTCCAGCTACAGAAGCAACTTCTCTTGGGGAGAGGCTCGACACACTGTCTTTCCTTCTATACCATCACTTTCCAGCTCACCACCTGCAGGGAGGAGCTCAAAGTCTTACAGTCCTATCTTACTTGTGTATACTCTTCCCGGCTCTTCCTCCCTAGTTCCCCCAAAGCAGTTTGAGATCTCATCCAGATGCATTCCCAGGGAAAAGCTTTCAGCCCCTGTGGTCCCTCCCCCACTCTCCAGGCCTGGAGAGGAAGTCGTCCATATCTAAATGTGTCCCGATGGCTGCACTAATCTTCCTCTGAATATACGGCTTGTGGTGGGCTTGTTGGCAGTGAACAGGGCATTAGTGGAACACATGGCCAGCATTCAGGACCAAACAATGGAATGCATTCTCTTGGCCTCAGTCCCCCTCCCCAGCTCCTGCCTGGCCAATTCAGCCATTACCCTCTCAAGTGGAAACGCTGAGGGAACTTTCCAGGCATGGGGGGATGAAGAGAATGGAGGGAATGGAGGGAAAGGAGATCTAGGTTCCAAATGGAGAGGGTGTGGGGAGCAGAGTCCCTGAAAAGCAGTGACCCCCAAGGATAACTCCTTAACACATCTGGAATTTCAAGTTCCTAACACATGACATCATAATCATCCAAGCTTATCAGGAAAAGACCTGAGGGATTGTGCAATACAGCCTCCTGCCTCCCACCCTGTGCAGGAATCCTTTCTATAGCATCCCTGACAGATGGCCATCTAGCATCTGCTCAAATACTTCCAGGAACAGGGAGCTCACTACTCAATGAGATAGTTGTTGTTTAGTTGTTTTTCAGTTGTGTTTGACTCTTCATGGCACCATTTGGGGCTTTTTGGCAGAGATACTGGAGATCATTTCCTTCTCCAGCTCATTTTACAGATGAGGAAACTGAGGCAAACAACGCGAAGTGACTTGCCCAGGGTCACACAGTTAGCAAGTGTCTGAAGCCAGATTTGAACTCAGGAAGATTCCTGATTCCAAGCCCAGTGCTCTAAGCACTGTGCTACCTAGCTCTATTCAGTACTCCACACGGTATCTAGGTTATGAGAGTTCCTCAAGGTCACACAGTGAGTCTGTGACTGATTGGGACTTCAGGACTCCTAATCTAGGGCTCTCTCTTGAGCCAGTTTTCCATGACTACAGAAATGACTGTTCTACAATTTACATCTCTCCTTCATTTCAAATCCTCATCAAGCCTCTTTCAGGAAGATTTCCCTGACTAGCCCCTCTGTTTACCTGCCATCACTACACTGCTACTCCCTTCTCAGGCCTCAGGGGCATAGTTTAGATTATTCAGATCCATACAGGATTTCATCATCTTTGTGAATGGTGTTCTTGGTTGCATCTCATGGAGCGCAGAGGGCAGTCAGTGAGTCAATCCACAAACATTATTAAATGTCTACTCTGGGTCAGCCTCTGGCTTAGGAGCTAAGGATACAGAAGCAAAAGAGAAAGTTCCTGACCTTGAGAAGCTTACATTCTAATGGGGGAGCCCCATGTGTGTTTAGAGTGACTAAATACAAAATGAATACCAAGAGGGTTTGGTGAAAGTAGGCAGTATCAACTGGAGAGACTAGGAAAAGCTTCATATTGAAGATAGTGCTTGAACTGTCTTTTTTTTTCCCCCCCAATTGTCTTTTTTTTTTCTCCAATCATTAATCACATATTTTTTTCCTTTTTCATCCCCTGGAAAACAAACAAAAAAAAAAAACTCAAAAAACAAAAATCCTTGTAACAAATATGGTTAATTAAGCAAAACAAGTTTCCATATCAGCCAAAGGAAACTATGGTAACAGGGGCCATTAAACCATACACCAGAATCCCTGCCAACTGAATATTGACTTAGTTTTAAAATGTAATGTTATCTATGTGTTATTGTATTTTTATTTATTTCTTTAAATATTTCCCAATTACATTTTAATCTGGTTTTGGCTGAACTGGAAACATTGGACACCTCTGCCCTAGACTAAATGTTGAGTTGTTAATATTTGTTCACATCTATATAGCATCATGGAAGGCAGCTCAGAGTTCATCTAGTTCAACCCTTTCATTTTACAGATTAGGAAACTGAGGCCCAGAGAGATTAAGTGACTTGCCTTGGGTCACACAGCTAATAAATGGGAAACCCTGGATTTGAATCCACATCATTTGACTCCCAATCCAAAGCTCTTTCTACCCTGCTGCGTCTAGAATTTCTTCACAAAAATGTGTGAGGTAGATCATACAAGTATAGTTATTGCTATCTTTTTTTTTCTCGAGGCAATTGGGGTTCAGAGACTTGCCCAAGGTCACACAGCTAGTAAGTGTCAAGTGAATGACCTGAGACCCAATTTGAGCTCAGGTCCTCCTGAATCTCTGGTTATCCACTTTGCCACCTAGCTGCCCCTATAGCTTTTTGTTTTAAGCAGAGAAAACTCAGAAAGGTAGAGTTTCTTGCCCACAGTGACTCAACTAATCAGGGTCAGAAATTGGAGTCAAACCTAGATCTTCTGGGTGTAAGACGGGTGCTCTTTCCACCATAGCACATTGTAAACATTGCCTTTTATCCTCCTGTGTCTTAGACACTAAAGCAGCTACTGACTGGTCTCCAGGCCAGAATCAGAACCCACAGACTTTGCTCTCAAAGAGCTTCTAGTCTAGTCAGGGAGGCAGGAAACAGACACTTTCACAGAACAACTGGACAAGTGTCAAAAAACAGGTTCCTTTTTACCTAAGTGTTAAAAGGTTTGATGAGTCAGAAGGGAAAGGGTCAAGTAGGGCTAATGAGCATTTTCCTCACAACAGCCCTGAGAGGCAAGGCAATTACGGCTACCTACAAAATGTCCCCATTTTACAGATGAGGAAACTGAGGTTCACTGAGGTAAATTTCTTTGCCTAGGGTTACAGAGCTGTTAAAATAGCAGAATGGTCACTTTAGCATAGGTACCCAAAGTGAGCAATACCACCCCCTGGGGGGCGATGGACTGATCCAGGGGTGGGGCAGTAGTAGCCTCAGGTGCTATTGGGTGGTGTTGAATAAAAAATACTAACCTAACCCCAGAGGGGGTGCTGAGTAATTTTTTTTTTTTTAGGCAATTGGGGTTAAGTGACTTGCCCAGGGTCACATAGCTAGTAAGTGTCAAGTCTTTAGTCTGAGGTCAGATTTGAACTCAGGTCCTCCTGACTTCAGGGCCAGTGCTCTATCCACGGTGCCACCTAGCTGCCCCCTGAGTAAATTTTTTTAAAACGGGGTGGTAGGCCAAATAAGTTTGGGAACTTCTGCGTCTTGTAGATCATTAGGGTTGTCAGTCTTAGGAAGACTTTCCGGAGGGGGAGGTAAGCTTTGAGGGAGACTTCAAAGAAGACGTTCTTATCACTCTTATGTGTCATGGACCCCTTAGGGAGTTTGGTAAAGCCTATAGACTTCATTTCAGAATCATGTTTTTAAATTAATAAAATACATGGAATTACAAGGGAAACTATATTTAAAATCACCAAAATGTTTTGAAAAACAAACAAACAAGTTCATAGACTGAAATCTCTCTAAAATCTGTTCTGAAATCATAGATGCCATATTAAGAAATCTTGTTTTAAAGAAAGGAAGAGCTAAGGATTTGTTGGAGGGGTTACCTTTGGCCTCATCTCCAGATTGTAGCAGGTCTAAGGAATCTTATCGATCAACCAGTTCAATTTCCTTATTTTACAATTGAGGAAATTGAGGCCCAGAGAATGTCACACATATATTATGTAGAGCTGGGACAACAGAGGCCTTCTGACTGTAGACCTCCTCCATCTTCCACCTCCACCCCCTTCATTAATTCTTGGCTAGTGGTCCTCCACCCACCCTCACTTCTCTTATCCGTAGAAGTCTGCCTGCCTTGCTTCCTTCATACCTGAAGGGTTGTGGCTTTCGTTCCTCGCCGCCCCCTACCCCCACCCCCACCCCCATGCCCGTGTAAGGGACCACCAAGGCAGCCAGGGCTCCCTGCCAAGGAAGGCAGGTCCGTACCACTTGGTAGCATCCTCAGTCAGCCCAGGGGGCATGGAAAGTGCTCTAACGGGGAGGGTTAGTCCTTTGTGGTGAGGTGGGTGCTGGGGGAGGGGAGCAGGAGAAGAGAGGAAAGGAAGGCAGGCGATAATCCCCCAAGCCTGGAGAACCTCTCTAGACATAAAGCCTGGCACTGTTGAAAAACTGGCCTGTTTTAACTTGTCCGGGTGCTTCACTCAAGAGACAGGCAGCAGACACAAGGCCAATTCCAACAGCTTTGGGCGGCAAGAAGGTTCTCTTCACATGATAAATTGTCTAAGGGAAGCCTGTTCAGTAGCTCAATGTGAGATGCAGCCTGGGCATAACAACCACTGGGGACATCTGCAAGGACAAATGCCTCTTTCTTCGTCCTTGAGAAAGGACCTAGAAATCAGGCAGGGAGAGACTCTCATTCTCCCACCCCCACCCCACCCCACCCCAACCCAACCCAGAGCCCAGCTTTGGAAAGGAAAGGAACTGGGTTGCATCAAAGGCAGGGGAATGCTTCAATCTAATTAAACACAGCCCAATACCCCATATTCCGGCAGAGCATCCAGGAAAATGTGACAGTACAGAGGAGTCGATCTCATTGTTTTCTCCCTCTTCCCTCCCTGCCCCCACTCCATTTGCTTTCCATAATCTAGCAGTTTCCTAGACAGGAGAATAAGATCCAACCAGCTATTCTATTCACTGGTGTCAGATATTATTATGTGATATTCGATATTATGTTATTATGTGGGTTCTGGCTATGTTTTACTAGAGTAAGCTGCAGCGCTAGAGGAGTCTCCAAATGCCAGAGCTGACAAGGCTAGTTCCCATGTCCCAAGTCCAAATCTCCCACGTCCTCCTATGCCACAGGGCTGGGGTTTCATTGGAGACAGCTCAAGCCTCAGAGGCAACCACAGCTCAATGGCTGTATATCACACATGCTTTTAAAATAAATTCTTAGGGTAAGAAGTGATTTTTATTGCTCATAGAACCCTAGACCTGGAGTTAAAATGGATTGTAGAACCCATCTAGTCTTATTACCTCATTTTTAGATACGAGGAAACTCTCTAAAGTCTAATGTGATATAGCTGAAATCCAATCCAATCCAGATAGATAGGGAGAGAGAGAGAGAGAGAGAGAGAGAGAGAGAGAGAGAGAGAGAGAGGTAGGCAGGCAGCCAGATAGATAGATAGATAGATAGATAGATAGATAGATAGATAGATAGATAGATAGATAGGCAGGCAGGCAGGCAGGCAGGCAGACAGATAGATTCTGTGAATAGAATGGATGCTTCCTGAAGGCAGGGATGGTTTCATCAATGTCCCTGTATCCCCAGCTCTTAGTATACTGCCTGGCATAAAGGAGGTGTTAAATGATTGCTAATTGATTGAATTAAATTCAACAAATGTTGATTAAATGCCTAAGATATGCCAGACACTGTGCTTGAAGTCAAGAAGCTTGGGCTTAAACACTGTGTCTGATACTTGCTGGCCATGTGACCTTAGTCATTCTACAAGTCTCTGAGCTTCTGTTTTTTCATCTCTAAAATGATACTTATAAAACGTATACTAGGATAGCTAAGTGGCTTAGTGGATAGAGCACTGGGCCTGGAGTCAAGAGGACCCGGGAGTTGGCCTTAGATACTTCTTAGCTGTGTGACCCTGGACAAGTCACTCAAGTCTATTTGCCTCAGTTTCCTTGTCTGTAAAATGAGCTGGAGAAGGAAATGGCCACTCTAGTATCTTGAACAAGAAAACCCCAAATGGGGTCACAAAGACTTGGACATAACTGAACAATAACAACAACAACAAAGGAGTTTGCATTCTCAAGTAGATAAGTAAGTGCATACAGATTAAAAATAAATCGAATAAAAACCAATAAACACAAAGTCTTTCAATATAGGGCAGTTTGGGAAGGAGGGCACTAGCAGGTGGGAGGAGATCAGGAAATGCTTCAGACAGAAAGAGGTGCTTTCACTTCCTTCTTGAAGAAGAGGGGCCCTAGGAGATGAAAGTGAGCAGGGAGTGCATTCCAGCATCAGGCCGACCACTTGTACAAAGGCACAAAGAGAGGAGACTGGAGTGTCCTGTGTAAGGAACAGAAAAACGGAGAGTTTGGCTGGATCACACAGAATACAAGATGGGGAGAAAAAATAGATTGGGGGTCTAGTTGTGAAGGGCATTAAAAGCTAGGCAGAGGAGTTTAGATTTTATCCTAGAGGCAAGAGGCAAAACACAGTAATACTTAAGTGCATTAGAGTGTTGCAAAACACAATTCTATGGGAGGTCTGAGGGGGGTCATTACTAAGGAAGGGGATCAGGAAAGGCTTTGAGGAGGAGATTGGCATTTAAGATGGGCTTTAGAGGATGAATAGAAACCCAACAGGCAAAGGGAGGGGCTGGAGGATATTCTAGGCAGAGAATCCCATGTAAGCAAAGGCATGGAAATTCGAGAAGATCCTAGATGCTTGGAGAACAGAGACTAGTCCAATTTGATTGGAACATCCAATATTGACATGCAGGCAAATATGAGGCAAAGCTAGAAAGGCATTTGTGGAGTGGAGTGTTCAATTCCTATTGGTGCCCAACTCACAAGACCTAGATTGCTAGTCAATCATTCAGTCAACAAGCTTTATTAAGTGCTTACTACAAGCTCTACGCTAGACAATGGGAAAAAGCAAAGAAAAGCCACAACAGTGTATACCCTCAAAGAGCATACATTCTAATAGAAGAGCTCACATTAAATGTGGTTCTGGAAGGCAGTGGTAGAACTGGGAAAGTCGGCAGCATGGGTTGATAGCACCTACAAAAAGATAACATCTAACCTTTCTATAGCACTTTAAGGTTTGCAAAGTGCTTTAAACATCTTATCTTATTTGATCCCCACAACAAGCCTATGAATTGTTATTTTTATCTCCATTTTACAGAGGTAAAATATGAGGCTGAGAGTGGTTAAGTGACTTGTCCAGGGCAAAGGAATTCAATTCAGTAAAATGTTATTAAGCACCTACCAAGTGCCAGGCACTGTGGTAATCCATGGGGATATAAAAAAGGGAGGAAAAAGAAGCAAAAAAAGTCCCTGTCTTCAAGGAGCTTATAATCTAATATTCCAGGGAGAGGGCATTATGTCATCCAGTGGGAAGAGCCCTAAATTTAGAGTCAGAAGACCTGGGTTAAAATCCCTGCTCCACTCCCTCTGTGACCAAGTCACTTAATGTCTTTGGACTAGATGCTGAGGGGATTATCCTAGATCACCTCTGAGGTCTTCTCTTAGCTTTCAATCATCCAGCAGGGGTACCTACTAAGGGAGAGCTGGGAGGGGAGAGGCAGAGAGGGTCTTACTGGAGACTCTCTCAGGAACTGTGAATAGGGAGGACCAGTATGACACTGGACTACAGGGATGGCAGTGGGAGAGGGGAATTTAGGGGAGGAACACCTCAGCCTCCCTGGGGTGGGGGGAAGGGGGCAACAGCAGAGATGGAGAGAGGGGAAAAGGGCAAAGAGTTGTCCAGGACATTACTCCCAGAGTTTCCATTCCCCAGGCAAGTTGCCCAAAGCTGGGGGAGCATTAATTTGGAGTGTCCCCAGGGACCAGGTTGCCTTGGGGCTGGTTCCATTCACATTGGATTACACAGTTAGCAAGTATCCAAGGAAAGATTTGCACTCAGGTCTTCCAAGTACAACACTATTCACTGGACCACCTAGCTATCTAGGGTTAGACAAGGAGTGAGAGCTGGGGGTGGGATTGTGGATAGAGAAGAAAGAAAGAGGGGGCATGTAGATTTCAGCGAGCATGGTGCCATGGAAAGAAAGCACACTAGACTTGGAGCTGGAGAGCCTAAATTTCAAATCTTAACCTTGCTACTCTACAAAGTTGCCCAAGCCATTTAGTCCCTGGGATTATTTCCTTATCAATGAGGGGACTGGATTAAAAGACCTTTGAGGATTGTTCCTGCTCTAAACCTGGTGACTGCTGTAAGCCTGGTGACTTTAATCTAGCAAAAGGGAGGTATTGGGAATAACTACAGGGAACGGACAGGTCTAAAGGCTGAGTAGGTGAGCCAAGGTCAGAATCCAGAGGAAGGGCACAGGATATTAGAGTTGGAAGGAGGACCCAGGCAGAAGTCCAAGGTTACAGGTAAGGGCCAGCATCCAAGGTTAAACTGGACCCATGGGAACAGGCAGAGGATGGAGTCTAGACAGAGAGGCCGGAAACATTGTTCCAGGAGCTGTCTCATGGGCTACACTGAATCAATCCAGTATTTATTAAATGCCTGTTATATTCTGGGCACATTGGATACAGAGACAAAATGGAACAGTCCCTGCTCTCAAAGACATTTCACTCTACAAGAGGAGTATACATATAAGTCTATATAAAATATGTACAAAGAAAATACAAGTCACTTGTGCTGGAGGGAGGGGGAAGGGTAGAAGATCAGAAGAAAGACCTTATACAGAAGGCAACAATTAATAACAATAGCTAACATTTACATAGCACTTACTATGTGCCAAACATTGTGCTAGGTGCTTTGCAATTATTATCTCATATAGTCCTCACAACAACCTTAGAAGGTTGGTGCTATTATTACCCCCATTTTATAGATGAGGAAACTGAGGTGACTTACCCAGAGTCACACAGTTAGTATCTGAAGCTGGATTTGAACTCATTTCTTCCTGACTCGGGACTCCAAGCCCAGTGCTCTATCCACTTACTACCTAGCTGCCTCTATTAACTGAGCAGAGCTTTGAAGGAGGCTAGGATTTCTAAGAGGCTTAGGTGAAGAGGGAGTGCAGTCCAGGCATGGGAGACAGACAGCAAAAACACAGAGGTGAGAGATGGGAATGTTGTGGGTGTGAGGACAGGCAACTCTGGCTTTGTTGAACTGAGGAATGCACACAAAAGTGCTCATTGTAAAGAAGCTGCTCTCTGGTTCACAGGTCCTGGTAGAACAACCATTAGCATCCATGCACTGCTTTAGGGTTTGCAAAACACCTTTCATATATTATCTCATCACATCCTCACAACAACCTTGTGAGGAAGGTAGTATTATTTTCCCCATTTTACAGATGAGAAAACTGCGGCTGAGAGATTTTAGGTAGCTTGCCCAGGATCCAGGGAAGATTAAATTCTGGTGTTCCTGAAACCAAACCCATCATCAACCAGTGTGGCAAGTTTGATGCACTCACTTGTCTCTCAGGCAGAAAAGTAGGTGCTGTTCCCCAGAGTGAGGCAAGAGTACACAGGCACTCCCATCTGGTGGACGTAGAACAGTCAAAAGCAAGAGCCTGTGGGGTGTCCTCTCATAGAAACAAAGATCCTGACCTCTTTCTCTCTCTCACCAGGCCTTTGCATCCCCCTCTCATCCCTGCCTAGCCTTATCCCTTTCCTGCTTCAAAACAACATTTAATTCAACAAAACATTTCCTTCCCTAATGAACCCCACCTGGTTGCACTCACGCCCCTCCTGACCCTCACCCTCAGCACTTACAAGCCTTTGTCTTGTGTTTTCATTGTGGGGGGTGAGGTAGGAAAGGGAAGTCCTGTTTTTTCATCTTTCTTTGTTATTTCTTTGTATTGTTTTTTGCAGGCAGGTTCCCCAGCCTGAATTCCAAGAAAAGAATCAGGGAGAGAGAATAGGAGTGAACCCTGAGCAAAGAGGATGGTGGGAAGTAGACTACAGCTAGGTTGGGGCTGTGGATAGTGTTGCCCTTGGACTCAGGAAGACCTGAATGCAAATTCTGCCTCAGACGTTTATAAGCTGGGCAAGTCGCCTCAGTTTCCTCATCTGTAAAATAGGGCAACCTAGGAGATTGTTGCGGGCGTCAAATGAGGTAACAAATATAAAGTGTTTTGAAAATCTTAAAGTACTATATAAATGCTAGCTACTGTAAGTTTACCGCTTTTTCAACAACAACATGACCTACTATGTGCTAGGGCTGGAGATACAAAGACAAAAACGAAATGATGTTTGTCCTTAAGGAGCTTACATTGTGTTAATTCAGTTGTTTCAGTCGTGTCCAACTCTCCATGACCTCATTTGGGGTTTTCTTGGCAAAAATACTTGAGTGGTTTGACATTTCCTTCTCCAGCTCATTTCACAGATGAGGAAACTGAAGCAAACAGGGTGAAGTGACTCGCCCAGGGTCACACAGCTAGGAAGTATCTGAGACTAGATTTTAACTCAGGTCTTCGTGACTCCAGGCCTGGTGCTCTAACCACTGTGCCACCTAGCTGGGAGGCTATAATACAATATGTACACAGATACAGACAAGGTAGAAGGGAAGGGAAGGAAAGAGAACAAACATTTATACAGTGCCTACTATATACCAAGCACTGTGCTAAGTGCTTTTATTTTTTTTAAACAAATATCTCATTTGATCCTCACTACAGCCCTTTGAGGGAGGTGTTATATTATCCCCATTTTATAGTTGATAAAACCGAGGCAAATAGAAATTAACTTGCCCAGGGTCACACAACTAGTGTCACGATGGGTTTGATCTCAGTTTTTCTTGAGTTCAGGCCCAGAATTCTATCCATTGTTCCATCTGCTGCAATTAGTGGAAAGAGAGAGAGCCCTGTCACCCGGGGTGGAGAGTGTTTGTCCTTCATTTTGGAAGAGAACTAATGACATCACGGGGTAATGTCTTGACTTGAGTATGAATTGGATTTAAGTGAGGCAGAGTTGCATAAAGTTGTCACTCTCACTCTCTCTTCCAGAGTCATCCAAGTCCAGTGGCAGGACAGAAGTCGAGAGGACTGGCAATGGCCCAGAGTACAGTTGATGACCTTGGTGTCTTCAATGCCTGACCAGGCTCTAAGCATTCCACAGTGCCTACTTCAGCTGCCTTCATGGCTGTTGAAACAAATTGTTCTCATCCATCTGATTCTGCCAGGGAAAGTCTTCACATGCTTGAGGTAGACATCCCCTTAACTCTCTGATATGTTTGAAGGCCTGTAGGTTACCCTCAAACTGGTTTGACCCATCTGTGTAATGGTTTTATGGGATGTGGCCACTGTGCATACTACAGCTTCTTAGAGCCACACTGAGAGGCGGACACCAAAGGTGGATGAGCAGCCCTGAAAAGAGCTTGGCAAGCCCTCACCGGAGAGATGCTAGCCTTTCTTGAAGATTCATCAAGAAAGTGATACAGCCGGGGCAGCTAGGTGGCGCAGTGGATAGAGCACCAACCCTGAAGTCTAGGAGGACCTGAGTTCAAGTCCGACCTCAGACCAAACACTTGACACTTACTAGCTGTGTGACCTTGGGCAAGTCACTTAACCTTGATTGCCTCACTTAAAAAAAAAAAGTGATACAGCAGCAAAGCCCTGAAGGAAAATGAAGAGCAGATTTGAGAAGGAAGTCTAGTGCAGGGATGAGGGATGATTTGCACAAATGTTCTGAGAAGAGAGATGGCATTTGGAGTTAGTAGGACTGCAAATCAGAATGAATGGAGAGGGAAATGAAATAATTAAGAAAGGCAGGTGGGAGGCAGATTTGGAAGAGCTTTAACTACCCAACTAAAGGAATTTGTATTTTTATCCTTTGAGGCACTAGGGAATTCACGGAGGTTTTTGAACAAGCGAAGTGACTTGATCAGACCTGTACCTTAGGAAGATTATTCTTGGCATTTGTATGCAGAGTAGACTGAAGGTGGGAAAAATTGGAAACAGGGAGAGTAATTAGAAGGCTATTATAATATCCCAGGCAAGAGGTGATGAGGATCTTAACCAGAGTGCTGGCCATGAGAATGGAGGGAAGGAGATTGATGTGTGAAGAAGCTGGAATCAACAAGACTTGATTGCATAGGGGTGTGGAGGGAGGGAAACATTGGGGTTACTCGGGTGACTTGGAAGATAGTAATGCCTTGAGAAGACAGGAGGAAGGACAGGTCTAGGGAGAAAGACAATGAGTTCCATTTTGGACATGTAAATTTTGAGACACACATTGCTACCACCCTGTTCTGGGGATACAAAGAAATCATCCCTGCCCTCAAGGAGGAGACAACATACAAGTCAATCATCAAACACAAGATTGGTAGGGGAATAGGAAAGGAGCAAGCATTTATTAAGCGCCTACTACGTTCTAGGCACTGTATCTCATTTGATTCACAAAACCACCCTAGGGAGGTAAAGGCTATTATGATCTCCATTTTACAGTTGAGAAAACTGAGGCAGGCAGAGGGTTGATGACTTATCCAGGGTCACACAGCTTAGCAAGTGTCTGAGGCTGAATTTGAACTCAAATCTTCCTGACTCCAGACCCCTTGCTCTATCCGCTGGGTCATTGGAAGATAATTTTAAAAGGGGGAAGCACTAGCACCTGCAGGGGCAGGGAAAAACCTCCTGGACAACGTGGCAAATTTTAAAGAAAGAAAACCAGGTGTCATAAGAGATGAGGGTCCATTTACTGCCCTTCCTGACTTCCTTTGGATTCCAAAACCGTTCTCCCAGGAACTTAGATACCTTCATTTCTGGTCCCTCCTTCCACGCCCCACCTTTTCTGCTTCCTTTTGTGGAATGTTTTCCTCCGGTAGAATGTAAACTCCTTGAGGTCAGGGATTGTCTTCCTTTCCTTTTCCCCCCACCCCCACCTCCACCTCTTCCCTTGCATTTGCATCCCCAGGGCTTAGCAGGGTGCCCAACGTGCTTAATAAAGGTTTGTTTGCTTCGTTTAAGGAGGGAGAACATTCTATGGATAGGGGATAGTTGTTGAAAGGGCATGGAGACATTATGTATAGATGGGAAAATTGGCATTTGCAGAGATAGTTACTGAAAGTCTCTCAGTCAGCTTTTTTTTGGTAATAAAGAAAAGACATGTTCCAGTCTAAATTATTGTTTCACTGATCCAATGATTCAGAAAATTGCTATATACAGTATTGGACTTTATCTACACAGCCCAAATGCCAGAAAAGATCATTTGGTCCTAGGTGGCATTCACTTTTTTTTAATATACGGGGTCCTTCCTAGGTCAAGGGGGCTGGGCCATGCTAGCTCCGGGTGACCATGAAGATGCCTCTTACTTGCTCATCATTTACACACCTTTACTTGGCCCCTCTACACATTTTTATCCCTTTTGGGGCCCCTACCTCCACTTCACTGGCAAGAAGAAGAACCAGGAGACAGACTGGGGCAGGCTTCTGAACCGATGGAATTCTTGGTCAAGCCACAGCAAGGAAGAAGCCAGCTGGTACATAGGCCTCCAGAGACGTTATCTGGCCCTCCCTGGCCTGAAGCACCTTATTTCTGGAGCAGTTGGGTAGCGAGTATGTGCTCGTGTGCCAGCTCCAGGGATGGCTCTAATCTCATTGTCAGGCTGGGACCTGCCAGGCACAGGAAGGCTGCCTTAGGGCACAAACAGCCCGCCACAAGAGGAGAAGGAAGATGGAGAGGGAAGAAGGTGGGGCAGTCAGGCAGGCAGGTAGGTGAAGGGAGGCAAAGAGACAGCAGGCCCTTCCTCCCTCAATACCTCAAGGTAGACTTTCCCTGCCACCCCTACTTTTCGGCTTTGGAATTTTTATTTCCCTGAGGAATCTGGCAGAGCCTCAGACATTTGTTACACATTTCTATCATCAGAGAATCACGGAACGTTAGAGCTGGAAGTGACCTCAAAGATCAACTTATCCACTCCCCTCTTTTGAGGCTTAGGGCAGATAACTTAGGCAAGGTAGTGCAGAGTTAATGGAAAGGCTAGGACTGGAACATAAATCTCAGTATTTCAATTCAGAGTTGTTGTTGTTGTTGGGTTGCTTGTTTTTTGTTTTTTTTTTTTTTTTTTTTCACCAACGTAGGAGGTGTAGTACAGCCAATGGAAGGCTGCAAACAAAATCTCTCTTACCTCAGCCCTAAGTGCAACTGGACAAGATAATGATAGCTAACATTTATAATAGTGCTTGAAGGTTTGCAAAGTACTTTACGTACGTAATCTCTTTTGATCCTTGCAAAAACTCATTGACATGGGTGCTGTTATTGTGTCTGGTGACCTGTGGGGGAACCTACATTTCTCTATGCTTTTCCAAGGGGATGTGCACAGCACAACTCAACAGTAGCCTTGTTACTTTTGGAAACTCCCTCATAGCCGATTTGGGGGTAGGGGGAAATTTGCACATCTCACTTTGGTAAGGGAGTCTATGATAAAACATTTCTCTCATGGGTCACTCACAGGGTTTTCAGGTTCATTTTATTTTTCTTCTCTCCTAGTCAAGCTAGGGTTCTAAGGAGCTTACAGTCTCTTCAAAGAGCAAAACAAACACCCATGAGACAACCAGAGAAGAGAACTCAACAACTATGGAATTGATTGTGAGACATGGAAGACTATGGCATAGGACCACTCAACAGAGTGTCTGCATCAAAGAAGGTGTGCTCTTTGAGAGAAGTAGAATTGCAGTAGCTCAAAAGAAACACCAGATCCACATATTTAGAGACATCACCACTCCAAATGTTTGTGTGTTGGAAATTGAGGAAATACCCATCAATTGTGGAATGGCTGAATAAGATGCGGTTTTTGAATGTAATGAAATGCTATTGTATTATAAGAAATGAAGAGCAGGGGCAGCTAGGTGGCCCAGTGGATAGAGCACCAGCCCTGGAGTCAGGAGGACCTGAGTTCAAATCCGGCCTCAGACACATAACACTCACTAGCTGTGTGACCCTGGGCAAGTCACTTAACCCCATTGCCTAGACAAAAAGAAAGAAAGAAAGAAAGAAAGAAAGAAAGAAAGAAAGAAAGAAAGAAAGAAAGAAAGAAAGAAAGAAAGAAACAAAGAGCAGGCAAGGTTCAGAAAAAAACCTGGAAAGAATTACATGAACTGATACTGAGTGAAGTGAGCAGAACCAGGAGAACATTGTACACAGTAACAGCCACATTGTGTGATGATCAACTGTGAGAGTCTTAGCTCTTCTCAGCAATACAACGATCCAAGACAATTCCAAAAGACTCATGATGGAAAATGCTATCCATTTCCAGAGAAAGAGTTGATGGAGTCTTAATGCAGATCAAAGCACACTATTTTCACTTTCTTTTTCCCCCCATGTTTTTCTCCCTTTTGTTCTGTTTCTTCTTTCACAACATGACTAATGTGGAAATATGTTTAACATGATTGCACATGTATAACCTACATCAGATTACCTGTCATCTTGGGGAGGGGGGAGGAAAAGGAGGGAGAAAAATTTGGAACTCATAATCTTATAAAAATGAATGTTGAAAACTATCTGTATGTGTAATTGTAAAAAATAAAATACTATTTACAAAAACAAAGAAACAGGAAAAAAATGTTCTTGTGGTCTATTTGTGCCTGACCTGTGGTAGAGCCTTCTGAACTCATATTTATCTGATCAGCCACAGGCAGACAACCTGTATATACGTTGACCCTGACATAGTGATGTCATTTTGGTCCTTTTAGGCAGGAAGAACAACAATCAGGGATTCAGAACAGGGTTGTTTGGCACAGTGAGTAAGTGTTAATGGAATTGGAAAGGAGAGAGATCTCTGCTAGAGTGGCTGGTGAAGTTGGCCTTGACATTTGGGCATTGTACATAAAAAGCACCCCAGGACATTTTCTCCATATGGCTGTCTAGGTAGGTTCTGGATGACCTAGGGCAACGGAAGGGGGACCCCATACTGTTGGCAGTCTCCTGCCTGTCATTAGTATGGTGACAGGAGTTCCCATCCTCTATGGTGATGAAATCACAGATCCTTTTCTGTCACACCCAGAGCAGTAACTGGCATGGGGTGAATGCTGCCTTCTCACCTCCACCCTACCTACCTACCTGCTCATCTCCCACAATCTTCTTGCCAATGCCAACTTCTCTTTTCCCCCTCCTGGCTGGACATTGGCCTCCACCTCCACTCTCACCCTTGTGTAAGAGAATTCTACTGCACTAGAAGCCTCAGGCCCACCCTCCCCTTTCCATTGGTGTTAAGTGGTGTCTGTCTAAGCCCTTGGACCTGCAGAGTAGACATGAGTGTTCACACCACTTGGATAATGACTAGCATTTATATAACACTAAGAGATTTACACGCTATCCCTATGATCCTCACAACAATCTTGTGCTCTGCTTAAGAGCTAGACTGGTTTGTTTTTTTTTTTTATCTTTGGTTAGGGAGTCATCAACTTCAATCTTTTCTCCTTGTGAGATGGAGGACTCCAAATAGACTTTGTCATTTGCTCTGCTACTTCATCATAAGGTTCTTCCAACCTTGCCATCTGCCCTGCTGCTGAACCTTCTAGACCCCTGGGCACTGTTACCTGACCTGACAATGTACCCTGCAAGGCCCTGAGGACCTTATTATCCACTCAGCTGCTACACCCTTAGGATTTCCAGGCTTATTCACCCACCCAGCACCTGAACCCTCCCATATATGTTACCTTCCCTAATTAGAACATGAATTCCTTGAAAATTGAGTCTCACTTTTCTTATTTGTGAATTAGAGATAAGTATCCTTGGATTACTTGCTTCATAAAACTGTATTTTTGTTTTGTTTGTTTGTTTGTTTTTTTGGTTAGGCAATAGGGGTTAAGTGACTTGCCCAGGGTCACACAGCTAGTGAGTGTTATGTGTCTGAGGCCAAATTTGAACTCAGGTCCTCCTGACTCCAGGGCCAGTGCTCGATTCACTGCACCACCTAACTGCCCCCATAAAACTGTAAACATTAAGACTTTTACACCTTAAAAACTATAGAAACGTGAGTTATTATTATTGTTTGCCATTTCTAACCATTATCTAATCCATGGTTTCTATTTGTATTCCTAGTGCTTGGCACATAGCATATACTTAATAAATACTTCTTTTTATTCATTCATTCATCATTTATTCACTCACCAAGGGAGATCATACCTAAATCTATAACTTAATAGACATAACCTAGGAAGCTCTCTGAGGTTCAGAGGTGAAGAATTTGTCTAGGAGTCATACAGTTGGTAAGTGTCAGAGACGGGATTCAAACTCAGGTCTTGCTGACTCCAAGCTCAGCACTCCATTCACTGAGACATAAAGAAATGCATGTCCCATCAAGGAAGTGTTTGATTAGAAAAGGCAATGGGCCAGTCACCATGAGAATGAAGGATACAGACAGACACAGCTTGACCAGTTAGATGTTGGGGAATAAAAAGTAAGACTTAGAGGAAGGTCTCCGAGCACATTGAATAAACTTTGTATGAGAATCCATGGGAGAACAAGGACAGGAACGGCACAGATTGGGGGGCGGAGGAGAGACAGAGAGGAGATCTGCACAGATGAAGGTAATACCATCCATGAGTCCCCAGAGCCATTGAAGTATTAAGCATTGTTGTTGTTCAATCATTTTCATTTGTGACCCCATTTGGGTTTTGTTTGTTTGTTTTTTTTTCCTTTGGCAATGATATGGGAGTGATTTGCCATTTCCTTCTCCAGCTCATTTTTATAGATGAGGAGGCAAACAGGGTGAGTCACACAGTTAGTTAGGGTTGGAGGGCTGATTTGGACTCAGGAAGATGAATCTTCCTGACCCCAGGCCTGGTACTCTATTCACTGGGCCACCTAGTTTCCCCATTAATTAATCTTAATCATTAATAACTCACATTTCCATAGCTTTTGAAAGTTTATGGGGGCAACTAGGTTGCACAGTGGATAGAGCACCAGCCCTGGAGTCAGGAGGACCTGAGTTCAAATCCGGCCTCAGACACTTGACACTTGCTAGCTGTGTGACCTTGGACAAGTCACTTAACACCATTGCCTAGTTTAAAAAATAAAAGGAAAGAAAAGGAAAGTTTATGAAGCTCATCTTCTCACTGACCTGTGATGTAGAGAGCACTTGTTACAGATGAGGCTACTGAGATTCAGAGAAGTTATTCACTACTGTCACATAGCTAGTAAATGCAGGTACCAGGACTTGCTCAGAGCTTTTCCTTTTTCAAAAAAATTTAAATTAAAAAATTTAACTATCCTTTGTTTCTATATCACCTTATTTTCTAGATTCCCAACTTTTTTCTCCAGCATTCCATCCCTTGGTAACCAAGAATAAAAAAAGAAAGGTTGGGGAGGGGGGAAGCTGTTCAGCAAAATTCACCAACACATTGTAGTCTATTGAAAAGAGGGCTGAATTTGGAGTTATGAAACCTGAGTCCAGATCCCGCTGACTTGTGTGACCTAAGGACCCACCTGTATGACTTTCAGCAACTTACTTAATCCTTCTGGGTCTCAGTTTTCTCATCTGGGAAAATTCCATGATAAACTGAGAAATAGATACAACATTCCCCTCTGCAGCCAGTCTCCCCTCCCTGCTGCTGATCCCCAACCAGCAAAGATGTAAGGGAAATACATTTTCTCAACTCTTCTCTGGAAGCCCCAGTCTTTAGTACCCTCCACTCTAACACAATGGCCCAGGACTAGCTTCCTCCTGGAGCCATCCACCCTTCTCCAAACAAAAATGCAGTAAGCCTGTGCTTTGGCAAACCTTGGCCCACCCCAGCCCAGTTTGAAAGGTTGGATTTTACTGTTGGGGTGATCAAATTCCCCATATCTAGTCTTCATCACGGGAAATGCTATACCAAGGGGGAAATAGTTTAGGGTCAGGGGTGGAGGTGAGGAAACTAGTACCTCCTTGGACTGGGGACAGATTGGGGAAAATCCAGAGGTGTCTGGGTGGAGGAAGCTGAAGGGGTGGGGGGAATGTGGAGCAGGGGACAAGGGGAAGGAAATCACGGGGCTTCACCAAAGAGGAAGAGCCAGATGGCAGCATAGCTTTGTAAACTTCCAATAGGACTGGCCAAGCCAAATTTGCTTTAAAAGTTTATCTTTCCATTTTTCTCTTCCCACCCCCTGGGAAATTTGAAAACTTACTCCAGAACTGTGTCTCTCTGGGAGGCAAAACTTTTATTATTTATATTACTTCCCTGGGCCCCCTTCTTTTCCCTCTCCTCAAATGAGCTGTATCCAGGCATCCCAAATTGGGAAGGGAGGGAGTCCTGAGATTCTCCTTCAATTGCCATCCAGCTGCTATCAGGGGAACCAGCTCCTGCAGCTGTCCTGTTCAGCAAAGAGAAGGCTTTGGGGTTGTTAAGCATCCATGACAATGTTTTTCATGTGTTGGAGCCTGGGTGGCTGAGTTGCTCACACATCTACAAATAGTCAAGTCAAATATTTATCTAGCTGTTACTATGCGCCAGGCATTGTGCTGAGCATTGGGGACACCCAGAAAGGCAGAAAAGGTCCCTGCCCTCAAGGAGCTCACATTCTACTGGGGAGAGACAACGTAGAAACAACTAGATCTATACAAGATTTATACAGTATAGGGTAGATGGAAATTTCTCTCAGAGGAAAGGGACTAGGAAGGAGGAAGAGGGGCAGGAAAGACCTCCTCCAGAAAATGGGATTTGGGCTGAGTCTTGAAGAAGACCAAGAGGCAGAGGTGAGGAAGGAGAGCATTCCAGGCATGAGGAATGGCCCGCGAAAAGGGTTCAGGAGTGCCTTTTTCAAGGGTGCCTTCAAAGATCAGAAGATGGAGTGTTGTGTATGAGGAACAGCAAGGAGGCCAAGTGGAACTGGAGTTTGTGGAGGAAAGTAAAGCTCTGGAATGAGATTCCAAACTTCCTGGCTGTAAAGGAAGGGGGTGAGAGGAAAAATGGAAAGATAAAGCTTTTACACAGTTCTGTTGGAAATAAACACCAGAAGACTGAAAAGGTAAAAAGGAGCCAGGTTGTCAGGAGCTTAAAAAGTCAAACAGAGGATATTATATTTGATCCTGGAGGTAATAGGAAGCTATTAGAGATTAATGAGTAGGGGATGACAGTAAGTTAATAATAATTTATTAATTTATAATTATATAATAATATAACACACAATTAATTATTAATTAGTCAGTCAATAATCATTTATTAATTTATAATTATATATGATGTAATATACAATTATTAATTAATGACAGCCAGTCAATAATCATTTATTAATTTATAAGTATATAAAATAATATAGTATATAAATAATTAATTATTAATTAATGATGGTCCATCAATAATCATTTATTAATTGACTACTATGTGCCAGTTGGTGACGAAGTAGATAGAGTACCTGAATTGAAGACAGGAAGACTCACCTTTCTGAGTTCAAATCTGGCCTCAGACAGTTATTAGCTGTATGATCCCAGGCAAGTCACTTAACCTTATTTGCCTCAGTTTCCTCATCCATAAAATGAGCTGGAGAAGGAAATGGCAAACCATCCCATTATCTTTGCCAAGAAAACCTCAAATGGGTCATGAAGAGTTGGACATGACTGAAACAACTGAGCATACACACACACACACACACACACACACACAATAACTGAGCACACACACATATTCCACGTACTGTGCTAAGCATAGAGGACACAAATATAAGCATAAAGACAGCCCCTGCCCTCAAAGAGCGTACAATCTAATGTGGGAAGACAACACCAAAAGGGGGACTTGAGAGTGTGGGGGAAGAAAGACCGATATTGGTGGTTAAGTCTGGAGAATGAGGGTTGGCTGGTCTGGGACCCTTCCTCAAAATGGAGGAAGAATCCACTAATGGGAGAAAAGGCCTGCAGGAACAGAGCTAAGAGGCAGCTGTGCCATGGTGCTTTAGCAAAATCACTTTAGCAGCTGAGTGGAGGATGGATTGGAGTGGGGAAAGACTTAAGGCAGCAGGGCAAGCCGCAGACCATTGAAGTAGGGCAGGCTTGCGGTGATGGATGTCTACAGCTGTGTGAATGGAGAGGAAGGGACATATGCATATACAAAAGATGATGTCAAAGTAGAAACATGAAGACTTGATAACAGATTGCATGTGTGGGGTGAGGGAGAGTGAGGAATCAAGGAAGACTTTGAGGGTGTGGGCCTGTGTGTCTG
The DNA here is from genome assembly GCF_900497805.2 of Vombatus ursinus. Lineage (NCBI taxonomy): Eukaryota > Metazoa > Chordata > Mammalia > Diprotodontia > Vombatidae > Vombatus > Vombatus ursinus. Next base: position 50,756,776 of record NW_020954585.1, read on the forward strand.
GGACTACAATGAGAAGATCCCAGATGGAACTGGGAGGGGGGGGCGGCTCTAGAACATCAGCTACTCCATCCCTTTGTTTTCACAGGTGAAGCTGACAAAGTCCAGGCAGGTTAAGGGATTTGCCCTCCATCAGTCCAGTCCTCTTTCCACTGTTGCTGTCCTTGGTCATCCTCACCACACTCCTGAGATAGCCCAGGTGGGTACCACTTTTTCCACTTATCTTAGGAACTTGGAACCATTGAATGTCAGAGCTAACAGGGACCTTAGAGATCATGGAACTCAGCTCCCTCATTTCACAGATGAGGAAACTGAGCTCCAGAGAGGGGAAATGATTCGCTGGCAGCCACACAGTGAGTGGAAGGCATAGCCAAGACTCGAACCCACGTATTCTGACTATTATCCCAATGTGACCTTGAAAGCAGGGTCTGTCTTTTACCTGCTTTGTTTCCCCAGAGCTTAGCACAAGGCCTGGCACATAATAGGCAAGTAACAAAAGACTAGTGGTTAAAATCAGGTCTCCTATCCTCAGGCTGGGCCAGCTAGGTGGTACAGTGGATAGAGAGCCGTGTCTGGAGTCAGGAAGACTCATCTTCCTGGGTTTAAATCTGGCCTCCGACATTTGTTAGCTATGTGACCCTAGACAACCCTGTTTGCCTCAGTTTTCTCATCTGTAAAATGAGCTGGAGAAGGAATTGGTCGCTGCAGTATCTTTGCCAAGAAAACCCCAAATGGAGTCACAAACAATGACATGACTGAAACAACAGAACCTTAGGATGTAACTCCTGCCCTCATAGTGAGTTAGTGGTACATCAGAGACTTAAACCCATTTCTTTTGGTTCCTAGCTAGTGCGGAAAGTAGGCCAAGAGACACCCTACTGGATTCATACAAGCATAAAAATGGAAGGCCCTTGGGAGGCCATCTAGTTTAGCCCTTTCCTTTTACAGATAACGAAACTGAGATTTAAGGAAGGGAAATAATATATTGGAAAGAATACCACAGGATCATAAATTTAGACCTAGAAGGGACCTTAGAAAACATTCCATTCAATCTCCTAAATTTACAGATGGGGAAACTGAGGCCCAGAGAAGTAAAGTGAGCTGTTCAAAGCCACACAGCTAGTGACAGAGACAAGATTTATTCGATAGTAGTAAGAGCATTGTCTCTGAAGAGAACCTGGGTTCAAATCTGTCCTTTGACCCTTACTACTTTTGACCTTGGAAAAGTCATTTAACTTCGTCTGTATAATGACAGAGTTGAACAAGATGGCTTCAGAGATGCCTTCCAGCTCTAATCTATGAGCTATGAGCCTTTCATGTGACTTGCCCACGTGGCTGCAGCAAATCAGCGACAGAACCCCAAAGACCCCCAAAGACCCCAGAGGAGCCAGGCATCCCGAGTCCCAAACAGAACCCAGGGCAAACTTGGGAAAGGGAGTCAAGCCAGGGTTAGACTTCCTGCTGCTCCTTTATACAGCAGCAGAGAATGCAGGCTCCCTTTCAGGCAGCTGTGTGACTCTCCCTTGAGTTTGTCCAAGCCCAGCCAAAACACCCAGAGTACCAGCCCTGCCAGTCATTCAGGGGTTAACCCACCAGCTGCTGGCTCCTGTTACTTGTCTCTTCTTCTAATCTCCTCTGTTTAGCAGATGAAAGTTGTTGCTTTTGCAACTTAGAAGACCCGACTCTTGTAACATATTTTGATCCCTAGCTGGGCTTCCAGCCTAGAGCAGAGGAGTGAGTGGGTGACTCTAGGGACCACTCTGGTTTTCTCCAGTTGCTGGAAATGACTGAAGATCCCTTGATAGCTCCAGACCATGTATCCAATCATTTCCTCCTCCCCCTCCCATCTTTCTTGTTTTTTGTCTAACCCCCCTCTCCCCACATTCACCACCAATCACCAACCACTGTGGCAAGATATCTCTAGCCCTCTCTGTTCCCTCCCCCCTCCATACATCACAGCATGGGAAGTGACCCCATCCAACTAGAATCTGAGCTCCACGGGGCAGCCCGAATTAGGGAGGATTGCAGAATGGACCCTGGGGAGTGCTTGGCCCCAAAGAGCACAGAGCCCTGTCAGAGTGGGAGGAGGGAAAAAAGTGGCTGCCACATTCCTGTCTGTAGCTACCCCCAGAAACAAGAGCCTGGAATTTTAGTGGTTTTAGGAAACCTCTGTCTGGGGCATTGGGTGGTTTTTCACAGGGATTTAGGATTGGCCATTGGCTGGCATACAGCAAGAATGTCCTGAAATCCATCCTCTCCTTCCACTTCAGCATAAACACCAGGCAAGTGTACAAGAGAACACGAGAGTCAAGAGAATCCTCTAAGAAGAGCTGGACACATTCCTGTGATGTCATGCCAGCAGACAAGGGTCTTTAGGGACAAAGGCCTCTCCCTCTCCCCTCTAACCTATTTTAAAAAAGGGTTAAAAATGCAGGTTAGCCAAGAGGTCACTGAGTAAACACCTCTGAGGTGGTCCGACCCTTGATTGGGTCATTGAGCAAGGACTAGTAGGTAACTATCTAACATCCGCTTGCTCCAGTCTTGTTCCCATCTGGAACCCAGGCCTGCATCATGGTCTGGATAGCTGCTGTGCTCTGATGCCACAAGCCTATGTGTTTGCATCTCCATGGTGATCAGACCATACATCCATACATACTTGCCCTATGAAGGCAAAGTAGGGCATCAATCCAAAGCCAGGTTGGAAAAGACCAGTGGAAAGGGCAGATTATGGGGTCAGAGGACCTGAGTTCAAATCTGCTCTTTGATGCTTACCACCTGAGTCACCTTGGGCAAATTATTTAATTGTCCTGGTCCTCAGTTTCCTTATCTGTAAAGTGAGAGGGTTGAACTAGATAGCTTCTAAGGTCCCTTCAAGCTCTAAATCTAAGATCCTACCATCTTACATGATTCTGGGAGGGGGAAGGGGAGAGCAGAAAGATCGGCATTCTTGGAGTCAGGAGATGTGGGTTTGGATCCTGGCTCCAACAGTTACTGGCTATGTTGACTGTGGATAAATCAGAACTTCTCTGAGCCTCAGTTTCCTTTTTTTTCTTTCTTTATTTTTTTATATAAGTTTATTTACCAAATTTTTAAAATTTTATTTTTTTATTTATTTTTAGTTTTTAACATTCACTTTTATAAGGTTTTGAGTTCTAAATTTTTTCCCCTCTCTCCCTTCCCCCCTTCCCAAGACGGCAAGCTATCTGATATAGGCTATACATGTACAATCATATTAAACATATTTCCACATTAGGCATGTTGCAAAAGAAGAATCAGAACAGAAGGGGAAAATCATGAGAAGGGAAAAAAAGAGAGAAAATAGTATGCTTTAATCTGCATTCAGATTCCATTGTTCTTTATCTGGACACGGATGGTATTATCCATCATGAGTCTTTTGGAATTGTCTTAGGTCATTGTACTGCTGAGAAGATCTAAGTCTATCAAAGTTAGTCATCGCACAATATGGCTGTTCAACGTTCTCCCCATTCTGTTCACTTCACTCAGCACTTTGAGAATCTTAAAGTACCATATAAATGTGATCTACTATTATTTAAGAGGCCTGGGTTCAAGTTCTGGGTCTGTCTTGAACTAAGTGTATGACCTTGGGCAAGTCACTTCTTTCTGGACCCGAGTTTCCTTATCTGTGAAGTGAGTAGGTCAGGTTATATATATGATCTCTAATATTCTTGCCACCTCCATGATCTCCCATGATTCTCTTGCCCTTTGCTCTTTTTGGAAAACACTAAAGATACCTTGAAAACAATTCAGGGCAAGTAGGAATCAATGCTAGATGAAAAGAGGCAGCTGTTCATCGTATTACCTTTTTCATTTCCATGGAGCAGGGAACCAGGCACTGAGGGGTTTATCTGCAAAGTTACCTGAAAGTGTGTTTATTTGTTGTTCCCCAGATATTTCTATCCTTGGAGGAAACCCACCAAAACAGGTTACTCCTGTGCACTCTCCAAAAGTCCCTCCAAGTTAAGGTCCCCAAGTCTATCTTCTATTACTTTCAATGTATGGTCTAAGAGGGAGAGGGTGGAGGATACCTGCCCCGTAGGGAGCTGTCCTAAAGACTGGACAATGGGCCTCCTGGGACAAAGGCAGGGTCTGGGGCCAGGGGGCCCAAAGGGATGGAATGGGGCAGATCAGAGGGGCTGAATTTATGGCCTTCTGCTGACCCCTTCACAGAAACAAGCCTTGTTTGCCAGAGAACTAAGAGGGACCAGTTTGGGGGTTGGGGTTGTTGGGGTAGGGGAGTGGGAGTTGAGGGAGAGAGGGATGAAAGGCTAAGAGAAAAGAAAGGATTATCTTTAAGAAACCTGAAAAAAAAAAAAAGAAGCAGAGAAAAGGATGAAACCATGGCAACCAGGAGGTCCTCCAAGACTTAACACCCTCTAGAAAGGGGGCTCTGTGTTAACAATCTCCCCTCAGCTAGGCCTCAATAAATCAGTATTAAGGGGCCTAAAATTGCTCCCCCATCCTTCCTATTCTCCTTGTCCTCTCTTGTGCTAGCTTGTTCATTGGTTTCTTCAGTGCTCCCTTCCCCCCTCCCCCCTCCCCCCCCACCGTGGTCCTGCCTGTCCCTTCTGTTCTCAGACCTGTTGCGAGAAAGGGACAATTTCCAAAACTGGGGGTGGGGTGGGGAAGGGGAGGGGCCCAGGCCTATCCTACTCAAGTGTGGAAGGGAAAGGAGGGGGCTGGATTCTTGTTAACCAACTTACCAGGCTGCCCAGCCCCCACTGGGCTGGGGAGGAGGGCGTGCCTCTCCCCTCCTCTGCCCACTCTTCCCCCAGCCCCTATTGATATTGAAATAAGAGGCCATCCATCAAGACCCCAAAAGGACCCTGTCAGAAGAGACTGAAAAGAACCTCTATGGGAGGGAGGAGGGAAACCTGTCCGAGGGAAGGCTGGACCAAAGCGTGGCAGGTGTGTTATGGACTGCAACACTGCTCGGGGGAGGAGGCGATTCATTCCCTTGTCAGGGCCTTGGTGGTGGCCATAATGCTAAGGGCGGGAAGGGCCTCCAATAGGCAATGCCTTGTCTGCCAGACCTGTTAGGAGGGGCTGGGAAAGAGGAGGAGGAGGAAAGGCCTAGGGGAAGCAGGGGACGTCTGGCACCGACCTTTCTGTTTCCAGGGATCACAGATTTAGGGTAAGGAAGGATTTTAGAGGCTGTTTAGTAAAACCCCCTCATTTTTACAGACAAGGAAACTGAGGCCCAGAGAACTACCCTAAGCTGTAATCGACAGAGATAAGATTTGAACTCAGGTATCCTGACTCCAAACCCAGTGTTCTTCTCACTGTACCTATGCTGCCTCTTATGTATCCAGAAATCTGTGAAAACAACAAGAGCCTAGGTATCTGGAATCTGCCAGATCCATATTGGTTCCGGGATATGCTTTAGCCTTTGGGAGAAGAAGGACGGCTGACACGCGAAGGCTATATCCAGATTCTGAGGAACCTCATTGGCCCCATAAGGGTAAGAGCAGCCAGGAAAGGAGTAGGTCTTTAGACATGAACCTTAGAGAGACCAGTGCCCTTTTAAAAGGCAATTTATCCAGAATGGCATGAGCAATTTAGCAACTAGATAAGCCCAAACTTTGGGGTAAAAAAAGGAGATGATTAAAAAATGGGTCTCCAAAAGTTCTCCCAACTAATGGACAGCCCCAGGTAACTCATCCATTCTGAAACCTCTTTTATTTTGGTAGTTTACTCCATTTACTTATTACCTAGTACAGAGGTTTCAAACATGTAGTAGCCTACAGGTGGCATCTGCAGCCCATAAAAGTACAGTAGAACATAGATAATGTTAATACGTGGTTTTCTACAGCAACATGCAGCCATCAGGGATCCTTATTTAAGACTTAATTTTGAATTTGACACTACTGATCTAGAAAGTAGTGGTAGTTATCCCAACTTCTTTCTCTGTGTTCTTATTCTTGTGTTTCTTCTAAATTGTAAGGTCTCTGAGAGCAGTGATCATGCCCTAAGGGTAAGAGATCTGATTTCTCCCACTAGTCAGTCAGCTAGTCAATAAACATTCATTGTTGTTGTTCAGTCTCCCAGTGGTGTCTGACTCTTTGTGACCCCATTTGGGGTTTTCTTGGCAGAGATACTAGAGTGGTTTGCCATTTTCTTCTGTAACTCATTTTACAGATGAGGAAACTGAGGCAAACAGGATCAAGTGATTTGCTCAGGGTCACACAGCTAGTAAGTGTCTGAGGCTAGATTTGAACTCAGGTCTTCCTGACTCCAGGTTCTTTGCTCTACTACTGTACCACCCAGCTGCCCTACTCATCTACCAAGTGCCAGGCACTGTGTTAAACTCTGGGGATTCAAAGAGAGGCAGTCCCTGCCCTCAAGCTCACATTAGATAGAGTCAGAAGGCGTGGATACAAGTCTCTGCTATGTCAACAATTCATCTTTCCTCTCTAGAGCTCATTTTCCTCATCTGTGAAATGATGGGGTTGAATTCTATGATCTCTAAGGTCCCTTTCAGCCCTGACATTTGATAGTTCTGTGATCCTCAGATGGAAACAATAGTTCCCACCTTTGCTAGTTCTGGGGTGTTGTGAAAGTAACAAGAGAGATGGCTGGTTATAGTTGAAAGAGCATTTGGAGTCAACCGACCTAAGCTAGAATTCTGGTCCTGCTACTTAGCATATTTGTGTGATCTTGGACAAATCATGTAGGCTCATAGGCTCATAGTCCTAGAGCAATAAGGGACCTTAGAAGTCATTGATCAAGCAATCAATCACCAATCATTATTAATATGTGCCAAGCATTAATGTGTGTTAGGGGCTAGAGATACAAAGAAGAGTTGAACCCCTTCCTTTTACAGAAAGACAAACTGAGGCACAAAGAAGATTCTAGCATCATAAGTCTAGAGGTAAAAGGGACCTCAGATGATTCTTTGTCCAAATGTTATTTCCTTTTGGGGCTAAAATTCCCAGGGACTAGGAAAATGCTTTTTTGTTTTGCAAATTTGTCACTATGGAGATGTAGTTCTATGGTATTTTTATTGGTAGTCTTGTCCTAAATTATAGGGAAGATGGATGGATGGATGGATGGATGGGTGGTTGGATAGATGGATAAATGAATGAAAAAGCGTTTAGTAAGCACTTTCTCTGTGCCAAGCACTATGCTAAGTGCTGGGGATACAAAAATCAAAATCAAAATCATCCCTGCTCTCAAGGAGTTCACCTTCTAAATGGGGGAGATAATTCATAAAAGAAAGTTCAGCTGTAGGACATATGGAAAGATTAGAGGTCTTTAGGTTACATAGGTAGTTGAGATGACAATGCTGGGGACTTCAGGATGATCTGGAAGATCTTGAGAGGCAGTTGCAGGACAGATGGTAAGTCCTGGTGGGCCTCCATCTCATCAGAAGGAATGTTAGCAGTCAAGCAGCTTTGGTGAAGGAGGAAGGTAAGATGGGAGGGAGCCTCCAGAAATGGCTTTTCCCCTGTTTCACCTTCCCAAATTGGTTGTAGGATCTTCAGGGGTGAGGGGAGGGAATAAGGGTGCCCCTGCTGGTGGTGGCTCTCTGACTAGTTTTCCCAGTATGTGGGTAATGAATTCTTTTGCTTTGGCAACCCATGAAACAAAGAATAACACAAAATGGCCCTCGATTCTGTTTGGTTTCCTTATATTATTGGAGTCAGAGCGGTTGAAATGGATGCAGAGGTTGCTAAGAATTATATAGTTCTTGGATCATTTATAAGCATTAATCTAAATGAGAGATCTTTGTCCAGTGACAAATGAGTCCACGTGGGAGAAGGAGGAACGGAATTATATCAATACAGACATTCTCAATGTAAATGAACCCTGGGGAAAGAAGGAAGTTGTAGTTAAATGGAAGGATGACTCACAGGCCCTAGAGGCAAAAGGAGGAATTTGCAAAGTTGATTTCATCACACATCCAAAGACAACAAGATGTGTAATTTAATGGGACCTTTGGTGGTCTTGCCTTGCAGTACCTACGATGAGCATCAGTGCAAAGACCACCACGAAGATTATTGTAGCTTATGTGTCAACATTCGTTGCAGAGGATGAGGTAGAGAAATTCTGTGTTAAACTTAATAAGACTTACAAAATTTAATCTGAATATATTCAATAACTTCAATGTAATAGGTAATATTGTATATGTAACATTGCAATATCAATTGATAGGCATAGTGGAGGACAGGAAAAAATGTGGTGAAAAATATGTCTCAGAATCAAGAAACAAAAGTGGCCAAATGTAGACTACCTGAAGCCTTAACTTAAAAAATCATAAATATTTTATTGAAGAAAATAGGTGGAAGATACTAGACATGATGATGATTGAACATCACAAAAATGAAAATGACTATTTTAAGAGATAGGAAACAATTGATGACCATTTTTGGAATCATTTATGAATCATCTGTCTCTGTAATTAGACCTTCAAACTCATTGACGCAAAGAGTAAAATCAACACCAATTACAAGAGAGATGAAAAGAAGAAATTTTCAATCAAAATAACTTCATTTTAACTTGATAAGTTTTTAACTTTAAACATATGGAAAACATATTAGTCACTGAATGGGTACTGCCTCAATCAAACTGAGACCTGGGAAAGATCCTGACTTAAAAAGGCCAAGGCCCCCACTGCATCCTGGGCCATCTCCAGTTGTCCTGATCTATATCTGGCCACTGGACTTCGCTTAGCCCTGCCTCGTTTAAATCCAATTCACTTGCGTGTCATGGCATCGCCTTCCTGATGTCATGGTCCTCTTTGAGAATGAAGGACAAACAACAACACTTCCCTATTTATCCTGTATATAGCTTATTCGTATATATTTGTTTGCTTGTTGTCTTCCCCATTAGATTGTGAACTCCTTGAGGGCAGTGACTGTCAATTGTATACTCAGAGCATAGCACAGTGCCTGGCATGTAATAGAGCTTTGTTTTTGTTTTTGTTTTTTTTAGGCAATCAGGTTAAGTGCCTTGTCCAGGATCACAGCTAGTAAGTGTCTGAGGCTGAATTTGAACTCAGGTGTACCTGACTTCAGGGTTGGTACTCTGTCCACTGCTCCACGTAGCTGCCCTGCATAATGATCTCAATAAATATTTATTGACTAACTCTGTAAACTATGGCTTATAAACAAGAGGCACTGCACTCTTCCAATTATTTCTGCCTTTGAGTCTCCGGTGCTTGGCACCACGTCTGACAGATAGTGAGTACCTAATAAATGTTTATTGTTGATGGTGGTAGTGGTGACAGTGATGACAGCAATGCCTTCAATAAACATTTATATACCTATTCAAGGTTGGGGCTAAAGATATAAAGATGGATATGATACTGATCTTAAAAAATTTTTTAATCTTTTGAATTTATATCACTTTTATTCCTGGATATAACTCTCCTCCCCTCTGCTACCCATCAAACCACCATTTGTAACAAAGATTTTAAAAGGAAGTGGGAAAAACCAATGTACATGTTAGCCATGTGACAGATTGCAGTGAGCTCACAGCTCTAGGCAAGGGAAAGACACACAAAAAACTGTGATACAAAGGAGAGTGAAATAAGAGCAGGAAAGTAGAATGCAGTGAGAAATCTGAGGAGGGAAAAAGGCAAGATGTGTGGGATTGTACTGTTTTGTTGGTAGTCTGGGAAGTTTTATTAAATGAGCTTTGTAGATACTACGTAGAGAGAAGGTGAGGGAGAATCCTGTCTTGGTCTCTCCTTCCTTGGACAATCTTTTTAAAAATTTTAATTTTATTTCTTTTCAATGAATGAAATCTGTATTGTTTCCCTTCCCATCCATCCCCTCATTGGGGAAAAAAAAGGAAAAAGAGAAATGAAACTTCTGAAAAAAATATTCACAGGTGGGTGTATACTAGAGTTGGGTCATACTTACTCCCTGAGCCGATTGCTAGATTCTCAGTGTAAGCATTTATACCTCAGAAATCAACAAATACTATAAATTAGGGCTTGATTTCTTGCTTTGTTGATTGTCTGGACCTAAGAAAGTGATGGAGAAAATATTAATGCAGCTTCAACTTTAAAGTGCATTGAGTGCATATTTTTTTTCCCGTGGAGACTTGGTTATTGGCATACCTCTGCCCATAGGTTGAACAGAACAAATTCCTGGATTTTTCACTCTCCGTGGACAAAGTCTTGACAATCTCATCCTTACCCTGTAGAGGTTTCTCTTGACGCTTTTGCATTTCCTTAGTCATGGGCCTGTGATCTTCAGCTTGGTCAGCCAGGAGCTTCTTATAAGCCTTGTCTGCCTTTAGTTTATGAAAATGATCTGTGATGGTGCATTTATTTTTGAACACATTTTTCTTCACCTTGTGAACAATGTTTTTGGATTTCCCAGTATTTATGATGCAGAATTTTCACTCTCCTTGTCCAGGCTACCTTCTCATGCATAAGAGTGTTGGCCACACCCTTTGCTTTTACCCATGCCCATATATCTGGCCTGCCTGTAAGCCAAGGTGTTTTTTCTAGCATCAAGCAGGAGAGGATAGTCGACAGCCTTGGGAATGGTAGGTCAGTCTTTAATCAGCTTCCAGATCTCTTGACAAGACTGGCCTCCTTTAAGGTCAAGCCATCCTTCTTTCCACATTGATGGACAATGGAGGCAAATCTCTTCTGACATCTGAGCGTGCTCGTGGCTGGAAAAGGATCACGGATTTTTAACAAATGGAGATGGGGTGGGCATGGTCCATAACAGTATGAATAAGGGCACTGAGACTGAAGAGGAAAAGACAATGGAAAGTTCAGTTTGACTGGGATCTAAGTGGTTGAAGTGAGCAATAGGAGAGCAAGTTGGAGCCATATTATGGATAGTCTTGAACGTCACTATCCCTAGATTATACTTTATCTGGTAGTAAGGCAAAGCCTATATAAGCTATTTTATATTACTTGTAGAAGGCAAATAGGTGGGGTAGTGGACAGCATGCTGGACCCGGGGTTAGGAAGTCTCACTTTCTGAGTTCAAATCTAACCTCAGACATTTACTGTCTGAGCGAGTCATTTCCCTCTGTTTGCCTCAGTTTCCTCATCTGTAAAATGAACTGGAGAAGGAAATAGCAAACCACTCCAGAATGTCTGCCAAGAAAATGGGGTCATAAAGAATTGGACAAAACTGGAAAATGACTGAAATTATTTATAGAGAATAGAGGAGTAAGATGATCAGAATGGCATGTGTTTAGAAGTTTATTTAGTCAGTAATTCAAAAGGTAGATCTGAGACTTTCAGCAGGAAGGTCATTTAAGAAACAACCACAATATCTAGGCACAAAGAGATTAATGTCTGAACTAGAATGGAAATGAGACATATTGTGTAGATAGCAAGTGACGAAGAGTTAAAGGTTATTCTAATAGGAGAGTTAAAGGAAGGGGCAGGTTGAGCAGGGAAAGTGGTAAGTTTAGTTTTTAAATATTTTGTGTTCAGGCAGAAACCTACTGTCTATTGGAAATGCATTCAATGGAATGTCAGGGGAGATGGAGGTCAGATTTAGAAGTCATATTCACAGCGGTGATCACTGAAGCACAGAAAGTAGATAAGGTCACCAAGGTGTATCACCGAGATGGTGGCAATCATCATAGTGATGGTGGTGGTTATGGTGATGATGGTGGTGGATGTCATCAGGGTGACAGTTGTGGAAGTGATGATGGTACTGGTGGCAACAATGGTGCCCTATCATGGTAATGATGGTGGTAGTGATTGTGGTGGTGATGATGGAGGTAATGAAGCAGCTAGGTGCTATTTATGACTAGGGAATCATTGCTTGGGTGTGAGAGTTTGGAGATGAGAGTGAACTGAAGGCCACCACAGGTCTCAACTATAGTTAATTCACTAAAAGTATAGTTGCTGTACTTTCAATCTATCTGTAAGAACTATTGAAGGTCCCCAAACCTAAGTGATTATATCACATTGGTCACTCTCCCAAGCTGATGAGTTTATCAATGGCTCTGTGTGTCATCATGGTAACTAAGAGTTCAACATAATTGAACCTCTGTGAAAGCCTGGCCTCTCTAGCTTGTGTGTTTCACCTGTGTGTTTTATGGTCCTTCTAGGAGAATGAATTTCCTTTGACAAAATTACTACTACTACCACTGTCATCCATTAACACAATTATTACTCTATCATTAGGGTATCTGAGTCACACAGTGGATAGAGTGCTGCGCCTAGAGTCAGGAAATTTCATCTTCCTAAGTTCAAATCTGGCCTCAGACACTTATTAGCTGTGTTACCTTGGACAAGTCATTTAACCCCATTTGCCTCAGTTTCCTCATCTGTAAAATGATCTGGAGAAGGAAATGGCAAATCATTCCAGCATCTTTGCCAAGAAAACCCCAAATGGGGCCACAAAGAGTTGGACAAAGCTGAAAACAATTAAGCAACAACACTATATCATTGCCACTACCATATCCACCATCACAATCAACATTTCCAGTACCATCATCACCAATACCATTATTGTCACTATCATTTTCACAACTAGATCATCACCACCCTAGCCATCAAGTACTACAATAGACCATCATGACCATCCCCATCATCACCATCAGCTTTATCACTGTCACCCTCTCTACCATCACCAGCAACATCACCACTACCATCACTATTGCTGAGATCATCATCAGCACCACCCTCACTACTATCAGTACCTTCCCTATTGACATTACCACTTACCATGACCATCTCCAACCCCATCTCTAATTATCATCATTTCTTTGTATGTCTCTGTGCAAAGTTCGGGGTCCTTAGAATTAGCTCCTAAGCAATCAATGAAGAATATTTTAGCTTCATATAATAAAAAGCTTCCCAACAATTAGAATGATAATAAAGGAGAATGTCCCTGGAGGTTGTGGGGTCCCCATAGCTGGAGGTCTTCAAATGAAGACTAGCTGACTACTCACTGAGGATGTTATAGAAGGAAAGTATGCTTAGGCACTGGTTGGACTAGATGACCTCTTGGGTTTTTTCCAGGTCTGAGATTTTGTGGCTCAAGTTCCCAGCAGGCAGGGCCTACTTGATCAACATATAAAGTTTTCTGAGGCTCCAACAGTATCTGCTACTAGGGAGGACTCAAGTAATGGAAAGTTCTACTCGAGGGGAGAAGCAGAAAGAGTCATAGACACAGGGGGTGAAAATGACAGTGAGGAATTTGTGGGAAGCTAAGTTTCTTTACCTTTGTCCATTAGGAAGCTTCTCACATGTGTATCCATGGCCCAAACTCAATTCTCTATGGGAGATATGGGATGGTGTTGGGGAGGAGAGAAGGAATAGAGTAGATGGAGAAGGGAAATGGAGGCAGAAGGGGAAATGAATGTTTGGAGGGGAAGAGAGAGAGAGAGAGAAAGAGAGAGAGATCCAATTGTTAGGAATGAGAGTTAGATGTGTCTGGAATAATTTAGGCACTATCTTGTGTAGATGTAGGAGGAAGGAGCAGATGACTTTTGTTCATCCTTGCCCCAGCTTTAGAAATAGGAAATGGAGTCATAGTCTAGTTGTCCAGAACCCAACATACTAATTTCTTCCTTTCTTCCCTATTTTCCTGCACTTGCTTATGGCTGAGTAGCCTTGGAATCCAGTTTCTCCATCTGGAAAATGTAGAGTAGTGTCCCTCAGGAGGAAAGTAAGGGGGGGGGGGACACTTGGAGAATTTTTTGAAGGAGGCCATTCCGATTCTAAGTATTATTCTGGGAAGTTGGGATTGACTGGAGTGGTCAGATCCTTAGAGCTCATAGAGGGTGGAATTCTGCATCTTTCTAGGGCAAGGACCTCATCTTACAAAAATCTTGCTACACAATGCTTATTGCCTCAACACGTGTACACCACTTTGCTTAGTGCTGGCATAGGGGAGGAAATGAGGGGAGGAGAGGGCACTGTGGCTCTAGCAAAGAGTTGTTGACACAGCAAAGGAATGAGCAAGCCCTCTGACCTGCACATGGCCAGTTGTGCAATTCGGGACAAAGGGTCAAAATATTCCTGGTTGACCTCCATAGTTACCAGCTCACACCCTTTGGCTGCAGACTGGCTTCTCCCTAATGTCAGTGGCTGGCTTGGAATTAGCTTTGACTGCCAACCTGCCCAGCCTCTTTGAAGTGAAGCTACTGCTATGACCCCTGCCTTGGAGCAGGCCAGCACTGGAGCTTATGTTCCTGAGACCTCAGTATGTCTCCACTGAGGGTTTGACACCAAGAGCTTCTCACTGGAAACTGTGGCGAATGCCATTGGCTTGCAGCCTGTACATACTGAATCAGCCTCTAGGGCCTTGATGGTGTGAGAGAGGGCTGAAGGGAGAGGAATAGGAGCAGAGACAACAACAGAGAGGTCTGGAGAAAGGACAGAGAGACCAAAAAGGAGATGGACAGGGAAAGGAAAGGGAGGAGATGGAGAAAGAGAGGGGGATAAGGAGAATGACAGAGAGAGATGGCAGGAGAGAAGCTAGGACAGAAAAAGAAACAGATGGAAAGGGGTCAGGGAGATAAGAGGGAGCAGAAATGAAAAGAAGACCAAGAAAGAGATATAAAGAGATAATGACAGTGGCGGAGAGAGAAATGGAAGGAAACAGCCAGAAAGAGAGATGGAAAAGGGATGGGGAGATGGAGATAAGAGAAAGCAAAGATAGAGAAAAAGAAAAAAAAAGGAGAGAGATAGAGGGCTGGAGGGTAAGAAGAGAGGAGTAAGAAAAAAAACAGACAAAAACAGAGGGATGGAGAAGGGACAGAGAGGAAAGGAGGCAGAGAGGGAGAGGGGGAAAGAGGAAGGGAGGAGGGGGGAGAGAAACAGGGAGATGGAGAGGAAGGCAACAGAGAAAAACACAGAACTGTAAGGACAGTGACAGAGATAGAGGTAGAAAGAAACAGGGATAGGCAGAAACAAAGCTGGAAGGACAACAAGGAAGACAGAGATATGGGAGAGCAGAGATGGAGACAGGACGGGGAAAAGGGATAGGAGCAAAGAGATTTAGTAGAAAGAGAAGGACAAAGTCATGACTATTGAGGGATGACAGTAATTGAGAGATGGAGGAAAAGCAGCAAAGACAGAGAAAGGATAAGGAGACAGACAAGAGAGTGACAGAGACAAGGACAAGGACAGAGACAGAGAGATGGAGAAAAACAGGTAGAAAGAAGATAGAAACACAAAAGGATCATGGGAGATATTAAATAGAGATATTAAAATATTGAGGGGAACTGAGAAAGAAAATTAAATGAACAGAGAGACAGAAGGGGAGAGACGAGAGAAGGAGGGACAGGAATGAGAGAGGGGCTGATGGAGAGAGATCAAAGAAGAATCAGCAAGACAGGAAACCAAGAAACCAATACAGCAAGCCAGAGATATTGAGACAGGAGACCAAAAGAGAGAGAGATATACAAGAAAAAAGTAAAAGTGATTTGAGAAAGAGAAGGAGATGGGGAGAAGGAAAGGGAAAAGGGATGCGAGAAAATTATGGGGACTGGCAGAAACAAAGTGCTGGATTAAATTCCAATAGGAACACAAAAATTTAATCAGTCAAAGGCAGAGAGAGAAAAAAGAGGAGAGAGACAGAGAGAGAGAGAGAGAGAGAGAGAATATGGAGCTCTGGGATGAGCAGGGTCAATGGCTGGGGAGGCCAGTTGGTCAATTAGTCTTTATTAAGTGCCTACTATGTGCCAGGCACTGTGCTAATCATTGGGAATGCAAAGAAAGGCAAAAGTCTCAAGAAGCTCATTGTCTAATGAGGTAAACAACATAACAACATGCAAACAACAACCATGTGCAAGAAGATCTAGACGGGATAAACTGGAGATAATCTCAGAAGAAAGGCACTGGCCCAGCTCAGAGCAGCTATGGATGAGTCCCCTCTGCTCTCTTACTTCCTGGAGGCTATTGGACCGGGACCAAGCTCAGCGGCTTCCTTCGCCCCCATCTCCTCCCTCTCCTAGGCTTATTCCCACAGCTCAGATGGGGTCAGGGAAGGGGTGGGTGTGCAGGGCCTGAATCCTCCCTGACACCCGCCTCTTTGGCCCTGCTCCTTTCGGAGAGTTTCTCAGGCTGGTCAACTCTTCCATCAGGACCCTACCCTATCCCTGCCCCTGCATCCATCCCACCCCTCCCAGTGTCCCCCAGGGACTCAGAAAAAGTGATATCAATGCTGAAGTTTGAGTGTCTCACACTGCATACTGCCACGAGGCAGGGGATAGGGGGTGGGAGAGTGAGTTGGTCTCTCTGCCTAAAAGAAACAGAGGCAGCAGTCAGTCCTTTCTTATTGCTTGCCTGCTGAAGGCAATGACTGATAGCAACCTCACAACCCTTGGGTTCCGGCTCAGGGCTGCCGCTGGAAGCCTGTCCCTCATCCGCATCCTGGACCAGTTAGAGTACCACTGAGCTGAGTAGCTCCCTGCACAGGGCAAAACCGAAGCGGGACAGCAGGAAACTCCCTCTGTGCAGTGGTTCCCCCATTCCCCCCCCATCCCCAACTCTAAACACACACATCAGAAGCAATCTTTGTTCATAGTGGTCTTAGATCAAGGATGGTAAATATCCTTGAAGATTTATACCCTTACAGGAGTGGAGCGGGAAGTGAAGTGGTGGGGCTGAGGGAGGAAGTCATACTGTATTTCACTATGGCAGACAGATAGCCTTTAACTGAACTTACTCCCATCCCCAAATGCCCTCTGTTTCGGGGCAGCAGCAGTTTGATGGAAATGGCTCTGGGCTAGGAGCATGAAGAGCTTAAACAAGTTGAATTCTCAAGTGATTTTTAAAGGCGGTAAGTGGCTAGATCACTGGGCTTGGAGTCAGGAACACCAGAGTTCAAATCCAGCCTCAGCTACTTACTAGCTGTGTGACCCTGGGTAAGTCGCTCAACCGTTTCAGTTTCCTCATCTGTAAGATGGAGATAATAATAGCACCTACTTCCCAGGATTGTTGTGAGAATCACAACAAATAATATTTGTAAAGTACTTCACACAGTGCCTGCTGCATAGTAGGCATTCTGTAACCTTTCGCTATTATTATTCCTCATACTTACTGTGTAACTTTGAGCAAGTCACTTCATAGCTTTTGAACTTTGTTTTTCTTTTCTGTAAAATGGGAGCATGACTGCCCTACTCATCTTACCTGGCATTGTGCTGACAAAATGAGATAACGGATGTGAAGACACTGAAAATGACAAAGCCCAAGCCCTCTCTCAACAGGAGACAACATCATCTCGGCCCATCTTCCGCTACATGAATTTCTTATGAGTTGTATCTGTCCTATGTACTATGTTCTGGTTTGCATTATAGGAAAGCCACATGATACAGTGCAAAGTGACAGGGTTTGTAGACAGAGGACCTGAGTTCTGATCCTGTCTCGTCTACTTATAACCTGTGTGACCTCGGGAAAGTCATTTAACCTCTCTGAATCTCAGTTTCCTCTTCTGTAAAAATGAGAGTTTGCTCTATATAACTTTTTAGGCCACCTCAAGTTCTTAATTTTTTTTAAAGACTGGGTCTAACCTCTCTCACCCAGGCTGGAAATGCTGGAGCCTGGTACTAATCTGATAAGCACAGGAGCTTTTTCTCTCTAGTCAATCCATTGGTCCAGATCCCACTCCTGAGACCCAAGTGCTCACTATATTAATGGAAAACTCAGTTCAGACCTTAATGGGCTTAGCCCACTGTAGCTCAGAATTCCTGGGCATGAGAGATCCAAAAGTCTCAGTCATCCCAGTAGTAGGGATTACAGGTGTGTGATACCAAGTCTTCACCACCTTATAAGACTTTGACTTCCTTGAGGACTGCATCTGACTGTATCATCATATGTCTACAATGCCTTACTGCAATTTAACAAGTCTTCAAATTTACAACCCCTTGTAAGGGATTGTGCAAGGATTATTTATCCTTACTTTACAGACAAAAAAACTGAGGCTTAGAAAGATGAAGTAATTCTCTAGTAATTGGGAAAACCAAGACCCAAACCTAGGTCTTCAGAATTCAGGTCCTGTGTTCTGTCCATTGTATGAAGTTATCTCATAAGACAAACTCTCATTTATATAGCGCTTGATGTTATAAGTCAGCTAGTTTTTATTAAGTGCCTACTATGTGCTAGACACTGTGCTAAATGCAAGAGATACAAAGAAAGGCAAAACATAATTTCTACTCTCAAGGAGCTCACGATCTTTTTTTAAAGTAGTATTTTATTTTTTCCAACTACACGTAAGGAAAATTTTCAACATTCATTTAAAAAACTTTTTGACTTCCAAATGTTCTCCCTCCTTCCCTCCCCTTCCCTTTTCCCCAAGATGGTAAGCGATTTGATATAGGTTATAGATGTGTAATCATGTAAAACATATTTCCATATTAGTCATATTGTAAAAGAAGAAACAGACCTAAAGAAAAAAAATTAAAGAAATTTAAAAAGTGAAAATAGTATGCTTTGATCTGCATTCACACTCCATCAATTCTTTTTCTGGAGATGGTTAGCATTTTCCACCATGAGTTCTTTGGAATTGTTTTGGATCATTGTATTGCTGAGAAGAGCTGAGTCATTCATCGTTCATCATCTCACAATGTTGCTGTTACTGTGTATGATGTTCTCCTAGTTCTGTTCACTTCACTCAGCATCAGTTCATCTAAGTCCAGGTTCTTCTGAAATCTGCTTGCTCATCATTTCTTATAGCACAGTAGTATTCCATCACAACCATATACCACAACTTGCTCAGTCATTCCTCAACTGATGGACCTCCCCTCGATTTCCAACTCTTTGCCACCACAAAAAAAAAGAGGCACTCACAATTTAATGGGGGAGATAACACACAAACAACTATAGCTAAACAAGATATAGACAAGATAAATTGGAGATGATCACAGAGGGAAAGCACTAGCATTAAGGGGGTTTGGAAAAGGCTTCTTGCAAAAAGTGAGATTTAGTTGAGACTTAAAGAAAGCCTTGAAAGTCAGAAGTCAGAGATGAAGAGGAAGAGGATTACAAGCATAGAGGACAGCCGGGGGGAAAATGTTTGCAGTCTGGAGATGATGTGTGGTATTTGAGGAGGCCAGTGTCACCTGATCAAAGAGTGTGTAGAGAGTTGTTGTTGGTATTTGTCTTTAGTTTTTAGAGAACCAATGACATCACAAGGCGTAGTCTTGACGTGAGTGTGAATTGGATTTAAATGAGGTAGAGCTGCACCAAGGGGTTGGCCTTACTCTTTCTTCCAGAGTCATCCAGGTCTGGAGGCAAGACAAAAGTCAAGACAACTGGTGATGGACAACTGGCAGTGGATAACGTTGGTGTCTTTGATGTTTGACGAAGCTCTAAGCGTTCCACAGTGTGTGTAAGGTATAAGAAATCATCTACTTTGATTTTCACCTCAATCTGATGAAGTAGATATATTGTAAGCATTATTATCTCCATATTACAGATGAGTAAAATGAGGCTTAGTGACAAGGAATGACTTGCCCATGGTCTTAAAACTGATAAATGTCAAAGCTGGTCATGGAACCCAATTCCTGTAGCTACTAAATCAATATCCTTTGCTTTATTTCATGTTCATATCCTGGAGTCTTGTGAATAACTCTACTAAATAAGTATTTTGCTGACTCAAATTGCATATGTGTAGGATACATGTGAGTGTAGATGCTGCCATATTTGTTAGGTCTGGCGCTCACAATGTGCTACTCTGGATCATAAAATATGGAGCTGGAAGGGACCTTAGAGATCACCTTCTCTAATCACCTCATTTGACAGAAGGTGAAGAGGCTGTGATATCATAGGTTCCAGATGAGGAAAATCCCCCTATCAACACAGGTCAGCATCTTTTCTAGTGGTGCAATAGATAGAGTGCTGGGCTTGGAGTCAGGAAGACCTGAATTTGAATCATGCCTCCCATACTTACTGACTGTGTGACCCTGGGCAAGTCACTTAATTTCTGTCTGCCTCAGTTTCCTCATCTGTAAAATGGAGATAATAATAGCACCTACCTCCCATGGTTGTGGTGAGGATCAAATGAAATAATATTTATAAAGTGCTTTGCAAACCTTAAAATGCTATATGAGTGCTGGGTACTACTACTGTTATTACTAATATAGCCTTAAAAGTTGCCTGAGGCATTGGGAGGGTAAGTGACTTGCCCAAGGTGACATGACCAGAGTTGATCATAGGTGAGAACTGAATCTAGGTCTTCCTGACTTGAAGGCTGGTATTTTCTCCACCAATGCCTCTCTGTACCCAGTGTATATGACATGGAATATCAGTGACACACCACTTAAGAAAGGCTCAGCAGAATAAAGACTGTGACAGGGAAATAAATTCACTTGAAGATTAGCCTTCTAGTCTTGGCCTAATGAACACATCCTTCTCCCGGATTGTCATATGCGAGTATTGTACGTCTTAGGGGATCTGGTGTGCAGCATAATGGATAGAGCACTGGGTCTGAGTTCAAATCTTGTCCTAGATACTTACTACTATCTATTTGACCCTGGGTAAGTCACTGAACTTCTGTCTGTTTCAGTTTCCTCAACTGTAAAATGGGGGTGATAATAGTGCCCACCTCACAGGGTTGCTGTGAGGATCACCCCAAAGAGAATAATTGTAAAGTGCTTAGCACAGTGCTGGGCATACACAAGGCATTTATTAAACACTTGCTCCCTTCTTTTCTTACTCTATTACAGTAGCAGAGAGGCTGATAAATCTCTTTCTGCAGGATAAGATTCCTCTCCCCACCCCCAAGACTCAACAGGCTTCCTAGGGACCTGGATGAAGTGAGGCAGATGCTGAAACAGAGCCAGACCAAAGAAGTTTTGCACCTGGGGAAAGTGAGGGAAGAGCTTACCTGGGGTGTGGCCACCGAAAATGAAACCATGTCCTGGGATGGCGTCATTGTTGCTGCTGTCTAAATACATCATCCTAGACCATAGCTCTGGTCACCCTGCCCTAGATACAGCTGTATTCTGAAGGCAGGAATCCTGCCAACAGGCAGAGGATGGGGTGGGAAAGAGAGTTTGTCTCTATGCTTAACAAAAGCAGTCACCTTGTATCTCACTGCCTATCTGGTAGTTAAGGAACCATATTTCTCCCTGGGGTCCCAGGTCACTGTGGGGCAAGTATTTCCATCCCACACAGTTCTTATAAATCTCTAATTCTCAGCATGTAAAACAAATGATTGTTATTATTGTTTTTCATCCTTCGTTCTCGAAATGGATTTCTGTTGGCTGCTGTATGGGAGATGGGGATGGGAAAAAAAGTCTCATTTTCAGAGGTGGGATTGGGGAGGTGGAGGGAGCAGAATGCTACAAGGTAGAGGGTTGTGTCCGCATCCTCAGCCCCCAGAGAGGAGAAAGATCCAGGCATTCTAAAAAACAGGCCCAAACAGAGACTGTCCCTACAAGTCAGAAATGTCTGGCAGACCTAGTTCAGCCAGAAGGGCCTTCCTCACTACTGAGAATCCTAGAGCAGGTGTTTAAGCCTGTCTCCCCGCCCCCTGCCCCCCAGCCTCCACCCCTACTCCATAAAGCACTGGGATTACAACCATCTGGCTCTTTTCTTGCACGCACAGCCCCAAATACATGGCCTCCCTTTCTCCTCCACCTGGCATTCTCTGGCTGACAAACGTCATTGGCAATGAGGCCAGGGAAAGATAGATGAGAGAGTGAGAGAGAAAGAGAGAGAGAGAGAGAGAGAGAAATCTGGGAGGGAGGAAGCACTGCATGCTCTT
Source organism: Vombatus ursinus (assembly GCF_900497805.2). Taxonomy (NCBI): domain Eukaryota; kingdom Metazoa; phylum Chordata; class Mammalia; order Diprotodontia; family Vombatidae; genus Vombatus; species Vombatus ursinus. The sequence goes on from NW_020954585.1 coordinate 50,778,438, forward strand.
TAGGAAAGGAAGTGTATGACTGGCTCTGTGAGGAGAGGAGTCGCCCAGAAGAGACAGCAAAAACTAGGGAACCTCTGGGACGTACCCTGTGTGTGTGTGTGTGTGTACCCTGGCATCACAGCACAGCTGGGACCAGTTGGGAAAAGGTCATCTTTCTTTTTTTCTTTTTTTCTTTTTACGTTTTGGCATAGATCATAGGAACTTTAGCTGGATAGGACTACAAAGATCATCTAACTCTCTCATTGTACAGAGGAGAAGACTGAGACTTTGAGAAGAGACTGACTTACCCAAGGTCACATAGGCAGTTATTAGGATAGCCAGGAGTTACAGGAAGCAGGGTAAAGTGGATAGAATGACGGTCACACACTGGTCTCAGTCCCATTTGTTTGACATACCCAGCAGGATTGCTTATGGCATATTCCTCAAATTGCAAGCCCAGCATGGAAAGCCCGAATGGCCACTCGGACTAGGGACAGGGATGTGGTATGGAAAGACTCTGGCTAGAGAGCTAGAAAACCTGAGTTCAAATCCTGTCTTTGATGCTACATAGGTGACCTTGGGCAAGTCACTTCCTTTGTTTGGGTCTCCCATTCATTTATAAAATACTAGGAAATTGGACTGATCGTGCTAAAATTCCTCCCTGCTCTAAATCCTATGATACTATGTCTGAGCACATGTGCCTACAAGGCTGCATACAAGGGCTGAGCCAGGGTGGAGGGGGGGGTGGGGTAGGTGCTGCTTGTGTATGTTTATTCCTAACACTCTGTGCGATCTTATTCTTCATTCCCCTGCCAGGTTATTTCTCCCCTCTGGGGATTCTGCTGTTTCATGCCCCAAGTTGGATAAGGCCAGGAAGTTTGCCCCTGTTCCCAGAAAGCAGCAGGCTCTTTTGGAGAAAGGGTTGTTCTGCATTCCAGGGTGACCACCGAGCCCCACTGATAATTGGAAATCCATGTGCGGGCAGATGTGGGAATGTGGACAAGAGAGACTTCTGTTTGATGTGCCCTAATGGGTAAGGCTGAGGGAGTCGGGGGAAAGGAAGGGGAGAAAATTGGAAAATCCAAATTCTGGAAGGAAGAGACCTCCAGCCTTAGCCTGCTTGTTCTCCCCTCCCTACGACCCACAAAGGATGAAGCCTCTCTAGCCATCATCAGTGTCTGCTACAGCTCCAGCCTTCTGTGGTGAAGGTATTCGAGAACAGAAACAGTCAGAAGATTCTCTGTGGCATCTGATCCCTCCTCTTCACAAGGAATCACAGAAGAGCAGAGGGACTTAGAAAGTACCTTTGGGAATCCTTTAGTGATGAGGGTTCTTAATCTGAGGTCGTTAGTTCTATTTGAATAGAATTGATTCCCTAGGTAATCCTATACATTTTATTCTATGCATTTAAAAGCACGCTTCTGAGAAAGGGTGCATAGGCTGCCCAAGGGGTCCAGGACACAAAAAAAGGTTACAAATCCCTTGCTTTTGTCAGATCCTCTCAATTTTCAGAGGTAGAAACTAAGTCTGACTAATGTGGAAATATGTTTGGATTGTATATGTATGACTTTATCAGATAGCTTGCTGTCTTAGGGAAGGGGGAGGAAAGGGAGGGAGAGAGAAAAAAATTTGGAACTCAAAATATTATAAAAGTCAATGTTGAGAACTATTTTTACATGTAACTGGAAAAAATAAAATAACTGCAGAAAATATAAAAGAAAAAAGAAAAGAAACTGAGTCTGAGAGAGAAAAAAGGGAGCTGCTTAAAGTTATCTAAGCCCTGAGAGGGTAGTAATGGAGGTATCATTATTATTATTATTATCATCATTTTACATAGCAGGAAACAGTTTCAGAGACATTGAGTTACTTGCTTATGGTCACACAGCTAAGTAAGTCTTTTCATAGGACACAACAGCTAGACGTGGGAGAACCTTTATTTATTGAGTACTGTTTCTTTCTATGCTTGGAAATGTTACTAAGCTACCCCATAGCTTTCTCTTTTCCAGCCTCATTGCCCAGTTTCAGTTGCATGGACCAGGGCCTCATGGATAGGCATAGTAGCGGGTTGCTTGTGATTAGAGGGACATGATAGGATGGTGGGGAGAAGGGATAGTAAAGAGAGAGTGGAGAGTAGATACCTTCCCGAGAGAAACGTCCTCATCCCTAAGCTCGTTTAGTTTCCCACCCCTCCTCCTGGCCCCGGATATTGCTGGGGCAGGGAGGGGGGCCCTCTGTGTGAACCCTTCCAGCAGGTGCTGGTATATGGAAGGATAGGGTGGCAGGGCGACTGGGAAGGGGGAAAACATCTTTCTTAGCTCAGACCAGCTGCAGGGAAAAACAATCCAGATGTGGGGTGAGGACCAATTGCAGAGGAATGCGGGGGTAGGGCCGCGACCCCCGCCTTTCCCACCCTTTCCCTCTCCCTGAGATGCAGGCAGCTGGTGATATCGGAAGCACCCTCAGTCACTGATTAACAGGGGGAAAGCATGGGCTGCAACCCAGCCTTCTATGTGCAAAACTACTGGGAGAGTTCCATCAGCACCAGATGGGTCCCCCATCCCTGACACCAAACCAGAGGCACCCTGGGTCACCTTTTCCACCTCCAAGCTTTCTCCCTCCTCAATACCCAATCTTTCCCCCTTCCCATTCTGATCCCATCTTTCTCTTTTCTTCTTTCTTCTGGCATCATAGCACTCACTGTCTTCCTTCTCACCCCCTCTTCTAGGGCTTAGAGACTTGGCAGGTTGACGACAAAGCCCCAGCTGTGAAGACAGGAAGGGGACCAGAGCTGCTTTAACTTAAACTATGAAATAGGCAAAATGTACCTTCAGGGACCCTTCCTCCCCAACTCTTTATTCATTTTAAAATAATAATAGCTAACATTTATATAGCACTTACCATGTGTACCAGGTACTGTACTAAGGGCTTCACAATGATTATCTCATTTGATCTTCACAACAACCCTAGGAAGGAGGTGCTATTATTATCCCCATTTTACAGATGAGGTAACTGAGGCAGATAGAGGTTAAGTGATTTGTCCAGAGTCACACAGCTAGTATATGAGGCAGAATTCGAACTCCCATCTTCTTCACATCAGAGGCAACTAGGTGGCACAGTATATAGAGTGCCAGGCCTGGAATCCAGAAGACTCATATTCTCTGAGTTCAAATGTGGCCTCAAGCACCTGCTAGCTGTGTGACTCTGAGCAAGCCACTTAACCTTGTTTGCCTCAGTTGCCTTATCTGTAAAATGGGCTGGAAAAGGAAATAGTGAACCACTCCAGCATTTTTGTCAAGAAAACCCCAAATGGGGTCACAAAGAGTCAGATATGACTGAAACACAATACATACATACATATATATATATACACATATATGCCTGTATTTTAATATAAGTGACTTCCTTTATAAACCCATGATGCATTTAAAAACATCATTCTGAGAAGGGGTCCATGGGCTTTCCCAGACTATCAAAAGAGAGAGTCTATGACACAAAAAAGTTGAAGAACCCCTGATCTAGTTTAATCCCCTCATTTTCTAGATGAGAAAACCAAAGCAAACACTAAACACCCCCTTAATAATATATTTTAGAATTTTGCCAGGAAATGATTTTGCCGAGTTTACTTGCTTACAGTTGGTACACTCCATTGTCTTCCCTTTTTTGAAAACCTGGACAACATTTGTTCTTTTCTAGCCCTGTGGGACTTTCCTTGTTCTCCACAATCTTTCAGATATCACTGATAGTTGCTCGTCAATCACATTCATTAGATGAGGCTGTAGTTCATCTGGATCATGGGTTTTTATTTCATCAATGGTGGCAAGGTGCTCTCTTACTATTTCCTTAATAATTTTGGGTATCAACTACCTATTAGTCAATTTTGTTCTGTCCTTCCCAGTTTGGACGTCATTCTCCTTGGCAGAGAAAATAGAATCAAAATCAGGACTGAACATTTTTGTATTCCCTCTGTTATTAGTTATCATCATCCCATCTACCAAAAAATGGGCCTATCACTTCTTTGCTTCTCTTCTTTTCTTCAATGTAGCTTAAACAGAAGACCATTTTTTATCATCATTAAGTTTTTTCAACAATCTCACGGCGTCATAGCACTCCTAACACTACTCTGCGGCACTTTGTCATTATTTTGTGTTTATTCTCTATAATCAGCCTCTGCTTGAATCTTCTTTTTAAAATTTAATTTGGAACAACATGAAAAAATGCTCCAAATAATTAATATCTAGCAAAATGCAAATTAAAGCAATTCACATGCATCAGATTGGCAAAAGATGATAAAAAATGGTAAAAAGGATAATTGTTGGAGGTGCTGCAGAAAAACAGGCATATTAATACACTATTGGTGGAATTGTGAACTGATCCATCTTTTCTAGAGAGAAATTTGGAATCATGCTCCCAAAAGGTAACTAAAGTATATATATCATTTGATCTAACAATATTACTTCTAGGTCAATACTTCAAAGAGATCAAAGAAAGAGAAAAAAGATCCATAGGTATAGAATTATTTTTAGAAGTTCTTTTTGTAGTAGCAAAAAGAACTTGGAAACTAATTTAGTATTAGAAATGGTTAAACAAATGTTAGTATATGAATATAATGGATATTGTTATGCAATGAGAAATGATGAAATGGATGGTTTCAGGAGAAAACTAGGAAGACTTTTATGAACCAATGCAGAATGAAGTGAACAGAAGCAAAAGAACAATTTATCTAATAACAACATAATCAAGAAAGAAACTTGGAAATATTTGAGAATTCTGATCAATGTATTGATAAACCACAATTCCAGAAGGCCAAAGATGAAGCATGCTACCCACCTCCCACCAAAGAAGTAATGGACACAAGATTTAGAAAGAAACATATATTTTTGGATATGGTTACATGTGGGAATTTGCTTTGCTTAGCTTTGTATATGTGCATATTCAGGCTCTTTTTTTCTTTTTCTTCTCTATTATTACTTAATTGGGAGAGGGATCAAGAAGGAATGAAAATAAATGCCTGTTAACTTAAAAGAATTAAAATAAAATTGAATTTTAAAGAAAATGACGAGTTCTCTGTGCAACCACTTTGGTTTCCTGAGATAATTCCTGGTATTTTTTCCTCCTTGAAAATATTTCCTTTTGCAGCTTCAGAATTTGAGAATTTTCCAGTCCTTCTAGGCTAACTTACCCTGTAAAAATTTAATTCAGGGGACCATACTTATTCTTCCTCTTAACCTTTTGAAATCTCTGTCCCCCAAATCTAAGATGCACAGCAGACTATACCCAGTTTTCCTTTTCCCTATTGTAACCTCTGGGAGTAGCCATCATTTTTCCATAATTTTCCCATCATTTCTATCCCAGCAACCAGTTCCTTCTCATTAGAGAGAAAAAGACCCAGAACAGAATGTTCTTTTCTTAATTCTTCCCTCTTTTGAAGGATGCGATTATCATTAAGGCAAGTTAAGAAGTTATTAGCTGCTCTGTTTTTGGCAGAGTGAGATTTTCAGCAGATGTCTGGATCATCAAAGACCTCCATCACTATTATATCATGCCTCTTTGCCGGGCTTGTAATCTGGTTTCTGAATTCCTCACCTATTTCCTCTTTATGTCCACATAATCCATAATAAACTGAAATAATAAGCAACATTACTTTAGTTCATCCCCTTCATTGATTTTCTTTTTTTAAATAATATTTTATTGTTTCCCCAATTACATGCTAAAACAATTTTTAACATTTGTTCTCTTTTAAGTTCTGAGTTCCAAAATCTATCCTTCCCTCCCTCCCTGTCCTCCCTCCACCCTGAGATGGTAAGCAATCTGATATAGGTTACACATATGCAATCATGTAGAACATTTCCATATTAGTCATTTTGTACAAGAAGCTCGAACAAAAAAAAAACTGGAAAATAGTATGGAAGAAACTAGGTATAGACCAACATCTCATACCATATACCAAGATAAGGTCCAAATGGGTACATGATTTAAACATAAAGGATGAAACCATAAGCAAATTGGGAGAGCATGGAATAGTTTACCTGTCAGATCTACGGATAAGGGAAGAATTTAGGATCAAATAAGAAACAGAGAGCATTATGAAATGTAAAATAGATAATTTTGATTATATAAAATTTAAAAGTTTTTGCACAAACAAAACCAATGCAACCAAAACTAGAAGGAAAGCAGAAAACTGGGGAAAAAATTTTGCAGCAAGTATCCCTCCATTGACTTTTACCCAGGTGTTCTACAACCATTCTTTCCCTCTCTAGTTCCTGAGCTTTCTCATGAGTATACCTTTACTCTTCATTTTTTTTTTGTCTATCCCATTTCTTTTGAATTAATGAATGAAAAAGCATTTACTAAGCACTTTTTTTGGGTAAGTACTGTGTATATAAAAGCCAGATAGTCCTTGCTCTCAAAGAGCTAACATTCTAATTTGGGCAGGCTAGATAGATAGATTCAGCTGTAGGGCAAATGTAAGGTCCCAGTGGTCCTTAGGATTTATCATCAGGGCAGATGGCAAGGCCCAGAAATCCTTAAGGCCTAGGGACAATGCAAAAGGCAATGCCCAGGGGTCTAGGCAGTAAGATAGAGAATAAGAGTAGGTGACTCTCTATCCTACAATCCAGAAGGATGATAACTAGTGACATCTAGCTTATCATAGTGATATGAATGGCCATGTTCTCCCCACAGTCAATGGGCTAAAGGGGCCCCAGAGCTAGGTAGCTTTAAGTTGGTTGGTGAGTTCTCTAAGAAGAGCTCCACAGTGTCTGGTTGGCTTTGACTTTCAGGGTCCTGTGTGATCTAGGCAAGAGGGCATGTAAGGGAGGCGAAAGACGGAAGAAGAGAAGGAAGGAAGGAAGGAAGGAAGGAAGGAAGGAAGGAGGGAAGGAAGGGGAAAGTATTTATTAAGTTATTATGTGCCAGGCAATGTGTTAAGTGCTGGAGAAAGAAAGAAAGGCAAAAAACAGTCCTGCTTTCACAGAGCTCACAGTCTAGTAAGGAAGACAACATGATAACAACTATAATTGGCATTTATATAGTCTTTTCAAAGAGCTTCATAACACCCCTATGAGGTGCTATTATTTTCCCTACTTTCCAGATGAGGAAACTGAGGCAAAGTGACTTGCTCAGGGTTACACAACCAATAAGTATCTGAGGCAGGATTTGAACTCAGATCTTCCTGAGTCCAGGTCTGGCACTTTATCCACTGGGTCACCTGCCTGACTTGGTTATAATCTAAACAAGATCGTACAAAAATAGAATCCCTAAGCCCAGGCCAGGTCTCTGCCGGGGAAGTTCTACTTAGGAACTGATTATTAGGAAGTCTGGATTCCGCAGCAGTGGCCTGGCCTAGGTCAGTTCCTCACACTGTTCTTTTTCTACTAATGTGTCTTTGGAAGAGACAAGGAAGATCAAGTTGGGCTAGAGGAAAAGAGGAAAGAATAAAATAGATAAAAATATTCTAAACTATACACACCTCCCAAGATCATAGACTTAGAGCTGGAAGGGGCCTTTGTTGCTCAGTAATTTTAGTCGTGTCTGACTCTTCGTGGCCCCATCTGGGGTTTTCTCGGCAAGGATACTGGAGCGGTTTGCCATTTCCTTCTCCAGCTCATTTAACCGATGAGGAAACTGAGACAAACAGGGTTAAGTGACTTGTCCAGGGTCACACAGCTAGTAAATGTCTGAGGTTGGATTTGAACTCACAAAGATGAGTCTTCTTGACTCCAGGCCCAGCACTTTATCCACTGGCCACCTAACTGTCTGGAAGGGACCTTAGAGGTCATCAGATCCAACCTCTTCATTTTATAGATGAAGAAACTGAGGCTGAGAGAGGTTAAGCAATAATAATAATAATAATAATAATAACTACATTCATTTACATTATGGCTTTCTTTTGGGGCTAAATTAGGACCAATTCCAGGGCTATCTGGGCTATTCTCCAAGTGATCAGGACTCCAAATGGGTCATTCCTCCCAGATGCTGGATCTGGGCTTTTTCTGTATAGGTAAGGGAAAGAAGGTGAACTTTGGAAACTCATGTAGCCTCTCTCAGACTCAGACTCAGTTTCCTCTTCCTTTGTAAAATAGGGGTGGCACTAGAGGCTCTCTAAGACCCCCTCAGCTCCGGCTCACTCTGACCCTATGGTTCTAAGTTGTCTTTATCTGGGAAGAAAGAGCCTCGGTCTCCATTGTTCCTCTTCCTTTCCACTGGTTCAGGTTTGAACCTTAGAAGGCACTAGCTCTGAGTTTGATATCCAGGACAATTTCCTTTATGCTAAAAAAGGTCTTGGAGGGATGGAGGAGAGACAAGTGCCCAGGACAGAGCCTTGGGGGACACCCGCAGTTAGACCTGGGTGAAGACCCAGCAAAGGAGACAGAGGAGGAGCAGTCAGACAGGTTAGAGGAGAAGCAGGAAACAGTATTGACACTAATCAGTGTTAGGAGAAGCTAGAGAGAAGAAAGCATGCAAGAGAAGAAGGTGATTGACAGTGTCAAAGCCTGCAGAAAGGTCAAGAAGGATGAAGACTGAGAAAAGGTCATTAGGTTTGTCAACTAAGAACTCTTTGGTGACTTTGGAGAGAGAGAGAGCAATTTCGGTTGAGTGAAGAGGAGAGAAGTCAACCTGCAGAGTTAGGATGAGACTGACAGGAAAGGAAGCAGAGGCATCTATTTTAGATGACCTCCTCAAGAAGTTAGGTGGCACAACGGATAGAGTGTTGGACCTGAGTTCAAATCCGGCCTCAGACACTTACTAGCTGTGTGCTCCTGGGCAAGTCATTTAGCCCTGTTTGCCTCAGTTTCCCCATCTGTAAAATGAGCTAGAGGAGGAAATGGCAAACCAGCACCTTTACCAAGAAAACCCCAAATGGGCTCACAAAGAGTCAGACATGACTGACTTTTCACAACAATCTCCTCAAGAAGTTTAGCCTCAAAAGGGAGGAGAGATGGAGGACGATAGCTTTTGAGGATGGACAGATCAAGTGAGGATTTTTTTTTGAGGATGAGGAAGACACCAGAGCGTTTGTAGACAGTAGACAGGAAGCAATTGAAGATTAGTGAGAGAGTAGGGATTCAGAGAGGGGCAATCTGCTGGAGAACATGGGACGGAATGGGGTCAGTTGTGCATGGAGAGGGGTCTGCGTTGTTGTCTAGAGGTTCTTGTGAAACAGGGGTGAAGGAAGAGATGGGGCAGAGGGCATCTGAGTGATAGGAGATGAGGAACGAGGAGAAGAGGGAGCTGTCTGTGAATGGGCAGTGAAATCTGAGGCATGGTTCTCAGCGAGAGGGTCAAGGGGAGGGGAAGCTACGGGAGTTCTGGGGAAGGATGAGAAGGTTGGAAAGAGTCACTGCGGTGAGCGGGGCAGTGAATCAATTAGGGAGTCATAGAAGGATTGCTTTGCCAAAGTGAGGGCCCAATTAAGATTATATAACATAAAAGTGTAGTGGACCTAGTCAGCACAGTTTCATGATCATCTCCAGCTCTGTTCAGCAGCACGTAACAGGAATAAAGGAAATGGATGGTGGGTTTTTGACAGTCACACCTCCTCCCTGTAAATTTCAATGCCTCCCTATTATCTCCAGGATCAATCATAAAATTCATTGTTTGACTTTTAAAACCTTTCACCACCTCACCCCTTTCTACCTTTCCAAACTTCTCATACTTTATTCCTTTCCTTACACTCTACAATCCAGTGACCCTCCCTTACTTGCTCTTCCTTACACAAGACATTTCATTTTCCCAACTCTAGACCTTTTCTCTGGCTGTCTCCCATCCCTGAAATACTCTCCTTCCTTACCTTGACCTACTACTGACTTCCTCCAAGATCCACTTTCTGCAGAAGGACCCTTCCCAGTCCTGCACTCCCCCACTCAGTGCCTTCCCTCTGAGATTACCACCCATGTTCGCTGTACGGATACAGTTGTTTGCTAGTAGTTGCTTGAGGGCAGAGACTGTATTTTGCCTTGCCTTGCATCCCCGGCGCTTGGCACTCTACCTGGCATGTAGACAGTGCTTATGAAATGCTTCTTATTGTTAAGCCATCCTACCCCTCTGAGTCTCAGTTTCCTCATCTGTAAAATAAGAATAATAAAACACTCTCTCCACCTCGTATGAAAAGTGTTTTGTAGACCTTGAAGCAGTATAGAAATGGTCTATAAAAGCACTGTAATTATGGTCTGTCAAAGGTTATTCCTTCAACAAAGCCTCATTATAAATACTCTTCCCTCCCCCACCCTCTTTGAAACCTCAGGCTGTTCTGGAAAATCTAGGACATATGGTCACAGTCCCTTTGGGACTTTTAATCAGGACCACACAGTTTAGCTCTTAATTGTTCTTTAATCATTTCCTGTGTGTTTGTTAGTCTTCTCTTTCCTTCTATACTCTAAGTTGCTTGAATCTAAGAAGCAGGTCATCAGTTCATTACAATTCAATTCGACAAGCATTTATTACACAACCACTCACTATGTGGAATGCCCCATATTATGCATTAGGGACAGGGATAGAGCCTGGACCTATCATTTCTTCAGAATAGGGAACTCCTGCATGAGGAAACCTCCTCTATCAGGCCAAGTCAGCACCTTCTCAGCAACTTAGCAAAGAGATTCCTAGGTTAGGTCAGGCACCTTGTTCAGGGTCACACACACAGTACACTGAAGAGGCAGCACTTGAACCTGGGTCTTCCTGGTTCTGAGATCAGCTCTCTACTATGCTGCATTGCCTCTCTGCTGTGCTGGGGTTACAGAGACAAGAAAAATATGCACCCCTCAAGCGTCTTAAATCTATCAAGTAGATATAACTCCTACATTGTTGTTTATTCGCTCAGTCATGGGCAACTCTTTATGATCACATTTGGGGTCCCATTTAGGCTCTAGCCATTGCACCACCTACCTGCTTCTGACCCTCCCATTTTACAGAGGTCTTGAGAAAGGAAATGGCTTGCCTAAAGTTCACAGAGGCAGTAAAGTCACTGACATAGGATTTGAACTCAGGTCCTCCTGACTCTAGGGCTGGTGCTCTATCCAGTGCACCACTTAGCTACCCCTTGGGGTTTTCTTGACAAAGATATTGGAGTGGTTTGTGCCATTTCCTTTTCCAACTCATTTTACAGATGAGGAAACTGAGGCAAACATGGTTAAGTGACTTGCCCAGGATTGCAGAGCTATTAAGTGTCTGAGGCTGGATTTGAACTCAGGAAGATGAGTCTTCCTGACTTCAGGTCCAGCACTACACCACATAGCTGACCACTGAGTATACTGGGTATACAGTAGGTATTCAATACATGTTTATCAGTCTTGGTAGGTCAGAAGAGAAGAGTTGATGGTATGGCCTGTACCCTCTAATCTGATCCAATAACTACTGGTTGCACTAAAGGCCTGTGAGCATGGATTTGTAAGATCTCAGACTTTTAAGGAACTAATCTAATCCAATGTGCACCTAAAGAGGAAAAACTTCTCTAAAATCTCCCTAATTATCCAACCTCCAGATGAAGACCTGCAAATGGAACATTAAACTGCCCCTATAGAGTCAAATGCCACATTCTAATTTTGGATGGTTAAAATTGTTTGGTTTTTTTTTAAATCCTCCCTCCCTTTTTTGTAGCCTAGATTTACTTTTTTTTTTTTTTTTTTTTGGCAAGGCAATTGGGATTAAGTGACTTGCCCAGGGTCACATAGCTAGTAAGTGTCAAGTGTTTGGTCTGAAGCAGGATTTGAACTCAGGTCCTCCTGACTCCAGGGCTGTTGCTCTATCCACTGCACCACCTAGCTGCCCCCAAGTACTTATAATGAGGCTTTGTTGAAGGAATAACCTTTGACAGACTACATTTACTTTTGCAGCTTCTTCTCAGAGCTCTTAGCTCTAACCTCCAGCGCTAGGAAGAACAAGTTTAATCCCTCTTCCATGTGACAACCTGTGCATAGTGAGGTAGATTTTAAATCAGGAGGTCTGGGTTCAAGTCCTGCCTTGTGACTTTAAGTAAGTCACTTAACTTCGCTGAACCTCAGTTCATCTGTCAAATGGGTATGGGAACAGATGGAGAATGGGTGGGCACTGAGTGAGAATTCCTGGTGACTCCTGAAGCGCAGCCCATGTCTGCCTCATGTCCTGATTTCAGTAAGCCAATAGAAAAGCAGGCTGCCATTTTATTAATTAATAAACAATTAATAATTAACAATATTAATTAATTAATGAGAGAACTTTATTCTCCTGGGAAAAAGATACTTTAGAATGAACTGATAGCAGCCATCTGCCCCTACCCAGTGATGCCTATACTCAGAGAAAGTTTTTGACCTTCTTTGAAAAGATGTTTACTCACTGTAGCCTTCCTACCCATGGGTGGTCAAAGGATTTAAAGATCTCCATCAACCCTGCATTTTACAGATGAGGTAACTGAGGCCCAGAGAGCTTAAGTCACTTTCCCAAGCATGGTGTAGTGTATGGAGTACAGGGGTTGGTGTAAGAGACCTTTGTGTGACTCCTGATGCCAATACTTCCTAATTGTGTGTGACCTAGAGCAAGTCATTTAACTTCTCTTTGCCTAAGTATCCTCATATGCCAAATAGGGAAGACCATATTGGCCCTCCAAACTGCTAGCATTACTGAGAAGAAAGTGCTTTGCAAACCTAAAATTAATAGCTAGATGGACATTGTTATTTCCAGTCTCACTTCCAATAATACTGTGTGGCCTTGGACAAATCATTTAACTAACCTCCATGGATAGTAATTTCCTTATTTATAAAATGCAAGTGTTGGGCTGGGTCGCTTCCCAGGCCACTTACAACTCTAAGTCTATGTCCTTGTAATTTATTGACCTGCTCTGACGATAGAGAATGTATGAATCTGAGCTGAGCTCCCCTGGATGCTTGTAGAGACACATGCACTCAGTAGGGAAGGACTTGGGGATGAGATGGCAATCCCTTGGTCCCTTTGGTGACAGCAAGGGCTTCACCCCTGGCCCTCAGATATGGTGGTCGGTTGAACATGGCAGTGGGCAAATATGCTGCCTAGATAAGCCCGAAACTGGCTCTCTCCTCTGCCTGTGTTTCTTTCCCTGAGCATCGGTGACCAAACAGTGATCCTGAGACTGACATTCCAATATAGAGATTGGGAGGTTCAGAGCTAACAGTATGCAGTTTTCTGCAACTATGCTCTTCTCTGAGAAGATAATCGCTGACAGGAAGATGAGACTGAGTCATAACCTCCGCTGGCCAGCAGATACAAACCTTGGAGGAGTCATTCAGACAGTGGAAAGCTGAAGTGAAGATAAAACAGCGATCCACCAGTCCCACAAAAATGTTCCATGTTTTTATATTTTAATTATTAACCTCTTTAGGAGAGTATTCTAGGCTTTGGAGGTTATTGTTCATGTTTTAAGTCTTTGTCAATATGTGCTTTATGAGTCTTTTGTATTTTTAGCATTTCTTTTGTATAGAAGAAATAAATAGCTCTCTTATTCCTGATCTTCATTGTACCATTGAGTATCTTCTGCTCCCTCCTTTAGGAAATATCATAGACACAAGCCAAACCTAAGATTTGAAGATTTCCCCTTTGACTCCAGGGTGAGGCCACAAACAATGAGAAAAGAACCTGACCCCTTTCTTTACGGTCCAGACTTCCCCCGCACTGAACCCAGTGCCTCCATGAGATCAGAGCTGAGAGGGCAACCCTCACTTCCTTTGAGTCAATGGGATCTGTTTTTACAATCCTAGAATCCAATTATAACTGTAGGTCAGAAATGGGATTTGAACCTGGTTTCTCTGTCTCCAGAACCTGTAACAATGTCCATCAATCTACCCATCAATTTAAGGTTTACACAACACTTTCAACAACCCTGGGAGTTTGGTAGTGATAATACGGTTATCCCCATTTTTTAATGAGGAAACTGAGGCCCAGAGAAGTTAAATGACTTTCCCAAGGTCACAGAGTTGAGAACTGTGGACATTCAAACACAGGTTTTGTGACTCCCAAATACCCAGAGCTGAGATTTGAATATAGGTTCTCTAATCCCAAATACAGGGCCCTTTTAACTATACCATCTTGCAGGGTACCCAATTCACCCCTGAGAAAGAGCCTGATCCCTCTTCTCTGCCTCAGTGACAATAACCTGCTGAGTCTTCTCCCTTTGTGTTTGAATACTGTTGATATTTCTCACAGTCTCCAATCTGTGGTGTCTTGATTTCTTCAGGAAGATAAACCATTATCTCCGATAAGGGGGGCCAAGCTGGGCTCCACTCAGGACCACCACCCATCCAAGCACCCTTCCCACTCCCCTTGAGTTTCTCGGAGTTGGACCAGCTGAGCCAATGAAAGAGAGGAAGTAGTCACTCAGAGGGTGCCAAAGGTGAAGAAAGAGGAAACACGATGGGAAGAAAAGCCTTGGGTACTTTTCCATTCTGCTCTCTGGGCAGATACTACATACAAAGAGGACACAGCCCAAATAAGAAAGCAGAATTGACTGCGCCCAGCTCCACCATGACTTCCCTGTGGGTAGTAATAGCAAAGGATTCTGGCTGGAGTGGCACAGCCACTGATCTTGTACTCATGCTGCAGTGATTACCAGATGAGTGAGGAATCTTTGTTTCACACTTCAAGAAGGGAAGAAAAATGAAATGAACTTTAGGTCTCAACAGAAAAAAAAAGCAACCTATTGTTTTTTAAGATAATGGTTGCCACCCAACACAAACCATTACCTTCTACTTACTCCACCATCAACGTCTGAGTAAGTCACAATATTAATAGACTGCATTGAAAATGGGATTTGCTAAATTCTAAGTTTCTATCATAGGTTGCTTATTTCTATAAATCCTTGCCAAAGGGCTGTGTGAGCTTCGACGGTGGGCAAGATCTAGCCTGCTAGCTTGTTTCAGTTTCCTCATCCCAGCAATAAGTACACAATAAACACTTGTTAATGATCAGCTAACACAAACAGGGCAGTACAGACTCCAACATAGGCTCTTAAGGCTAGAAAGGGCCTTGGTGAGGTCATTTCATCCATCCCTCTGCCTTCTGCCATGACACTTATAGAGACTATCTTAAGCATAGAATCTAATTCCACCTCAAAAGATCCCATTGAAAGGGATTAGTATGTGAAAACTTGCTTTCCAGAAAGTTACTGACTGGTCCAGTATCTGCTTGCCAGGATTAGAGCAAAGATTTCCAAGGGATCCAGCTCCATATTTAAAGGAACTCAGACAGCTGAGGGGAAAGTTCCCACCAGGTTTTTCGGCTGCAACAATGGCTAAGGGAGGGGGGAGAGGAATGTGTAAGGACAAGGGGAGGGAAAGTCCAGCCTCATTTATACCCAACTCCAAGACACACAGCAGTACCACGTGGAATATTAGCCACCTAGGAAATTTGAAACAAAAGGCGGAAAGAAAAAAGGACGCGGGAGGCAGGGAGAATGTGGGGAAAAAAAGAAAAGAAAAGAATTGAAGATACTATACACATTAAAGCCTCCCTTTGACACTATCCTTGGGGTCTGTGCTGAGAGCTGACCCCCATTGAAGGTGAGGAGAGCCTCATGGACCCCAGGGATGGCTCAGCTGCTTTGGATTCAATTCCATTCTGTAGTCAATGACTAGGGAGGGACCTCTGCTCTCTCCTGTCCCAGAACTCATGGTGCTGCGGGAAGAACTCAGCCTAGAGGGTCAGAGTTAGAGGCAGAATCACTCTTGGATCTGACTTCATGAGAGTTTGGGCAAATCATGTGGGTTTGGAGTTAAAGGACCTAGGTCCTTTTCTTCCTTTAAGACTTATTTCAAGCACCAGCTTCTACATGAAGCCTTTCATGATTCCCCTAACTGCTAGTGCTCTCTCTCTCCCAAACTTCCTTGTATTTAACTACTTTGTACTTATTCCCATTGTATTTATGCTGCATGAACTCATATATGTACTTATCTCTCCTATTAGAGGGTAAACTTCTTATCAGTAGGGGTTGTTTCGTTCTTGATACTTGTATCCAAAGTGTAGTGTCTGGCACACAGTAAGAGCTTAATAAATACTTGTTGATCAGTTGATTGATTTTTTTTCCTGTGTGACCTTGGGTAAGTAATTTCCCTTCCTCTGAACCTTAATTTTCTCTTTTCTAAAATAAGGGTCTGGGACTAAATGATACCAGCCATCTTTTTCCCAACTCCCTATGATCTTTTCTGGGCCTCCATTTGCTGTTCTGTGAAATGAAGATAATTCTTCGTAATCAAACTGCTTTAGCGCTTAAGAGCTGTTGTTGAGTCATTTTGGTCATGTCTGACTCTTCATGACCCTATTTGCATTTTTTCAAAATAATGTTTTATTTTTCTAATTACATGTAAAGAAAATTTTTAACATTTTTTCTGAAAAAAATTTTGAGTTCCAAATTTTCTCCCTCCCTCTTTCCCCACCCCCTCCCTAAAATAGTAAGCAATTTGATATAGGTTATATATGCGCAAGCATGTAAAACATTAGTCCTATTGTGAAAGAGGAAACAGATCAAAAGGAAAAAAACCCACAAAAATAATAAAGTGAAATTAGTATGCTTCAATCTACATTCAGACTCCATCAATTCTTTCTCTGGACATGGATGCTCCATTTAGAGTTTTCTTGGCAACGATACTGGTGTGGTTTGCCATTTCCTTCTCCAGTTCATTTTACAGATGAGGAAACTGAGGCAAACACTTGTTAAGTGACTTGCCCAGAGTCACACAAATAGTGAGTGTCTGAGAATGGATTTGAACTCAGGAAGATGAGTGTTCTTGATTCCAAGCCCAGTGCTCTGTCCACTTTACCACCTAGCTGTCTCCTGGTTGGTCCCACACGATCTAGAGCTACAGAATGTTCACACTAGGAAATCATTTATTCCAAGCCCTTCATTTTACGGAAGAGGTTACCTCTTCTGTAAAGTCCAAAGAAATGATCAATTTCCCTAGGATCACTGAGTGAGTTAACGGGAAACCAGGACTAGGACCCAGGTCATTTGCCTCCCAGGCTATTTCCCGAAAAGATAGTACCCCTTGGTATTTGCAAATGCATGAAGGAACTGTGATTTTGGGGAGTAGGGGGGAGCTATTCGTGTGGGAACCTCTTCCACCAAGGCAGATAATAAGTCCAAGAGCACATAGAAAGTAGTTAGGTGACACAGTGGATAGAGCCCAAGACCTGGAGTCAGAAACCCTGAGTTCAAATGTGGCCTCAGACACTTACTAGTTGTGTGACTCTGGGCAAGTAATTTTACGTTGTTTGCCTCAGTTTCCCATCTGTAAAGTGAGCTGGAGAAGGAAATGGCAAACCACTCCAGTACCCTTTGCACTGGGTCACGAAGAGTCAGACATAACTGAAAATGACTGAACAAGAGGCCACATAGACCTATGTACCTGAAGGGCAGAGAGAACTTGCCCAAGGTCACACAGTTAGTAAGAGTCAGAATCAGGATCTGAACTCAGAACTCTATACATTACATTCTAATCAATCAAGAATATGGTACCCTGTGCTATTCTGTTTCATGTACTTGCATTTTCTCCCTACAGCTAAACAGTAAACTTTTCAAAGATAGAACTATTTCTTGTATTTTTTTTGTTCCCCTCCAGAGTGCCTAGCTCAGGGCCAGAAACATCACAGATGGGTAGTTATCGCTTATCGACTTGCTGGGGAATTCAGAATACAGGTCCTTTGCCTATGTCTCCATCTAAACAAGACCTAGCTACTGATGGACCAAACAACCTGTGAGAGTCTATGCACACTCACATACACACACACACACACACACTCACACACATACACACACATATGTAAGCCAGGCTATTTATCTTCCTAATCTGTTCCCCCTTCAAAAGTTCTCCCCAACTCTCCCGCCCCTCAACTCTCCCCCCAACAGCCTGTTCCATAAAGAATGAAAGTGTTCTGCCCCCCTCTTTTTTTTTTCTCTTTCTCTCCATGCCTTTTGCAAGGCAGTTGCTTGAGACTAATTGAATTTTCTGCCCCTGGATAGAAAGACAAGCTGTGGAGTGAGTTAAAGTCCACCGTGGGGATGGGGGTGGGAAGAGGCTGTGTTAACTGGCTGTTGGGGGCCTGCTCCACCCTTAACAACAGGGGGCCGCTTCTGTGCCCTCTTGTTCCAGTGGGAGGAAGGAGGGAATATTTATTCTGTTCCTTTCTCGGGACTTCCCTTTCAGGTCACAGAGTGGCCCCAGCCCTCCCTTCTCCCTCTTTTGTGCCAACAGCAGCTGGTAGGTTGATGGGGAGAGCTTTGTCTTTCCCCGACTCGAACATTTCTTTACAGGGCCAAAACAGTGCCTGACACATTCCTTCATCCCCATTCCCCTTCTCAGTTCCCGCCACCTCCTGGTCCAAATCATCAGCTCAGTCACCTTCTGCTTCCCATCCAGAGGGTGGGAAGTAGTAACTGGAGACAGGGACCCCAAGGGGAAGGGTCAGCGAAGGACTGCTGTGCATATAGGATTTGGAGGGGAAGTGAAAGAATTTGGTCCCTGGAATAAGGAACTGAAGGGAGGGGATGATGAAGGGGAAGTGAATGGGCCAGGGTTATTGTGAGGTTACGTGGGGAGGGGGGGGGGGGTTTGAGAAGAGCAACAAGGCAAAGACCTTGAATTATGGCCTGTCAAGAGCCACCATGCACAAATGCCAGTTTCTCTCTCTACGAAGAGTGTCACCAAGGTAGCCATTGATGCCAGAGCTTTGACCAACTGAAGAATCATAGCGTTTGAGCTGCCCTTTCCCTCCGATGCTTGATGAAGAACATGCCTGGAGAATCATAGGCCCACCTGAGAGTCTCTGAGGGGGTTCTGGAAGATGGAGGGGAAGCCAGGATTGGAACAGAACCTTCACAGGACTGGTGAGGGTTCCAGCCAGCCTCAGTGAGGAAGCGGATCCCTGGAACGGAAGCAAGGAATGAGAAGCCAACAAGAAGTGGCTCCTTTGGGGACTCATAGGATTTTAGAGCTAGGAGGCTATTTAGTCCAAGCCCCACATTTTATAGATGAGGAAACTGAGGCCCAGGCAACTTAAATGACTTGCCCAAGGTCATTCAAGTATTAAACATACCTGGGATTTGAACCCAGGGTCTCTGATTCCAGAACCAGTGCTCTTTCTACTGTCCCACATGATACAGTGGAAAGAGCTTTAGGCCAGGAATCAAGAGACTTGGGGTAGGAGGCAGCGAGGTAGCTCAGTGGAGCAAGTGCCAGGCTTGGAGTCAGGAAGATTCATCTTCCTGAGTTCAAATCTGGCCTCAGACACTTAAGAGCTGTGTGACCCTGGGCAAGTCACTTCACTCTGTTTGCCTTAGTTTCCTCATCTGCTAATGAGCTGGAGAAGAAAGTGGCAAACCACTCCAATATTGTTGCCAAGAAAACCCCAAATAGGGTCATGAAGATTTGGATATAACTCAAATGACTGAGCAGACCAGGGAACCTGGATTTTAGTCCTCCATCTATAACTTACTATCCCTTTGAACTTGGGCAAATCATTTCAACACTCTGAACCTTGGTGTCCTCATCTGCAAAATGGGATTAATAATCTTGACCCTACCTGCTTGAAATCGAATCAAAGGAGATTACATGTGAAAAGCACTTAGCACAGTGCCTGGCACATAGCACAGGCTTAATAAATTCTTTGTTCCCTTCCCTCTTTACAGAACTGGAGTGAGGATCAAATGAGATCGTCTGAGTGGAACAGCTTTATGAGATTGTAGCTCTCTAAAGGAAAGATTATCATTAGGGGGCAAAAAGCCTTTTGAGGAGGGGAATCCGGCTACCTACCTAGGAGACCCATTTCACTTATGGATAACTCTGATTGTTTAGAAATATTCTTCCTGACATCAAGTCAAAATTTTCAATTCCTACTCATTATTCTGGGGACCACTAGAATAATTCTACCACTTCTTCCACTTGATGACCCTTTAAATACTTGAAAACAACCACGATGTCCCTCTACTACCCCCCACCTCAGTCTTCTCTTTTTCAGGCTAACAATCCCAATGTCTTTCAACCATTTCTCATATGGCATGGACTCAAAGCCTTTCTCCATCCTCAGTGATTTTTTTCTGGACACTCTCTGATTGGCCAATGTCCAGTATGGCACCCAGAGCCTCACACAGTACTCCAGATGGCATATGAGTGGGGCCAGGTTTAGCAGGGTGCTCACCTCCTTATTGCTGAAAGTTGTGCCTCTTTTAATGTAGTCCAATATCTAATAAGCATTTTTTAGCTGCCACATCCAGTCAAACCAAATTATAGTCCACTAACTCCCTTTTCAGATCCTTTTCAGAGAAACTACTATTTAAACTCACTTCCTTCATCTTTATACTTGGGGGATTGATTTGTTTTACTTCTTTTTCCCATGTCCCCCCACCCCCACCCCACTCCCACACCATGTTCATTCATTCCTACCACTAGACTTTCCCTAGGCTTTCCCTCCACCTAGAAAACTCTTCTCCCCATAACCAAAGCCACAGATGTTTTGTTCAAATACATATAATATCCCCAGCAGAGCCAGTATTAGAACTCAGGTCTGCTTCTCAGTCTAGTACCTTCTTTACCACAACACCTACTACTCCAGAAACCAAAACAATGGTACCCAAAGAGAAATACCAGGGAAATTAACCCATGTATGAATCATCTGGGCAGCTAGGTGGGACAGTGGATAGAGTGCTGGGCCCAGAGTCAAGAAGACTTATACTCCAGAGCTCAAATCTGGCCTCAGACACTTCCTAGCTGTGTGACCCTGGGCAAGTCACTTAACCCTGTTTGCCTCAGTTTCCTCATCTGTAAAATGAGCTAGAGAAGGAAATGACAAACCACCCTTTGCCAAGAAAACCCCAAATGAGGTCACAAAGAGTGGCATATAACTGAAACAACTGAACAGCAACAACAACTAATCACCACCATTCCTCCTACCCAACAACCATTGCCATTTTCCCTCCTACTTCCTTCCTTCTTTGGAGGTGGTAAGACATGCTGATTCTAGAAATATCAACTTTTTGAGCTGAGAAGCAGGTGAGACATCAAAGCTGGGCTGGAACTCACCAATGTCTCTGAGCTGAGAAAGGGGGTGACCTAAATGGAATTGGGGGTTTAAAGCTTCTCAGCCAAGTAGAACATTGCCCTGTCTGGGATTCACTCATTATAGAGCTGTTGACATCTCTTGAGGGGTGAGGGCAGTGTGCAGCCTGCTCAGGTTAACTTTGAGCCACTTGGGTTTAGGAGATGTTTACCATCAGGGGTCTTTTCTTTCCACCCTGACCCAGTCAGAGAAGTTAAATATTTACTGTGGTCTTTAAATATTTACAGTGTGGCCATCCTTCAGTATAATAGAGTATGTGGGGGGTGCTGAGGTGCCCAAGGAGGGGAGGAGATCAGGGAAGGAAGGAGAAGGGGGATGGTGGATTGAAACTCATTTGACAGGGACAGGCTAACGTCAGAAAAACACTCAATAAGACAGAGTGTAGGAGAGTCAGATTCTATGGATTGCTAAGTCTGTGACAGCACTGTATTCTTGACTTCTTTTAGAGGTTCCCAGCCCTAGAACTGAAGTACCCTTCCCTACACTGAACCACTATTTCCTTACTGAGTCTCTATTCCCTCTTTTAACCATCACCCCAGTATTGAACCCCTAATACATCACTGATCCCCCACTCTTATTCCTAAGCTCCCCTTTTCTCACTGGGCTCCATCATCGACATTGATGCCCATCCCTTGTTGAGTCCCTATCTCCAGCAAAGAGCCCCATCCACAGGCCACGATGGTAAATCTCAAACTCCAATTCCTTGAAAGCCTATAATACCATCCTGATATTGCAACCCCATCCCTAGCATGAGTAGTGAGCTAAGGGCATTTTAAAATGTGTCTAATTGAATAATAGAACCAAACCTTACACACATTTTATATGTTCTCAAGCAATTCTTTAGCTAAGCTTTTGGCCAGGACCACTGAGCTGCACCCTCAACACAGACCGAAGGGGTGTTTAGGGGCTCCTAAAAAAGCAAAGGATGGAAGGTTGATTGGTTGACTCTGATTGGATTTTGGAAGCAAGGGACGTGAAACCTTATAAATTTGAGCTCTAGCTGCCTCCAAGGTGTAAGCCAATGAGGAAAAGGAGATAGCTCCATAAGAAGACCTTTCAGTCCCAGATGGACAGGATCCTATCCTAGTCCATACCCACATTTCCTTAGTGTCACAAAGGTTCTTACCTTGGGATCTCTGAGCTTGTGTTTTTCAATATTTTGATCATTATATTTCAGTATAATTAGTTTCTTCCATAATCCTGTGTATTTGATTTTATGCATTTGAAGACATCCTGGGAAAGAGTTCATAAGATTTACCAGATTTCCAAATAGGTACAAGATGCAAAAAAGTTTAAGGATCTCTGTCCAGTTCTATAGTGAAAATTCAGCATACACTAGGAAAGGGAAGGGCTAGTTCCAACTTCCTTGGCAGGGTTTCCTCATCTCCCCTTTAATCATGTGTTTAACCTGCTCCATCCAAGAAAGAACCTCTGCACCCTGGCAGTCCCCTCTCCCCCAGCCTGGTCCACCTTTGCCAGGGACTGCCCCACGCTTTCAAGCTTTGCCTGCCTCTTCTATCAAAATCTTCTTGCCTTGTGCCAGTTCCTCTAGGACCCTGCTCTGGGCTAAGGCGATCTGATAAAACAATTCTCCTAAAGTGCTAATGGCAGCTAATGGATAAAATGTTGACTAAAAGTGGTACAGTGGCTAGATTGCCAGGCCTGGAGTCAGGAAAACTCATCTTCCTGAGTTCAAATCTGGCCTCAGCCACTTACTAGCTGTGTGACCCTGGGCGAGTCATTTAGTCTCTGTTTGCTTTAACCTACTGGAGAAGGAAATCACAAACCACTCTAATATCTCTACCAAGAAAATCTCAAATGGAGTCATAAAGAGTTCGTCACAACTAAAAAACAATTGAATAACAACAAATGTTATCTTCTCAGGAGTTATATTTCCATTTTAACCTGGATCCTCCAGAGAAATGGCCTTATCCATAGAGCGAAGATTTTGGTGGACATTTCAGGTGACCAGCAGCCTGGAGGAGGAGATATTTGGGAGATAAGGAGACTGTTTGTCAAATCGATCACTCTCCAAACAAATATTTATTTGAACTCTTGCTAGAACACACATTGGATTTGGAATTAGGAGACCTAAATTCAAATATCTCTTCTGTGTGACCCTGAGCAAATCCCTCAGTCTCTATGAACCTGAGACTCCTCACCCATTAGACAAGGACTCATAAAATTCCCACCACCACCCTCACAGGATTGTTGGGAAGAGTGTTCTATAGAAAAATGAGTTGTTACTGGTGTGCTGCTACCACTTGAATCCTTGAAGCTTCGAAAATCTAACAGATACTACTAGTCTCTCCCAATGGAGATCACGGCCCTTCTTTGTCTAAGTAGAGAATTTTTGAGAGTAAAGAACTAAAAAGAACAGCTAAGGTCTCCTGCTTCCACAGGAAGCCCCTTGCAGGATCAGGGCTGATAACAATAACAATAAACATTTATTAATCACCTGCTACAGTGGCATGTGAATAAACTGAGATAGAGTAAAATAACCAAATGTAATTTCTTATACAATAAAAGTTTAACTTTTTGCATCTTACAAAAATTTTAATATGCAATGTGTTTTCCTCTTGCTTGACTCACTTGTTTTATATGATTTGGCACAGAGTTAATAAGATTTTGATGTTTATTCTTTTATTCTTTGTTGTGAGGCCACACATCATTTTTGGATATTAAGCTTGCCTTTAATGGACAGTTCATTTTTCCGAGTCTAGCCTTGATTATAGCCCACAGATATTTCATTGGGGTTTGAATCAGACAAGTTCCTAGGCCTTTGAAATATGTTACCTCTGCCTCTTGGATAAATTTCTTACCTTTCAGTGATGGGTGACGTGGTGCAAGGTCACGTTGTAGCATTGAAACTCCATTTGGGAATTTTTATAATTCTGAAAATTCCAATTCTGCTTCTTAATACATCAATATATTGATCAGAGTTCATCATTTCCTTAATGAGGACAAGGCTTCTAGGCTCACTGGAAAAAAATCTCTAAGACATTTGGAGGGGTGGGGGTGGAGTAAATGTTTCATCAAGCTATAGCCTGACAAAGATTACTCTAATGTTACAGGTTCATCTAGACTTCTTCTGACAATGGTTTTTTATAGGCTTGAATGGAAAAGTTAAGTTTGATCAGTAAAAATGACCTTTTCCCAATATTCAAGATACCAATCTTGTATTGTCTTATCCATGACAAACCTTTCTTTTTTCTTTATAGCATTGCTTACCAGATGTTTTTAAATTGGTCTTCTCTCTGTTCTTCCAAATTCAAGAAGCCTATGCCCCACTGTAAAGGAATCATTACTAACCTTGTCAGCTGCCTGTTCTATCTGAAGGTCTTTGTTTCTTTTCTGAGCATTAGTGAGGTTGTTTTGCAGCAATAGTTTGTTGGTTCATAGAGTTATTCTACATTTTGAACAGTATTTTCCTTTGTACTTTTATGACTAACTCTGTTTCATTATGGGTTTAAATGATCCTTGAAATGTTTGACTTCTACTCACCAATAGCTGCTGCAATAGCTGTAATAGTCATTGAAGTGTGCTCTTTAAGAGCTATAATATTTTCATTCTTCATGTAAGGTCCCACAGAAGAGTTTCCTGACTGCAAATCAACATGTGTCCTGCTATGTCATGTAGCAAGAGCTCAATGGAGTGATATCCATTCTTTAAAACCACAGAATTAAAAGTACAGCAAAAGAAAGCCATGACACTCATGCGTATGGCACAAAAATCTAACGCCCAACTGGAAGAGAATTAACTAAAGGTAGGGAAACCATCTCAATCTCGTTCATCTGGTCAAAGTCAGACTTCTGAGCTAGCCTAGCGCGCATAGAAGGGCAGTTAGGTGGCACAATGGATAGAGTGCCAGGCCTGAAGTCAGGAAGACTCATCTTCCTGAGTTCAAACCTGGCCTCAGACACATACTAGCTGTGTGACCCTGGTCAATTCACTTAACTCTGCTTGCCTCAGGTTCTTCATCTGTAAAAGGAACTGGAGAAGGAAATGGCAAACTACTCCAGTATCTTTGCCAAGAAAATCCCAAATGGGGTCATGACTGAAGAGTTGGACATGACTGAAAAATGACTGAGCAATAAGTGTCCATAGAAGTGCACACACATGACCATAGTTGTAACAATATGAAACCATATCAAAACTATTGCTTATCTCAAATAATTCATACACTGCCGCATGTGTCATGCATTGGAATACAAAGACCAAAACAAAATATCCCCCTGCCCCTAAGAGGCCCCTGTTCTCTCTGAGAAAGATTACATAGGTACAAGTTAGTAAATACAAAGAAATGCAACAAGGAGAGAGTGCTAATAAGTCCAAGAGTGGGATTAGAGGGGAAGGAAAGGCCTCGCATAGAAGGTGATTCCTGAGCTGTAATTTGAAGAAAGCTGGAGATTTTATAGGGATGAGAGGAGAATTCAGGGCAATCCAGATTTGGGGACCCACTTGTGTAAAGGCCTGGGGAGAAGGACCTCCTTCTGAGGTTATCTCCCTCCTCAGGGAAGGTACCTAGAGTTTGCTCCAGTGAGCAGAATGGTAACATCTATCTGGGCCAGATTTGGAGAGATTTCCCTGCCCTCCCCTCTCCCCTACCACTACTTCTGCCCTGGCCTAATTAGGTGTCTGCCCATTCCTGCTCCAAGGCTGACCTCTCCAAGCTGCCTGCTTGGTCCAGGCTTCCCCTCCCTACCCTGCTGCAAGCTCCCCTTCCTGCCCCCTCCTTCCTCTGGGCTTCCCTGGGCTCACGAGGCCCGGCACACCCTTTCCTGCTTGGCGCACAGGGAGGGCATCAGGAGGGCACGTGCTGCTCGGTTCCCTCCAGTCTGACCTCAGGCGACCAGGGCCCTTTATGGTCACTCAGACTGTTCCTTAGGACTGGAGGCCTGGAGACAAAGACAGTTGTCAATCAGCCAGTCAGAAAACAACATGGACTGAACACCTCCTGGGGGACCATCTGTGGGGACATTGGGAGGACAGGGACCTTAAGGAGCTCCTGATCCAGTTGGAGAGATGGGACATAGGAATCTTTGTATGTGTTTGTGAATGCACTAGGTGTGCTCCAGAACTAGAACACCTGGGCTCAAGGCCCAGGTTGGGCACTAACTAGCTGTGTGACCTTGGGCAACTTGCTTAATCTCTCCAAGCCTCAGTTCCTCCAAAAGTAAAGTATGGGTGATAATAGATCTACTACCTATCTCTTAAAGTTGTTGTAAAAGATCAATTAAGATAATGTGTACTTGCTTTGGAATTGTCTGTGCATATGAGAAATATGAGTAAGGGGTAGAATTTAGTCAGTCAATAAACTTTATTAAGGGCCTATTGTGTGCTAGGCACTGTGCTAAGGTCTGGGGATACAAATACAAGGAAAAATTTTATTGTTGTTGTTCAGTCATTTTCACTCATGTTTGACTCTTCTTGACCCCATTTGGGGTTTTATTGGCAAAGATACTGGAGTGGTTTGCCATTTCCTTCTCCAGAACATTTTACAGATGAGGAAACTGAGGCAACCAGGGTGAAGTGACTAATTCAGGGTCACACAGCTAGTAAGTGTATGAGGCTGGATTTGAACTCAGGAAGATGAGCCTTCTTGACTCCAGGCCCAGTACTCTATCTACTGAGCCACCTAGCTATCCCACAAATAAAAATAAATAAATAATAACAATAGAAGACAGCTCCTACCCCTGAGGAGCATATAATGGATTTAGAGCTGGAAGGAACCTTGGTTGTTAGTGTTGGGTCAGTTCAGTCACGTCCGGCTCTTCATGACCCCATTTGAGATTTTCTTGGCAAAGATAAGGAAGGGACCTTAGAGGTCTTCTAGTCCAACCACCTTTTCTAACTCCACATACAACACTATCCACTGTGCTATCTTTAGAATAAGTGACAGATGAAGAATGTGAACTCAGGTTCTTGTGCTCCAAATGATATCTCAAAGGCTTCTTGAGTAAAGGCTACTTTTGCCTATTGAGTAACAGCTATTATCTGTAGGACCACAACCACAGAGAACATTGAGTCTTAACTGCTCAGTGCAGAAAGAAGGAGAGACATTACAGAGTTTCAGTGACTCACCCAAGGTTACACAGCAAAAAAAGTGTCAAAATTAGGTCAGGAGCCCCCCATACCACACTGATTCCTTATGGATGTCATAGCTAGAGAAAATGTGGCGCAAGAAATTGCTGAAAGAGAGGAACTTTAGGGCCCCAACCACAAATTATGTCTGGAGCAAGGCCCAGCTTAGCTACGTATGAAAGACTTATTACCAATAGGCTAGCCACTGGCTAAGAAATTCTCTGGTCATGTCTTTGACTGTGGCAACTAATAAAACAAAGAAATATCTTACCAGATTTAACCCAACATATTTTTTGGAGTCAATCAAGGTTAAGTGACTTGCCTGGGTTCATACAGTTCGTAAGTGTTTGAGGTCAGATTTGAACTCAGGTCCTCCTGACTCCAGGACTGATGCTCTATGCACTGTGTTACCTACTTGCCCCTTAACCCAACATTTTTGAGGTCTTTTTGACTTTTGACTTTGTCATCTAGCATGTTAGCTACTCGTCTTAGTATTATGTAACCTATAAATTTCTTTTGGTTTTATATTTTTAATTTTTTTTTCAATGAACATAAACCTACCTTCTTTCTTTCACATCTCCTCCTTTGCAATTGAAAAAGAAAGAAAAATAAAACTTTTGTAACAAATATGCATAGTCAAGCAAATCAAATCTCTATATTGGTCACGTCCAAAAAATAACATTTCAATATATATCCTGAGTCCGTCACTTTTTTGTAAAGGAAGTGGGGACCATGTTTCCCCAGGTTGTTCATTGTGTTGCTTGGAGTTCTTAAGTCTTTCAAAATTGTTGGTCTTTACAATGTTATTGTAAAGTTATAAAAATTGTTCTCCTGGTTGTGCTCCCTTCACTCTGCATCAGTTCATGCAAGTCTTCCCAGCAATCTCTGAAATCATCCCCTTCATCATTTCTTTTTCTTTTTCTTTTTTTTTAAATTTTTTTTCTTTTTTTTCATCATTTCTTACAGGACAAAAGTATTCCATCACATTCCTATATCATAATTTGTTCCACCATTCTCCAATGGATAGACGCTCTCTCAGTGTCCACTTCTTTGCTGCCACAAAAAGAGCTGCTATAAATATGATAGTTTTTTAAAAACATATCTACCTACAAATTTGACAAGCATTCTATCTAAGCCTTCCAAGTTATTGATGAGAATGTCAAACAGCATAAGGCCAAGGACAGGTCTCTGAGACCCTCCATTAGAGCCCGACTCCATGTTGACTTTGGCCCCTAAGGTCTTTTGGAATCTAAGTTAATTGGTTTCATGTTGGGTGTGCACAGGCATCACTGTGGCATGGTACATAT
The DNA here is from genome assembly GCF_900497805.2 of Vombatus ursinus. Classification (NCBI taxonomy): domain Eukaryota; kingdom Metazoa; phylum Chordata; class Mammalia; order Diprotodontia; family Vombatidae; genus Vombatus; species Vombatus ursinus. Next base: position 50,806,853 of record NW_020954585.1, read on the forward strand.
GTGGTCATCTGTGCTAGAAGCTATGTAAATACACTTGGGAGCACAGACAGGAAGATCTTTGGCTCCAAACAATCAAGGTTGGCAGGGCAAAGGCTGGACCAACTGTATAACTCAAGCTTGGTAGATGCCCATGGTGACATCACTTGTACATACATAGTTCATGCACCTTTGTATCCTCCTACTTGAAGTAGAATAGTGATTGTCACGATAAGGAAGGTTGGCCTGAAATCCTGTTGCTGTCCTGACAACTTCCTGAAGAAGTCCAGGAGATAAAGCAATAGAGACTACAGAAATAAAGACACTAATCAGCCCTTGGCTGTGATAGAAACAGGCTCAGTTATTGCTAGGATTTTCATGCATGTGTTTTATGATTAAATGAAGTAGTACACATGTGTACTGCATATGTATATGTCGGTGCACTGTTATGGGCATATGCCAAAGACTTTGGGAAGGGAAATTGCTAACATAGATTTCCTTTCAAAGTCGGGATATGATCCTAAGCCTCATCAAACACTGGCCTTCTTTAGTTTGGCTCAAAAGGAGATAGAGGGAGAGAGAGAAAAAGAACAAAGATGCTAGGGGGAGAGAGGAAGGAAGGGACAGGACTTTTTATCACCCGTCAGCTCATCGGAGAGGGAAAGAGAGCTAGCAGAATTGGCTGGGCTTCCAGCCGTCTCTTTTCCCAGTGGAGAGATAAGAAAGAGAAAGAATATTATAAATAGAGATCATTTGGGTAAGCTTCAGGCCAACAAAGGGTCGGGGGAACTAGAAAGGCAGAGGAGCTGTCCCTGGGGGCATTTTTGCACCATCAAGTCATGTTGGGATCTTTCCAGAAGTCCCATCATTCAAACCTTAGATTACAACCATTCTCGCCATTTCCAGCTGCCTCCATAAAAGTTGGAGGAGGATTCTTAACCTAGACCTCTAGGTCTCAAACCCTTCAAACAGTTTCTTGTGTTCTGAGTCTTCCAAAAACAACTTAGTAGAAGTGGAAACTAGTCTTCCTCTACCTATTCTGGGAATGCATGCTTTATATAGAAAGCCTTCCAAAAGCTTATTGATCATTATTACAATGATGAAAAGTCAGCATTATCAGAGCTTACTAGATGCTTGCTAGTTTGACCTGACCTCTGCCTCTACTTCATTCCTAGAGTTTCCTTAACCTCTGGTACCTGGTCCCCTCTCAGTATTACCTTTCTCCCTAGCTCTTCATTACAGTGTGTTGTTCTGGGCTACTGAGCCTCACGTGGGGGTGAGCAAAGAAGGATCTTATTTTCAAGGGATCTTTATAAGTTAAGATTAAAGTCTCATTATTCCTGAAGGGAGGGATGTCCTGTCAAGGTTCATTCCTGCTTAGGGATTCTTGGACTCTCACCTCTCTACCTGTGTAAGCCCCAAGCCAGAATGTCTCCATATCTGTGTCTATCCCAGGGCCATTGGACCTGAGATTTCCTAGGACCTTTGGCGGGCACTGGCTGCAGCTGGTGTTGATTGGCAATTCTGTTGGCCATAAGCAGTTCTAGGTCACAGTTTAGGGTTGGAGAGGGGGTCATAAGGGAGCAGGGGCCCTGGTCTCAGTTCTAAGGCAAAGAGGGGTGCCAGTGCTTATGGCTGGGGAGGGCAGGGGACCTGGTCACAGTTCCAAGGCACAGAACAGTGTGAGCACTTGCAGCTGCAGGGGAATAGGGGACCCAGTCACAGTCTCTAGGCTGAGAGAAGCTTGAGAACCTGTGGCTGCAAGGGAGCAGAGCCACTTCTTGGACTCTTGGAGTCACTTTCTGGGAAAGGTTGTATTCTCTCAGGTCAAGTGGATCTGAGATAGACACAGAGAATGTGGTATTCTGGCTTGGGGTTCATATAGATTGAGAGGTGTAGTCTGTGTAGCAGATTGAGTTAGGAAGACCTGTGTTCGAATCCTGTCTCTGACATTTGCTAGTCATGTGACTCCGGTCAAGCCACTCCCCCTCATTGAGTCTTAGTTTCCTTGTCTGTAAAATAAGGGGGGTGGTTCGGATTTACTCCAGCTCTAAATCTATGATCCTGTGACCTCCTGAGTAAGGCTTCAGAGTCCTAAAAGAAAGACACTGCCTGGCCTAACTCAGTGCCTCATACCTAATATTGTTGTTGAGTCATTTTTAGGCATGCCCTACTTTTTGTGACTCCATTTGGGGTTTTCTTGGCAAAGATACTGGAGTAGTTTACCATTTCCTTCTCCAGGTCACTTTATAGATGAGGAAACTGAGGCAAACAGGGTGAAATGACTTGCATAGCATCACACAACTAACGTCTAAGGCTGGATTTGAACTCAGGTCTTCCTGACCCCAGACTCAGAACTCTAACCACAGTACCACCTAGCTGCCCCCTTACGCCTAGTAGGCACTCAATAAATATTTGTTGCATTTGTTAGCAAATACACACAGATACAGAGGTGGAAACACATATATGGACAAACATGGATAAACACACAGAAATGCACAAATAGAAGCATGCACGATCATGGTGCCAAAGTCAGGCCTTGTTCTCCTTGGCTAGGTCCCAGCACGCCTCAGGCCCTTCCTGTAGGGCACAGTTTCCTGAGAAGAATCCAACCACCCTGGGCTGGGGTGAAGCTGGGTTGAGACTTGGGGGGAGGCTAAGAGGAAAGGAGTTTAACAACTTGGAGGTTCCTCAATCACCTTTTTATCAATGTAGACCCAGCTGGGCCTTCTCTTCCTTCTCCCCAAAAGGAAGAGAAGAACAGTAGCCAGGGAGGAAACTAGGCCCAGAGGCTAACATCTACCAGACAGGACCAGTCCAGGAAACCTGACTCAGGGTTATGCACATGGAACACTGGAGTATTTTGCTGCCTTCCCCTTCCTCCTGCCCAAATCCTTAAGTGAACAAGGTCAGCCATTACTGATGAAGTAGATGAAGTATGCTTTGGATACTTTTCCACCTTCCTATCAACACTCTTCTTCCCCAAGGTGCTGTGCATGCACCTACACACACACACACACACACACACACACACACACACACATGCATGCATGTATGCACGGATGTGCACACACACGCATATACTCACGTACACATATAAATAGCCTCAAAGAATAGAAAGAAGACACTGTAGTATAGTGGGAAAGACCTGGGATAGGACAATTGGTCAGTCTGTTAACAAACATTAAGAGCTTACTCTATGTCATGCTCTGCCCTAAGTGCCGAGAATACAAAGAGAAGCAAAAATAGGGCCTGCCCTCAAGAAGCTCATGCTCTAAGGGGAGAGACAATATGAGAACACATAGCCAGTCGTCTTGACTTATGTCCTACCACTGGACTTTGATGACTCTGGAGGAAAGAGTGAGGCTGACTTTTAGACGCACTGCCTCGCTTAAATCCTGTTCATGCGCAAGTCAAGACATAACCATGTGATATCACTGGTCCTCTTCAAAAATGAAGGATCGACAACAACAATAATAGCTACGTACAGACAAGAACCACACAGTATAAATGAAAGAAAATCTCAGATGGAAGGGACCAGAAGCAGTGGAGATAAGGAAAGGCAGGATTTGACCTGAGTTCAGGGAAGTCAGGATGCAGAGATAAATCCAGGCATGGGGGACAGCCAGTGAAAAGGCACAGAAGGAGCAGCAAGGTGGCACAGTGGATAGAACACTGGACCTGAGTTCAAATCTGGCCTGAGACTCATAACACTTACTAGCTGTGTGGCCCTGGGCAAGTCACTTAACCCAATTACCTAACCACTCCCCCGCAAAAAAAAAAGAAAAAAAGAAAAGAAAAGAAAAGACACAGAACTAGGAGAACATCTACTACTTGCCTCACCCTGTTCTAAGCATTGGTGGCCCAGTGGATAAAGCACTGGACTTGGAGTCAGGAAGACTCATCTTTATGAGTTCAAATCCAGCCTTGCACATTTAGTAGATGAGTGACCCTAGGCAAGTCATTTTGCCCTATTTGCCTCAGTTTCCTCATCAGTAAAATGAGCTGGAATAGGAAATGGCAAACCACTCCAATATCTTTGCCAAGAAAAGTCAAAACGGGGTTACGAAGAGTTGCACATGAGTGAAAATAACTGAACGATAACACCATCCTCAAGGAACTTACAATCTAATGGGGGAAACTGAAAATCTGGGGGAGGAAATATCTGACAGGGGGTACAGAGGAAATTGCAAATTTGAGGAGGTAGGGATTATTTTCACTTGGGGCAGGGACAATTAGAGGAAGTTTCAGGGAGGAGGTAGCATCAAGGCAGCATTGTAGAAAGGGAGAGATCTCAATATATGGAGATGACAGGGGAATGTATTCCAAGCGTAAGCGAATAACATGAGCAAAGACACAAAGATCAAAGAGGCAATCAATTAGCCGATTAGCATTTATGAAGTGCCTCTCGTCTGCCAGTCATGGGGCCAGATGAAAGTAAGGGCAGAGGAAAGAAAGCATACTTTTGCTGGATCATAGAATCCACAAAACAGTGTGAGATGAGGCTGAGTAGAGGTTAGAGTCCGATTGTGAAGATCCTTGAATAGTCAAGAATTTAAACTTTGCTCCAGAGACAATGGGGAGCCACTGAAGCTTCCAGAGTGGAGGAGGGACCTAACTCAAGCAGTGAATTAGGAAGACATTCCCTGTGTGACCTTGGGTAAATAATTTTCCTTAGCTAGACCTGTCACACCCTCTATAAAATGAGAGTTGGACTCAATGATCTTTAAGGAGCCTTCCATCTCTTTGGATCTCTATGATCCTATGATTCCTCCAGCAGTGTTATGGAATCATAACTTAGAGAAAAAGTAGACTGGAGGCAGAAAGACCATTTGAAAGACTCATTGTAAGAGGTAGCTAGATGGATAGAGTGGATAGAGCACCAGCCTTGGAGTCAGGAGAACCTGAGTTCAAATCCAGACTCAGACACATAACACTTAACAGCTGTGTGACCCTGGGCAAGACGCTTAACCCCAATTACCTCATCAAAAAAAAAAAAAGACTCATTATAAAGGGCAGTTAGATGGTGTGGTGAATAGAGTACCAGCCCTGGATTCAGGAAGACCTGATTTCAAATCTGGCCTCAGATACTTGACACTTACTAGCTGTGTGACCCTGGGCAAGTCACTTCATCCCATTGCCTTGAAAAAAATTAGTATATTATATTAGTATATCATTATAGCAGTGATGTCAAACCAATAATCTTATTGACTTAGAAAACCACAAATTAACATTATTTATTTTGTATTTTTTTTATTTTATTTAACATTTCCCAATTACATCCACATCTAGAGAAAGAACTGATGAAGTCCGAATGCAGATCAAAGCATATTTTTTTCGCTTGATTTTTTTCTTTTGGTCCTTTCTTCTTTCACAATATGACTAACACGGAGACATGTTTTACATGAATGCACGTATATAACCTCTATCAAACTACTTATCATTTAGAGAGGGGGGAGGGGAGGCAGGAAAGGAGAAAATTTGAAATCCCAAAATTTTTTAATGAATGTTAAAACTTGTGTTTACATTTAACTGGAAAAAATAAAATACTATTAAAAATAAAGTTTAGAGGCAAAAAATAATTTCCCAATTATGTTTTAATCCAGGTAGGCTGTATCAAGGAGTTTTACCTTTCTCAAAAAAAAAATAGATAAATGCATTATCTAAGAAGATTTACATGGAGCCGAGAGAAGATGGATTTTACAAATATGGCCAACAGAGAAATGAGAGGCTGCATGGCCCCAGTGGATGGGCCACTGGACTTTAAATCAGGAAGACCTGGGTTCATATCCCACCTCAGACACTTATTAGCTGTGTGGCCTCCAAACAAGCCACATAACTTCTGGGCTTCAGTTTCCTCATCTGTTAAAACTAAATTCACTGACCTCTTAATGCTCCTGCCAGCTCTAAATCTTTGATCCATGATAGAACTTTGAGAGCTGATTTGAGGTGGGCAGCGAAGGCAGAGAAGAAAGAAGAAAAGAAGATTCTTACGTTTCAAACCTGGATGACTGAGATGAGAATGGTGTCATTAATAGAAACAGTGAAATGAGGGGAAAGGGTGGGTCTAGGGGTAAGGATGATGAATTCAGTTTAAGACATGTTGAATGGAAGGTATTAGAAGACCATGCATCTGGAGAGGGACAATGAAAGGGAATCAGGGCAGAAAAAACTTAGAGGCACCAGGATTGAGAAGAGGCCAAAATGAGGAAAGCCTAGTGGTTTGCCACAGTTCCCGTTTGCTGGACTGTTTTTTCCTAAGAATCTGACTCACATCAGGGTTATTCCCTTCCTTAAATGCCAACAGGCTATTAGAAATATGAGGACTGGATCTCTAGAGAGAGATTAGGAATGGAATCATCTTCAGAAGAAGCCCAGAAGTAGATGAAATTGGTTGTAAAAAGGAGCAAACACAAGGAATTCAGAGAATCTTGGGAAGAATTGTATGAACTGATATAGTATGAAAAAGCAGAACCCAGAGTATAACCTACACAGTGACCCCAATAACTTAAGGGAACGACATTGGGATTCAAATGAATGTAACAGCAAACCTTCATTCCATTGGAATGATTATGGAATACTTTTCTTTCCTCTGGATACTGAGGTGGCTGACTATAGATATGGAATGCTGTGTATGCTGTCTTGTCAGACATTGTTAATAGTTTATTTTATTTACTCTTTCTCTTTGTTACAAGTCATAGTTCTGGATGTGGAGATGAAAGAGAGACAGAGAGTAGTATTTGGAGGTGAAAGTGATGTAAAAACAAAAAACAACCAACAAACAGTGATTTAAAAAAAGTTATGCACCATTCAGAGGTAGCTAGGTGGCCCAGTGGATAGAGCACTGGGCTTAGAATCAGGAAGATTCATTTTCAGGAGTTCAAATCCAGCCTCAGACACTTACTAGCTATGTGACCTTGGGCAAGTCACTTAACCCTGTTTGCTTCAGTTTCCTCATCTGTCAAATAAGCTAGAGAAGGAAATGGCAAACCACTTCAGGATCTTTGCCAAGAAAACCCAAATGGGGTCGGAGAGCTGGACACAACTGAACACAACAACATCTACCATTCAGCGGGTATATTTCATATCTTCTTCATTAGTAATTTAAAAATAATAATAACTTGTGATTTCATCGGGGTAGTTACTTCCTCTTCTCACCCAGATGCCAATCACTCCAACATTAGAAGATGAGCTTTATGAGTTTCTGGCAGCCACCCCAGATGGTGATGAGTCTTTTGGCATTCAGCTGAGCCCATCCGGGAACAACGGATACCCAGCTTCAGGTCCATTATGCTTTTCAGTGCCATATGATGAAGTGGATATTCTGGTTTATCCATCATGCTAATGATCAGTCCTCTAGTCCCTGACCACCCCAGAGCTTTCAAAGCTGCAGACTTGAGGGCCCGATGCTACCTACCAAGGCACAGACCCTGTTAGTCTCAGCCTCAGCAGCTAGCCAACTTCCATTCTCCCTGTCGTTTTCATATTTGTATACCCATCCCACCCTTGGCATAATGCTTGGCATAAGAAAATGCTTAGAATGGGCTTGTTGAATGGAATAAACTTGAACTGTGTTCAATCTAGTTTCCTAAGAGCAGACCACACTCTCCTGGGCCTCAGTTTCCATGACTGTAAAATGAAAGTTTGGAACCAGATGGCCTTGGAAATCCTTTGCAGCTCTGGATCTATGATCTCGTGGGTCTGGGTCCACCTTGTAGAAGAAGCAGGAGGTCATCTCTAGGGCCTGTTTAGACAGGCACTAGGAAGCTCCTCCCCATGATTAAAAATAGCTCTCTGCAGGCCTGACAGCTATACTGTTTGAAGACCCCCCATCTAGTTGTTGTTGTGGTGGTGCTGGTGGTAGTGCTGTCTTTTTTTCAGTCCTGTCTGATATTCTGTGACCCCATTTGGGGTTTTCTTGATAAAGATACTGGAGTGGTTTACTATTTCCCCCTCCAGCTCATTTTACAGATGAAGAAACTGAAGTCAACAGGATGAAATGACTTGCCCAAGGTCACACAGCTAGGAAGTGTCTGAGGCCAGATGTGGGCTCAGGAAGATGAGTCTTCCTGATTCTAGGCTCGGCACTCTATCCTGTATGCCATCTAGCTGCTCCACCATTGAATTAAGCATTATCATAGAACCATGGTTCTATAACTGGAAGGACATCTACTCCCACTGCCTCATTTACAGATGAGAAAACTGATGCCCAGGAAAGCTGTGATTTAACTAAGGTAGCAGATTTCATGCCAGCATCTGGATTTGAACCCAGGTCCTCTAACTCCAGAGACAGTGATCCTTTGTAACATGCTGGGCCCTCCTTTAAAAGGCTCCTCCCTGCAGAGATGACAGTGAAGGCCCTTCTCCTCCCCACCAGGACTGAGCACTTTGCTGTGAGGAAACAGGGCCCCAGGAGACATAGAACCGCTGAAGACAAACTGGTGATTTCAGTGCTTGGACCCTTCCACTCCTGAGCACTGCCCTGAGGTTCCCTCCTGAGGTGCAAAGTCCAGGAAGCCAGGGCCTTCTAAGCTTCAGACCCAGCCTGCCTAATAGAAACCCTCTGTGCAAGCCAAGGGGACCCCATGGAGGTCAGAGCTGGCTTATTTGATGAGGATTATATGTTCAAAAGCGGTTTTGACTGGGGCACCCCCCCATTCCCACTGGGCTCCCCTCCCAGCATGGTAATTAACTTCTTCCTGTTCAGATCAGGGACTGGTTTCCAAAAACACATTCTAAAGGATTATTTTTCAAAGGAAATGTTGTTGAAAGAATCTCTGTCCCATCCCAAACCAGGGAAACGGGGGCAGCGTTGGTGGTAGGTAGTGAAGAGGGGGGATGGGATAAAATGGGCAAGATCCCAACTGAGCATCCCCCTCATTCTCATCCACACTGTGGGGGAGGCTCTCTGAATGCCCAAGGTGAGGATCAAGGGAACAGGGTCTTCTACTAGGAAAAGTCCTTTCTAGGGGATGACTGAAGAACTGGGCTGTCTGTCCTTTGGAGGCATTGGGCTGACTGGATTGCTGTCTTGGCACAGGAGGTGAAAGTGGCATGGTCAGGAGGGAATAGAGTGCCTAGTGTCTGCCTTCTTGGAAAATATAAGCCAAGGCAAAGAGAAAGACAGCCTGAGGTGCCAGAGAGTCAAAGAGACAGAGAGAGAAAGATGAGGATACAGAAAGAGAGAAAGATAGACAGAGAGACAGAGACAGAGAGAGAGAGGAAGAGAACAAGAGATAGTGAGAGAAAGAGGGAGAGATTGAGAGAGGGAGAGAGATTGAAATATATATATATGCACGTATATATGTATATATACGTGCATACACACACACACACACATATGTGTAGAAAGACACGGAGAGACAGGAACAGGGTGAAACAGGGACTAGAGAGAGTCAGTGGGAGCTGGTAAGAGGCAGAGCCCAGCAAGGACAGAGGCTAGAAGTACCAGTGGGAGGAGGGCCAGAGAAATATTAGACAGAGGGAGAAGGGGAGGGGGAGGAAGGGAGACACAATGGCAGAGAAAAGCTGGAAAGTTGGTGGAACAGTGAGAGAGGGACAATGAAAGAGAATCAAAGGAAAAAAAAGTCAGAGACCCCAGGATGGAGAGGCGACTGAAAGGGGGGAAGCCGAGCGATCCGCCACCGTTCCCATTTCCTAGGCTGTTTTTTTTTCTTTTCCAAGGAATCTGACTCCTATTAGGGTTAGTATTCCCCCCCCCCAGTTGCCATCTGGAACCAAATTCCACCCCAGTCTTGGGTGGGATAGTGATTCATGGTGCCCTCCTACTCCCTCCCCCATCTTCCCACCCACTCATTGCTTCCATCCATAGGGAAAGGAGGGAGGAAAAAGCTGAGCTCATGTATGTGGGTGGGGGTGTTTCTGGGGTAAAGAGCTCTGTTAGACATGGGAAGGGAGGGATGGTAGAAAGGGTGCATGAGAGAGAAAGAGGATTGAAGAATGAAAGAGACAGAAAAGGGATAGATTAAGAGATAAAGGGAAAGGCAAGGGCCGAGAGGCAGAGGATGGAGGGGGGAAGGAAGAAAGGGGATGAGAGGCAGAGAGGAAGAGTCAAAGAAAGACAGAGAGGTGGGGGAGAGAGAGAGAGAGAGAGAGAGAGTAAAGTGGAACTGAGAAAGGTCTTGGGGAAGGAAGCCTGTGGGTAAGGGCCATGGGCTACAGAGATTCTAGAGAACTAAGCTTGAGGGTGACGCCCTTGGGCACTGAGGTCACAGCTCAGAGGCTACCACCTCATTCTGTTTGCTCTTTTCTTCCTCCCAGCATATTGTGTTGCATCCCCCTTGGGCTGCTCCCAGCACTGCCCCACCCCTCCACCATCTGCTACCTCAGCCTCCACCACACCCCCTCCCCACTGCCCCCTCCCTCTTTCCCCATCTCTCCTAGAATTAAATTTCGTTCTAATAAGAAGGCAGCTAGGAGAGGGGGAAGTGCTTGAGATTATGAGACTGTGATCATGAGAATAAGTGTGTAAGACTGAGTCTGTGATCCCTCTTAATGCCAGTGTCTTCTTGCCTCTGCTGATTATCTCCAATGTAGCTTGTATATTGCTTGTTTGTATATAGTTGTCTGCATGTTGTCTCCACCATTAGGCTGTAAGCTCCTTGAGAGCAGGGACTGGTTTGGGGGGAAGGGTGGGTAGTTTCTGCCTTTCAGTAGTGCTTGGCACGTAGTAGGTACTTAATAAATGTTTGTTGACTGACTTAAAATGAGTCTCTGTTGTTATTTGTCCTTCATTTTAGAAAGGGCCAATGACATCAAGGGTGATATCTTGATGTGACTTGGATTTAAGTGAGGCAGAGTTGTGAAAAGTCTTCAAGCTCACTCTCTCTTCTTGAGTCATCGAGGTCCAGAATTATATAAAAGAAAGAAAGCAAGTATGACTGTCAGCCTTGCATATACACACACACACACATGAACACAAGGCATATGCAAATATTCATGAGTATGAGTAATAGGATCATAGATTGACAGCTTAAAAAGAACTCTGAGCTTATCTGATCAAACCCCTCTTTTTTCCAGATGAGGAAATGAGGATCAGAGCAGTGATTTCCCTAAGGTCACACACAGAGTGGCAAAATCAGGATTTGAACCCTGGTCCTCCGAGTTCACAAGCAATCTGCCTCTCAATGAATCTATGCTGAAGAATAGTGTGGGAGTAAGATTGTGTGTGTGTGTGTGTGTGTGTCTGTGTGTGTGTGTGTTTCTGTATTGTGTGAATGCATATGATTCAGCCTCTAGGGAAGCTCTCACTAGCAGATCTCATAGGGTCACATAGCTAGAGCCAGAGCCACCACAAAACCTAGAGGTCATTTAGTCTAATTCTCTTATTTTACAGATGAACAACTGAGGCCCAAAGAGGTTTGTTTTACTTGCCTCAAGATTCAAACTAAGGTCCTCTGATTTCAGACCCAGGGCTGCCCTATCCCTACTCCCACCTCCATGCTCTCCTCTCAGCGTACTGACCCCCACAAGTGATTGGCTCTTGTTTTTCTACAGCTGTTGGTCAAGATCTCCTTCTCCAGGACTCCCTCCATTTGAGGAGCCTGGAAACAGGGTCTGGGACCACTGTATTATCTCAGGTGAGCCAATATGCCCTGAAACATGCTGGCATGGAGCTCCGGAGTAACCTAGCCATGTAGGAACCCTCTGCCCAGCTTGTATAAAATACCCTCAATTTCACCCTTGGCCCCAGGGGCCCTTCCTATCTTGGTCATGACCCAACCATGGCGTGTGTCTTCCCTGAGCCTGGCAGCCTTTGTGTCTTTACTGTCCTCCTCCCCAACTGACCTCAGGCATGACAGCAGTATCCTCTTATTCCCTGGTAGTGTTTACTACTACTTCAGCCTGTCCCTGGCTAATCTCTTCTAGATTGACTCCTTAAGCTACAAAAATCACCCTGGGTTCCAAAATCCTTGGCATTGCTTCTTTATTCCTGGTGGGAGCATCTCCTTCAGTAATTAGAGACTAATTCTAGGACCATGGAAAGATGTCCTGGCTTCAATTTTTCACTTGACTCTGCTGCTAAATAATTGTGACCGTGAATACATCATTTTACTCCTCTGTCCTTTAGTCCCTCCATCTGTAAAATCATTGAATAATATTAGGCAGCTAAAAGCCTGAGAGCTTCATAACCAGCTGTATGTATGTATATATGTACACATATGTGTGTGCATATATATATGTGTGTATATATATATACATATATTTCTCTCTTTACCGTGTGTGTGTGTGTGTGTGTGTGTGTGTGTGTGTGTGTGTGTGCGTGTATGTAGTAAAGGTAGAGATTCAGATCAAAATCATGGAATAAAATGATGAATTTTTTTGTTACTCAAATTTATTTGCCTGGTAAGACCCAAAGGTTCTTAGGGTCCAAGAAAAATCATTGTCCTTCAGACCCAAACAGCCCTTTGTAAGTTGTTGGAATGTGGCTTCTGAAAGGATAAGAGGAGAACGAAGGTTGGCAATTGAAAATTGAAGTTCAAGAAGACTCTTTTTTTTTTTAAAGCAGACTTTCTAACTCTAAGTCAGAGGCTTGAGACAAAGATGTTGGTCTTGTGAGCAGGAAGCAGTAGGTTCAAAGACAGACTAAATATCTTCATATTCTATTTAATTTGGTTGGTTATTCTGTGTTCCAGAATATCTTGACCTCTAGAGACTAAGATTATGGAATCTGAAAGACCCCTCCACCCTCCTGTTTATTGAGAGAAAGTAGCAACACAGCTGAGTAAGTGATCCTTGTCTTTCTCACTGAAAAAGCTGAAACTTAGACTCTGGCCTCTCTAAGCAGAGTTTAGAATCAAAGAGAGATGTCAGAGACTTAAAGCGCTATGTAAACTATTATTTCTCCTATGTAAAAGGGATAAGACCTCAACAGAGGATTCCAGCTGGAGCCAAAATGGTGGCTACCGAGAGAACTGGAAAGCAGCAGAGAGCACAGCACCTACCGGCATCATGAAATCAGTGGCAATAATGAGAGAGGCAATCAATGCCCAGCAGAGACTAAATTTGTGAGTCATGCAAGGAGCCATGCAAGATGGGAAGTAGACCAGCAAGAACAGCATGATGGCATCACCCACAGTGAAAATCCTTTAGCATCAGTTGCCACTCCATTGGTGTAGACTGGGCTTATGTGTTCCCTATGTGTGTTCCTTAGGTGTGCCTATTCTTTCCATTGATGGAATATCAGTATGTAGGAGAGCATGCCCCAGGTTTATGATCAAAGGGAGACATGTTCTATTATTACTCTTCTTGCTTTGTGATTTCAATAAATGCTTTAGCTTTGAACTTATTGTGTCCTCTGGTTGACTATTAAAAGTAAATGTATCAGTGGGGGCTTGTGAGCTAAGACTTTTGAGTAAACACCGAATACTTTGAACCTAAGTTAGCCTTTCTGGAAGGCCCATGCACAAGAGGCGGTGCTACCCTGGGATCTATGAAATCATCATTCTTCAGCATTGGGATGAGACAACCACTATGAGCACAGTGAACAAATCTCTAAGCTTCCAAAGTCACTGGACAGAGTTTTAAGTTTTAAGAGGCATCTCTCCTCCCTGAGAGAGTGATATAAATTACAGGTTCCCTCTGCAAGCTCATTGCCCTCTAGAGGAGACCCACCATAAGGGTTGAGGCTGTGCATAAACAGGACTAAATTTAACCCGGTGAAATGGGTAATTCAGGTTTAAAAAAGCCACAACCTCATGGCTGGGGGTGGGAGGCGGGGGGAGAGGGGGTCTGGCATATCCAGCATGGTTTATATGGATCATATCTGTATTGTACCAGTGCTATGCAGACCCAGGCAAGCCATGGCAAGAAGCATTGAAACTCCCGTTTTCCCTCCCTACCACTGACCCTAGCCACCAGCCCTCAGAAGAAGAATTAGATCAAGAGCAAGAAATGGAGACCAGAAAACATCCTGCTTTTTAGAGGGTCGGGGGGATGGAATTTGGGGGTAAAACTAAGATTAGAGCTAATCCTTCAATCCTCTCCTGGGCAAACTTGGGCTGGAGGTTAGGTCTGTCCCACTCTCATATCCTGTCTCCCTTTCAGTCTCTTTCCTTCTGTCTCTCTCTCTGTCTTTCTGCTTTTGCCTCTCTCTGTGTCTTTGTCTCTGTGTCTCTCGGTCTGTCTGAGTCTCTGCCTCTGTCTCTGTCTCTCTCTCCCTCTCTCTCTGGAGTACTCTTCTTTCCATAGCCTCATCTTCCCACATCCCAGCAGCAGTTCCCCTGAACAAAGCACGGGGGTCTTATTTTTCCACTTCTCCCCAGATGTTCTGGCTCTTGTGTGCAGAGGTTATTTTAGGAGCTGGCTGCTTTTCCGGCTATTTCCCAACAGTCTCCAACTTGTCCTGAAGGAAAGGGGCTGGGGTGGGGGGGAGAAAGAGGACAAAGAGAGAAATGCCAAAATTAAGGGTGTGGCATGTGGCTGTGATCATTTCCAAAATGCAGGGGTCAATCTGGTCCAAGGCTAGAGGCTTCTGAGTATGCAAAGAATTCTTCTGAGTCAATAGTAAATAGCTATTGACAATAGTTATAGTGAAAAACATTTTAAGGATCCTCCATCGTTGGAGTAAGAGGAGATGGGAGTTTGATGCAAGAGTGACTCAGATATCCATCCTTCCTAAGGTTCAGAAACCTCTAGACCCAGGCCTGCCAGAGTCCACAACTCCCTCATTCATCTGTTGCGTTTTGATATCTCCCCTGGGCAGCATTGAAGCAGCCAAGATCACCAGTGGTGGGAGGCAGGTTCCCAAAGGGAGTGGTTGGGGGGAGGGGAAGGCCCAAGGATGTGAGACCTGCACCCTCCCAGCTCAGGCGATTTTCCATGCTCTGTAGCTCTAAGTTTGCAGGCTCAAGAGACAGGGGTCGGAGACGGTCCGCAGACTGGACTCCGTCACGCTCGGCAACATTCCTGCCTTCAAACAGTCCCAGTGGGCTAGGGGCCTCTGCAGAAGATCGTTGGAGAGAATCAAGTTACCTTGAGGCCTTTGTAGTCCCAACAGGCATGATGGGGCAGTAAAAACTATTAAAAGAGTGTGTGTGATGGGGTAAGGGGGTCACAAAGACTAAGCTATCCACACTTGCCCTGGTGATGATGCTGAGCTCTTTGGTCTGGCCCAGGAGAATGTGACATGGCTTACTTAACCTGGGAGAAGTGGGGAGATCAAAGTCTAATTGGAAAATCACGAGAGACTCCTGAACCAGGAGTACCCAGCATCCCAGGGATCCTTGAACCCAGTATTCTAGGTCTCTTCTCCCTGTGGGGTTCACATTCTCTCCTGTCTTCATGGTGCCTTTGGTGACTGAATGACATTACCTCTGTGATTCAGGATCAAATATTTGTCCTTAATGCTATGAACTGATCATAGCATTAAGAACTGGAGAGGACCTTAGAGGTCAATCATCTGGTTCAGGAGTTTTCAATCTGGGATCCATGAACTTATTTTAAAATATTTTGATAACTGTATTTTAATATAATTGGTTTCCTTGATAATCCTATGTATTTCATTTTATGCATTTAAAAAACATCATTCTGAGAAGGGCTTTATAGTTGTTACCCAAATGCCAAAGGGGTCCATGACCCAAGAAATGTTAAGAATCGCTGATGTAGTTCAACCCCCTTGGCACCCCCCACTCCCAGTATTTTATAGGTAGGGAAACCAAGAGTAGAGAAGGGGACTGATGTTCTATGTATGTGTGTTCAACAATTCCACTCTTAGAGGTTAATAATTAATTTAGAAAACAAAAGTGGCTTTTAAAGGAAGGATCTAGTGAATTTGGCTAGGAGACAGAGAGGAAGATCAGATACAAGGGTAGTTGGGTACAAGAATGTCCCTGGTGCTCTCGGCTCACACAAAGAGAAAGAGGATTGGACCATGGGCAAGAACTGAGGACAGGAAGACATGCTGCCTCTCCTGGAGTGAGGGAGAAGAAGACTCTGCTAGAAGCTGATGAGAATGAAAACAAGAATACCAATTCCTTGGGAAGGCAAGGAGAGTAAGCAGTCTCTGGGTTAGGGCAGTTTTTAAAAATAAATTATTATTTATTTATTTTTAACATTAAAAAAATTTTTTTTGAGTTCCAAATTCTTTCCCTACAATCCTTCCCCTACCCATTGAGAAGGCAAGCAATGTGCCAATTATACATGCGCAGTCATGTAAAGCATACTTCCATATTAGCTAAGTTACAAAAAAAGCAAGAAAAATGAAAAAAATACATACTTAAATCAGAGTTCATCAGTTCTCTCTCTAGAGGTGGATAGCATTTTTCATCACTGGTCCTTTGAAATTGTCTTGGATCATTGTATTGATCAGAACAGCTAAGTCTTTCAAAATTGTAGGGCAGGGATTCATAAACCTTTTTATAGTCATGGACCCCTTTGGAAGTCTGGTGAAGCCTATGAACACTTTCTTAGACTAAATTTTAAATGTATAAAATACATAGGAGTATAAAGAAAATAAATTATCTTGAAATACAATTATCAAAATACTTTTGAAAAAAAAGTTATTGGAGCTCAGGTTAAGAACCTAGCCTGGACTAGGGAGATAAAACACGTACATAGATAAATAAGGTAATTTGATGAGGGAGAATGCCTTTACAACCCAGGGGAGAAGGAAGGGCTTCACAGCACAAGCACCTGAACTGAGCCTTCAAGAAAGATAAGGATTCTGGGAGGCAGAGCTCAATTTTTTTTTTTTTTTTATCTTCTGTGTCCACTCCACCCTCACCCCCAACACAGAAATCCTTCCTTTATACCCTTACTGGAGTAATCCCCCTTATGTACAGGTTTAGTAATGTCAGTGCTGCTGCTTTTCAGTTGTTTCAGTTGTGTCCAACTCTTCATGACCCTATTTGAGGTTTTTTTGGCAAAGATTCTGGAGCGGTTTGCCATTTCTTTCTCCACCACATTTTACAGATGAGGAAATGAAGGCAAACAGGGTGAAGTGACTTGCCCAGAGTCACACAGCTAGTAAGTCTCTAAGGCAGGATTTAAACTCGGATCTTCCTGATTCCAGGCCCAGTATTCTACCCACTGCACCATTTAGCTGCCAGTAATGTCAGTACTCAAATTTAAAAAAAAAAAAAAACTTCAATAGCTTCCTATTGCCTACAGAATAAAGTTCAAACTCTTTCTTTTTCTGGCATTCAAGGACCTGGTACCACCTGATACAGTTCTGTTCCATTCAATTTAACAAACATTATTAAATACCCACCATATATTAGGCACTGGGAATATGGTACCACCTGATAATAGGTTCTATTCTATTCAATTTAACAAACATTTGTTAAATACCCACTATATGTTTGGCACTGAGAATACAAAGACAAAATTAGTCCCTGCCCTCCAGAAGCTTACATAATGGAAGAAGAGTAAATATACACAGATAAGTAAATACAAGATAATTTAAGGAGAGAGAAATTGCCAACAGCTGGGTCCAATAGGGGTGGCTCTCTGGAGGAGGTGGTCCCTGAGCTAGCCTTGAAGACGGATAAGGATTCTGAAAGGTAGTGACAAGAAAGAAGCATGTTCCAGACCAGAGGGGACAGAAGTATGGAGATGACATATGGAAAGTAGAGGTCAGAGAAGATCTCATAGTCTAGTTTGGCTGGAATGTCATGTTCATGAAAGGGAATATGACAGAAAAAAAGGATGGAAAAGTAGACTAGAGCCATATTTTTTGAGCGGAGGGTCTTAAATGTCAGGCTGAGTATGTTTTTATTCAATAGATTTATATTAAGTTCATAAGGTCCTTGAGAAGGGGAGTGACACTGTTGAACTTGTGCCTTAGGCAGATTATTCTGGTACCTGTGTGTAGGATGGATTGGGTATTCATTAAGTTCTTACTGTCAGCCAGGCACTGTGCAGAACACTGTGCAAATATTATTTGATCCTCACAATAACTCTGTGGGGTAGGTCCTTTTATTATCCCCATTTTACATTTTAGGAAACTGAGGCAGACAGAAGTTAAGTGACTTACCCAGTGTCACACAACTAGTAAGTGTCTGAGGCTGGATTGGAACTTGAGTCTTCATGACTCTAGGACCAACAGTCTCTCTACTGTGTCAGCTAGCTGCCTAGAAGTGAGGAGGGCCTGAATTTGGGTGGTGGTAATGAGTGTGGAGAGGAGATATAGACGGGAGAATTGTCATAGAAGTAGAATTAATAAAATTTGATGACTAATTGGTAGGGGAGGGGTGGAAGAAAGGGAAGAGTCAAAGATGACTCCAAAGTTAAGAGCCTTGGGAAGTTTCCTCAACAGAAACTGGGAATGTACCACACCTGTGGACTTGTGGGAGGGAATGTCTTCTCATAGCCCTTCTTTTGGGCCATGCTTACCCTTTATAGTTGTGCAACGTTCACTTTTTTTTTTTTTTTGGTATGTGGATGCTTGTTCTCTCCATTTACGTTGTTGCAGTCATTGTATATATTGTTTTCTTGGCTCCCCCTACTTCACTCTGCATCAGCTCATAGATATCTCTAGGTTTCTCTGTATTCATCATTTCTTATAGCCTAGTAAAAGTCTATAATCATGTACCACAATTTCTTTAGCCATTCCTTCATCAATGAGCGGAGTAGATGCTTAATAATTATTTATTTAATAAATGAATGAATGACTTGGATTTTAGTCATTCCAAAACTTGCCTCTTTAGCTGGACAAAGCTTAACTTCATATTTATATTGTATGCCTATTTTTAATCTCTTAGATATAATCTCTTCTAGGGGCAGCTAGGTGGCACAGTGGATAGAGCACCAGCCCTGAAATCAGGAGGACCTGAGTTCAAATCCGGCCTCAGACCAAACACTTGACACGTACTAGCTGTGTGACCTTGGGCAAGTCACTTAACCCTGATTGCCTCACTAAAAATAAAAAATTTAAAATTAAAAAAAAAGATATAATCTCTTCTGGTACATCTTTACTACCTATAAAGTAAGTTGCTTTTGTTTTTTTATTCTGTGTGTTTAAGAAGGAAATTTGCACAGAATCATAGAATATTAGGTCTAGAAGGTATCTTAGCAGACCATTTAGTTCAGGAAATTGAAGTTCACATAAAGCAAGTCACCGAAAGTCACACAGATATTTAGTAGTGGAGTCAAGGCAAGCCAGAGCCATAAGGGTCCTCAAGCTTTCAAGTGGTAGCCAGGAGAAAAGTGATTTAAGAAGCTGCCTCTGAAAATATCCCCCTCAGTTCTGGGTACTCCTGGTCCAATCATTCAAAATAACCTTTTTTTTTCCAGTCCAGGTCCTTCTTCCCTAGGCCCCAAAATAAGTCTGTATCATCTCTCTAGTTCTCTACTACTTGTGCCCCAATTCAGGATGAGATAACCTTGCATTTCACTTCTCAATGTTCCTTTTTTGTTCAATCTAATCTTATCTTCTAACCAAAAATAATAATTTATGATTATGTGGATCTTCTTATCTACCCATTCCACTGGGGGAAGTCTACATTTACACCTGCACATGCACACATACACATATATATGTATATGTATATATGTGTGTACATATGTATGTATATATACATATATGTATATGGACAGAAAGAAAAGAGAGACAAACAGACAGAGTTTCCTGGCATGGTACTAGTCCAGGTTTCATGAACATACAATGGGGTCAGTACAATAGCTCTGTGGACCTTCAGTGCCATAGGCAGTCTAATACCTCTTCTCTCCCACACTTTTCCTTCAGAGCCCCTCAAACACTAAGCTCACTCTGGCAATGTATATGTCAACCTCATCATCTATGTGTACATCCCTGGAAAGTATCCTGCCGAGATAAGTGAACTTATCCACAGCATTCAAGTTTTTTCCATTTGCTATAACTGATAGCTCCACAGATGGATGATGTGGTGCTGGCTGGTGGAGAACTTCTGGTTTTTTGGTGTTAATTGTTAGGTCAAAACTAGCACAAACAACAGAGAATCAACCTATACGTTGTTGCATCTCAACCTGGAAGGATTTATTGAGTGCATAATGAGGAGACTGAATCACTTCCATTTGAATTGTCTTAGGAAGATTCTAAAGATCACTTGGCAAGATAAGGTACCCGACACAGAGGTCCTTTCTCAAACTGAACTGCCAGGCATTCAAACTCTACTGCAGCAAGTGCAAATCTGATGGACTGGCCACATTGTTCAAAAATCAAACCCACATTTGCCTAAAGGTTGTTGTTTGTCCTTCATTCTGGAAGAGGACCGATGACATCAGGAAGGTGAAGTCTTGACTTGCAAGTGATTTGGATTTAAGTGAGCAAAAGCTGTGAAAAGTCATCAGTCTCACTCTCTCCTCCAGGGTCACCTGAGTCCAATGGCAAGATATAGGTCAGGATGACTACAGATGCAATGGAAGACATTGGCCTTTTTAAGCTAAGGTCTTTCTCAGGTCTCAGTTTTTCTGAGGCAACACCCATTCACTGATTTTATTTAAGACTATTTTAAGGAGAACTCACACAAGGCAAACACTCACATGGAGGTCAGAAGAAGTGAGACAAGGACACTCTCAAAGTTCTCTCTGAAGAAGTTTGGAATCAATTGCGAGACATGGGAGACATTGGCACAGGACCACCCGGCATGGTGTGACTGCATCAAAGAAGGCACTGTGCTCTATGAGCAAAGCAGAATTGCAGTAGCTCAAAAGAAATGTGAGATGCACAAATTTAGAGACATCTTTTTTCCAAATGTTCACATGCACTGTTTGTGCCAAATCTGTGGTAGAGCCTTCTGAGCTCATACTAGTCTGATCGGCCACAGTCAGACACACTGTACCTTGACCCCAACATAGTAATGTCATTTTGGTCTTCTTTGAGAACAAAGGCCAACAACCAAACGTGTATATTGTACATACCTCCACTATCATGTATCTGACAACCTTGATATTCCCACCTTACACTTAACCTCGAGTGGCTATAGGCGCAATGTGATTAATTAACCTGACAAGTCAATTGAGTCAAAGAGTCGTTGAAGACTACTCATGCTCTTTGCTGATAGTCCACCACAGTACGTGGCAAATAACTGCTTACTGGTGATTGATTGATTTTGGTCCTGTCAGCTGCCTCTACTTGTCTGACTTCCCGGGACTGTGGTTGTTGACCACCTAGAACGTCTACATCCAATAATTTCTGAACGTTCCAGGGATCTGATGCAAAGTAGGTATTCCTCAGAAGGACAACATGCACCTGCAGCATTTGATTCAAAAGACCCACATTCAAATCCTAGTCCTGCTCATTCCTACCTCTGTGACCTTGGGCAAGTTACTTACCATTATAGTCAGATATGAAACAAGGAGAGTGACTCATAACAACTGGCATTTCCCAAGTGTTTTAAAGTTTACAAGGAAAAAAAATTTTTTAATTTAAAAAAATTTTTTTAAAATTTTAAAAATTAATATAAAGTTTACAAGAGGTGTTATCTCATTTGTTCCTCACAATAAGTCCATCACCAATCAATAGATCAATTAAGGAACCCAGTCAGATGACCTGGGTTCAGATCTCACCTCTGACACTTGCCTGAGTGACTTTGGGGAAATTATCTATCTTCATTAAACAGCATTTTCTTGATATATAAAATGAAGTCCCTTCCAGCTCTAGCTCTGTTATCTCATGATTCTATGATACAAACAAGCAATTTTTGTTGTTGTTCTGTCTTTTTTAGTCATGTCTAACTCTTCATGACCCTATCTGGGGTTTTCTTGGCAGAGATACTGGAGTGGTTTGCCATTTCCTTCTCCAACCCATTTTACAGATGAGGAAACTAATGGGATTGAGTGATTTGCCAAGGTCACACAGCTAGAAAGTGTCTGAGGCTGGATTTAAACTCAGGTCTTCCTTCCTGACTCCAGCCTGGTGCTCTACCCACTGTGCCACTTAGCTGACCTAAGCAATTTTTAAGTGCCTGCTATATGTGAGGAACTGCGCCAGTCCCTAGGGATGCAAATACAGAAAAATGAAACAATCTTTACTCTCAAGGATCTTACCTTCCGTCAGCAAAACAGGCTTCACATAATTAAGTACATATAGAATAAATATATATGTAGAGAACAGATGCAAAATAAAGACAAGTTAGTAAAAAAAAACAAGCAGTTAGGGAGGGAGGTGGTAAAGGTATTATTACTCCAATTTTACAAATAGGGAAACTGAGACTGAAAGATGTTTAAGTGAATTCTCCTAATTCACATAGTTGGGGGAGGGGAAGGGTGGCTAGAGGAACCTCAGAAACAGAAAGTTCTAGGTTCAAGTTTTGACTCTTATGCATACTGACTGTGTGACCCTGGATAAGTCACTTGACTACTCAATGTTCTGAGGCAAATCTAGAAGATTGTAGATACATTGGTAGAGAAAGTCTCCTCATATAAGATTCCCTATACCAGTGAAATATAGGTCTAGTTCCAATCTCTTTTTCTATGTATCCTTTCCCACTTTTCCGAAGTCAGTTGGAGGTAGGGTCAGGGGGCTGTGAGGAAATGACAGTAGCTTGACCCTTTGAAAACATAACCTAGTGACCTGGAATCCTAGGTAGACTGTTTTGCCCTCATTGGCTGATTATTTTGAGGACCTTCATGGGCTCAGTATCTGGGTTGGGGCTTTCTCTTCTGTTCCTCACATCATTTGCCATCCAAAATGGACTGAATAAAGCAAGGGGTAAGTTCATGCTTTGGGTATCCCCCATTCCTAAAGATTTCCCTCAACAGCAGGTCCCACTGCCCTTTCTCTTTTACTTAGTGGAATTCCAGGGCCTCCAGAATCCTCAAATAACTTCCAGATCTTTCATCTAATTTAATTACCGGTCCTTTTCTTTCCTTAATCACCTAGCCTCTGTTTATAAACACCAGCTAAGACTCCCTGCCCCAAGGCCGCAACCTGAGAGCTTCCTCTCCCATCTGGAGAAGCCATTATGTCTCAGCTTGCCAGATGTCAGGGGAAAAAAATCCCACCCCTCTAGAAGGCTGGGAGCCTTCCTCCCTCTATCCTCCACCGGGCTGCCAGACTAATCTTCTAATGCATAGATAACGCTCCTGTCACTCACTCTGCTGCTCCAAAGCCCCATTGGTCTCCACTTACCAACAAGAGAGTCCAAACCTCTCACCTTGACATTCAAGGCCAGTCATGATAGAGTTTTCCCCATTTTATGGGCATTTCCTACACAGCAGGCTGAGTTCCAGTCATACAGAGCTAGTTGCCCTTTTCCAAATTCCCATCCATTTTCTCCTTTTGGGTTTGGTAGCACCGATGTAGCCTCATACAAGGTTCATTTAAGAGGGGCGTAGCTTCCAGGAATAGGGATGTGGTAGTCTCACACTCCTCTGCCCTGGTCAGATACCATCTGGAGGACTGTGTTGAGGTCTGAGTGCCTTGGTTTTAGAAGGATGTTGATAAGCTGTAGGGGGTTCAGGGGAGGGCAACAAGGAAGGTGAGGGGTCTTGAGGCCGAGTCATATGTTAATCGACTGAAGGAAATGGGCATGTTTAGCCTGGATAAGACTGAAGGGAGACATCAAGGGTGCCTTCAAGTATTGAAAGGGCTGTCATGACAAGAAGTGATTATGATTGTTCTGTTGGGCCCTGGAGGGCAGAACCAAGAACAATGAGCAGAAGTTGCAAAGAGGCAGATTTAGATTTGATATCAGGATAAATTTCCTATCTCTTAGAGCTGGGTGAAAGTGAATGGGCAGTCTAGAGAGGTGGTGGGTTCCCCCCTTCCTTAGAGATCTCTAAGTGGAGGTGCAATGTCCACTGTCCAGAATGTTACAGAAGAGATTCTTTTCATGTATGAGTTGGACTAGATAGATGGTCCCTTTTGACTCTCACATTCTGCGTTTTGGTGTGGGCATTTCTAATCTTCCTGGAATTATCTTCTGGGCGTTTTTGTTGCCTCCTCTTCCTTGCTTAGCCAGTGCTGTCAACAGCCTATTCATAAGGACAATTTGTGCCTGACCTATGGTAGAGCTTTCCAAGATCAGAGCTCATATTGGTCTGATCAGCCACAGTTGGACACATTATACCTTGATCCCAATGCAGTGATGTCATTTTGGTCCTCTTCGAGAATGAAGGACAACAGCCATTCCACCACAAATCCAAGAAACTCACTTTTGGGTCTAAGTCAGTCCCAGAGGTTGCCTCCAATCCTACATCTGATAGCAAGCTGTTTTACATGTGACTTCCATCATCTGCAGGAATGTCCTGTGAGGCCATTTTAGGTGCTCTCTTCCCTCTTCCCAAGATCTCATCCTCAGGGCAGATGATGATTCCCATTGACGGCTGGATCATTTCACCTGCTCCCTTGACTTCCCATTGGCTAGTGGAGTAGGATCCTGTCTCTTGGTGCACCCCTGAACATTCCCCTTCAGACTGGCTCATGTATACTCCTATCTACTAATGTCTTAATGGAGAACCCACTGTCTCCCACCTACATTATTGCAGTAGACTCCTAACAGACCTTCCATTCTCTCCCTTTTTACACTTCACCCTTCATACCTCCTGTAGACTAACTTCTTTATGCAAAGATCTGGTTAGTCACTTCTCCATAAAAATCCTTCAATGGCTCCCATTGCTTAGACTTTAAGCTTCTTAGCCTGGCATTCAAAGTCCTACACCAATTGGCACCACTCTACCTTTCCAGTTTTATATCATGCTACTCACCTCCATATATAGTTGATGCTCTAAAAAAATCATACTCCTCTGTACATGAACTATATTTTCCCACCTCCATGCCTTTGCTTGTACTCTCTCTTATGCCTGGAATGCCTCCTCTGTTCCCCTGTTGAATTCCTCCTCATCTTTGAAAGTCCAGTTCAGATGTCATCGTCTCTGGAAATCTCCCCTAATGCCCCAGTTAGAAACATTTCCCCCTAGAAACTCTCATAGAGAAAAGACCTATGATTTCATTGGTCTAGAGAAGGCTCAGATGAGGAAACTATCTCCCTCAAAGTAGATTGTCACTTTATCTGCAACTTAAGGTCTTAGAGAGTGACTTGGAGCAAAAAGAGGTTAAGTGACTTGCTTGGGTTTGCTGAAAGTTATTCAAGGCCCTGTGAACTACTTGAATACTACTGGATCAAAGTTTTCCAATGAGGAAATTGAGGACCAGGAATATTCAGGGATTCACCCAAAGGCCCACAATAGTAAGTACCAGAAACAAGATTTGAACTCAGGTCCTCAGCTTCCTAGAGTAAATACTTGGTCACCTGTTGTCCTAAAAGCAGGAACTGGAGCTGAGAATCTGGGGCCTGAGGAACCAGAAGACAGAGGAAGGAAAAATGGAGAGATCAGGAAAAGAGGGAAGATTTCCAGCATCCTTCCTCCAGCCTCTGAGCACAGTCACACAAGTATATACAAGTGAGTGTGTGTGAGCACGAGTGCGTGCGTGTGCTCACACACACACACACACACACACACAAAACCTAAGTCCATTTGCTCAGAGACCAAGAAAGGGCAGCAAGGTGACCTGCCTGAAAAGCTAATATTTGAACATGTCACTGTCTACACAGAGACACACTCAGACTCATACCTATACCCTAGCCACCAATCCTCCTTTTCCCTCCAGTTTGACAAAGATGATTAACTTTTCCCTGAATTCTCTTTGCCTCTCAGTCAGCCTCCATCAGTACTGTTATTCTTAGCATTGTAGGGGCTCCTCAAGGCCCCTTCTGGCTTCTTAGGTCATGGTTAATGAGAGAGTGTGCCAAATTGTGGAAAGAGCATTGGGCTTGAAGGCAGAAGGCCTTCAATGGGACCTTAGAAGCTGTCTGGTCTAAAGCCTCAGTTCTGATTCTCATCAGCTTGGTAATTTGCTGAAGTAACTCCCTCTGCCTCAGTTTCTCCATTTTTATAATAGGGATAATAATACTAAGAATACTTATTTCACAGGGTTGTTGTGAAGAAAGCTTTTTATAAACTTTAGCTCCCCATTGATAGGATACCTATCAATTGGGGAATGGCTGAACAAGTTGTGGTATATGAATGTAATGGAATACTGTTGTGCTATAAGAAATGATGAGCAGGCAGTCTTCAGAAAGACCTGGAAAGATTTAAATGAACTGATGCAGAGTGAAGTGAACAGAACCAAGAGAACATGGTACACAGTAACAACCACATTGTGTGATGACTGACTTTGATAGACTTAGGTCTTCTCAGCAATACAGGGATCTAAGACAACTCCAAATGACTCATGATGGAAAATGCTATCCACATCCAGAAAAAGATGTGTGTGTGTGTGTGTGTGTGTGTGTGTGTGTGTGTGTGTGTGTGTGATGTACTCCTTTGTCAATCTGAAGAAGCCATGGATCCATTCTCAGAAGAGTTTTTTTAAATGCATAAAATAAAATATATAGGATTACAAAGGAAGCCGATCATACTGAAATCCAGTTATCAAAATATTTTTTAAAAAACACATTTTTAAAAAGTTCACAGACCACAGGTTCAGATGCCCTAGAATTTGATGTTCTTTAACAACCTTTCCCTCCCTAAATGCAAAAGTCCTACTCTGCATACAAATATGCCAATTATATGATGATTCTTATCTATTCATTATAACAGATCCCAGAGGATTTTTCCTTGGCAACTGTTCAACTAGTTTTATTAAATGTTTGCACTTGAAAATAAAATGATCATACTTTCAAAACTACTGTAATCTAGCATTTGATAAATGAATCATCAGAAGTCACACAAGTGGTAAAAAGCAGAGTTAAGTTTCTAACCCTGGTCTTCTAAATCTACATCCAACGATTTTTCAGATTACCATGGTAATTTTTAAAATCTTATTTAATATTTTATTTTTCCCAATTAAATGTAAAAATAATTTGAGTTCTTTTTTTTTCAAATTTTGAATTCCAAATTCTCTCCCTTCTTCCCCTCTTCCCCTCATTGAGAAGGCAAGCAATTTGATATAGGTTATACATGTGTAGTCATACAAAACATGCTTCCATACCAAGACAATTCTAAGACGGTATGGGAGAGTCCAAAGGTTGGTAGGTGTCCACACAGGTAATGCTCAAGCTCTGAGTGGAGAAGATTAGAAGAGAACATAAAAACAGAGGTGTGCTGGAGTCAGCTTGTACCAGTTCTGGAGAGCTGAATGGTAAATTTTCAGTATGAGCATTTACAACTTAAAATCAGCAAACACTAAGAATCAGGGCTCAATTTATCGTTTTGTTGATTGTTTAGATTTAAGAAAGTGATGGGAAAAGTGTTGATCACACAGATAAAGCTTAAAAGCAATTCCTGTGTACATTGTTTATTTGGTTTTTTGGAAGCCACTTGTTAAATATTTAACAACACTTTACTGCAAAGAAGCATAGGACTTTAGCACTCAAAGGGAATTCTAGTTAAAGATCATCAAATCCAAATCTCTCACTTTACAGGGGAAGGAAATAGAGCCCTAGGCAAAATTAAGTGATTTGACTAATGTTTTCATGGTTGGAACTAAAACTCAAGTCTCATTGGTTTCAGGGCTGAAGAGACTTTTAGGTATCACCTAATCCAATCCCCTCATTTTACAATAAACTGAAGCTCAGAAAGAGGAAATGCCATGGTCAACCAGAACCAGTTACAGAATATCTGTGCATACTCCAGTCTCTCCAAGGCTTTTCCCCTTACATATGATCCAGATTCTCCTTGAAGCAAACTCCCTAGTGTGGAGAGATTTCATCAGCCAAACAAGCTGCTGGACCTTTCCATGGATCACAGAGAGCCCTCATTACATATGTTTAACTGACCGGAAGATGAGGACTGTTTGGGTTGCCTGGAAAATTCAGATTTGAGGTACATAGGAGACTCTGTTCAGCAATTCCACCAAGTTGTCTTTACCTCCAGGGAAAGTATGATAAGCACGATGGGTTATTGTTTTATATTTTACATATTTATTGTGAGTTTATCAGCCAACTAGGTGGTACAGTGGATGGAGCCCTGGGCTCATCTTCCTGAGTTCAAGTCTGACCTCAAAACACTTTCTGTGTGACCCTAGGCAAGTCACTTAACCTTGTTGCCTCAGTTTCTTATTGTATAAAATGAGATGAAGAAGGAAATAGCAAACCACCCCAGTATCTTTGCCAAGAGAACCCCAAATGGGGTCACCAAGAATGAAAAGTTCTACCTGATATCAGACTTATATCAATGTTACATCTCCTAATTGGATTATAAACTCCTTGAGGGCAAGGAGTATGTCATTTTTCGTCTTTGTATTCTGCCATGCTTAGCTCAGTGCTTTACACTCTGCACATGCTTTAATAAATTTTTCTTGGGTTGAGCTGAAGGCAGAAAACCAACTTCCTGGTTTTGCCTCAGCCCACCACTGAGGCTGAGACTCAGTTGCCCTCCCAGTCATCCACAAGTCAAAGTCCCTGAAAAAAGAAAGGGGCCAAACCCAGACAGGGCCTAGATTCAGATCCCTAATCAGAGCTGACTCCAATAAAACCTTATCAGCTCCTAAAACACCCCCCTGAGCACATATCCTGGGGCTACTCAGCGATAAGAGATTCAAATAGAGGAAACTCCAGTGGAAACACAATGGTCTGGGCACTCTAACCAGCTCCTTCCATAAACAATGACTGATTCGAGGGTTAATAAAGGGAAAGAGTGGCCAGTGCCCAGGGCTAGATCTGGCCAAGGGCCAAGCTCTCGGGAGATGGAGGAGGGAGGAGGCCTGGTGGGGTCCCCTTTAGGACAAGAGTCAGCCGCAGACTTTTACCAGCGGCCTGCCAAATCTCCACTGAGTCACCTTAATTTAAGGCTTCCTCTTCGGGTAATGATGCCTCCCCTTCCTCCTCCCAAATCCCCATGGATGGGAACCTCCCAGTTCAACTAGGGCTAGGGGACTTGGAGTATAACTATATTGTTGCTGTGTTGTTCTGCTGGAATCCAGATGAGAGAAATAAAAAGACCTTCTTCTAGGCCACCCAGGTGGCTCAGTGGTACGGGAACTAGGAATTTTTTTTTTTTTTTTAGTGGGAACACTTACAAAAGGTAGGATCAGGTACAAGATTCAAATCAATGCAATTCAACCAAATAAGCATTTTTTAAAACCGTTGATAACTTTTGTGTTTGCATCACCTTTTCTGAATCTCTCTCTTCCCCTTCTCCTACCCAGTAAGTCACCTCTTGTAACAGAAAATTAAAAGAAAAGAGGGAAAAATAATTCAGTAAAACCATCTAATACATTAACTAACTGAATGTGATAATATGTGCAAGACCCTACTTTTCAAAGAAGGGAGTGGAGCACATTTTCTTGTGTCTTCTTCAGTGAAAAGTGTTACTCAAGCATTTATTAAGCACCTACTATACGTAAGGCTCTGTGCTTGGCAATGGGTCTACAAAGGCAGTCTTATCACACACGTTCTATCCAGCGACACCAGCCTTCCTGAGGTTCTTCTCATGAGACATCCCATCTCCTGACTCCAGACATTTTTCTTTCCTTTTTTTTCTTTTTTGAGGCAATCAGGGTTAAGTGACTTGCCCAAGGTCTCTCACACACACATACATATAATATATATTTATATAGGTATGTGTATACACATCTTGTTTGCACATAATTATTTGTATGTTGTCTCTCCCATTAGATGGTGAGCTCCTCAAGAACAGAGATTGTCTCTTTTTTCTTTGCATTCTTATGCTTAGCACAGTGCCTAGCATGTAGTAGACACTCAATAAAAGCTTGTGGACTGACTGACTGAAACTGCTCTCAAGGAGCTCACCTGCAATTGAAGGATCCAATTCTATTACCTCCAGAATGAAATATGAAGTCATCTATTTAATATTTAATCTTCTTTTTTGGGGGGGGGGGGCAGGGTGCAGCTAAGTGGTGCAGTGGGTAGAGTGCCAGGCCTGGAGTCAGAAAGACTCATCTTCCTGAGCTCAAATTCAGACTCAGACTTTTACTAGCTGCATGACCCTGGGCAAGTCACTTAACCCTGTTTGCCTCCGTTTCCTCATCTGTAAAATGAGCTGAAGAAAGAAATGGCAAGCCACTCCAGTATCTTTGCCAAGAAGACCCCCAAAAAGGGGTCACAAAGAGTCTGAAATGACTGGACAACAACAAAGGCTCTTCATAAACTGGCCTCTTCCTATCTTCCCAGTCTTCTTACACTCTACTCCCCTGCATGCACTCAATACTGCCCTGCTCCTCAAACAGGACACTACCTGTCTCTGGTGTTGCTGTCCCCATGGACTACTCTGCTCTCTCGTTTCTGCTTCTTAGCTTCCTTGGCTTCCTTCAAGACTCAATTCAAATTCCACCTCCTGCAGAAGGTCTTACTCTGTCCCCTCAGAGTAAGGGCCTGTGCTCAGGCCTGTGCTGGAGCCAGGTTGTACCAGCTCTGGAAAGTCGATTTTTAAATTTTCAGCACAAGCATTTATACCTTGGAAATTGGCAAACACTACAAATCAAGGTTTGATCTATTGTTTTGTTGATTGTCGAGACTAGAGAAAGTGATGAAAAAAGAAAAAAAGAAAGTGATAGGGAAAGTGTTAATAATGCAGATTAAACTTAAAAGTGTCACTTGCACACCTTTTTTTTTGAAAGCTGATTATTAAACATTTATCAGTACATCCCAGGTGGGCCGGACAGTGCGCTAACAACTGGAGTTGGGGTGAAAAAGGACCTGAACTAAATCTTGAAGGAAAATAAGATAATAGGATCCTAGGTCTAAAACCTGGAAGGGTCATATGATCCAATGTTTTCCTTTTACAGACAAGGAAACTGAGGCCAAGGGAAGTCAAATGACTTGTCCAGATCTCACAGATAGGGAGCATGAGACGCAAGAGCTAAACCTTCTGACTTCAGAGGCCATGCAGAGGTAAGGAGCAATGGCACTGAGGCGGAGACAATCAGGAGAAAGTCACAGAGACTAACTCGACTTGAAAGTAACATTACTGGCGTATGGCAAAGAGGACAGGTGTGGGAAACAAGTCTGGGAAAGTAGGTTGGAGCCAGATTTTCCTGGGCTTTTAAATGCTATATTGAGGACTTTGTGAGGCTCAAATGAGAATGTATATAATTTATATTGTACTTTCAAATGTCCAAAGTGGTATGTCTGTGTATATGTACATACACATATATAATATATAGGCATATGTATGTGTATGTACATACACATTACATATGCACATACTTATGCACGTATGCATGTATATATTTTGTGTGTATATATACAGACACATAGCTATAGTACTTTGGAAATTTGCTCATATATGCATGCATATGTTTTATGTGTATATATAATAATTTGTATTGCACTTGTAAATATCCAAAGTGGTATGTCTATATATACACATATGTAAAATATATACATTCATATATAACCATATACATGTACACACTCGTATGTATAATGCATACAATAATATATATACATGTGCATGTATACATTTTATATATCTATGTGTATAACTATCTCTATATATATAATACATATAAAATTATTGTTTAGTCATTTGGTCGTATCCAACTCTACGCGACCCCATGAACCACAGCACTCCAATATTGTCCATGAGGTTTTCTTGGCAAAGATACTGGACTGGTTTGCCATTTCCTTCTCCAGTTGATTAGGGCAAACAGAGGTTAAGTGACTTGCCCATAGTCATGCAGCTAGTAAGTGTCTGGGGCCAGTTTTGAGCTCACATCTTCCTGATTCCAGGCCCAGTGCTCTATCCACCGAGTGACCTAAATGTATGTATGTATGTGTGTGTATAACAATTTATGTTGTACTTTCACATTTCCAAAGTGGTATATCTATGGGCATATATACATATACTTATTAAAAATACATGCATATATAATGTACACATGTTTTAAATGTATGCGTATATCTATACATAAAGTATATACATATGTATACTGTATATCTACATAGATAATATATAATATGTATGTGTATATTTTGTGTATGTACCTATGTGTATATATACTACTTTGGGAATTAGCATATATACATATGCATGTATATAGCAGTTAAAGTTTGCAAAGCACTTCACAAATATTATCTCATTTTATCCTTTATTTCCTACTCTGGGAGTAGGTGCTATCATTATCTCCATTTTACAGATGAAGAAACAAAGACAAAGAGAGACCCAGGTCTAGTGTTCTATCCACTCTCCCTCCTAGTTGCCTGTAGCATAAGAAAATTAAGGCTCACATTCATGAAGGATCTTGCCTGAGATAGCACATGAAGGTCATATTAGGATTAGAAGCCAGCTAGTGTGTTTTCTATATTTTCTTGCCTTCAGGACCTCTCCTACAGAGAATGAGGTTGCATTTTCTGATTTACTTAAGTCGTTGTTCCTACATCTTATAATTACATCAGCACTAGGAGGGCCCCTTAAAATCCCCTTGAATACATGCAGCCTGTGAGATGAATGTTATAACTTGCCATATCCTGCTTCTGTACTCCCCAGCTGCATTAGCTCCATATCATACCTCTAGGGGTCATATTCTGGAAGGTCTGGAGGGCGCAGTTGGACTAGACCAGAGGGTACTCAATCATTTGTCCATTAACACACATTGTCTTCATTCCTTTGCCCTATGTCTCATAACATCCACTAGATTTCATGAAAGGAAATATGGAAGCTCTACCCAATGGTCTTACAAGATGGAACCTCTGCTCAGCGCTCTAGCATCGTGGGAAACTCGCTGACCTGCTCAACAAAAGTTGACCAATCTTACTCTTCTTCCCCATATCCCTGAAGGACTCCAAAACCCAACCCATGACTATCTATTTCATAATCTAGCTCTTCCCTCCTTCCCATTCAAAATTTACCCATCCTGCATCCCTTTTCTCTAAAACGCTCTCTGGTAGGCAACAGTCTGATAATCTAATTATCAGTCCCTGCTAAGGTGACAATGGCTCAGTGCCTTATTACATGTCCCAAAAGTCTTAGAGCAGTTTTAAACTTTAATAACTTCAGAAGTTATAAATTCTACAACCTTATAGAAAACAATATTTGAAAAGTTAATTACTTAAATTTTTAAATGTTAATATATTTCTTATTAAAATTCAACAGAATCCCCATCTTTTAGCTACTGTAGTCAATTTTTGAACTTCGTAAAAAACTTTCTTCAGCTGCTGCTCAGTGACTGAAGGGATTGCAGGTGTAATCCTAGCCTCAAGATCATTTAAAGCACGAGATTTTGATGTATGCATACACAAGAGTTTGGATGTGATCCCCCACAAGAAAAAATGTAGCAGAGATGGATCAGGTAACCAAAGTGGTCTAGCAAGAGGATCTCCTCTACCAACCCACCTGTCTGTCATTAAGCATCTGGCACACACAAAATGCATAATGACAGGATAGGTAGTTTTTTTTTTTTAATTAAAAATGTATTATTCAAAATTCACAAATCTAAATAAGTATAAAAGAAATTTGAGTATTTAAACTTTCAAATTATGTTTTCTATAAGTTCGTAGCATTTATACTTCTGAAGTGATTAAAAGCCAGAGATGTGGGTCTGGGTTTGAACACAAGCTTTGGCATTTACTGTATGAATCATGTTTAGTACCTGTGTGACCTTGGGCAAATCACTTAAGTCCTCTCATCTATACCATGAAAAGAATGGAATAATTTACTTGAACTCTGGGGTCCCTTCCGGCTCTGAATAGGAAATATTTATTCTGTGAAATAATAAATTCTATGAAATAATAAAACAATAATAAATTTATTCTATGAAATATACTTCTACAAAATAAGTCATAGGTAGCAGAGACAAGAACCAAAGTCCTTTTTATAGATGAGTAAAATGAAGCCTAGAGTGAGGACGTAACATCCCAAGGTCACACAATTAGTAGGTGGCAAAGGCAGGACAAGACTCTTTACCTCTCACTCCTCAGGATCAAAGATTCAGAGTTGAAAAGCACCTTAGAGATCATCTAGTCCAACCCCCTTATTGTATTGATGAGGAAACTGAGGTCTAAGGGTTGGGGTGGTGTTTGAACCTCCTTCAACTGCCCTTCAATTCCAAATCTGCCCCTCTTTCCACTGCAGTTATTAGCTCCAAAAAAAACCCCTCCACTTAAAAGAACATATTAGACAAAAAGCCTCAGTTTCTTCATTTGTAAAATGAGCTGGAGAAGGAAATGGCAAACCACTCCAGTATCTTTGCCAAAAAAACCCCCAGAGGGGTCATGATGAGTTGAACTCAACTGAAGCGACTAAACAACAACAACAAAACTTATTGCCGTATTATCAGGGATAAAGTGATCTGTTTCCTAACTGGGGCAGCGTAGGATCCTGGATGTGTAAACTTTGAGCAGGAAAGTAAGAAGGGCTAGATTATAAGGCAGGCAGGGAGGGATGTATTAGTCACCAAAATGAGGTTCACTAAGAGGCTCCTTGAAGTCTATTAGGTGTCAGAAGTAGAGGGAGAGTCTGAGAGGTAAGCAGGGGGCTGGTTTAGCACAGTGCTTTGCTTATGCTAGGCACTATTGATTGACTGGTTGATTGTCGGCAGGAAAGCTCAAAAACTAACATGGGGCAAGGGCTATCTAAACTTCGAATTCACTCTAGTGCCTAGCATATGGTGTTCTGGATACAAGTGGCACTTACTAAATGTGGAATGAATGAATGAATGAATGAAAGGATATATGCCTTCCTTCACCATGTTTCCAAGGGTTAGGCCAAGATAGTCCTTTACTTCAAACCTCTGTGTTTCTGAAATTTAGAGCAGAAGGAGCCAGGTTAATTAATCTCATGGTTCCTGGGTCTGGACCAGGGAAGCTTGTCGGGTTAACTACAGCCTTACCTTGCCAGAGCTGTTACTAATGGAGTTTTACAACATTTAGCCGTTTTTCCTCCCAGGCCTCACACTTCCAGATGGATGAGTGCACTTCTAGCACTCCATGTTTTGCCCAGACTCTCTTCACCCCATCACAATCCAGTGAAATGGTTAAACCCATTTTGCGGCTGAATCAGATATGTCTTTTGACATTGGAGAAAGAGAGAAGATTGGTAAAAGGAAGGAGGCCCAGAAAAGTTAAGCTGCTTATCTAAGGTCACAAAGCACAGAAGAAAGAGAGAATTAAGTAACCCATCCTCTCCCACCTCCCCAACCTTTATCCTGTTCATTTTTTGACTATCACTTTGTTGGCTGAGTCTGTCCTGTGTCCAGAGGAACTCCTTAGCCCTGGAATTTGCCCTACACACCTCCCCCATGGAGCCTTGGGCCCTGAGGATTTCCTTGGGTCAAGAAGTGACCTCACTCCCGGGCCAGGAGCTATTCCAGATGTGGGGGAAGCACCTCTTCTTTCCAGCACAGGCTCCTGAAAAATGTTCTGATGGAGCCAGCCAGGCCTGAGGTATGTTCCCAGCTGCCAGAATCCTGGGAAACATGGCTTAGGGCGGAAGGAATCCAGGCCAGGACTGGGGAAAAGGAGAAGCTCTGGCCAAGAGTGGGACCCCAGGACTCCTTTAAGGCCACAAGGCAAGTTCATGTTCGACTTCCCACTTCAATCAGTCAATTAACCAACCAATCAATCAATCAGT